>NC_134855.1:39703971-40413471 GCF_049852395.1 Peromyscus maniculatus bairdii
TGGTACTACATGCATTTTATTTTATTTTATTATTTTATTTTATTGCCTTAGAAATTACTATGCCCTCCTACCAGAGCCTACAATACTCTTGAACAATCAACAACTCTTATTTGTGAAAATAATTACTCCTCCAAATTAGGATCAGAAGCCTTTACATTTATTATTGCTTAATTTATACACAGTTTAATCTCCATTTGAGTAAGAAGCTGGTGAAAATTTACCATGCTAAGGAAATATTCATATAATACAACTGAAAATTTATAGTCTATGCCATGGAAATTTAGAATATAAGTTACTTATATTAAATAATTTCAAAATTAAATTGGTTTCAAGGAAATTTGTTTCTTAGTGGGCTGTAGAAACAGTGAACACAAAGTAAGACATTGTATTGTTATTGTTGTTGTTTTGAGATAGTATCTCACTATATAGCTCTGAATAGCCTGGAATTCACTCTGTAGCTCAGGCTGGTCTTGAACTCATAGAGATCAGCCTCCCTTTACTTCCCAAATTCTTGGGGTTAGAGGTGTGCACTACCATGCCTGGCTACAAAAAAGGCACTTTATGATGATCTACACCGTTTTCAATTGTAAAAGGAAATCTTTCAAATGCATTTCAGCTGTAATGTATTGGTCTATTTGTGGATTTCTGACTTTTTTTCTCCGAGACAAGGTTTCTCTGCATAGTCGTGGCTGTCCTGGAACTCTCTCCATAGATCAGGCTGCCGTTGAACTCAGAGATCTACCTGCATCTGCCTCCCGAATGCTGGCTGGGATTAAAAGCGCATGTCACCACTGCCCAGCAATCTCTGACTTTTTAATGGAGTTCAAATTCAAATGTTATGAGCTAGGATAGAATTACTTTTTAAAACTGAAACACACAGGCAAAGTTTCAAAAAAATATTATTTATCTTTACTACATAAATTTACCTTAATATTTTAAAGTTACTTTTAATTTTGTTGAAAAGAAAATTTTAGATATGACCTAGAAAATGTATTTCATGATTCTCTTGGACAGTGACTTTACATTTGAAAAACAAAGCAATACTGTTAATTTAACCAGCCAAGCATGTTCCCACTTTTCTTGTATTATCTTTCTATATAATTTTTTTTCTAGAATGGTGGGCTGTGTAAGAAAAATTGAGTGAATGACTTATTTAACAGTCTACTTGAGTACATGAAGACATAAAGGGTGATAGTATGTAATGATAGATTGTCCTTTTTTATCTTTTCTGTCATTAGAATCTTTAACCTTTTAAAAAATATGTTTCTTAAGGGTTTTTGTTTTGAGACAGGGGCCTAGGCTGGCCTGGGACTCACAGAGCTCTGCCTGCCTCTGCTTCTGGGTGCTGGGGTTAAACTGTACCCTCCATGCCCCAGGCCCCACCTAGTCTTTATGGTCAGAAGAAGGGTTGATGGCATGGTTTTAACTTGTCAGGTGGCAAATGGGATCTGTCCATTACAATCTCATACCTAAGGACTAGTATAATAGTAATTAGAAAGTAAAAATAATCTGATTGAAGAATGATCATTTGCTTTAAACCTTTTCTTTCCATGTGGTGTGACTATTGAATCCAGAGCCTCTCAGATGCTAGCCAAGTGCTCTGTCACAGAGATATATTCCCCAGCCCTTAAAAGTAACTATTTTCATTTTTTAAAATGACATTTTTTATATTTACTTTGATTTTATGTGCATGACTGTTTGTCTGCATATATGTACATCATGTTAGTGCCTAGTGCCCTTGGAGTTCAGAAGAGGGAGGTTGAGGCCCTGGGATTGTACTTCGAGAGGATCATGAAGCACTATGTGGATGTTGGGCATCAAACCCAAGTCCCCTGGGGGAGCAACAAGGGCTTTTCCACTGACCCAGCTCTCCAGCCCTAAATAACTATTTTCAAGTAATTTTGTCTTTTTTCTTTTTGTTTTAAAATCATGTATCATTATGGACATTTTTTTTTAGAAGAAGCAGTTTATCTTCTTGAGAAAAGTGATCTAAAGTACAGTGTCTTCTCACTTTCTGCGTAGAAATCTTTGTCCTCCTTTAACTCTGTCTGAGAAAACAGAATGGCAAGTGGAGACTCTACAGTCAGCTGTACAGCACCTTTTCTCTGGAAAAAAATGAAATCAGAGAGTGTTCTGGAAGTATTTTCTATTTGGCATCTGATGTCATCCTCTAAATAATAGACACCACACATCCAGAACAGCCCCACTGTATGGAGACATGCAGAATTCTGAGTGGGAATTCCGTTTAGGCAGTATCTGCTATAGACCAGATTTTAATTCATTATAGAGGGAGCACCTCTACATATGTCAGGGAGAACATTTCTTCTCATCAGTACAGGGCAGATGCAAGCTGCTTACTGACTCAGATGGCCTCATAGTTCACGACATTTTCCCAAGTCATTTACTTTTAATGGTCACATCCATTTGAGACCATCACCCAGTGAACAGAGTCAATGTCTTACATATTTGAGAAGTTTATTCAAAATATTATTATACAAATACCATAGAAACCTGCATTTTTTATTTGTTCAGATTTAGAGTGCCCTAAAAATGAGGGATATTTGATATTATTTTTCCTAGTAAAAACTTTATGTGTGTCTGTGTTTTGTATACTATTTGTATATGGGAGAGTTATAATTATAGGATGAAATAAGGCATGTTTATTTGTTGAAAATATAATGTAGATTATGAAGCTTTACCAGCTTTAGGACTTAAAATGCCTAAATGCAACTCTAAAAAAAAAAGGCTTGATTAAGAATGAGAGAGAGAGAGAGAGAGAGAGAGAGAGAGAGAGAGAGAGAGAGAGAGAGAGAGAGAGAGAGAGAAACACTCCCCGCCCCCCAAGGCCATGCTATGTAGTCCAAGGTGGTCTTGAGCTGGCCGCTCGTCTGCTTCTGGCTGACAAGGACTAGGGTTACGGAGTGCATCACTGTACCCTGCTTGATTTTTGTCATGTTCAACTAAGCTTCTGCAGTGTTCACAGACCTGCAGCTTCTAGGATTTAAAATTAAGAGAAGGAACAGGAAGAAAAATTAAAATTATTGATCCTTATTTCTTAGATTCTTATTTCTACTACTCGCTTTTCTCAAATGCAGCATGTCATCTGTGCTGGAATTAAGTATTTATTAATGCTCAAGAAACTAGGCAGTCATGTGACCATGGCTTATTATAGCTCACTCCTAAATTTAGAAGTGTTCCCAGATTGAAAAATGGTAAAAGGATTAGAGAACAAATGCACAGTTTTTAGTTTATTCCTTATTTTGGGTTTAATTTTTAAAGCTAGATTTCGTCATTCTAATCATATTATACCAATCCTTTAAAATAATGTGTTAGAATTTGAGACCCTTAGACTTCGTCTAAATTATACTTCTTTTGTTTGTTCACTTAGTATTATTCCTAGAAATTATATAAAGTCAAGTTTTTTATTACTGAGGCATTTCCTGTTTTTGAATTATCTGTATACATCGCTTCTCACTTCTTTCCATCTGCCAATCTTTTGATTATTTTATTTCTTAGTTTCACTTGTTAATAAAAAAGGGAAATTATGGTAAAAATGAAATCTGTTTATTAGTGAATGCAATTTGGCAAGAGAGAAGATACAAATATTTCTAAAATAAAATCTTTGGACTAATGGGTTTTATTTATGCTTGCTCTTTTTGCAGTTTAAACTATAATTAAATGAAAAGGTTTTAGTTTCTTTTTGGCAAACCAAAAGCAACACTGTGATAGTTTCCTCCGAGGCCCTGATGAGTATGTCTCGCCAAGGTGGACTGTTTAATATGCAAACACCCGAAGCAAACCTCAGAATTTCTCTGCTGTTGTACAGAGGTTTTCCTGGCCAGACTTCAAACTAAATGTCCCACCAGTCTCCTTCCCCTCTCGGGGGTTCCTCACGGAGGGAGGAGGACTAGTGGACAGCATTACACCCGCCATTGTTTTTCTTCTTTCGTCAGGTAATGGTGGTAGTGTGGCGCTCTAGTTCGGTTTATTATAGGTGAGATGAACTTTCTTCCTCTCCTTGTACTGCTGGTGTTCCCACAACTTAGAGAAACAAAATGTAGCTTCTCTTTACAGAACGATAAAAAACAGGAGATTTCTCCATTCAGTACAAACCAAAACAGCAAGAACTTCTCATGTAGGTTGGATTACTATTTAATTTAGTGAGCCTTTGCAGATTGCTATGACTGAGACATGGATAAGACACCGTGGAGACTTTAGGATGGATTGAATGCATTCTTCTCTGGTTTCTGAAAACATTGTTCAACATGATGGAAAATGGTAAAGTGATGAGTTCTGGAAGCACATGTGAGAAAACCCTTGGGAGCATAGGACCTGTATGATTGTGTCCAGATGAGAGAATCATGGAGACTTTTGATAGAGAAAAAGTCCTAAGTGAGGTGTGGAAGACGGAGAAGACAAAGTGTACTTAAGAATTCAGTAGTGAAAGGCTCGAGAGATGGCTCAGCAGTTAAAAGTACTGACTGCTCCTCAGGAGGACCTGGATTCAGTTCCCAACACCCACTTTGTGACTCACAACTGCTTGTGACTCCTGTTCCAAGGGGTCAGATGCTCCTCCTGGCCTCCATGGGCACAGCACATACCCCTACATATAAACATATATTTAAGAATAAAAAAAGAAAAAGAAATGTTGATGCTTAGAAAACAGAATGTGTCAGGAGACAAAAAAACAGGGTAAGATTAGAAAGGCTTGGAAACTTACATACTCTCACTTAACAAGGTCCTGTGTTCTAGTCTAATACAAAAAAATGGGACTCTGGAGCTGGGCAGTGGTGGTGCACACCTTTAATCCCAGCACTTGGGAGGCAGAGGCAGATGGATCTCTGTGAGTTCGAGGCCAGCCTGGACTACAGAGTGAGTTCCAGGAAAGGCGCAAAGCTACACAGAGGAAACCCTGTCTCAAAAAAAAAAAAAAAAAAAAAAAAAAAAAAAAAAAAAAAAAAAAAGAAAGAAAGAAAAAGAAAAAAAGGACTCTGATCAATAGAGATAAGTGTGACTAAGCTGAAATGACTTTCAGTATATACTCTAAGAAATGGTGTGTTTTCCTATACAACTTATATTTTCTACTTAATATATTTAGGCTCCATTTCCAGCCAGTACATACTATTTCATTCTTTTTAATATCTTTACCATTTGCTGTATGGACAAATCATACCTACCATAACTAGCTCTTTATGTACTTGTAGTTATTGTTAGGGTTTTGCTACTGTGAAAACAATACTTTGTCTATTTATCTACATTTTCTTGTATTAGCTATCAATAGGACAAGTTTCTGAAAGTGTAATTTCTGGTCTGTAAGCTGTATACATTTGCAGTTACTCTGTAAGTACATGAAGACTTGCTTCTACATTTTCTTACCAGCTCCAGTTATGTCAGTCTTGACATAATTAAAATCTTTATAGTATTGATAAATTTAGAAATTGGCATCTAAAATTGGGAGGTATCTACTAACTAGGGAACATATAACTGGGAATTTGTAATCCTGGGATGGGCTAACATAAGGAAAAACATGAAGGAATAATGTGAGATGCCTTTCTAGACTGTTAATTTTTCTGAAGAATTTGAGAGGAATGGGGCCGGAGAGATGACTCAGCAGTTAAGAGTATCTGTTGCTCTTTCTTGTAGAGGACCCAGGTTCAGTCCCCAGTAGCCACATGGCAGCTCACAACTGTGTGTAACTCCAGTTCCAGGGGATACAATGACCTCTTCTAGCTTCTGTACTTATCAGGCATGTTCCTATACACATTAAAAAAAAAAAAGAATCTGGACAGAGTGCATATTCTTTTTAGTTTAAAACAAACTAAAATTTGAAGGTAGAATATAGGAGCAGTGTAATTTTTATTAATAACTGAGCATTTATTATATTAGTATAGTTCGTGTATGAAAACATTTTGCATATTGGAACTTAATATACAAATGCCTAACTGGGCATGGTGGCGCACACCTTTAATCCCAGTACTCCGGAGGCAGAGGCAGGTGGATCTTTGTGAGTTTGAGGCCGGCCTGGTCTATAGAGTGAGTTCCAGGACAAAAAACTGCCGAGTAAGACCCTGTCTCAAAAACCCAAACCCCAAACCAAAACCAAAACCAAAACCAAACCAAAACCAAAAATCCCAAATGCTATTATTATATTATTTAACAACCTATTAGAAATATAAAAATCTCTTCTCACTGTTTAGTCATGCTACCAGTGTATAAGAAAAAGGATTGGCAAATCATTTATTCAGATTTTTTTGATAGGATTATAAAAAAACTAATCAATTCGAGGCCAGCCTGGGCTACCAAGTGAGTTCCAGGAAAGGCGCAAAGCTACACAGAGAAACCCTGTCTCGAAAAACAAAAAAAACAAAAAAAACAAAAAAACAAAAAAAAAAAAAAAAACAAAACTAATCAAAAGTCATCGTTGTAGTTGGAAGTTTTCCTGTGACCCAGAGGGTCTGAAACCACTCACACCCAAGTAAACACACAGAGGCTTATATTAATTAAAACTGCTCGGCCATTAGCTCAGGCTTACTACTGACTATCTATTACACTTAAACTCAGCCCATTTCTGAGTTAGATTACTATATGTCACCATGTGTTCCATGGTTTTACCTGTGTGGCATTACATGCTGCTCCCTGCTTATTATTATTCTCATTATCTGCTTATCCCACCTAAACTTCCTGCCTAGCTTCTGACCAATCAGTGCTTTATTTATCAACCAATCAAAGCAACACATATTCACAGCATACAGAACATCCCACAGCACGTCATATAGTTGACTCATCTCTGTTCTTGCAGTTTGTAAGCAATCTGTTACATTGCCATAAATAATATAATTATAACTTATTAATTACATATTTTGTTTTTATTTTTTTATTTTGTGAGACAGGTTTTTTTTTTTCTTTCTGCATAGCCAGGCTAGCCTTGATCTTAGAGTTCTCTTGCCTTGGCCTTTGGAATGCTAGGTTTATAGGCTTGCATCTCTACACCCCCTCACATTTTGCTTTTAATAAAAATGTTACTTTTTTAACCTTTAAGATAGCAGTTATTTCCTAAGTGGCTGATGAACAGAGATGAATTCATTTCGAAGATACATTAAACAGGAAAGAGGCACTAGTAAAATGATCATGAATTTTTTGTTTGTCATTCCCAGTGAAGACAGGATTCTTCAGACTTGGGAAATTTTTCACAGTATTACTGTTTCAGAATGCACTGATATGCAGCTGTGAAACAAGTATGAACCTACTCTGTGGAAGCCAGGGTAAGACCCTGGTTTTCTGTTCACTGAACTTCTCCCTCTGTTTTCACAATGACTCCTTATATTGGTCCACCTACATGTGTACTATGGGGAATACAGTACAGAAACATATTCTTCAGGTGCCTGCCTTAGAAGACACCAGATGAAAACCTCTGTACTGCCTAATGCATCAGTCCATGTTCTCTTTTATCCTAGGAAGGTAGTAAGGTCTGGATTTAATGTACAAAATTCAAAAGATGCAAGGCTTTACTTTCCAGGTTGTTAGCTGAAGAGTACAGAACTTCACTTTCAGTAGTCTGTTTCCATATATCTATTGCTTTATATGAGCTGGGTAAGCATAATAGTAAATTCAGCTACCTCTGTGGCTTGTGAAAAATCCACTTGTGATTCATGAATGCTTTGGCTATGAAAAAAATTGGAGATAGGGTCTTAAGTGGCCCACCTTGGCCTTAAGCTTGGTATGTAGCCAAACATATATGGCCTGAACTCCTGATCCTTCTGCCTCTACCTCCCAAGTGCTGGGATTATGGGTATGTGTCATCATGCTTGGCTTCTGTGGATGAAAAAAAATGGCTTCGAAGAAATTTTACACTTGCTAGAAGCTTTGGGCTCTGCTACTGCCTTTTAGGTTTTCCTGAACCAAAATATTCATTCTGATAGAAAAGATAAATAGTAATTCTAAGATGTTCTGTTTTAAATAGTCAGTTTTTATAATACCATTCTTTTATAATCATGCTGTTGATTAGATCTGTCCACTAAGGATGACATGTGACACATGACTAGTGCCACTAATGCTAGTTTTATTTATTAAATATCACTTTTGAGGGGCTGTGGAGATGGCTCAGTGGTTAGGAGTTTTGGCTGTTCTTCCAGAGGAATGGAGCTCTCCTTAGCAGCCAAATCAGGTAACTCATAAACACTTGTAAACACTTGTGACTCCAGCTCCAGGGACACTTTCCTCTCGCTTTTGTAGGCATCTGCATATGTGGCAGGCATGCGCATGCGTGAACACACACAGGCATGTGTGTATGCACACACACACAATCAAATTTTTGATGTTCAAATCTTTGAAGTATAAGCCTAGATACAAAAAGATAGAAACTTAACAGATTTAATATTCTTATTTTTGTTGATATTTATTACTTCAAATTATTGTAGTAGCTGTTAACATTAGGGCTCTCTATAACCTTGAATGTTCTGGGTAATCTTCAATGTAAGTCTGTGTTTCATTAAGCTGATAGCTTTCTTCTTTCTTATTTTTGTTGATATCTAATACTTCAAATTATTGTAGTAGTTGTTAACACTAGGGCTCTCTATAACCTTAAATGTTCTGGGTAATCTTCAATGTAAGTCTGTGTTTCATTAAGCTGATAGCTTTCTTCTTTTTTTTTTTTTCTTTCTTCCTTTTTTTTTTTTTTTTTGTTTGTTTTTTGAGATAGGGTTTCTCCATGTAGCCTTGGCTGGCCTGAACTCAGAGATTATGCCTGCCTCTGTATCCCCAGTGCTAGGCTTAAAGTATGGCCATCATGCTGTGCTCTAATTAGCTTTATAATTTGGAATCTCACAAATCTCTTATGAATCTATTTTATTTTATTTTCAATGTTCTTTTGTATTTAATTAATTAAACAAAAAGATTGATTTTTTAGGGATTTTTGCAACTTAATATGGCTCTGATTAGCAGCATATGAATTCTCTGACCATTTAAATAATATTTTTCTTAAAGAAAATATTTATGAGATGCTAATAAACTATTAAGTGAACAAGTAATACAATATGTGACAATTTTTACACCCTTCCTGTGGTGTGTAAAATTTTAATACAAACTTGGTGTATACATGATAACAATTTACATGTTTATTTTACCATCTGGTAAATGTGTAAATGATATTTTGAGAAGCACATTTCATATTCACTTTGACAACTTATTCTTGACAATATGTGCCTTATCTTACATATCCACTGGAAAGAACTTAGAAATTTTTGAAAAGAAAAATCCTGGAAAAAAGATTCATGTGCTAGTTTGTTTGTTTAAAAAATATTAGGAGAATTAAGATTTAGTTTTTAGTACCAAGCTGAGGAATTGTTTGATGACTTTTATCAGACATCTTGCAATATAGGATAGAGTAATCAGAGCATTTCCAAATATTATAACATGTACATAAAACAAAATTTAGTACTAATGCTATAGGCCACAAAGGTAGCAATAATAAAATAAATTTGTGTGTTGTATAATGGTATCACATCTTTTCCAGAGTGTTTAGCTTGCTATCACTTGTGTCTAAATATGGGAGGATCATGTTTTTCCAGTGTGTTGCAATGAACCTCAAGTGGATAGCTTTTATCGAATACTTTAACAGTATTTATGACACTGTGGCCTTTTGCCTTTTTAATTTCATTCTTTTTTCTTACTGGTCTCACTGGAATAAATCTCAGGGATTTACACAAAACAAGCAAACAGATAATTTCTTATTTGATTTTGTCATAATGTATTCTTTCTTAGTTGGTAATAATAAGAGAATTTTTGTGAAATTTTATGGACTACCTCTATATAGTAATTACCATCTGCCCATCTGTAATGAAGGGGTTTGATAAGAAAATTGTAAATGTTGGCTTTAAGAAATTAATTCTTCATCACAAAATCTATAATGAAAGCAAAATACAACTCAAAACTGTATTTTATGTAGTAAATTTAGAGATCAGAATCCAAGAGTATCAAGAATATTTTTAAGTGAATTATTCATCCATTATTTTCAAATTCCAAATAGCTATTCAAACTCCCCAGTTTAGTTTTCCCTATCATTTTTCTCCTCATCCAATTTCTGCCTCAATGCTGTGGTCATGTGACATAATTCTGACACATATTTTCTGTGCCTATCTCTCTCTGCAGCTATGATTGAGTTACATTGTTACTGATGCTTTATAAAGCTTACAGATTTGAGTTACATTGTTACTGATGCTTTATAAAGCTTACAACCTACTTTTCTGTAACAACCATGCATGATGAGCAGCAGCTGCATTTCCCAGTTGAGCTACAAAAGTTCAAACTGAGCAAACTTTCCTGTAGTTAAACAGCTGGTGAGTGAAAGCAAAATTTTACTCCAGATCTGCATTCCTTGATACCACACTCTTTTCACTACACTGTCTCTAAACTTTAGTACGGAGGGAGAAGTCTCTGGGTGTGTATTTTGAAATGGTCTTGCCACATAGATCAGGCTGGCCTTGAATCATGATCCTTGTGTCTCAGTCATTTGAATAGTGGAATTAGAGGCTTGCATCACTGTGCCCACCTGGAATCTGCTCTGATTAAAGTGTTTTAAAGTTTCAGTAAAGAGTTATTTTGTCTCAGAAGGATAAAGCTGCCAGATACAGGCATATGCTGGGGTAGAGAGGGAAGAAACAGAGATGACCTTTTAGAATTTGTATAGCACTTTGAATTTTCTAAAATCTGACACTTTTTGAACTGTTTTATACATTCAAATCTTACCTTAAGCCAATTCATTTAGTTTTATTTGTTAAGAAATAGATTTGAAGCCAGGTGTGGTGGCATATGCCTTTAATCCCAGCACCAGGAGGCAGAGGCAGGAGGATCTCTGTGAGTTTGAGGCCAGTCTGGTCTACAGAGCCAGTTCCAGGATAGCTAGGGCTGTTACACAGAGAAATCCTGTCTTGAAAAACCAAAAAAACCAAACCAAACCAAACCAAACCAAAAACAAAAAAGTGTATTTGAAATTCAAATCAAGTAAATATAAACCAACTAATATGCATTTAAAAGTAAGTAAAAAGGATATCAAAGAAACTATGGAGGTTTTGGAAATCAGCTGAGTTTTTTTTTTTTTTTTTTAACTAAAAGTATTACAGTGATAATATAACAAATACTCATTGAATGCTTTTGTATGAGACTGGTCTAATTGCTTAAGCATATGTCAACTAATTTGATTATCAGCAATCTTCTGAGGTCCATGTTACTGCTATTTTCATTGGTAATTGAAGGAACTGAGGCACAGGGAGGTAAGCAACTTTCCTAAAGAAACAGTAAGCAGTAGATGGGCCTTTTGAGTTTAGGAAGTCTGCCTTTAAAACGATGCCTGTTAGTGGCAGTTATGCAACATACATGACAGAGACTGGAGAGGGGGCTCAGAGAACACTCACCACTCTTCCAGGAGCCTAAGGTTCTATCCCCAGCACCCACACAGCACCTTACAACCATTTGTAACTCCAGATTCAGAGTATCTGGCACCCTCCTCTGGTCTCCATGGGTATCAGGCATGCACGTGGTGTATAGACATACATTCAGGCAAAACACTACTCCATTTTTTCCTTCATTCTGATCTCTTTGGATTATAATTACAAAAATCAGAATGAAGGAAAAAAATGGAGTCAAATTGGAATTAACTCCAGGGAAAAGTAAATCCCCAGTAGGTCTTCATTGTGTAGGTTTAATTCATTTAGTGATGTAGTTTTTTTTTTTTTTTTTTTTTTTTAAAAGAGGATTCTTGGCTTTTAACTCTGATTCACCGCTAAGATGGCGAAGCAAGCGGCCAAGAGGGCGAATATTCGCCTCCCACCTGAAGTAAATTGGATTTTGTATATAAGGAATTTGCCATACAAAACCACAGTGGAGAAATGTATGATATATTCGGGAAATATGGGTCTATTCATCAAATCAGAGTAGGGAATACACCTGAGACCAGAGGAAGAGCCGATATGGATCTTTGATGCTAAGAATGCATGCGACCATCTATCCAGATTCAATGTGCGTAACAGATACCTCGTGGTGTATTATAATGCTAACCGGGCATTCCAGAAGATGGACACCAAGAAGGAGGAGGAGCAGCTGAAGCTTCTCAAGGAGAAGTATGGCAGCGCCCCCCACACCCCCTCCCCCTGAAATGAGCTCGGGGACTTCACTCTGAAGACGTCCATGCAGGATCCCCAGTCACCATTTTCTTCTTAGTTAAAACTGAACGTTGTGAATTCTCGTTTGAGCCCTAGAATGACTTGTTTAAAATTTTTCTAAGCATTAGAATATATTATGTTAATAAACCTGTAGCTTTTGTAAATAAATAAATAAAATAAACAAAATTGGAACGATACAGAGGAAAACAAAAAAAAAAAAAAGAAAAGAAACAGAGTTTCCCTGGGTGTTGCTCTGCACGCCTTTAATGCCAGTACTGGGAAGCAGAGCCGGGCAAATCTCTGTGATTTTGAGGCCAGTCTGGTTTACAGAGTGAGTTCCAGGCCTGGCAGGGTACATAATGAGATGCTGTCTAAAAAATTTTATTTCAGGTGTGTAATGTTCATTATTTTTCCAAATGGAAAAATAGGAAAACATTTTGTTTGTAGATCTGCCAGTGTTTCCTCCGTCTTCGTCTCTCGTGGCTCTGTGTCGTTTCAGTAGGTGGAACTGTTTCAACACTAGAAGCTGTTGAAGCTGTGTTTGTTTCCTTTGTAGTAACGAACTGAGTGGTTCCACCTTGTGTTCAGGGTTATCGGTATCAATATTTTTTTCATAAGGTTTTTTTTACATATAACAGAAAAGACCATATCTGATAAAATAGTTATGTTAAATGAGAAATGTCATTTTTACCAATATCACAGCACATTTTAAAGAAAGAACAGTATTTATAGACTTAGTCAAAGTTTGCAAAACTTATATATCTAGTAACTAGTTGAAAACCATCTATGAGACTGCTAAAATGATCATATTTTATTGTTTTCTGGTGTCTTATTTATATATAAAATAACGAAAATGTTTACAGAGAATACTTGGTAGACCTAGTCACTGGGTGTGTAAATTCAGAGGTCTAGGAGTGTGCACGAGGCAGGGAGAGCAGGAGGTCACTGGGTGTGTACACTCAGAGGTCTGGTGAGTGTGCACGAGGCAGGGAGGCAGGAGGTAGGCGGTTTTATTTAAAATTGAACCTCTACTTTAGGTGCTGTATCTTATTATCAGACATAAAGTGAAAGTCTGCTCTTCATTTTCTTAAGGAGCAGAAAAATAAATAGGACCTGTAAAATGTAGTAGAATTATTTCCTTGTGGATTTACTTGTATAGTTTCAATTCAGTACATATAAACACACATTGAAATAACTTTCTCCAGTAGTTTGAAAATGTTGGTTCTGGGATTAGGGTATAATTCAGGAGTAGAACTCTTTCCTAGTGTGCGGTGTTTCAACCAGTATATTCAATCCCCAGCACTACAGAAATTAACAACAGCATAATAAAGTTAGTAATAAAAGTAAATAAAAAGGTACTTTTGTGTTTTTATGAGTGGATCTTTTATTTTGTTGTCTCAGTTTGCAAATAAGAAGAATATAAAAGAGAACTAATGCTTTTCTGTGTCAATACTTATTTTATTGCATTAAAAAAATAAAATTCTTTATTATTGTATTTTATGTGTTTGGATATTTTGCCTGTATGTATGTCTGTGCACCATGTGTGTGTCTGGTGCTTGCTGTGACTAGAAGAGGGTGTCAGATCTTCTGTAACTGTCACTCCAGCCCATCGTGAGCTACCATGTGAGTGCTGGGAATTGAATCCTGGTCTCCTGGAAAAACAGCCTGTGATCTTAACCACTAAGCCATCTCTCTAGCCCTTAATAATTATCTTAGAGAATTTATTTTGTACCGTATTGTGGAAAACTTCACTGAGCCTATTTGTGAGATAAAATCTTCAGGACTTACCACTGTTGGTGGTGGTAAAATGAAAAATTCCCCTAGAAGTGCTGCTCCCTTTCCTTCTAGAGTCAGCATCTGTTTGGGTAAGCTGTGGTTTGCAGTCCACTGGAGGCCCAGTGGGAACTCTTTGCTGCCCTGGGCTTTCACAAACTATGCCTCTAGTTTCTAAATGGCGTCTTGTCTCTGTTCCTTTCTGAGTAACCAAAAGTCAATCCATCAACTAAACAATAACCATCACCACCATCAAAACAGACACCCAGACTAAACTAGTAATCGCTGGAAAGGAAGGTACAGCATTAATGATGTTTGAGAGTACCCTCAGATAATTCTAACCATTAGCCAGTGTTGGGGTAGGAAGAAGAGATTTGGGGCTTGGAGCCATCTGGTACCTCTAAACTCATATTGCATAGCTGGTTTATTCATAGGGCTAGGATTGCTAGTAACCCATCAAGAAGAGGCTTCCAAAATGTATCTACCAAAAGACCGTAGGATTTGTTTCATTCTCATTTATAATATTCTAGTAGCTGCCATTAAGGAAACAGTATATCAGATTTATATGTCTTCTCTCCCAAGAATCGGCACTACTAGGTCTCTCAACATTTGGTATTTAAAATGCCCTTAATTAGTCTATTTCTGCTTAGTGTTCACAAAAGTTTTGGTATATCTTGCAATTGGAATTGATGCTGATTTTAATAATAGCTTGTCTATTATTGAAGTACCAGTATAGAAAATAAAAACCACCTTTTCTCCTGTTAGTTAAATCAATAATTAATAGCCAGAGCTTGATAAAAATCCAGTCACAAGCTCTGGCATTTAGATTAGGTGTTATCTGAAACTTGCACTGACTAATCGATTCTTTTAAAGATCTTACACTGAATTGCACCATAGTGGATCAAATGCTTTTAATTAACTCAAATGAAAGCAGTATCCAGCACCTACCTCTGGCTTCAGAAATTGTTTTGCTGTTTGGTTGAACTAAAATAATGCAGATGATTTGATAGAAGCTGTTCAAACTGGTTTTTAAGAAATTAGGATAATTTGAGGAGTCCTAAAGCCTATATTACTTTGGATTAAGTGAGATTTCTATAAAAAATAATTTTGTTTTGGAGAAAACAAAATGTGGCACTGATAGTAACTTTTTGGCTTTGTAAATAATTCAGTTTAGTTCTATCAACAATTTTAGTATAATGATTCATGCTGTGTACTTATCATGATAAGACCCTACTATACATGAAATATTACCGAGTCTTCAGTAATTTTTGTTGAAGTATTTTATTTTTTAAATTGTATGCTGGTGTTTTATCTGCATGCATGTCTGTATACTACCTGTGTGCTGAGTGCCCACAGAGGCCAGAGGAGGGCATCGGAATCCCTGGAACTGGAGTTACAGATTGTTGTGAGCTGCCCTTTGGGCACTGGGAATTAAACCCAGGCTCTCTGGAAGAGCCAATAAAGCTCTTAGCCACTGAGCCAGCTCTCTAGCTTCTTGTTGAAGGATTTTAATAAAATGTGTTTTAAAGATGATGAATTAGGAAATTAAAAATTCTTAATATAAGAATCCATCTGAGAAAAGGTGTCATGTGCCCCACAACATTTTGTGTGCTGCTCTTTCTCTATCATGTATCAGACGGAACCTTTTTTTTGGGGGGGGGAGGCGGGGAGTGGTTTTGAGACAGGGTTTTTCTTGGTAGCCCTGGCTGTCCTCGAAATCACTCTGTAGATCAGGCTGGCCTTGAATCCAGAAATCTTTCTGCCTCTTTCTCCTGAGTACTGGGATTAGAGGTGTGTGCCACCACTGCCAGCCAGACTGTGTCTTAATGATTTGATCATGTCTGTTTCTCCTACTAGAATGTATTCATTTCTAGAGCAGGAAACTATTTGTCTTTATATAGACTTTACTATATATTTCTTGGCACATGATAAATTCAATAACTGTTTACTTAACAGCTTTTGTTTTTCTTTATTCTTGAGAATTTCATGCATTTATACAATGAAGTGTGTTCATATATACCCATTGTTTCACCTCTGGGGAGGCCCACAAAGGTTTCCTAGTGAGATCTGAGCTTGCTTTACCCAGCAGAGCTGCATTAGAGGATGGCTTGACCATGTGCCTGGTTTCTAGGTGATTGGAAGGGTCTACACGTGGCTGAACTAGGGAGAGGTCTTTTGCTCCACCCCTTGGCATTCTCATAAATAGCCCTTTAGAAGAGACATAAGGGGCTGGTGGATAAGGATCTCTCTGTGTTTCTCTCTCCTCTGTCCTTCTACCTAAATCTTTTATCCCTCACTCCTCAAGAGAACTCTGGGGTAAAATGTGGGAGTTGGTCTCCCAGCTGGGCTTCCACACACCTCTTCATCTTCCCCCATATCTCCCAACATATCCTCCTCCTAACTTCCTGTCTCTTTTTTAACCCACTAAGTCCAGTTAGTGTTGCTCATATACGTATGGGTATGGAGCTGTTCACGGGAGCATGGAAATCCTATCTGTGGTCACATCCCCCAAAAGAATGATTCTCTTTTCCCAAACTCAGCTGCCAGTAGCTCCCCATTAAGGAGTAAGATCTGGAGATCATTGATCTTCTCTGAGCCTGAATTTTGACTGACTTGGTCTTGTACAGCTCTTGTGCTGGCAGCCACATGAGTATGACAGCCATGTCTTGTCCAGATGACATTTCACAGCACTCTTCTCCATCCTCTGGCTCTTACATTTTCCTTTTGCCTACTCTTCCATCATGTTCTCTGAACCTTGGTGGTGGTGGGGAGTGTTGATATAGGTGTCTTGTTTAGGGCTGAGTGTTCAGTGTCTTATTCCCAGACCGGTTAGGCATCTCTCCATTGACTGCTGTTCAGTGCAAAGAGGAGCTTCTCTGACCAAGGACTAGAGCAGCCTGGGTCTACGGGTATAAACCTGGATTTTAGATGGCAGCTTGACAGCACGACTACTTAGTGAAATAGTTCTTCAAACCAACACAGATTATTGTCATTGCCCTTGAATACCCATAGTGACTCAGTGGGTGTTCTTTATTATCGTGAATAAAAATATTTAATTGTTTTACAAAATCATTCTATACTTTTTTCTGTTTTTTGGAAAGTATACTATTTGGAAACATTTTTCTGTGTCTGAAAATTTGCAAATTTAAGTTTATTAAGTTCATTGTTTATGAAATGTGTATTGGATTGAGATATGAAGTATATCGTTAAAATTATCCAATAGAGAATCAAGGTTGCTATTTCATAGTAGGCAGTTTCATGCCCAGGAAAGATCATGGGGCTTTGAGGTTAGATGGATCTCGATTTGAATTTGTCACTTTCAAGCTTAGTGATTCAGGGGAGTATTTTTGAGTCTTTAGTTATAACGTACTTATCTGTGAAAAAGGGAAAATACTTCACACTAATTGTCATTATTAAGTAGAATGTTAGAAAGCATCTGCTATACTGTCTGAGTACAATAATGGCTATGATTAAATAAGTTAGCAAAAGGATTATTTTCAGGTGGTAAATGAATTAAAAATGAGTCTTTATTTTCCAAAACAATCTCTTCAATTGAATTAGGACCTGTGATTTTTTCTTTTTACTTTAATTTTCTGAAATTTTTGAACTGTTCAAAATGAATATTGTGAAAACCTGAGTAGATATACTTTATTATTTGCTGATACAGGATCTTGTACTGTCTTTTACTTTAAGACGAAGCAAAATTGGTGGTTTTCATTCTGGACTCTGTTAGTCCCTATCACAAACTACCACATAATTTGGAGCATTTGCCAGTGTTGGCTCAAGAGAGGCCAATCGAGACACTAATAGATGCATTTTCTCCATGAGTACACCCTTGGATCACACATGGAATTCCTATTAACAGCAATGAGAGTTAAACTTGTAAATCCCTTATGCATTGATGGGAGAATAGACCTTTTAGTTTACTTAGGCATCTTCCAGTTATTTGGCACTTTCCCCATCCCTTGTGAGTTCTCCAACATTTTCATTAAAGGCTTTTCTATTTTCTATTCTGCTTCATTCCGTTTGGGTTGTAATTCATGTTGGCCTGATGCCTTGGCAGCATGAATGATTCTAATTGCCTCACTATCTATCTAGTCTGGCCTACTCATAAAGCCTTTCAACTTTCCATTCAGGCTTCTGCAGTATCAACTTCATGGGTCATAAACTTCCCACTCCTATCTTCTTACTGCATCTTAGCTGCTTACTTCTTATGTATTTAAGAAACTTGGGAGATTTCATCATTATTTCATTCCTTTTCTGTTATACCACTTACCCTTTTGTAAAATAAAATAGTACTGCAGACACCCAAGGATAAAGGATGACTTTTGTCCAGACATTGTATCAGAAGATCTGGATACCTTTGTTTGTACTGAGTTAGCTATAATAAAGGATAAGAAGCGAGAAAGAGCATTTTAAATGTTATTCTTATTTATTCTGATTCTGATTCTGCTATAGTTTGAAATACACATTTTCTTTCTTTCTTTCTTTCTGGTCCTGGCAATAGACCTAGCATGAGGATTATAATAATAACCTGAAAACAAAGAACCTGTTTGAACCTGATTTTCTGGCAGATGGGAGGATACTCCAGCACTCTATATAGTACTAGTGTTATGCTGATTCTGTGTGGTAAGCTTTTTGTTTTAAAGATTTTATGGGAGCCTTTCTTATATGCTAAAAATTGTGAACAGGGGCTGTGGAGATGGCTCAGTGGCTACAGTGATGGCTGTACAAGCATCGGGATGTGACTTTGGATTCTTTGCACCCACATGAAGGCCAGTGCTTCAGCATGAATCTGAAACCACAGCATTGGGGGTGGGGACAGCTACAAAAAGATCTCATGTGCTCCTCAGCCAACCAGCCCAACTAAAAGGAAATGGCGACTTCCAGGTTTAGTGAGACACTGTCTCACTAAATAAGATGGAGAATATCAAAGACAACTGGAAAAAAAAAAAGATACTTGACATATGCATGCTCACAGCTTAAAAGGATTAAGGGATCATGGATTATTAAGAAATTTTGTTACCTTTTGCTATATTCCTTCTACTTTTAAAAGCAGGTTTACTTTTATTTTGTATGTATGAGTTTTGTCTGCATATGTGTAAGTGTGCCATGTGTGGAGAGGCCTCAGAGGTCAGAAGAGGGGTATCGGATCCCCTAGAACTGGAGTTACAGATGGTTGTAAGCTGTCATGTGGGTGCTGGTAACCAAACCTTGGTCTTCTGCAAGAGCAGTAAGTGCTTTTAATCCTTGAGCCATCTCTCTAACTGCTGCTTTTCCTTTTTGAGAAAGGATCTCACAAGTTCCTGGCTGGCAAGGAACTTGGTATATAGATCATAACAGTCTTGAACACGCGGAGATCCACCTGCCTCAGCCTTCTGTGCGCTGACATTAAGGTGTGTGCCACCACTCCAGACACTTCTTCCTTTTTAAAAATCATCTCTTCTGTCTGTCTCCTCCCTCACATCTCTCTTTCTTTCTTCCTTCATAAGGTCTTGTAGCCTATACTGGCCTGGAGCTCATGGAAATTCTCCTGCCTCACCAGGGCTGGGACTGCAGGTGTGAACCATTATACTCCGACTTTTCCCCATTTTTATTTAAATTTAAAATATTCTCATTTTAAGAAATTTCAAATACTACATAAAACTGTTGTAACACCCCCACATATCTACCCACTAAAAGATTTAGGGCATTTCTTAGAACCAGGTTAGATTCTTGTGACAAGACTGCTTTTTAGGGGCTGAGCATGGTGGCACACACCTCAGTACTCAAGAGGCAGAGATTGGTGAATCTCTGAGTGTTGGAGACCAACTAGATCAAAATAGTAATTTCTGGCCAGTCAGTGTTACAGAGTCAGACCTTGTCTGGAAAAAAAAAAGAGGACCCTAATTTTTCAGTGATTGTACCTCCTATAATACTTGATTCTCTGTCTCTGTCAGTGAAAGGAGATGTTTGTATTGTCTCTATCAGCCAAGATTTTTACTGTCAAGAGAAGTTCATTTGATTTTTCAAAATGAGATCTAATCTTTCAAAATGATACCAATCTTTCATTTATTAACTAAAACAATTATAAAAGGTATCATCTCCTTATTTGGTTACAACAAGATGAATCAATCAATCAATTAATCCTTCCCCTTTATTTGCCAGTTTAAAATAATGAAGTGAACAATGGTGTATTTTCTTCTGCCTAGACTTAGACATATTTGTTGTATTTCAATCTATTAGAGTTATTAAAGTGTTTTAGCTTTGTTCCGTGATGACTGTAATTCATTGTAAATCTTGATTTTATTGTCAGTACGGAGGATTGAACCCAAGGCCTCACAAGCTGTATGCAGACATTCTGCCCCTGAGCTTTCTCCAGCTCCAAACCCAGATTTCTTTTGGTGCAAATGTCACCAGGCTTTGATAACATGTTTTCTTCCTTATATTACAAGATATTTTAGTTGCATCTTGAATTCTGAATGGTGGGTCTAAATCACATTTCCCATCCAGCACATATTTTCTAATGAGCCAAACTTCATTGGAAATTAGAAACTACAATCTAGATTCTAAAAGTTATTGCTACTGGACTGGTCCTTTCAGGGACCTTGCCAAGGAATTATGCACACATAAACATAAATACATGCACACACACATATGTAATGAGATTATAAAGTAAAATGCATCACAAAATTGTACTGATATTTCTAACTCTAATACAGGATTCTATAGTTTTTATTTAACCATCTTCAGTTTAAAATTTGTATCATTTCTGTCACCCTGGAGACCTGTTTCCTGTCTCAGCAAGAGGATTACTTAGTTCATTTTCTCATCAATATACTTAAAAGCCTTAAATACCAACACTGCCAGAATATGTCCATTTAAAACAGCTCACCATCTCTGTACAGTTCCTTTGAATTCTAGGATAGTCTACTAAGTATATGCAGAAAACCTGCTGTGATTTAAGACATCATGAAGTCTTTTTCTCTTTGCAGCTGAGCCACTAACTGGTGCTGTAATGTTATGATGGCTTCCTTAAACAATCCAGGTTTTAGGAGCCCAGGAGTATATTATCTTATAAGACAAAAGAAACTGAAAAGAAAAAGGGGGAGGGCTAAAGGAAAGACTTGCACGGGGAAACTTCCTTGCATTATGTAGGTGGCTTCAGTGTAATCCCAAGGATCCTTAGGGATTCAAGTAAGAAAAAGAATTAGAGATAGCAGTGATATGATATGAGAACTTGGCCTTCCTTTGCTGGCTTTGGAGATAGAAGTGGGGTGTCAGCAATACGTGGCATTATCTTTGCATGAACAAATATACAGGTCTGGTAGTCAAGTTAATTGTTTTTATTGGAATTACACATAGTAATCCTTTTGCAAAAAATGTACTGCATTATCATTCCACAAATTGATAGAGGATTGCTAATTTTTTTACACCAGTCCACATTCACTCATGTGCATACCGTAGGACAGGTCAGCAAACAGCTTGTGGGAGTCAGTTCTTTCAGGTCATTGGGCTTGGTGGCAATGCCTTTACCTGTTGATTCGTCTCACCAGCCTGAGAAGTCTATTATTCAGAAGCAAGCAGCCTGTTCTCAGTTTTAGTTTGTTTAATTGATTATTATGAAAAATTGTTGAGTAGTAACTAATTAGTGCTGAATTTTACATTTTCCCATCATGCTAGCTCGAGGCTCCAGCTTCTGTGCCTTCCTTGGGTGAGCTGGCACAATAAAATGTACAAGTATTTGTGAAAGTCATCCTGACAGTGGGGCAGCTAGCAATAACTTGTGGAAAGCACCACAGATATGTACAAGTAATCCTAAATTAAGTGTGTCTTGGACTCAACTATCCTGTTACCTGTAGTTACTCCAACACCACCCAACGTGAGAAAAGTGGCTTATGGTGGTCCTACCTGATTGTAGTTATATTACCACTGTAAACCTTACAAAATGATACTGCCTTGTAAATCATTGCTAAAACAATTCCTAGGAGTATGGCTTGTGTTAGTTTGTTATTGCTGTAGTGCCAAGTAACAGACATGCTTGCTTACATCAACCAACATATATTACCATGCAGGTCTGTAACTCAGAAGTCTGAAATGATTTTCACTAGTCTAGAATTAAGGTTTTGTTAGAATTATATTTCTCTTGAGACTGTCTATGGGGAATTCTATTTCTTTGCCTTTCTGTCCTCTAGAAGCTGTTTGTATCTTTGACTGAAAACCCTTTCCTCCAAGACTTTTCATAGACAATGGGCAACATTTTCAGTTGTTTTTTTTTTTCTGATTCCGAGCCTCCTGCATCTTTTTTTTTTTTTTTTAAACAAAGGTCCTTGTGGTTAGAAATATACTACAGGATAATTCTTCATCTCAAGCTTTTAATCAAATTTGCTGGACCATTTTTTTTTTTTTAATCAGGTAAGGCAATATACTCAGAAATGCTGGAGAGTAGGGGATGGACACCTGTGGGAAGCCATTAGCCAGCTTGCCATTTGCCAAGTGCAGAGCCATCAAAGGAAGGAATTTGCCCATGTCCCTCAGTAAGATTTTAATAGTTCTTTTCTTTTTAAAGATTAAAGTATTACTGGGAAGCATGTGTGTCTCTGTGAGGATATGTATATGTGTATGAGAATTCCAGTGGGGGACAGAAGAGGTATCTACCTCTTGTAGAGTAGATACTTGGAGCTGGAGTTACAGATGGTGTGAGTCACCTGACAAGGGGTTGGGAACCAAACTGGGTCCTCTACAGGAGTGGTACTTGTTCTGCTGAACAACTCTCTAGCCCCTCATATTTTCTTTATATAGGTGCTATACAGTCACGGTTAAATAACCTCTTAAGTAGTTTGTAGTTTTTATTATTATAGTTATAAGTAACTTATTCCTATTTCTAGATAGCCATAATGATGTAATGAAATTACTTGTTTTGATATTGCTCTGCTGTAGTAAAATGATGCATGTAATTATTGTTTTTTTTTACACTAGCTATATAACTATATCATGAACAAAAGATTGTCTTCTGATTTTCCTTATTGATGGTTCATTTTTCTTCTTGCATTTGTAATCTGTATCCAATGCCCAGGCTTTTCTAAAAATTTTTATTAGTTTAGTTCCAGATTGCTATTAGATTTTTCATAGCAGCATGTCTCTTCTATTTCAAGAATTCTTATTTAGCACTTGCATTACATTTTTTTGTCAATCTGTTATAGTCTACATGGATAATTAGGGGCTGGTTTTGCCCCCTAAAGAACATTTGCCCATGTTGGGAGACATTTCAAATTTTTACAACTGGGGAGAAGAAAAAATGCTAGATAGTGGATAGAAGCCAGAGATATGGCTAAAAATTTCATATGGGTGATCCATAATGCTGAGTTTGGGAAGATTCATTGATTACCAAGGTTCCTCCACTCTTCAAGCTTTTGAAAATCTCTTAAGCCATCATTCTGATACAAATACTATATCCTCAGATGGCTGCAGTTTTCAAAGAATCTTTGTATTACTATGGTTCTGCAGGTATTTTTATTATGCTTAGAAAGTGGTTGAGTATTCATTACATGAACATGTCAAGGATGCTAATGCATCAGATCCATGGGAATGGCAGGGAAGAGATTGACAGTGTGTGCAGAAATTATCAATTACAGCTTCCTCTTCGGAATGATTGCATCCTGAGACTGTGCCCCTATAGACATCCCCTACTGAGATTAGCTAACCTGCCTCCTCCTTATTTGTATATAAGAAACCTACCTCTTCCTTCAACTGTATATAGTAAACTCAGAGTTTCCAGTCTGCAGGTGCATCCCCATCAAAGGACATGGCCCGCTGGATCCCAGTTTTTCTTTAAGTGTGTCTGTTGTTTCTTTATTCCTAGGCTCCTCAGTTAGGTCAACCCAAAGCCCCACAAGGCACAGCATATATTTGTAAATGTGGGGCGTATGCACATGCATGTGAAAGTATATACATGTGAGGATACTGAAGAAGGATATTGGGTATCCTGCTTTATTTCTTGAGATAGGGTATTTAACTGGACTTGGAGTTTATATGGAAGCTAGCAAACCCTGGTAGTTTTGTGGTGATATTTTGTTTGTGTTCTAACAAATAAAGCTTCTTTGGAGATCAGAGAGACAAAGGAGCAAGCCATAGCCACCTCTTACCTCACCAACTCCTCAACCGAAAAGGAGTCGAGTGCCTGTTTCTGCCCAGCCATATCACTTCCTGTTTCCTCTTCCCAAGTACTGGGATCAAAAGCATGAGATCCCAAGTGCTGGGATTAAAGGTGTGTGCCACCACCACCTGGTCTCTATGGTTAACTAGTGGCTAGCTCCACACTCTGATCTCCAGGCAAGCTTTATTTGTTAGAGCACAAACAAAATATCACATTTCCCCCTTTTTGTCTAAAATTAAAAAAGGAGGATGGGGCCCCACAGTGACCCAGGTGGTGGTGGCACATGCCTTTAATTCCAGCACTTGAGAGGAGGAATCAGGAAGTGATATGGCAGAGCAGAGAGAGGAATATAAGGCCAGCAGAGACAGGAGGCCCCCTTCCAGGCTGAGGAGTTGGCGAGGTGAGAGGTGTGCCTTCCCCTGTAGCAGGAATCTTAAAAGTTCTTATTAATAAAATCAAACCTGAGCCAGGTATTGGGGTGAACTGGAAAATCAGAGAACCAGAACAAGCCACAGCTACCTCACCTCACTGGATCCTCAGCTGGTCCTGTTTCCTCAGACTGGAGGCCTCTGAGTCCTCATCCAGAATGGCTCTCAGCTGAACTGTGTTGCTAGAAGCCTGAAAGCTTAACCAGCCAAATGCTTCTAGTTTCTGGTCCTCATGCCTCATATATCTTTCTGCTTTCTATCACCACTCTCTGGGATTAAAGGCTTGCTTTTTGAGATTAAAGGCGTTGAGTCACCATGCTTGGCTCTATCCTTGAACACAGGGATTTCTGCCTCTGGAATGCTAGGATTAAAGGCGTGTGCTATCACTGCCTATCTTAAGTACCTAGTGGCTTTTCTGTTCTCTGACCCCAGATAAGTTTATTAAGGCACATGATATTTTGGGGAACATAATACCACCACATTTTTGTCTAAAATTTAAAAAAGCTTATAACTAATACAAGAAAAACTATCCAATAAGTATATACAATATATACAGCCAAAAATTACATTAATGATGTCTAGTCCATTAACATTTGACAGATTCAGATAAAAACTCCATTATATATATATATATATATATATATATATATATATATATATATATATATATATAAACAATGTCCAGTCCAGTAACATTCCCCCTTTGTCTCTCTGATCTTTCAGCATTTACCCTGCTATCTGGCTCCAGGTTTTTATTATGAAGACACATTAGAATCATGACATACAGTTTTGTTTCATCTTTACCCTCACTGCACTGGAGTTATAGGCATGCTCATGGGATTGGATCTGAACTTCTTGCATTGAGGTCTTCATGCTTGCACATGAAGCACTCTTACCCACTGAGGCATTTCTTGAGCCCTTTTATTATATCTTTATGTTTTGAGTTTTCCAGTCTCTATCCTTTTTTTTTTTTTGTTGTTCAGGGTCTCACTGTGTAGTCTTGGCTGGCTTGGAACTCATACATAGACCAGGATAGCCTAAAACTCACAGAGATCTGCATGCCTTCACTTCTCAGGTACTGGGATTAAAGACATGACCCATCACACCCAGCTTGAGCCTCTTCTATATTTTCTTAAAATGATTTTAAAGACTTATTTATTTGTATATGAGTGTTTTGCCTGAATGTAATTGTATGCACCACCTGTGTGACCATGGAGGTCAGAAGAGGGTGTTAGATCTGCTGGAACTAGAGTTACAGATGTCAGCTACAATGTGGGTGCTGGGAACCAAACCCAGATCCTCTGCAAGAGTAACTAGAGCTCTCAACTTCTAAATCAACTCTCCAGCCATGTCTTCTTTATCTTCATAAAATATATAATAGAGTGTTGTGAATAAGTCTTCTCACTGTGCTGTAGAGAACCAGAATTTAGTTTTTTCTTTCCATGTTTTGGTACTTGTTTTAAAGGTCCTTTTTAAAAAAAATTTACTTATTTTCAAATTTTATATATATTGTGTTTTGCCTACATGTATGTCTGTAGTTATAGACAGTTGTGAGCTGCCATGTGGGTGCTGGGAATTGAACCTGGGTCCTCTGGAAGAGCAGCCAGTGCTCCTAACCACTGAACCATCTCTGCAGCCTCTTACAGGTCTTTTTAAAAAATATGTATCTCATTTATTCTTTCCTTTAAGTCTCTAATAACCATTATTTAATATTCAGAATGCATTTTTAAAAGCTTTTATATATGAGAGAGAGCATGTGGTATTTGCTTTTCTGTTTCTGGCTTATTTTACTGAATGTCTTTCAGTTCTATTCATTTTGCTGCAACTGACATTATTTCATTTTTCTTTATGGATAGGTAACATTCCATTATATATGACAATGTTTAACATGTTACTTATCTCATTGCTTTTAGTCTTTTTTTCCTCTGTGTGCCATGGTTTTGGGAAGTTGCTGTTAATATGTCTTCATGTTTATTGCATTGTGTCTGTTTTGTTTTGTTTTATGGTATGGGGGTTGAACCCAGGCCTCGTGTATGCTATGTAAGTGCTCTGCTACTGAGCTATGTTCCAGCCTGTGTTGATGGGTTTGAGGCAGGGTCATGCTCTTCAGGGTAGGCTGACCTCAAACTTGCTATGTAGCCTAGGCTGGCCTTGAATTTATGATCTTTTTGCCTCAGCTTCCTGAGTGCTGGGATTAGAGGTGTGTAGCATCTTATTTGACTTCATCATTCATTCATAGTCAAGGCTTTCTTTATCCATTTGTTTACCTTTGGACACATGTACTGGTTTCACACCGTAGCTGTTGTGAATAGTACTGGAGTTTTGCCTCCTCTTTGTTCCCCAGCTGTCTGAAGCCCTCATAGTTTTTTGGTTAGTTGAATGTTTTTTAGTTTTTAATATTAATTCATCTGCTGATTTTTTAAACATTATATTTATTTTCTTATCTTTTTAGTAGTTTATCCCTGGCTCATTTTATATATAACTAATCTTTCCTAGTCTATTTAGTAATGTACTATTTCAAATGAAGTATAGATGTCTGTAGCTAGAGTTTTCCTGCCTTGTCCACAGTCAGGACAAATCTTTGTCACCTGCCAGTCCCACAGCCGCTCAGACCCAACCAAGTAAACACAGAGACTTATATTGCTTACAAACTGTATGGCCGTGGCAGGCTTCTTGCTAACTGTTCTTATAGCTTAAATTAATCCATTTCCACAAATCTATACCCTGCCATGTGGCTAGTGGCTTACCGGCATCTTTTCATGCTGCTTGTCAGGGTGGCAGCTGGCAGTGACTCCTTCTGCCTTCCTGTTCTTTCTTTTCTCCTCTCTGTTAGTCCCGCCTATACTTCCTGCCTAGCCATGGCCAATCAGGTTTTATTTATTGACCAATCAGAGCAACTTGACATACAGACCATTCCCCCAGCGCAGCCAAGTGCAGACCATCTCAGACACCTGCACTCAGGCCCGTGGTCCTAATCATCCTCTATGCGGACCTGCTGGGTAAAGCCATGAGGAACCCAACAACGGGCTCCCACAGGACATACAGAGCATCCCACAGGAGATGTCTTTCATTTTTTCTCAGATATCTGTGTTTTTGTTTTCCCTGTAGTAATTTTCCTTCAGTCTGAAGAATATTTAGTATTTTATTTATTTGTTTTGCCATAAAAAATGAAACTGTCATTTGAAGGAAAGTAGTTGGAAGTGGAGATCATCATTTTAAGTAAAACAAGCCATCTCTACAAAAACAGGTATCATATGTTTTCTATCAGGTGGAATCTTGAAAAATAAAATATGAAAGTAAAGTAGTACTATTAGAGGACAAGAGAGTAACAGAATGAAAAAGATCAAAGTACACTTTATGGATGTATGGAAGTATCTTAATGAAACTTCTTATTTTGTACCATCACTATACACTGAAAAGCTTAATAATACTCCATTTTATGCATATCCCTCTATCATTCCCCCACCGATGGATGCTTGTGGTTGTTTCCATTCCTCCATTCTCTTTCTTTCTGATTTCTCACTGTTCATGACAAAAATCCCCCAATTTCCTCTGCTCAAAAGTTCTTTCAGACAGTTCCTGATCAGCCTTAGCCAATTGGAGAACAGAATCTTCTGAGTCCCCTATCCTGCAATGGCTCCGCAGATGGCATAGGTTTTAAACTGGCCATTAAACTTGTTTGTGACTTTGTCAACCTCAGCCACATTTATCTGGATGGACTTGTGGTTTTGACATCAATGATGTGGTTGCTTTCAGAGCATTTGTAGAGGCCAGGCCTGTTTACTCCAGGTCTAGTCCCTGCACAGAACGATGTTTATCTTTTGATTATTGTGAATAGTGCTGCCATGAGCATAAATTTCTGAGATTTTGCTTTCTCTTCTTTTGGATGTATACTCAGAAATAAAATGGCTAGATCATGATAATTTTTATTATTTTGATGGGCTACTAACTTGTAGCAACTGCACCATTTTATGTTTTTCACCATAGTACATAAAAATTCAAATTTCTTGCCTTTTAGAAATGTTTTTTTAGTGTATATTCATTGTACAAAGTGATGAAATTTATAATTATGTTTTTGGTCAAGTATATCATATACTTAGACAACATTCACTTTCTGTAACTCTCTCCTTCCCACCCCCCATAGTCTTCTTTCTCTTCCTAAATAGTTCCCTTTCTATTTTCAGTGTTGCATATTATAGATGAACAGTCTTATTAAATAAGAAACACAGAGCCAATTGCAGAGTTAAAAGCTCAAGAGGTCAGAGCAATAGCTAAGAGCTAAAAAACCTTTTTCTTACCCTTCACTGCTACTGCTGTCCTTCCCCTCAGCAGA
The DNA here is from genome assembly GCF_049852395.1 of Peromyscus maniculatus bairdii. Classification (NCBI taxonomy): domain Eukaryota; kingdom Metazoa; phylum Chordata; class Mammalia; order Rodentia; family Cricetidae; genus Peromyscus; species Peromyscus maniculatus. Next base: position 39,732,796 of record NC_134855.1, read on the forward strand.
GAGGCCTACTTCCTGTGTGTCTGCCCTTTTATTGACTTTCTGTTCTGCCTTCTCATTGGTTGTAAACCCAACCACATGACCTCCTCATCACTGCCTGTCTATACAGACCTCCAGGTCTTCTAAGGTTGGTATTGAGATTAAAGGCGTTTGTCTCCATGGTGGCTGTATCCTTGAACACACAGAGATCCGCCTAGCTCTGCCTCCCAAGTGCTGAGATTAAAGGTGTGTGCCACCACTACCCAGCTTCTGCTATGGCTTGCTATTAGCTCTGACCCCCAGGCAACTTTATTTATTAACATACAAATAAAATCACATTTCAGTATAAATAAAATTTCACCAGAGCGTGTGTGTGTGTGTGTGTGTGTGTGTGTGTGTGTGTGTGTGTGTGTTACCTAAGGCTCCACATATGACAGAAAACATGATATTTCATTTTCTGGGCATGGTTTATTTTTCTTAATATGATGATCTCCAATTACACCACTTTTCTTGAAAATGACACAATCTCATTCTTTATGTTCAAGTAAAACTCCATTGTGTGTAAATATTATCTGTATCCATTCACCTGTTGATGACATTTACACTGGTTCTGCATCTTGGCTATGATGAACAGTGTTTCAATAAAGTTGGATGAGCGGTCTGTATAGTATGCTAACTTAAATCCCTTAGGTGTATTCCTAGGAATGTTAATAGCCAGATCTTATTGTAGCTCTAAATCTCTCACTCTGTATAAACATCAATTCAAAAATGGGTCAAAGATCTTAGTGTAAGAGCTGAATTGTAGACACTGTTAGCAGAAAACATAAGGAGCACACTTTAAGTATAGGCATTGGCAAGAAAAAACTTCAGTAGTTCAGGAAATAATTCCAAGAATTGACAAATGGGATTGCATGAAATTAAAAAGCTTTTTCACATAAAAGAAAACATTGTAGTGAAGAGAAAGCCTGCATAATGAAAGAAAATTTTGGTCAATTATACATGTGACAGGGGATTAATATCTACACTATATAAAGAAATAAAAAATATCAAGCATGCCTCCCCCTCCCTGCCCAAATCATTTAGTTAATGAATGGGCAAATGAAATGAATGCACAGTTCTCAAAGGACAAACTACAGATGGCCAGTAGATACATATAAAATGCTCAACATTTTATCTATTAGGGAAATGCAAAATAAAACTACATTTAGATTCCATCTTACCTCATTCAGAATATCATCATTAAAAATCATCACTTCATAACTTCAAGGGCATTGTTTTCCAGATACAGCATAGAAATTGTACATGTGATCTCACAGTGATTATGACAACATACACAAGACCTGTGCAATTTCAAACAAGAGAAAATCCCAGCATGAAAGGGTGTGGGCTGGTATGAAATCTCATCACTAGCTAAGGACTTATTGGCATTTGATAGCTGTTAGAAGAGGAGGAGTCAGTTTTCATTAATGATGTGACTCCTGGTAAGTTGACCACACTCTAGACTAGGCTCCCTTTCTAAGAATAGTTGGGTAATACAAATTGGACTCCATGGGTTAAAATGAAACAAAACCCAAAAACAAAACCTCAAAGTTGGGTGGTAAGGAAGTGAGGGTAGAGAGAGTGGATCTGGGAGGAGTTGGGGGGGGTGAATATTATCAAAATTCATTTTATGAAATTTGGAAAGAATTATTAAAAAACTTACCACCAACAAAAAATGCTGGTAAGAGTGATGGGGAGGGGTGGGAGGGACCCTGTGTACTGCTAGTGGGTGGGAGGGACCCTGTGTACTGCTAGTGGGAGTGTAAACCATGGAAACTAATATGGAAGGTCTTCAGAAAACTAAAGATTTTAATTCATGTTCTACTCAACACTTTGGTTTTCTGGTTTTGTTTTGTTTTTTGACAGTAGGTATGCTAATGGTTGTGAGTTAGTATTTTATTTGCTTTTCATAATTACAACCTGCCTTCTTTTGCCCACTTTTTATAGTTAACAGATTAAAAAATACTTATATAAAATCATCCTGACAATTTTTTATGTTTATAAAATCCAATCATCATGTCTTATTTTTTATTTTTTAAATTTTATTTAAAAAATTTCATAAAATATATTTTGGTTAGCCAGGCGGTGGTGGCGCATGCCTTTAATCCCAGCACTCGGGAGGCAGAGCCCGGCGGATCTCTGTGAGTTCGAGGCCAGCCTGGGCTACCAAGTGAGTTCCAGGAAAGGCGCAAAGCTACACAGAGAAACCCTGTCTTGAAAAACCAAATATATATATGTCATTTTTCCCCTTCCCCCAACTTCTCTTAGAACCTCCCCCTTTCCACTCAACTTTTTGTTTTCTTTTTATCTTAAAAAACTAGAAAACACAAATACAGAAATCAGAACAAATAAGCAGAAGACTAATAAGACAAAAATGTCAAAACAAAAAGTAACAGTCTCCTCCCCCCAATAAAACCTCCAAACAAACATGGAGTTTGGTTTGTGTTGGCTAAATACTTCTGGGCATGAGGCCTGCCTGGGAGTGTGGTGGATATACCCAGTGACACTACATTGAGAACATTCTTTCTTTTTCAATGGGCATCAATTGCAAATAGCTTCTTGGTTAGGGGTAGGTGTCTGTGTCTGCTTCCCCCTTTCAGCTGTGGAACCCCTTTGACTTGAACTGTGTAGGTCTTCTTCATTCTCCAGTGTCTGTGAGTACATATGTTCATCAGTCCTGTTGTATCTGGAAGACACTGTTTCCTCAGAGTCATCCATCACCTCAGAACTCTACCTCGTCTTTTGCATAGCTCTCTGATCCTTGAGGGGAAGGGTTTGATGAAGACATCCCATTTAAGACTGAGTGCTCCAAAGTCTCTCATTCTTTGTACATTATCCAGTTGTGGGTCTCTGTGTTAATTCCCATATACTTCAAAAAGAAACCTTTCTGATGAAAGTTGAGTGAGGCACTGGTCTATGAGTAAAGCTGTATGTCATTAGCAGTAATTTTATTGTTATGTTCCATTGGCAGAATAATACTAATAGGGTTTTCCCCTAGGTGCAGGACTTATATGGTCTCAGGTTCTGGTTACTTAAGCAATGTCAGGTATGAGTTTCATTTCATGGAGTGGGCCTTACATTCAATCAAAAAGCCTCCATCCTCTCTTATCCTCTTACATCTGCCTCTACCTCCTTCTACTAAATATATATCTCAGTTTTATATATTTTTGTTTTGTTTTGCTTTGTGACCAGTTTAACCAGGACTGCTTGTGTGGGTATAGGTATGAAGCTATATACTAGAGTATGAGTAACTCACTAGTGTCTTTATAGGTGAGGAAATGATTTCTCCTCTTCCAGAGCTCTCAACTGCCATTAGATCTTGGTGGGATGGGGACCCATGAGCCTCTGCTCCATTTACGACCAAGTGTTTGCCAGCTCACTCTTGTGCAGGCGTTTATGCAGATAACTGCAGCCGTTGTGAGTTCATGAGCACCGTAGCCATATCATGCCCACAAGACAGTGTTTTATGGCTCTCTTTATTGTTTGGATCTTACATTATTTCAGCCTCCTGCAATATTCTTTAAGTCTTGGAGTGGGTGATACGGGCATTTCATTTATTCTGAGCACTCAGCAGTCTCTTGTTCTCACAGAACCTTGACCAGCCATGAACCTCTCACCAACTGGCCTTTATTGCAAAGAGAAGCTTCTTTGCACTAGTCTGTAGATATAAACATAAACATTTAAGAGACAATTTGACAACATATCCAATGGCTATGACCTCCCCAGCCACTGACCTTTGATCAGGTCCACAGGAGTAGGCATTAACTCCCTTCTATGGAGCAGGTCACAGATCCAATTAGAGATCAGTTGATTACATCCATAATACTCCTGTTACTATTGTATTAGTAAGCAGCTCTTGCTTGCCAAGATGATAGGAACAGATTAAATGATTTCTTTCTTTCTTTAAAACAGCATTTGTATTTTGCCTGGTTGCATGTCTGTGTACAGTGTACTTGTAGTGCCTCAGGTCAGAATCCCCTAGAACTGGAGTTATGGGTGACTGTTAGCCTCCATGTGTGTGCTGGGGATTGAATTTGAGTTCTCTGAAAGAGCAGCAAGTGCTGTAAACCACTGAGCTGTTTCTCTAGCCCTCTGGAAACAGATTTCATAAAATGTTTATTCTGTCCAAAAAAGTTGTGATCATCAACTGAAGAGATGATTCAGTGGTTAAGATGACTAAGTGGTATAAGTATACACAATGGGCACATAAGTAAAAAAAAAAATTAGTCTTGAAAAAAGTTTTAATCAGTGGGAAAGATAAGCATTTGGTGCAACCTTGTCAAGGAGAACCAGGACTTAGTAATTTTCACTTAGATGTCAGACTTTGTGACTTTTATATTTTGAGCAAGAGATTTTTTCCTATTTATTTTAAATTTATTAAACTTTGTTACAGAAGGTAATTATTGGGGGATTAAGTTGAGAGGGCCTTGGTTTTATCATTTAAATATTTTTATCTAATTAAAATATAATTATATCATTTCACCTCTGCTTCTTTTCTCTTCAAATGTCATACCCCTTCCTTTTTCCCTTCCAAATTCATGGCCTCTTAACCTTTAACTATTATTTTCACATCCATACATACATACATAATACATACATAAACACTCACACATAATACATACATGCAAGTAAACATAAATGTGATCTGCTGAGTCTGTTGCTTGTTTTTGTATGTTTTTAGGAATGACCACTAGGGATTGGGTAACCATTTAGGGGCCTCATCTCTTGTGGTAGCCCATAGTGACTCCATCTTGTGGCTTGATTCCATCTTTGTTGCATGAACCCTAACTGATCTTATAATAAAACCTGGAGCCAGATATCAGGGTGCAAGCTGAAAGATCAGAGAAGGAGAGCAAGCCACAGCCACCACCTCTTACTTCACTAACTTCTCAGCCTGACAGAGAGCAAGTTCCTGTTTCCTCCTGCTCTTTATTCCTTTCTCTGCCCTGTCTCAACCTTCTTAGTGCTGGGATTAAAGGTGTGTGCCACCACTGCCTGGGTGTTTCTCTTTAAGACTGGATTAATCTCATGTAGCCCAGTGTGGTCTTGAACTCACAGAAATCCAGATGGATCCCTGCCTCTGCCTCTTGAGTGCTAGGATTAAAGGTCTGTGACACCACTGCCTGACCTCTATGGCTAACTCTGTGGCTAGTTCTGTCCTCTGATCTTCAGGCAAGCTTTATTTGATACACAGTGTATCACCACACATCTTGACTTAAGGTCAGAGAGTTTAAGCTTGTCTTTGTTCCTCAAGGCCGAATAACAGGATGATTGGCCAAAGGCATGGTTACTAGATGTTTTGAGAATTAAGGAGGTATTTATGCTTGTTTGTTTCTTGAACTGTGGTAAGGAAGTCTTTTGCCCCCTTTGCTTTGGGTATAAAAAGGCTATGAGAAATAAATTTGTCACTGCTGTAGTATTCACTGAGAACCCTCCCGATTCTATCTTTTGTCTCTCATCTCCTTCTTTCTTAATCCTCACTCCCTTATTCAGGTGCTGTTCAACTGATTCTCTCTCTCTCTCAATAGTGTTTAAGTGCCTGTAGGCCTTGGTTTGAAGTCTTGAAGGATTTAGCCTTGACTACCCTTTATTGTAGGGCTAGTTTAGCCCCTACTCCGGGGCTAGTTTAGCTTTATTACTAGTCATATTTATCCAGCATCTTACCTGAATGTTTTGAACAAGAAGTGTCATGCTTTGAACAAAATTTCTTCACTCTAGTTGTGTTATTGTGAAAAGCTCTGAGTAAACTCTTATTTTTGCCTGGCATTGTGGAGACTCTCTGGGCATAGGGATTAGCATTTAGCCATGAACTATGGGGACCCTATTAGGACTTTCTGAAACTCTTCCTATATTACTTTCTCTTTTTTTTCTGTGTGATTACATTTTTAAAACCCTTCACGGGGTTCTCCAAGCTCCAAGGGGAGGGACCAGATGAAGACCATCCCACTCCCATTGGTTGCAGAAGGAAGCCTCTCTGATGAAGACTGGACAAGGCTATCTATGAGTATAACAGAATATCATTAGGAATCATTTCATTGATTTTTTTTTCTTTTTCTTTTTGCCAGTCATGTTTTGTTCTACCATAGGTCTCTGGCCTATCCAGTCTCCTGTTTTTGACAGTGCAGGGCATGGGCTCCTTATTTCCTCTTTCCTTTCGCTTCTTTCTCTGTTATCATTTTATCCCATACCTTCTACTCATCTCAAAAGTTTTGAATTCAGATTTCTGCTCCTTCAGCTCAGACTCTGGCTTCGTGCTGTCTCCTGCTGCTACAGAGATGCCCTTGAGATTGCCTTGTTTCCTATTTCTAGGAATCAGAGCCCTGCAATGCCTGTAGGCTAATCTTTACAATTAGTTCCTTTATGTATTCTGTTTGCCTGATATTCTCATTGTTTATAATAGGGGAGTAAATCCTAGAATAGTTTATCTTTTGTGGGTAGAAGCAGAGGTACAGATACACACACACACACACACACACACACACTTTTTGCTCTGTTTTGAGCCATTTCTTCTACTTATATTTTCAATTTGAGTTTTAGAAGTGGTAATCCTTCTTTTCAGTTCAGCTACTGAATTTTGGAATCAGAAAATCATGCTGAATTAAAAAAAAAGTTTTTGTGCCATAAATAGATTTCATGTATCTCTTTGATCTTTGTATTAAATTTGTTATATATCTTTGTCATATTTCTATTTCATTAGTGGCTTCTCAGTTTTGTAATATTTTATGAAGTGTTTGAGTTCCCTTAAATCCGCTTAAAGATTTAACTTGCATCCACCTTTAGAGAGTAAAGTGTTTAGTAGTAACTTCAATAGCAGTACAGACCCATTAATAAATAGAAAGGAGAACATTGTCTTTCTTTTTTGAGTTATTGTATTGGCTGAATAACTGTTAGACATTTGTCCTGCTACAATAATACCACAGACGTTTCTCATATATAAGGTCCCAGTAGATTCCACTAACTTTCCTGCCACCTGTACACTTGTTTCTCGTGGTCAGGCTGTTTGAGATTCCACATGTGCCTTAGTTTCTTCCTCTGTTGCTATGATAGAATACCTGATAAGAACAGCTTAAGAGATCCAGGGTTCATCAAGTTATAGTCCATCATGATAGGGAGTCACAATGGCAAGGACCTGGGAGCTAGCCACGTCGTTCAGGGACAGAGTGATGAATGTGCACTTGCTTACTACTTAGCTCACTTTCTCTACTCTTATACACCTGAAAATCCCTGCTTAGGGAATTAAAGAGGGGTGCCACCCCTTAGCGGGACTATCCACTTTAATTAAGGTAATCAAGGTAATAACCTACAGATGCCCACAGACCAGCCTAATACAGCCAGTCTTCACTATGACTCCTGATCCAGATGATGCCAGTTTTGTCAAGTTGACAAATACCATCACAACATGTTTCCCATTTTCGTAAGCATTTGCGTTTTTGTAAGTGCTATATCTTTTGTGTGGTTGTATTCATGTGTATTAGTATAATAAAATACTCTAGGATGCATAACTTTGTAAGGAGAAGAGATTTGTTTGCTTTATAATTGTGAAAGTTAGGCCTGAAAGTGACATAAGCTTATCTCTGGTGAAGGCTTCATGGTGGATCACATCACAGTGGTCAGAGCAAATGTAGGATCAAAATACCTTAAGGTCAGAGAGAAAGCCAGAGAGACTCCTACTGAGAGAGGAGGCCTCTAGTTAAACTAAGCACTTTTCATTAGACCCCAACTCTTTTGTTTTTTAAACTTTTATTCTTCACTCATATATTACATCCCAGTGGCAGTTCCCCCTTTCTCCACTCCTCCTAGTCTCTACCACTCCTCTACCCCAGATCAACTCCTCCTCTGGTTCCCTTAAAAAAACAAACCTCCAAGGGGTATGAATTAAACATGGCCTAACAAGATACAGTAAGACTGGGGACAAACTCTCATATCAAGGCTAGTCAAGGCAAGCCAGTAGGAAGAAAAGGGTCCCAAGTGCAGGCAAAGAAGCCAGAGACAGCTCCTGCTCCCACAAAAACACCAAGCTACCAACAATAAAGTATATGCAGAGGACCTAGCTCAGACCCATACAGCATCCACATTTGTTTCTTCAGTCTCTGTGAGCCCTGTGAGTCATGCTTAGTTGATTCTGTGTAGGCCCCAACTCTTAACTTGGTCAAGCTTCCAGAACATGGTGAACAACTAGAAGATAAACTTGAATCATATCTAAACTGTAGCAATGGTGTATTTCTCCCACTCTTGTCTTCCAACTTTATTCTTTCATATTCATACTTTAGAGTTCGGTTGAAAATGTTTTTTACCCTCAAAAGGGTGATTCTTTGATGTGCATGTGTGTGTGTGTGTGTGCATGTGTGTGTGTGTGTGTGTGTGTGTGTGTTGGTAAGATTGATCACAGAATAATTCATAAAATACTGGAGAATCTGGCTTGATAAATGTATTTGAATCAAAGGAGGAAATGCTGAGAAAATATTTTGTTATAGGAACAATCGGCAAAGGACACTTAACCATCTTGTTGCCAAACGACTCTTGCCTGCATTCTACTGATTCTCACTTCTGTTACCACTGCTGTGACAAATAATCCATGATTGTCTCTTTGTCTTTTCTCAACTGTGTTATAGCATAAAATCCCAGAATAAAGCTCATGCAAATGATCAAGCCTAGGTATGCTTCCAGATTCTAGGGCATAGAGGAGGTATTTGTACTTTCTTTAGTGTTTCTAGGGAAATCAGGGCTATGCCTCCCCTTATCTTGAAATTTCTCTAGTAGAGAATGGGCATTTGGATACTAATCTGCCAAAAATAGCAAATGTCCACTCTATCAATCAATCTTTTCTAAATATTATTTATCTTGGCCAAGATTTTGATTGGTATTGGACAGCCTGAGTTCAAGATTGTATTTGCTGACAACTACCTGGAGTGCTGCTAGTCTATGTTGCCAATTAAATAAGTACCCATATGCTTTCACAGACAGTTGAATTGGGAGTAGAACTGATATCCTTGTGTGAAAGTTAAGTTGCCTAATATAGAAACAGGGCTGACTAGAAGGCCACCCCTGGTGTAAAGCAAGCTGTGGGAGTGCCCATAAGCATGGCCAAAAACCACTTTAAAAAATGATTATGAATTTAATCTAATGAACAAATGAAGGGAACATTTTTATCTCATCTCCCAAAGCTATGTTAGTATTAGCTCATTAATTTTTAAGACTAATTGATACCGACTTATCCTAAGAAAATTTGAAAAAGTTCTCATAGAATACAGTGCTCAAAAATTGCTACTGAACGTTTTTACAATTTGACACACTTTTCAAAAAGAGGCATGTGAGAAACATGCTTCAAAATAACTGAAAGAGGAAACTTCCATGCATTTTTTCTTTTGAAAAACATGAATGTAAAAACCCTTCATATTAAAATTTAATTTTGATATGAGTCATGGTAGCATCAAATCCTAGTACTTAGAAGTAGAGGCAGACAGATCTCCATGAGATTCCAGGTCAGCCTTGTCTAAATAGCAAATTTCAGGCCATTGAAGTGCTGCATAATGAGATCTTGTCTCAAAAAATTACTTTGAATAGAAAATATGGTCATGTGGCTAAAAATGGTACTCAGGACAAAAATCTCCCACATTGTTTATTCAATGTTCTTTCCACCATGCTTAACCACCTAGATTGCCTCTTATTCCGGCTAAGGTTATTTTTTTAAATGCACACGTGGTACTTGTTTATTCCTTTAAAACATAAAAATATTGTACTATATTCACTTTTTTAAAAAATTTTCATTTATGACTTTTATTTTTTGCAGTGCTGGCAACCAAACCCAGGGATTTGTATGTGCTACAAAAAGTGCTCTGCCCTTCAGCTGCACTCTGGCCCCTTCATTCTTCATTCTTACTTTTTAAAAACAATATTATATTCACGTTTTTTCGGTAGTGGTACAGAGATTTTTCCTGTCTTAAATAGTTTTTAAACACCTGGTTTATCTCATCAGTTCCCTCTTCCTTTACAGTTTTCATAGACTTCTCTAAGGAGCTGTTGTTTTGTGGTGGGGTTGGGGAAGAGGAATGGGTTGTTCTGTAACACTTTCTGCATTTGTTTATCTGGAAGTTTGACTGCTAAGACTTTCTGTGATTTTGTAGTTCTGTTTTGGTAAATCATATTCCACTACATACCATTGTCATTACTTTCTAAAGTTTTAATAATTTGGTTTTTATTTTATTTTTTGCATTAACAGTTGTTTTGTAGACAGTTTAAAAATTTTCAGATGAAAGTCTTTCCCCCTCTGATTTCATTAAGTTTTTTTTATGTTTTAAGTCTTTCTAGTTTTATTATGGAGTGGTCAGACTCTGTCTTTTATCTCTGACTTTGGAATTTGTAAATTGAAAGTAAACCTTCAGTAATTATCTGAAGCCAGATATTATTGAGACTAGCAAAATGTATCATACATTCTTACTCTGCTCACTATATTTTCCTTTCTTTAAAAAATGAAAAATTTTGATGAAGATATTCTATTTATTTTAGCATCCAATGTGTTTATTTCTATTTTAATAAGTTAATAAACAATGAGTAAATAATAATTTATCTTTAATTTCCAAGGAATATCTATCTATCTATCTACTTATCTATCTATCAAATCTACATTAAGCACATACTTTTTGTGATTGTAAGTTTGAAGAGGTTTAAAGAGATAAGTTTACAAACAAAATATGCCCACAGGTGCAAGAGTGACACTGATAATATGGGGGTTACAAATGCTTTAAAAATTAGTGTATGTGAATGAGTGTTTTACCTGCTGTTATGTGCACATGTGTCCAGTGCCCAAGGATGCCAGAAGAGGGTATTGGATCCCTCTGAATTCAAGTTACAGATAGTTTTCAACTGACATGTGGGTGCTGGGACTTGAACCAGGGTACTCTGGAAGAGCAGCCTATGCTCTTAACCACCCAGCCATTTCTTCAGCTCCACAACTGCATTTTGATTGTATTAAAAGCTAGCTCCATGGGAAGGAATATTTGCTTGATGCTGTAAATATGGCCATGGTTAGAGAGCTCACAGGCTCTAGGAGTAAACCTAGGTAGGTCTACCATGCTCCATGGGATGGTTCAAAATCCATGGCTATATGGGCAGCACAAATTGGACTTGGTGGTTATTGAGACATAAAAAGAGAAGATATGAAATTCTCACTAGAAAAGAGACGATAAAATCCAAAATCCATTCATGATAAAAAAAATTGGATAATCTAGGGATACAGGGGCCATATATCAACATATGAAGACAATATATTGGAAGCTCATAGCCTAATCATACCTAATCATCATGGTAAAGGGAGAAAAACTTGAAAGTATTTTCAATAGAATCAGGAACAAGAAAAGATGTCAGTTCTCCATTCCTGTTCAGTATAGTGATTGAAGTCTTAGCTAGAGCTATAAGACAACTGAAGGGTAGAAGGGGATACAAATGGGAAAATGAGAAGTCAAATTATCCTTATTTGTAGATTATCTGATTCTATACATAAAAGACCCTAAAGACTCACTGGAAAGTTCCTACAGCTGACAAATATATTCAGCAAAATAAGCACACAGAAATCAGTAATCTTCCTATATACAAATAAAAAATACAGAAAAAATTAGGGGAACAACCCTGTTCACAATATTTTGGAATAAATTTAAAGAATAAACACTTTAAGACATTGAGGACTAGAGAGATATCTCAAGAATTAAAAGCACTTGCTGTTCTTGCAGCAGACCCAGGTTCAATTCTAGTACCCACATGGCAGCTCACAACCATCTGTAACTCCTGATCTAGGGGATCTGATGCCTTCTTCTGACCTCTGTAGATACTAGGCACACACATGTTACACAGACATATAAGCAGGCAAAACAATCATATGCAAACAAACAGACAAACAAACAAATAAATCTTAAAAATCCAAACAAATAACATTAAGACATTGAAGACTAGAAGATGGGATACCTTCCATGCCAGTGGCTTGCTTGGATTAATATTGTGAAAATGGCCAAAATCAATTTATGAATTCAACATAATCCTCTAAAAAATTTGACTCAATCCTTCGTAGAAATTTCAGTATTTTAAATTTCATTTGGAAACACAAAATTCCCATGATATCCCAAACAGTTATTATTGAATATATTATTGAATAATAAAAGAATTGCTGGAGGTATCATCCTTGACTTTAGGTTATAAAAAAGATTTGTAGTAATTAAAACAGCATGTGAAAACAGAAACAATCAGTGGAGTGGAATTGAGAACTTAGATATAAGTCCACACACATCTAGTGCCACCTACTTTTTGACAAAGAAGCCAAAACTGCACACTGTAGTGTAGCAAGCATTTTCATCAGCTACCAGCTCACAAATAACAACACAGAGACTTATGAAAGCTTGACCATTAGTTTAAGCTTGTCCCACTAGCTCTTATAACTTATATTATCCCATAGTTTTAAGTGAATCTACATTTTACCATTCTGTGTGTCTGACTCTGTTGTTTTTCATTGAATTCAGAGCTGCCCCTTAAGCAGCTTCTGTCCTAATCATCAATTGCAGCTCTGCAGCTACAGTAGCCAGCTGCACTGGCCATAGCCAGGAGGGATTCTGTTCCCTCAGCCACAGACTCTATCACAGCTGCTAAAGGGAACTTTATCTAGACCTTTATCCCTCTGTAGAGCTCAGGATTCAAAGGTTGAGGTGAAATCCTATTCACTCAGAGAATCTGAATAGCAAGTAGCCAACCTTCTCTCTTAGCTCATATCTCCCCTAAAACAGGGCATCATTCTGCTCAGCCTCCATTTAAGAACCCTGGCTATACATGGTTCCTCCCTACCACTTCCTGTCAGCTAGCTGCTGACTCAGCCTCCTGACCCCAGGTTAATTTTATTTAATCAAACAAATGTAATACGTCTTTGCTTCATTAAACAAATGTTCCATGGCATAAACAAATGTAAAACATGTTAATATTTCACAACATTTCTCCCTTTTTGTCCAAATAAAAAGAAAAGGGGTTAACTTAAACTTTATATCTATATATACACACACACTATATATAATTTATATATATTATATATATAAAGACTATATATAATAAGAACAATTATCAAGCAAGGATTACATTCACAATGTCCAGTTCACTTGTGTCTGGCAAATTTAAAGAAATACTCCATAATCTATCCTATCTTAGTGAATTCAAAGTTTTCTAGCTAATTTACTTTCTATCATAACTAAGGAAAACTGCAACTATATCTAGTCTTCAACTCCATCAAAGGCCCTAGAAGGATATAATATTATCTGAGTAAACAGGAAATATATAGTAAGCAACTTCCAAAACTCTAGAAATGGCAGAGACATATGATTGCATGGACAGTCACCCAAAGTTCCTTTGTAATGTTGGGGCATCCATCTTCAGCCTACAGGCTTAGAGTATCTGGCAGACTTTTCAGTGAAGCAGGAAATTTGAAAGACTGTCCTGCCTTGTATTAGCAAAATTCATCAGTTTCTTTCCTCTGTGTCTGGCAGACTCTTCCATGAAGCATGAACCCTGAAGGACCATCCCACCTTGTTTTGGCAAAGTTCAGAGATCACTTTCCTGTAGCTCCTGCATATCAAGTTTATATACCATACTGTCAAGCAGTGAAGGCAAAAGCAATTTTTGCCCAAATAGCTAACCTTACCACAATGAAAGCAAACTCCTGTGTAGTTTCTTTAATGCCCGTCATACTTTTATGTATGTAAAATAAACTGGTACAGTCAGGAGATGTGTCTCATTGTCATGAAAAGCTCTAGGTCAACAAAACATTTTAAATGCCATATTATATAGGTCTTTGAAGTGTTTGAAGACCATTAATCTATCTAAAATATATCTTTGTATGATCTTGAAAATATGCCTAACATATCTACAAATTTGATTGTTATAGATGGCTACATTACTAACCTGTTTCTTGATTATTCTAAATAGTTTATAATAATAGCTTTCAAAAACTAGAACTTTACATTACATTTTTAAATGAATTAGATAGGTACAATTCCTTAAGCAAGAGTAGAAACATATATACAGTATGTTATAACAAAAATTATATTAAATTTGCATCTATACAAAAGTCCTTTAAATAAGAGTAGAAACATATAGTATGTTAAAACAAAAATGACCTTAAATTTGTATCAATATACAAAACTGTCCTACCAATACAAAATATTTGAGATTAATAATTGTTTTTCAGTTTAAAGTAGATTCAGTAATCTACCATTTCATTTAAAGTAGATCCAATAATCTACCCTATCATCACTCCTGTATTCCCCCCTATTTTGGATGAGATCCCCGAATATCCTTTGCATAGTTTCCTACCTTACCAATACTAGTAACAATTAATAAACAACCTTCTTAAATGACAAACATCCACAACACACCAAATGACCAAATACCATTCACTCCACTTCTTAGCAATGTGGGTGTCATGTTTGTTGCATGAATCTTAAAAGTTCTTATTAATAAAAATCAAACCTGGAGCTGGGTATTTGGGTGAATACTGGAAGACTATAGAAGCAGAACAAGCCATAGCCACCTCATCTTGCCAATTCCTCAGGTGATCCTGTTTCCTCAGACTGGAAGCCTCTGAGTCCTCATCCAGAATGACTCTCAGCTGGACTGTGCTGCTCAAAAGCCTAAAAGCTTACCAGGCTCTAGTTCTGCGTCCTCATGCCTTGAATACCTTTCTGCTTCCTGCCATCACTTCCTGGGATTAAAGGTTTTTGTTACCACACCTGGCTGTTTCCAGTGTGGCCTTGAACTCACAGAGATCCAGAGGATCTCTGCCTCTGGAATGCTAGGATTAAAGGTGTGTGTGCCACCATTTCCTGCCCTCTATATCTAGTGGTTGTTCTGTTCTCAGACCCCAGATAAGTTTATTAGGGTGCACAATATTTTGGGGAATACAATATCACCACATTTCCCCTTTTATGTCTAAAATTTAAAGAAGCTTATAACTAATACAAGAAAAACTATATCCAATAAGTATATATAATATATACAGTCAAGAATTACATTAATGATGTCTAGTCCATTAACATTTGACAGATTCAGATGAAAAACTCCATTAATATATAACAATGTCTATTCCATTAAGATTTGACAAATTCAGACAAAAAATTTTCATTACTTATCCTATTTAAAACAAGTAGTTCCTTTTTAAAAGTAGATTCAATAATCTCCCTTTTTATTTTACTATATCCATATTCTCTCTTTTTTCTTTTCATAATAGATTCAATAATCTACCTTTTGTCATTTTTATATCTTTCCCCTTTTCTTTTTAGAGTAGATTCAATGATCTATCCATTTATCCTATTATTTATCTTTTTTCTCATAGTAGATTCAATGATCTATCTCATATCTATATTCTCTTTTTTCTTTTTCATTTTTTTAAACAAAAACTCTGAACCTAATCTCCTTGTTCAGCTTTTTTCCTGACCATTAACAATGAACAACTTTTAACCAACCATCATAAACAATGACAATTATCCATAAGCCATTGAATGATCAAAAAAATACCCACCCCACCTCTTGGGAATGTGGGCATCATTTTCTTAAAATTACTTCCTGCTTTATGGGGGTGAAGACATCTTTAGGGGATCCTGAAAAGAAAATTTTTGGGTTATTTGTCAAGTCCTGTGTCATTTGTTCAGTCTCTGCACAATGGGAAAGTTTAGGGCTTGTCATAAGTCCTTGCTTGAGTAGTCTGTCAGGCTGGATCATCTCAGCTAGCCATCTCAAAATTATCCTGAGCAGTTTTTAGTTTAAAGTTGATCTTTCCATGATGTTAATCATTAATGGCTTTACCATAGTTCATGTGGAATCATCTTTGTGGGGTTCTGTCATCCTTTTGAAGATTTCAAAGTTGCTGTTAGGCATGGTCATGGTTCCCTGCAGACATTTTGTGTGTGTGTGTGTGTGTGTGTATGTGTGTGTGTGCGCGCGCGCGCGCGGCCTCCTCTGTGGTTTGGAGCAATCACAGTCTGATAAATTTCTGTCTCTCAGAACCATGAACATTCTTCCCTAGACAAGAAAATCTTCACAGCAAATTCTCTCCACCATTTGTCTTGCCAAACTTTTCTAAACTGATCTTTGCCAATGCTTTCTTGGAACACGATGGTCCTGGCAATTCTTCTCTGAACAAGCAGCAGTAAACCTTTTGTCCCAGGTAGCAGCATCACCGCAGTCACCAACAGGATGAGAAGCAGCCAGCAACTCAGAGCAGCAGCCGCTGCCTCCATAGTCCCACTGCCACTGTTTATGGCTTGGCCCTGTCTGCAGCTTCTCCTTAGAAAGCCTCCTAGGCCGGCCTCAAAATTGGGATCCTCCTGCCTCTGCCTCCTTGAGCAAATCCTACCAGTGTGTACCACCACAACTGGCCGAATGTAGTTCAGGTCTGAGCTGGGGCCCACAAGGCGACAGGCAAGCGGCTTTTTCGTTAATTTGTACCACAAATGTTGGGCACCAGATGTAGCACAAATCTTCAAAGTTCTTATTAATAAAATCAAGCCTGGAGCTGGGTATTGGGGTGAATACTGGATGATCAGAGAGTCAGAACAAGCCACAGCCACCTCACCTTGCCAATTCCTCAGTTGATTCGTGCTACACATGTTCTTCAAATTACTTTCTGTCGTCTGGGGGTGACCCTGAGAAAATTGAGATACTGATTAAGTCTTGAGAAAACTAGCTGTAACATTTGTTGTCTGGTCTCTATGTAATGGGAAAGTGCAGAGCTTATCTGAAATCATGGCTAAAGTAGTCTATGAGGATGGATTCTCTCAGCTAGCAGCTTTGAAATTGTCCTGAGCAGTTCGGAGTCCGATGCTGATCTTTGGGTGGTGCTTGTCGCTTTAGTGGCATTACCACAGTTCCTATAGAATCGTCATTGTGGGGCCCCATCATCTGTTATCGACTTCAAAGGTGGCTGCTGAAAACTGAAACATCTTAAATGTCATATGTAGAATAGTCTTATAAACTTAGAGCTAATAGTTATGCCTATAATATATATTACTATGAAAAGTTTTAAATAGTTAAAATAAAACCAAAGATTATGAGATTAGTGGCAGTAGAAAAGTCCCTTAATTTTGGTTTTCTTCTGTCCTACACTAGGTGGCTTTTCTGAAACGAGACAGTGATTTTAGAATTTAAAGCAGTTA
Source organism: Peromyscus maniculatus bairdii (assembly GCF_049852395.1). NCBI lineage: Eukaryota > Metazoa > Chordata > Mammalia > Rodentia > Cricetidae > Peromyscus > Peromyscus maniculatus. The sequence goes on from NC_134855.1 coordinate 39,749,988, forward strand.
CCCATTGAAATCCTGAATACACATCTATGGTATGGTGTACATATTTTAATTTTCCAAATAAATATAAATATAAAATAAATATATAATAAATATTATATATATAAATAAATAATATAAAATAAAGATAAATTTATTAGAGTAAACAATATTTTGGGGAACACAATACCACCACATTTCCTTTCTTTTTGTCTAAAATTAAAAAAGCTTATAACTAATACAAGAAAAACTATCTTCAATAAGTATATGTAATATACAGTCAAGATTACATTAACAATGTCTAGTCCATTAACATTTGACAGATCCAGACAAAAAACTCCATTATATATATTAACAATGTCCAGTCCAGTAACATCTGATAAACTCGGACCAAAAAATTTTCATTACTTATCTTATTTAAAACAAGTAGTTCCTTTTTAAAAGTAGATTCTATAATCTCCCTTTTTATCTTATCATATCCATATTTTCTCTTTTTTCTTTTCATAATAGATTCAGTAGTCTACCTTTTGTCATTTTTATATCTTCCCTTTTTTCTTCAATGTAGATTCAATGATCCACCTATTTATCCTATTATTTCTTTATCTTTTTTCTCAGAGTAGATTCGATGATCTATCTCATATCTATATTCTCTTTTTCTTTTTGCTTTCTAGGGGTGAAGATATCTTTAGGGAATCTTGAAAAGAAAATTTTGGGGTTAATCATCAAGTCCTGTATCGTTTTTATCTGAATCTGTCAAATGTTAATGGACTAGACATCATTAATGTAATTTTTGTCTGTATATATTGTATATACTTATTAGATAGTTTTTCTTGTATTAGTTATAAGCTTTCTTTAATTTTAGACAAAAAGAGAGGAGATGTCGTGGTATTGTGTTCCCCAAAATATTGTGTACCTTAATAAACTTCCTGCAGGTACTGGAGTCTTATTTTACAAAGATCAAGTAGGACATTTCCTTATAATTTCTTTGGCTTGTTGCCAAGTGATAGAAAAATCTTTCTTCAAATGTTTTCTGTTAACATGGTGTTTCTTATGAAATTTTGAAGCTTCTAGCACATTTCCTGCCAATAACTGATCTGTTTCATCATTACCTTGTGCTAGAGAGCCTGGTAGACCTGTATGGGATCTGATATGTGTTATATGCAAAGGATGATTTCTATTTCTGATTACTTGTAGTTGAATGAATGTGAAGGCCCACAAAGGTTTCCTAATGAGATCTGAACTTGCTTTACTCAGCAGAGCTGCATTAGAAGATTTCTTGACCACATGTATGGCTACTAGGTGTTTGGAAGGGTCTATACTTGACTGTGCTAGGGGAAGGTCTTTGCTCCACCCCTTGGCATTCCTATAAAAAGCCCTTTAGAAGAGACAGTTTCTGTTTGGCTATGAAGCCAAAAGTTTAGCTGGGATGTCCTGGGAAAACTTGGTGGTCTTTCTCTCTCCAAAACTGAAAGCTTTCTTAGGAAGAACTTAGTAATATCTCTCTCTAAAAAACTAAAAGCTTTTCAGATGTTTTTTTTTTCTTCAGATTTTTTTTCTCTTTCTGTACAGGCAAAAATTTAACTTACCTGGAAGTAACATCTATCAGTACAGGAAAATCACCTGTAATTGCTCTATGAAAAAGCAAGACCTTTTGGAACAAGGCAAGTCCTCCTTGCTAGTCCTGTCTCTCTTTCAAATTTATATTAGAAAAACAGTGGCTAGAGTTCCCTGAGGCAAGAGCCTAGCTAGAGAGTGCAGGCAGAAAACAGAGCAGGGACAGATTCCTCACCAAAAGGTGCAGGACTTGGAGAAAGCTGCTTGCATAAAAAAAGCAGATTTCTAGGTTCCGAACAGTAGCTGCAATGGCAGCACAGGAAAAGCTGAGGCAGAATTGGGCACAGAAGCCCCTACCCCCAGAAACAGTTAGCAGAGGAACAGAGCTGCAGCTGAGGCATCTGAGACTCTGCATCTGGGGGATGGAACAAGTGGGGACAAGACAAAGGTCTACCCGGGAAAGAGTCTCTCTGAAAGGGCTGGGAAAAAGCTTTATTTTAAAATTTCACTTTCTTTCACTGACCTGGTAAAGACAGAAAGCATGATGCTATAGAGAAAGGCAGTCTGGGAAATGCAATTTTTTTTTTCAGCTCAAAATGGCGATACTGCCCCAAAACTGTTTTTCAGCTCAGAATGAAGTTTCTTTTCAAAGCAATGTTAGAAAGCTTCATCTTAGTTCTTACCTCCTGAGAACTAAGAACAGGAGAACAGCTCACCTCTAAGGAGATAATTAAAGTGCTAATACCATTTGTCAATAAGCTACTTTGAAATCTTTTAAAAAACAAGGGAAAATGGTTCTTACACTGGGAAATTGCTTTGGGTGTGAAAAAAAATACTCATGGGCAAATAAAGAAGTTCTTTGTCTCTTGAATAACAGCCTGCAGTGAGTGATCCCTTTGCAAATCTAATGGGGGGAAAAGGAAGCATATATTCAGAAAGAAATGACTGCTTTGTAGTTGGGGACCAAACTCCAGAAAAATCTAGCTGTCTTACAAAATAGAGTCACATCACTTGAAAGTTCCCTACAAGAAAACAATGTTAAATTAGAATGCTTACTTAATGAATGCACTGATGTTTGTAAGAATAGGAAAAATGTGCCAAGTACTAAAGGTTGAAAAGTTACAATTACAGTCCAAGTGTATCACAGTTACTAGTCAAATTGGCATTGGGTTGAAAAGCTAGTGAACGAAGTGAAAATACTAATGTTCTTCCTCAAAGTAAGCTAATGAAATGTTCTTGACTCCTTTGGATGGTAGCAATTTCTATGAATAAATAACCTTGTCAGAAACATTAGACTAATAAAAACATTCACATCATTAAAAGAACTCATGGTAATCTTAATGCAGCTTTAAAAAATTAAGAGGAGGGAATTTTACCCATTTTACCCTCAGTTAAGTTTAAGAGCCATTGATAAATTAGGCTCTGATGTTAATCTCTCAAGAAGACTTTCAGAACTATATAAAATTGACTATAAACTCTGAACTTTAGAAATTATTTGCATACTTCCTGTCTTGTTAGAAAAAATATCTATAGTTCCTTTAAGAAATCTCTTCATTTTTAAAAAAAAATTTTATTTTATTATTTAATTTAATTTTACATATCAGCCACAGATTCCCCTATCCTTCCTCCTCCCACCTACCCCCCCCTCCCCCAACCCACCCCCCATTCCCATCTCCACCAGGGCAAGGACTCCCCTGGGGATTCAGCTCAGCCTGGTAGATTCAGTCCAGACAGGTCCAGTCCCCTCCTTCCTTCACCCAGGCTGAGCAAAGTGTCCCTGCATAGGCCCCCAGCTCCAAACAGCCAGCCAGCTCATGCACTAAGGACAGGTCCCAGTCCCACTGCCTGGGGACCTCCCAAAGTTCAAGCTAATCAACTGTCTCACTTATCCAGAGGGCCTGATCCAATTGGGGGATCCTCAGCTATTGTTCATAGTTCATGTGTTTTCACTAGTTTGGCTATTGGTCCCTGTGCTTTTTCCAATCATGGTCTCAATAATTCTCGCTCATACAATCCCTTCTCTTTCTCGCCGATTGGACTCCCGGAGCTCTACCTGGTGCCTGACCGTGGATCTCTGCATCCGCTTCCATCAGTCATTGGGTGAGATTTCTAGCATGACAATTAGGGTTTTTGGCCATCCAATCACCAGAGTAGGTCAGTCCAGGCTTTCTCTCACCCATTGCCAGTAGTTTATTGTGGAGGTATCTTTGTGAATTTCTGTGGACCTCTCTAGCACTTTGCTTCTTCCTATTCTCATGTGGTTTTCATTTATCATGGTCTTTTATTTCTTGTTCTCCTTCTCTGTTCTTGATCCAGCTGGGATCTCCCGCTCCCCTAAGCTCTCTTTCCCTTGAAACTTGCCCTTCATTACCCCCACTCACGTCCAGACTGTTCATGTAGATCTCATCCATTTCTCTGTCATTGGGCTATCCCTGTGTCTTTCTTAGAGTCCTGTTTTCTAGGTAGCCTTCCTAGAGTTGTGAGTAGCAGTCTAGTCATTTTTGTTTTACATCTAGTATCCTCCTATGAGTGAGTACATACCATGTTTGTCTCTCTGAGTCTGGGTTACCTCACTCAGGATGATTTTTTTCTAGATCCATCCATTTGCCTGCAAACTTCATGATGTCATTGTTTTTCTCTGCTGAGTAGTATTCCATTGTGTATATGTACCACATTTTATTTATCCATTCTTCAGTTGAAGGGCATCTAGGTTGTTTCCAGGTTCTGGCTATTACAAATAATGCTGCTATGAACATAGCTGAGCATGTGCCCTTGTGGTATGATTGAACATTCCTTGGGAATATGCCCAAGAGTGGTATAGCTGGATCTTGGGGGAGATTGATTCCCAATTTTCTAAGAAAGCACCATATTGATTTCCAAAGTGGCTGTACAAGCTTGCATTCCCACCAACAGTGGAGGAGAGTTCCCCTTGCTCCACATCCTCTCCAGCATAAGCTGTCATCAGTGATTTTGATCTTAGCCATTCTGACAGGTATAAGGTGGTATCTCAGAGTCGTTTTGATTTGCATTTCCCTGATGATTAGGGATGTTGAGCAATTCCTTAAATGTCTTTCAGCCGTTTGAGCTTCCTCTGTTGAGAATTCTCTGTTTAGCTCTATAGCCCATTTCTTAATTGGACTGTTGGGCATTTTGATGTCTAATTTCTTGAATTCTTTATATATTCTGGGTATCAGTCCTCTGTCAGATGTAGGGTTGGTGAAGATCTTTTCCCATTCTGTAGGCTGTCGTTTTGCCTTGTTGACCATGTCCTTTGCTCTACAAAAGCTTCTCAGTTTCAAGAGGTCCCATTGATTGATTGTTTCTCTCAGTGTCTGTGCTACTGGTGTTATATTTAGGAAGTGATCTCCTGTGCCAATGCGTTCAAAACTACTTCCTACTTTCTCTTCTGTCAGGTTCAGAGTAGCTGGATTTATGTTGAGGTCCTTGATCCACTTGGACTTAAATTTTGTGCTTGGTGACAGATATGGATCTATTTGCAGCCTTCTACATGTTGACCTCCAGTTATGCCATCACCATTTGTTGAAGATGCTTTCTTTTTTCCATTGTACACTTTTGGCTTCTTTGTAAAAAATTATATGTTCATAGGTGTGCGGATTTATGTCAGGGTCTTCATTTTGATTCCATTGGTTTATATGTTGGTTTTTATGCCAGTATCAAGCTGTTTTTATTACTGTAGCTCTATAGTAGAGCTTGAAGTCAGGGATGGTGATGCCTCCAAAGGTTGTTTTATTGTACAGGATTCTTTTGGCTATCCTGGGTTTTTTTGTTTTTCCATATGAAGTTGAGTATTATTCCTTCCAGGTCTGTGAAGAATTGTGTTGGTATTTTGATGGGGATTGCATTGAATCTGTAGATTGCTTTTGGTAAGATTGCCGTTTTTTACTATGTTAATTTTGCCTATTCATGAACATGGGAGATCTTTCTATTTTCTGACATCTTCTTCAATTTCTTTTTTCAGGGACTTAAAGTTCTTGTCATATAGGTCCTTCACTTGCTTAGTTAGTGTTACCCCAAGGTATTTTATATCATTTGTGGCTATTGTAAAGGGTGATATATCTCTGATTTCCTTCTCAGCCTGTTTGTCAATTGTATATAGGAGGGCTACTGATTTTTTTGAGTTGATCTTGTATCCTGCTATGTTGCTGAAGGTGTTTATCAGCTGTATCAGTTCCTTGGTCAAATTTTTGGGGTCACTCATGTATACTGTCATATTATCTGCAAATAGCGAAAGCTTGACTTCTTCCTTTTCAGTTTGTATCCACTTATCTCCTTATGTTGCCTTATTGCTCTGGCTAGAAGTTCAAGTACTATATTGAATAAGTATGGGGAGAGCAGACAGCCTTGCCTAGTTCTTGATTTTAGTGGAATCGCTTTGAGTTTCTCTCCATTTAATTTGCTGTAGGCTTTTAGCTTGCTGTAAATTGCCTTTATTATGTTTAGGTATGTTCCCTGTATTCCTGATCTCTCCAAGACCTTTATCATGAGGGGGTGTTGGATTTTGTCAAATGCCTTTTCTGCATCTAGTGAGATGATCATGTGGTTTTTTTCTTTGAGTTTGTTTATATGGTGTATTACATTGACGGACTTTCTTATGTTGAACCACCCTTGCATCCCTGGGATAAAGCCTACTTGATTAAGTCTCAATTTTCCTTTCAGAACCAATTCAGAAACTTTCTACACAGGTCTTTAATTTTTTACTCTGTTTATGTGATGAAAGTATCTATTCTAAGATTATTTTCTTCTCTCTGCATAAGAATTCATGTAGAAGAGTGAGTAAGGTAAAATAACCAGATTATAATCAAGCTCTGGATCTAAGCAAGTCACATGTGCATCCTGTAATTTCTTTTCTACCAGAGTCAGTTCTTTCTCAGCCTCAGCTGATAGTTTTCTTGGACTATTTAAATCCTTATCACCATGTAAGGATTGAAGTGAATTGCTTAGTTCTTGAATTGTTAATTCAGTTAATATCTCCCAGGATTTTTTAAAATCATTAAGAGTTTGTAATTGATCTCTCCTGATTTGTATTTTCTGTGGTTGAATTTTCTGTAAACGTATTTTATATCCCAAATAATTAATATAATCTCCTCTTTGTTTTTTTTTTTTTTTTTCAGGAGCAATGTGTAATCTTCAATAAGGCAAAATCCTTTTCACTTCATCAAACATTTTTTTCTAAGATATCTGTGTCTGAATTAGCCAATAAGATATCATCAATAATGGTAAATCATAGGTTGAGGAAACTGTTTACAAATTTGTTCTAATAGCTGTTATAAAAATATTGACATAAAGTGGGACTGTTTAACATTCCTTTGGAAGAACTTTCCCATGATACCTTTTAACAGACTGGGAATTATTATAAGTAGGCATGGTGAAGGCAAATTTTTCCTGTTCTTGTAAAGGTATAGTTAAAAAAAAAAGCAGTCTTTTAAATCAATCCCTGCAATAGACCATTCCTTAGGTAATAAAGAAGACAAGGGAATTCCAGGCTGTAAAAAGCCCATTGCCTGAATCACCTTATTTATGGCTCTTAAATCTTAACATTCTCCAGCAGAGAATGAGACTGGAGTGCTCAGCTCCAAATGTGTTATATATGTCATGTCTCCCTCCCAAAGCACAGGGATCTGTGTAGAAGGGAGAGAAATGTTATAAGAGTCTGAGGTGGTAGATAACACCAAGCAAACCATGTTCTCTGGACGCAAGGGGGCAGTTGCAAATATGGACTCACAGGGATTGTGACAACATACGTTATACCTCTGCAAGATCAAATCATACAAATTCTCAACATAGAAAGAGGAAGGTGGAGACAAAAGTCCCGTCACTACCTGAGGAGCTATTAGCATTTGATGGATTCTGGGAGAAGGAAAATCAGTTTCTTTAATGATGTGAGCCTTGGTTGGTCACCATAATCCAGAGCAGGCCTGGCTCCCAAGATTAGTTGGGCAATACAGACTAAACTTTCTGAGAAAGAAACAAGAGGGAAAACTCAGTTGAGTTTGAAGGGATGATATAGTGGTTATAGGAGGAGTGAGAAAAAGAAGAATGAATATGTTTAATATATATTGTATGAAATTATGAAAGAATTGATAAAGTTCTACAATAGACTTTCTTTTGGGCAACCAATCAGCTCCCAAATCATGACATGGAGACTTATTATTAGTTACGAATGCTCGGCCTTATCTTATGTTTGTTCCACTAGCTCTATAACTTCTGTTTCTCTTAATTTATCTTTTACATCAGGGCTTTTTACCTTTCTTTCATTCTGTATATTCTACTCTGTATCTGGCTGTCTGGCAGCTGTCTGTCTGGCCCCAGTAATCTCCCTCTCTTTATCCCTTGTTCTCTCCTCTTTCCCTTGAACCTAGATTCCTTCTCTGACTTATTCTGTCTGTCCACTGGACCTGCCTATCCCTTGTCTGCTTAGCTATTGGCTGTTCAGCTTTTTATTAGACCAGTTAGGTGCTTTAGGCAGGTGAAGCAACACATCTTTACATTGTTAAACAAATGCAGCATAAACAAATGTAGCAGCACATCTTTACATCAATAAGCAAATACAGCATAAACAAATGTAACACATCTTTACATCGTTAAACAAATGCAACGTAAACAAATATGATACATCTTTGCCTAAAGTAATATTCTACAACATAAACAAATGTAACACATCTTTACATAGTTAAAGTAGTATTCCACAACAAAGTTCTTTTCTTTTAAAGGATGGTAACATTTTGGTTGTGAGCCTAGCTTTTTTATTCATAGTATTTTTATTGATTATTTGGTAATTTCACATTATGAACTGTTGCTGGAGGACTTCTCTCCAGCTTCCACCAAGCCCCGCAGTCCCATAATCCACATATAAAATAATCACTCAGACGCTTATATTACTTATAAACTGTATGGCTGTGGCAGGCTTCTTGCTAACTGTTCTTTTATCTTAAATTAACCCATTTTTATAATACTATACCTTGCCACGTGGCTGGTGGCTTACCGGTGTCTTTACATGTTGCTTGTCCTGGCAGTGGCTGCAGTGTCTCCCTCCCCTTCTTCCTGTTTCCCCAATTCTACTCTCTCCTTGTCCCGCCTATACTCCCTGTCTGGTCACTGGCCATCAGTGTTTTATTTATATAGAGCGATATCCACAGCAATGAACTCTGAGCACACTCACTTCCCAGTCCTCATAAAAAAACAAAAAACAAAAAACAAACAAGTCCAATTTGTGTTGCCCATACACTCACTGGAGCATGGTCAAACTCCATGTGGCCAGTCCTGTTAAGGAAAACTGAGTCCTTCCCCACCTGTACTCCCACCTAAGACATCAGTTGTGGAGAGCTACACTATAGCATCCCTATCACGGTTTTTTAAGAGTCTTCTTGGATGGTTTTCTGTCTAGGCTGTTAGTTTTTTGGGGGATGGAGTTGGAGGTAGGGTTGTCACAGAAGCCTTCTATATCCCCTCCAGTCTCCAGTCATCAATACTGTGGCAAAGGCAGCTTCCTTGCCTTTTACAGCACAGATCATGGATTTACACATGGTTTCTGGCAACAGCAGGGACCACATGGTCTCTGGCATCAGCATGTGCCATGGACATTAGCATGATCTTCAGTAGCAATACAGACCATGGACTTTAGCACAGCTCTCTGCTGTAGCATGGGCCACAGATACTGTCATAGTCCTCCATGGTAGCATATGCCGAGGATATCAACATGGCCTCTGGTGGCAGTGCAGGCCACTCCCATCAGTATGGCTCCTGGCAGCAGCACAACCCAAGGACATCAACATTGCTTTAGGCAGGAGCACAGAACACAGAAATTCTCATGGCCTTGGGTCCTCTCCTCCCAGCAGGGCAAGTAGCATAGTCTGCAGCTGCAGTAGCTCCATGCTGGGTGCCAGCTGGCAGGCCTAGGACCAACCCTACTCAGTTATGACATGTTTCCAAGGGAGCTCCAGGCCACTGCACTCCATCCTGTCCTTGGTGCAGGCTACCACACAGCACGTCTCACCAGGCATAACTGTTGAACATGTAGGCTGCAGGCTGAACCTCTGTCCCGTGCTCTCCATTTCCCAGCAGGGCAGGGCAAGCAGCACAGGCCTCAGTTACAGCAGCTCCATCTCTGGAGCTGGCAGGCCTAGGACGGGCCCTATTCAGCAACAACCTGTTTGTGGAGAACTCCAAGGAGCCCACATATCGACCTGTCATCAGTGCTGGCAGCCCCATGGCTCATCAGGAACGACCTTTGTGCTTGCAACTTATTGGCTGAGATGCAGCAGCAAAGGTTATAGATTCATCATTTTCTACCTGTGGCTCTGTTCAGCCATCTTTCCTTCCAGTTTTGTGAGTCCACATTTTAAAAGCATCTTTCCATTAGACTTTCCATCTATCTATCTATCTATCTATCTATCTATCTATCTATCTATCTATCTATCTATCTATCTATCTATCTATCTATTTATTTGTTTCTTTATTTAAGTTGCTCTGGAGCTATTGCGGGCCCTGCAGATTCCTTTTTCCATCTTGTCACCCCTTGGAGCCTCCATAGGTCTCAGACTCCTTGGAGTTCTGCAGTGGTGCTTCTGGCTGCTGGCATCTTTGTTTATTCTGAGCCTAGTTTTTAATGGATGAACTACCTCAATTTTCTATAGGTGTTATAATCTTCAAATAGATTGCAATAGTCTATCTCCTTGCATGGAAGGATACTGTTACTTCATTTAACACACATGTTCTGATTACATACTCTGGCATTTTTAAAAAAAAATTTTTGACTTTCAAAATGTATCTATCCAATAAATCATTTTGTTTGGTCATGAAACTTTTATTTGTGCATTGAACTAACTATTGTGTTTTATGGTGACTTATTACTCGGACAACCTGACTTTAAGACTTTGAGATTCTGACAGGACCTAGTTTATGAATGAACAGATTTAGTCATTGAATACTTGGTATTCCAAAATTAAGCTTTTCATTTCTATCAGGAGCCAATAACACAAAGATGTTTTATTTTAATACATATACTTTTTTGTTGTTGTTGTTGTTGCTGCAGTTGGTAAATGCTTCCACCAGGTTTTGAAATGGTTTCACCTATTTCTATTTAAGTCTTCCAGAAGCTTGTCTGGCATCTTTTCCTATTATTGACATTGACAACACTGTGGGATGCGTTGAATAATATGAACCAAGCAATGGGATACTTGGCCTGTATTTACTGTAGTGGCCTTTTCTCAAAGTTGTCACCCAATACATAGACTCATGTAGTATTCACAAACTGTGAATATGCTGCCTCTAGAGCCTGAATTTCATCTTTTTAGCAGAAGGTAAGAGATTTCCCAATTTGTCTTTTTACTTTGATACACCCCTCACTACTATATCACTGAAAATATATTGGTGTTTCAAATGCATAAATCTTGGTGTTTCAGACTTGTAAATTTTCTCAAAGTTTATATCACACTGTCTATAGTCTGCTTTATCAAGGTCTATAACACCCTAGCTGCTGGCAGACACTTACTGTCTGAGCCATCTCCCTAGCTCTTTTTTTTTTCCTTTTTAAAAATAATTTTTGTATGCATAGAAAGTAGTTTGCCAGTTTTCACACCTGACCTTCAATTTCCCATTACATTTATTTGCTCATTATTGACTGCAGAGTACCCATAGGGTTTAGAAATAAATACTATTCAAGGTCTGTTAACATACAGTCACTATTTCCTCTAAGCTAGTACATTTTCTTCTACATATCCTCCCAATTTACTACCAATGAGCATTTTAACAAGTGTCTCCAGTTGGGTAAAGTCTGTTTATTGCTTCGTCTACTTATGTGCAATGGGATTTTCATGATCAGGCAATGCTCCAAAGCCTCATCTTGTTGTTCATTTTTTTGAGAACATTCCCAGTACCAACTTTATTAGGTTGTGTTCTCTGGAAATTGGCACTAAAATATAATTTGAGGTGCAAGATGTTCAATAAGGATCAATTCCTTTTAAAGGCAAAAGAGGAAACTATATTGAGAAGAGGAAGAAATTGAACTGTGAGGTAGACTTGAAAAGTTCCGGCCAACTCAGTGGGCGATCCAGTGTTAGTTGCTCCATGGTGTGTTATGTTAGACTTTTTGTTGCCAAAACAAAATATATCAAAGAAACAAGGAAAGAAAGATTCATGGCTTAAATCCATCATGTCAAGGAGAATGAGGTGAAACAGAGCAGCTCACATCACAGCAGCCAGGAAGCAGTTAAGAGACTATTCCTAGATTATCTGAATTTCTCCTTTTTATTTATTTATATTTTATGTATGAGTGCTTTGCATGTATATCTGCATGCCAGAGGAGGGCATCAGATCCTATTATAGATGGTTGTAAGCCACCATGTGGTTGCTGGGAATTTAACTCAGAACCCCTGCAAGAGCAGCTAGTGCTCTTAACCTCTGAGGCATCTCTCCAGCCCCTGAATGTCTCCCTTTTTTTTTTTATTTGTATTCGAACCTTGCCCTCAACATATGGGGTCATACCATTTACACTGAAAGTGGGTGTTTACTATCTTATTAGTTTTTCTTCAGAGACAGACTTACACTTTATTAATCTCCTAGGTGCTTTTTAATCCATTCAAATTGGCAGTCAAGATTAACCATAACACAGGCCAAAAGTTTTGAACTTTTAAATCTCTATCTTACACAGTCCCTATATGTGGGAAACTCATCAAATATGGTTTTCTTTTCGATGTGTGTGTGTGTGTGTGTGTGTGTGTGTGTGTGTGCGCGCGCGCGCTTGCTCCTGTACTGGGGATTTGTGGATGTAACCTGGGGTCTTGAACATGCTAATCATCACTGTACTATTAAGCTACATGATCCATGATCAGTCCTCAAAGTTGACTTTTCTTTCTCCTCCTTCCCCTCTGTCCCTCCCTCCCTCTGCTCTACCCTCCCGCCTTCCTCCCTCCCTTCCTTTTTTCCTGTCTTTTCTTTTTTGTTTTTAGTGATACTGGGAATTGAAATTAGGGTCTTCTGCATTCTGTGCAAATGCTCTACCATTGAACTACATCCCAACACCAAACCTGATTTCTTGAAAGGTAATTCTCTGTGGCAGAGGGAGGTTTTGATGGATTGAAAATTGGAGATTTCAGCCGGGCTGTGGTGACACATGCCTTTAATCCCAGCACTTGGGAGGCAGAGCCAGGTGGATCTCTGTGAGTTTGAGGCCAGCCTGGGCTACCAAGTGAGTTCCAGGAAAGGCGCAAAGCTACACAGAGAAACCCTTTCTCAAAAAACCAAAAAAAGAAAAAAAAAAAAAAAAAGAAAAAAGAAAAGAAAATTGGAGATTTCTGTAGAATCTTGATGGTGCATTTCTAAGAATAGATTTTTCAAGGTTAACAAACAACAAGCTAGGTGATGCCTACTTAAATTGGAATTGCATATAGACAGTTACTAGTCTTTCAGAATGTCTGTTCCATTTATATGATATTATGTATATATATATATATATATATATATATATAAATTATTCTATTCTGCTTTTCTTTCCTCTATTAAGTCACTTTCACACATACCCCTGTTGCACTCTCTCAAAATAATTGCTTCCGTTTTAAAAAAATATTGTCACACAGACACACACATACACACACACACACACACACACACACACACACAGACTTCTAAATATATAATGCAGCCTATCCAATCTATATAATTTATTTTTATATATGTTTTCAGGTATGACCATTTGGTATTTGATAACTGGTTGCTGTGTTTTGCTCTGGGGAAGACTATTTCTCATCATTCACTAGTTGCCTGGAGTTCTTTGTCTAGGGTTGAGGCCTCATCAGCTTTCCTCTTCCACCTTAGCATGTATATTGGTGTCATTCTTGTTCAAGTCTCATTTAGGCAGCTTCTCTAACATTTCTAGGAGACACAATCTCACACAAAATTTCCTGTCCTCTGCCTCTCACAATATTTCTATCCCCTCTTTTACAATGATTTTTGAGCCTTAGGTGTAGGAATTGTGTTGCAGATGTATCAGTTGGGGCTAGGCTCCACAATTCTGTAGTTTGATTGGTTGTAGTTTTCTGTAATGGTCTCTATCTGTTGAAAAGAGAAGTTTCCTTGTTGAGGGGTGAAGACTACACTCATCTTTGTTTAAAAGGATAAATTTTTAGGATGTAGTTAAGGGACTGTGTTGGTTGAGTAAAGTGGTTGTTGGTTCTCCTCTAAGATCCATGACTTCACTAGCCCTGAAGAGTTGGCTACATTTCCAGGACCAGGTATGATTTCCTTCTTCTTGAGCTGGCCCATATATTTAACATGTCTAATTAAATGGTTTGTAGATACTAAATAAACAGTATCCATTTTCATATGTAACCTGATGTTTTTGAAGTACAAAATTGTGAAAAAATACCTAAAATTTCATTGGTTTCTGTCTTAACTTTCTAGGAAGTATTTTGTGTCACTAAACTTTGCAGATGACCTCTCATTGTGTTCTTAAGACAGAAACTTAGTGTTTCTTGCCAGGACTCCAGTTCTTCTGAGCCCTGCTGCCGCCTAATCAGGTCCCTTTTGTTTTTTTGTAAACTGTTAGGATGAATGGCAGTTGTAGCAACTTGGTGGAGAATCCATCTTTCCTTTTGTGTATATTTCTCTAGGAGACTATCCAGAATACCATATGTCTTCCAGTCTCACAGTGTAGTAAAAGGACTTATTTAAAGTTTGTTTACAGGCTCCTACTTACCATAGGAATAACTTACAGTTTTATGTAGGTTAAATTTGGAAATGTGGTATATTGAAAATTACTTTTACTTTGAACACTGTTTTTTTAAAATATATTTCTTTATGCCTACCTCTTCCTTTAGCTTTTACCCCCCTCCCATGGACTGTATTCCTTCAGAATAGGATTTAAGAGCATAAGGGTGAAGAAAGAGCAATATATGTAGGTTAGAACTTCAGCCAAGATTTAGATATGTTTCAGCATGCTCTAAAAGCTGGATTGAAGGGTGGCAGAAGCTATTTTGATACTCAGTATTTTTCTCTAAAGAAATAAGGACTTTGAATTGGTGAACAAGGAGAGAATAATGTATTGACTCCCATGACCTGGCCTCATGGAGTCATATCTAATTATGGAAGAAAACAACATCAATGTAGTAGTTGAAGAAGATTCCAAGGTTACTTGGTACTCTGAGTATAAGGGCATAAGTGCTACTGCTTAAGCTCATGTGTGAACATGTCACAGAATGGGAAAATGACACTTGTCTGGCAACTTGGAAATTGATACTGGATGATAGTGTTTTAAGTAGCCCTAGCAGTCATCTCATGATAGGTACCAGGGTTTCTATTGCTGTGATGAAACATCATTGTTATGTGATATTTTGTTTGTATTCTGACAAATAAATCTTGCCTGAAGATCAGAGGGCAGAGCTAGTCACTAGTTAATCATAGAGGCCTGGCTGTGGTGGCTCATGCCTTTAATCTCAGTGATCTCGGTCCTTTCATTAGAAGGATCTGGAGAGGTAAGAAGTCACTGGTGAGTTTCCACTTACGAGTGAGTACATACTATGCTTGTCCTTCTGAGTCTGAGTTACCTCACTCAGGATATTTTTCTAGTTCTATCCATTTGCCTGCAAATTTCATGGTGTCGTTTTTTTTTTTTTTTAGCGGCTGAATAGTACTCTATTGTGTATATGTACCACATTTTCTTAATTCTTTGGTTGAGGGACATCTAAGTTGTTTCCAGGTTCTGGCTATTACGAATAATGCTCGGGAATGGGAGGTGGGTTGGGGGTGGAAGGCTGGAGGGGTGGGAGGAGGGAAGAGAGGAATCTGTGATTGGTATGGAAAATGAATAAAAAAAATTATTAAGAAAATTTCTTAATTAAAAAAAAGTCACTGGTGGCTGCTCCTCTGCTTCTCTGATCTTTCAGGTTATTACCTTGATATCTGATTCCTGGTTTTTATTGATAAGACTAAATAGGTTCACGCTTCACACCATGATCAAAATCAAGTTGGGGAGGAAAGGGTTTATTAGGCTTATACTTCAGCATTGCTGTTTATCACTGAATGAAGTCAGGACAGGAACTCAAACAGGGCAGGATCCTGGAGGCATGATCTGATACAGTGGCCATGGAGGAGAGTTTCTTATTGTCTTGCTTTCCCTGGAGTGCTAAGTCTGCTTTCTTATAGAACCCAGGAGCACCAGCCCGGGGATGGCACCAACCACTGTGGGCTGGGCCCTCCCTCACTGATCACTAATTGAGAAAATAAATGTCTTACAGCTGGATCTCATGGAGGCATTTCCTCAACTGAGGCTCCTTCTCTGATGACTCTAGCTTGTGTCAAGTTGACACACAAACTAGCCAGTACACTGGCAAAAGCTAGAAATTTAAGGTAGCAAAGATGTTGGGTAGAGCAGAAGGAGAAAAATGTCATACATTGTAAGTTAAGGCTGTTTTACAGTCTTATTCATACTCATATTTGAAATCCTACTAGTGCGTTACAAATTCAATGCTGACATATTAAGTAACTAGTTAGACACCATGTACGTATAAAGAAGAAAATAAGTATGAGGACTGTCCTGGTTTCCTTTCTGTTACTGTGACAAAATACCCTGCGAAAACAACTCAGGAGAGAAGGGTTTATTTTCATGTACAGTCTCCAGTTATAGTCCTTTGTAGCCGGTAATCCTGGCAGCAGAGGCTTGAGGTAGCTGGTCACATTGCATCCATCATTAAAAACAGCAAAGAGCACAGGCACACTTATTATTCAGTTTACTTTATCCACTTTCATACAGTCCAGGATTCCCTGTTTAGGGGATAGTGGTACCCATAGTGTTTTGGATCTTCTCACATAGATTAATATAATTAACACAATTATTAACAGACATGCACATAGACCACCCTACCCTAGACAATCCTACACTGATACTTTCTTCCTGGGTGATTCTACATTGTGTTAAATTGACAGTAAAACCAACGATTACAGGTCCTGAAATTCCACGGTATTTTTGGAATTAAAACATTCATGGAATAGGCAAACTTCTAATAACTATTTCAAAAAAGTAATATATATATATAAATGTATATAGTATATATAATATAATATAAAATAAAGATATAAAATTGAAAAAAAACCCATGAAATACACATTCATGGTTATGAAAACATTGTGGGACACTGTATACATTCTTTTGTAGCTCCAACATGGCATGATATCCAAATGATAGTAAAAGTTCTACAGATATTCAAGAATATACTCTTTTTTGAACCCCTTTATAAACAATGTTAAATTCTTTAGCAAATTCTTTATTTATTTATTTATTTTTGTTTTTCAAGATAGGATTTTTCTGTGTAACTCTGGCTGTCCTGGAACTTAACTCTTTTCGACCAGGCTGGCCTTGAACTCAGAGATCCACCTGCCTCTGCCTCCCGAGTGCTGGGATCAAAGGCATGCACCACCACCACTACCTGGCTGCAAATTGCTTATTTTTATTAGTTCACTTTGGATGCTGAGGGCTTTGCAATGTCTCTTATTTCTACTCTCTTAGACATAGGATATTTGTGTTCCCTCTGAAATACAGGAATGGTTCCTCTTTCTCGATTTTCCCCACCTTCTGGTATAAATTTGAATTAAGATATCATTAGGGATGGAAAAGAGATTTAGGAATCAATCTCATTTGATTTTCTAAAATCTCATTTTTTTTTCTAAATCTATGTGATAGGTCTTGTCTGTGGGTCTAGTTTTGTCCCACAACCTTAAGCATATTTTTAGAAATGCTATGCTAAATAGTTATGCCTATATTATTGAAATTATGTAACAATTACATGCATTTAATTGTATTTAGCATGTGGATTTGTTGTCCCTGATCCAGATCTTTAGGGTGTTTCTAGAATGAATTACTTTTCAATACTATGATATTGTTTTAACTGTAATGCTTTATCTGTATACTTAATTGCCTCTATTTACATTGAAGAAGTGTTGAACCTTTTGGCCACTGCTGAGATATAGTCTGTGATCTTGAAGAATTTTGTTTCTGGATCTATTAATTGTTTGCAATACTTGAACCCAACACCTTTGTTGCAGTTAGTATATTTCCCAGCTGAGGTTTTGATATTTGTAAATGGTTTTGATATTTTCTCTTTGTAATGTCATTGCAGAAGATAAAAATATCATAGACACATGAGCAAGTCTGATATCCTCACTGGAATGTTATATATGTGTTCAATATATCAGCATGTCTGAGAATCAAAGCAAAACATAGCAGTCATCTGTTTGGGAGAATAGAGGCATAGAGTTTATCAATGCCATCCCACTGATGGTATGAGAAGACAGGTCTTTGGCAGTCAGCTGGCTAAAATTAAAGGCTACATCACCACAATGAGGAAATCTGATGAAAATGATGGTTTGCAAGATGAAACGATCATTTCCTTTTGACAATTATGAAGTTAGGATAGATAGTGTGGGAGGTGTAAGGGTTACAAAGAGGATTAGGTGTAAGAATAACACGGCAGAGTGGGAGGATAGCATTTAGTGCAGATGGTAATATAATGTATTGTGGCTATATTATAGGACTAGGGAAATAATTTTAAAGCTAGCGAAATGAGCATTTTTCAAATAATATTTATGAAGAAAAAGTATTTTTAAAATAAAAATTAGGAGTATTGTTCAATTATGAAAAAAATACTTTGCCTTTTTAACAAAGTGAATGTATGTCAGAGAGACTTATGGAGGCTTCAGTTAAGTGTTTTTACCTTTGTGATTAACTCTGTATAAATAGTATATGCCAAAGCATGTACTCTATTTAGTACCACTCTCTTTTAATAAATATTATGTGGAAGCTGAAGAGATGGCTCAGTTGTTAAGAGCACTGAATGCTCTTCCAAAGGACTCAAGTTTGATTTCCAGACAATCAATAGGTTTGTCTGTAACCCATTCTCTGAGGACTAGATGCCCTGTTCTGGTCTCCACAGGCACAATACACATACAGTGCACAGACAGACATGCATGCAAAATACCCATACAGATGAAATAAAAATAAGTTTAAAACATGATGTGAGACTGCTATGGAAAAAAGAAGATAAAAATACAGTTTATTGAGCAAGTTAAGTAAATTAAAAAGAAATGTGTTTTTCTTGATTAAACTGGCACTGATCTCATGGTACATTCACTAAAATTCCCTTTCTAAATATTACAATTTCATCATATACTTAATGCTTACAGTGTACCTGTAAACAAATGATCCATAGTAAAGAAGTCTGGGTAGTTTTTATTGATTGCTGCCTATAAGCTGTGCTTTGGCAATATAGTTAGTTCTAAAAAACAAATAATAACAAAATATTAGTTGATTAATTACTTTTCTGTCACTGTGATAAAACATCATGACCAACTGAAGGGACAGGAGTTTTTTGGCTTATGGTTCCAAAAGGGAAAGAACTCATGATGACAGACAGAAGCCTGAAAACACGTGGCAGCCATGGTAGCAGGAGTAGGAGACTGAGAGCTCACAGCTCAACTGTTATCATGAAGCAGAGGGAGGGGGAGAGAGAGTGCACAAAGTGCCAGTAAGGTGATGCCTTAGCCTTCTAAAGCCAGTAGCATACTTCCTCCAGCAAAGAATCATCACCCAAACCTCCATAAACAGTGTCACCAGCTGAGAACCAAGTGTACGAATGCCCAAGACTATGGGGAACCTTTCCTATTCAAACCACTACAGTTGGAAGGATAAATTTTGACAGACATAAAAGCTTTCTCTACTGAGAAATGCACATTTGTGACCCAAGAACTCTGCATGACACCATGCCATTAAGAGGTATTTAATAATGTTTAGCAAATGAATCTCATGTTTGTACACAGTGAGTAATTACATAAAAAGGCTAGCAGTAGTCCTATAAATATTATTATTTGAGGGATTTTTGTAAGACTATTCTACTCCAATTAATTATCCTAAAATCATCATATTTCTGTTTTAAATTGAATAATGTAAGTTTTTACAGTTAGTGAAAGTACTTTCTATAGAATTCTTTAATAAAATGAAAAAAATTATAAAAGTAGTCTACAATATTCCATAGTATATGGATCTATCAGTTAGAAAATTACCCTTTTTAAAACTAAGATGATGTGGGTATGAGGTTAGAGATTTGATTTGACTAAGAGTGATATGACAGGAATATTTTACTGGAAAGAAGAAAAGACTTTCTTTGGAGTCTAATTCTATTTGTTATTTTAGTAGTTGACTTGAAAAATTACAGATCTTAGTTGGAAGAGGACAATAAAACCAAAGAGAAAGATATTCTTTATTATCTACATGAGAGAGAAGTAAAAAAGAATGACTACTTTGTTACCTCAGCTTCACCTGAGGACAGTAGCAAAGCTGATTCCTCAAGTACAAGGTTTCATGTGTTATGCTGTGTGACTTCAGTACTCTGGCCATAAGACACCGTGATCCAGGAATTGGACCTGCTGGGTGACCTGACCTAGAAGGACATTTACTATTAGCTTATTGAAAGGGTTTACTTTCTCAGGTGTTTTGAATTTCACACAATAAGAAGCAGAGTCAGCAGGGAAAAAGGAAGAACAAAAGAAGTAACTAGTTCAATACTAGATGCTCAATAGCTACAGTGTGCCAGGCACTGTTTTAAGGGGAACAAGATGTAGTAAGGAGCTAAAATTTATGAACTGACCATTCTAGTTGGGGAGATGATAATAGGTAAATATATTACATTATTTCATGTAACAATTAAAAAAAGAAAAGATTTTAGAAAGATTTGCTTTTCAATTTTGGTAGTCAGAAAAGGTCTCCTATAGGACTTAAATAGAGGGCGGCCTGGAAGAAATGAAAGAAAGCTATGAGAATATCTGGAGAAGAATATTTCTAAGCAGGAAAAATGGCCCATGGAAAAGTCTTTAGGCAGGAGTACACATGTTAAGGAACAGCAAGAGGGCCCAGGTTTTTGGAGCACTTAAAAATAGCTAACGGGATTTGTAACTGTAATGGCTATTCTTGGTTGTCAATTCGACTGCCTCTGGAAATAACTAGGACCCAGACTTCTGGGTATACCTGTGAGGGACTTTTCTCAATCAAATAATTTCAAGTGGGAAGGTCCACCTTAAATCCAGATCGTATAAGCTGGGAAGAACCACCTTAAATCTGGGCCATCCTTGCTGGTGGCAGGCTATATAAAGGACATGGAAAAAGGAAGCTCTTTGAATGCTTGCCCTCACTCTTGCTGGCAAGTTCATTTCTTCACTGGCATTAGTGCCTTCTTCAGGATTCTAGCATATACTAAAGACCGGTTGAGACATTCAGCCTCTTGAATTGAACAACTACTGGATTCTTAGACTTTCCATTGGTAGACAGCCATTATTGGACTAATTGGAGTACAGCTTACAAGCCACTATGATAAAATCTCTCTCTCTGGCCGGGCGGTGGTGGCGCACACCTTTAATCCCAGCACTTGGGAGGCAGAGCCAGGTGGATCTTGGTGAGTTCGAGACCAGCCTGGTCTCCAAAGCGAGTTCCAGGAAAGGCGCAAAGCTACATAGAGAAACCCTGTCTCGAAAAACCAAAACCAAAAAAAAAAAAAAAAAAAAAAATCTCTCTCTCTGTCTCTCTCTCTCTGCCTCTCTCTCTCTCTCTCTGTCTCTCTCTCTCTCTCTCTCTCTCTCTCACACACACACACACACACACACACGTTTATTCTATCAGTTGTTACTCTGGAGAGCCTTGACTAACACAGTCGCTAATGAAGTTGTATAGTATCTAGGTGCCTCATAAGCCAGGATAAGGAACTTTTTGTGTTATATTTTAAATATGATAGGAACTCTGTGGTGGTATTGTGTTCCCCAAAATATTGTGTACTCTAATAAATTTATCTGGGGTCAGAAAACAGACAGCCACTAGGTACAAAGGCTAGAAAATGGTGGTACTCACACCTTTAATCCTAGCATTCCAGAGATAGAAATCCCTCTGGATCTCTGTGAGTTCAAGGCCACATTGGAAATAGCCAAGCATGGTGACACACGCCTTTAATCCCAGAAAGCCAGCCTTTAATCCCAGGGAGTGGTGGTAGAAAGCAGAAAGATATATAAGGCGTGAGGACCAGAAACTAGAGGCATTTGGCTGGTTAAGCATGTGGCTGGTTAAGCTTCAGGCTTTCGAGCAGCAGTTCAGCTGAGAGCCATTGGGATGAGGACACAGAAGCTTCTAGTCTGAGGAAACAGGACTAGCTGAGGAATTGGCAAGGTGAGATAGCTGTGGCTTGTTCTGTTTCTCTGATCTACCAGCATTGACCCCAATAACTGGCCTCAGGTTTGCTTTTATTAATAAGAACTTTTAAGATTCCTGCTACAGAACTCATTGGAGGGTTTTGAATAGGAAAGTGACATATGATATATATTTTCACTATACTGCTTGAGCTATTGAATATCACACTGGAAAAGGAAGAACAAAAGGGAAGAAGGAAAATTGTAGGGAATTAGTAGAGAATTGCAGTTATCCAGGAGAGGATGGAGACTTTGAATGGGTAAGAGCTGTGATGTAAGAAGAAATGGTTTGAGCTCTTGGTAAGACATACCTTAGCTCTCCACTCCCTTTCCTTCCAGCTTCTCCTTCTAGCCCATCTCCATCCTTTTGTGTCAGCTGCTAATCCCCAGAAATGCCTTCCACCAGGGACCCCTGGTGGGTATACTGGGCTGGAATTCAGGTAGGTGATTCTGACTAGCCTTCCTGTTATGCTTTCTCCAGATTTACTCTTAGTCATAGCAGCCTGCTTTTAGGAGCCCCTCCCATACCGATTCCATTCACTGGGGATTCCACTTTTTGTAGCCTGGCTCACCCTAGCTCTTTCCCAAAGGCCCCTTTTAGCCTTTCTTCTGTCTCCATTTCTTTGTGTCACTTGCCTACCTGACCTACAACAACACTTTTTCAGGGACCCCACTTGCCTAGGATCCAGACAGCAACTAAAGAATGGAACACTCATGTAACAAAGACAAGAGCAGATACTAACACAAAGAAACACCTCAAACATTTTAACTCCAGATGTCTAGACTCCAATGCAAAAACAAACATGAACAACCAGGACAGTATGCCTTTACCAGAAGTAGTCCCCAAGAAATGAAATATAGCTGAAGCACAAGACAAAGACTTCAAAACTCTCTCCAAAATTAACTACATAAGAAAACCAAAATAGCACCCTGCATCCTGTCTAACCATGAATTAAAGCTGTATATTAACAACAGCAGAAATATATAGTATACAAACTCATAGAAAGTGAACAACTCTCTACTGAATGAAAAATGGGTGAAAACAGACATAATTAAAAACAATTTTTAGAATTGAATGAAAATGAAAACACAATATACCCAAACCTCTGGGACTCAATGCAGGTAGTTCTAAGACACAAGTTTATGGCACTAAGTACCTACATAAAAACAAAAAGAAAGAACTGGAGAGATTTCATATTGGCATATCTCATTGTACTGATAGAATTAAAATTGTGAAACTGGCCACATTGTAGAAAAGCAATCTACAGATCAGATCTATAGATACAATCACTGTCAAAGTTCCAAAACAATTTTTCATAGAAATCGAAAAACAATTTTTAGTTTTATACGGAAACACAAATACTCAGGATAGTTAAAACAATCTGAAATAATAAAAGAACTTCTAAAGGTATCACCAACCCAGATTTCAAGTTGTACTACAGAGCTATAGTAATAATAAAAAAGCTTGATATTAACATTAAAAACAGACATATTGATCAATGGAATTGAATCAAAGACCCAGACACCTATAATTCCACACTAATATGGATACCTGATTTTTGACAAAGAAGCAAAAATACACAGTGGAGGAAAGACAGCATCTTTGACAAGTGTTGCTGTTTAAACTGGATGTCTGCATGTAGAAGAATGCAAATGGATCCATATTTCTCACTCCACACAAAACTCAATAAAGTAAATGATAGCACATGTTGGTGGGAATGTGGAAAAAGGGGGACACTTATTCATTACTGATGAGACTGCAAACTTGTTCAGCCACTGTGGAAATCAGTGTGATGGTTCCTCAGGAGACTGGGAATATATCTACCTCAAGATCTCTCTATACCATCTTGGCCATATACCCAAAGATATATACTACAGAGATACTTGTCCATTCACCTTCTTTGCTGCTCTATTCATAATAGCCAGAAATTAAAACAGCCTTTATGCCCATCAGCTGATGAATGGAAAAGGAAAATGTGGTACATCTACACTGTGGAATATTTTTCAGCTCTTAAGAAATATAAAACTATGAAAATTTCAGGTAAATGATATGGCTAGAAAAATTCATACTGAGATTATCCTAACCCCAAAAGACAAATATTGTATGTTTTCTCTTATTTGAATATTAGCTTTTAAGCCTTTGATATGCATACTATAATCCAAATAACCAGAGGTTAGGTACCTAGTAAGGGACTAGGGGAAAGTAGAGGATCTCTCAAGGAAGGGGCAATATCATACATTGCTGTGGGGAAGCAGGGGTTGAAGACTGGAGTCAACAATTAAATGGGAAGTGGGATGGGAGAACAGGATAAAAAAGGGAATATGGGGAGGGATAACAAACACTAAGCTTCCTAAAATATATACATACATGAAAGAATTTAAATGTAGTTACCAAATAAGTGAAACCTCCAGTGCCAGGGATGGGTTACATCTTGTTGAGTCATTGGCCAGAAGGGGTCCATAGAAATCCCCAAACATCACAGTGTAATGCCAAAGATATTGGTTACGCCTGCAAGCTGATGGTAATGCCCTATTGCTGAAGACAACACTTACATGTATTGTTGAAGATGGAAAAGTTGAGCTGGTGCATAACTGAGGCCCTACCATGACTGATTAGCTGTTGTCATAGTGGCAGGGACTCTGTATGCTACCAGAGAAGAAAGGTAATTATCAATCCAGCTACAAACTCTGTGACTTACTTTAATGACCTGTCTTTGAGATATATTTGTGCAACAGAATAGTGACACAAATGTTATGGGAGTAACCAATCACTTTTTTCATTGGATTAAAGGCCCATTCCAGGAGATGGAACCCATGCTTGACAATACTAAGGCAGCCAAGAACCTGATACTGAGTAGGTCATAGGCCTATAAGAAAACAGGAATAAAATGCCTCCTAGTGACATTCTTCTGTACCCACAGATCAGTACCTCACTTATACATTATTAGAGAAGCTTCTTCTTGCAGCAGACGAGAAATAACACAGGGACACGTAACTGGACAATATGCAGAGAGTGAGAGGCTTTAGAGTACCCAGTCCTAAAAGGGATGTCTTCATCAAACCCTTCCCATCAAGGATCAGGGAGTTGTGCAGAAGAGAAGGCAGAAAGATTTCAAGAGATGGAGGAGATGGGTGACTCCAAGGAAACAGTGTCTTCCAGACACAAGATGGACTGATATGAACTCACATAGACTTTGGCAACACACACAAGGCATGCATGGTTTCAAGCCAGGTGGAGTTCTAGTGCTGAAAAGGAATAAGTGGACACAGGCATTCACCCCTAACCAAGAGGCTAGCTGCAACTGATAAATGCTGGCAAAAGAAAAATTAGTGTTTTCCGCTGGAGTCTCACTAGGTAAATTAATCACACTTTAAGGTAGGCCCCATGCCCAGGAGTAGTTGGCCAACACAAAACAAACTCACTAATATTTGCATAGGCTTTTTTTGGGTATCATTTTGCTTTGTTTGGATACTTTTGAGTCTTTATAATTTTACTTTTATTGATTCTTTTGTGCATTTCACATCATGCATTCTGATTCTACTTATCTCCTCATCTCCTCACATCTACCCTCTGCCCTTGCACTAAGCCCCCCAAATCAAAACCAAATTTTAAAGAAAATAAAAAAAAACAAAAAACAAAAACAAAAACCAAAAAAAAGAGGAAAACTCTTGTGAAAGCTATAGTGTGGTCAGTTGAGTCACATTCCTCTTTACTTGCATATGTTCATTGCTATGAGTCATTGGTCTGGTTCAAGGCCTCTGGTTTCTACTACACCACTGATAATGGGCTCTTATTGGGGCTCCTCTTGGATACCCTTTGTCCTGTATCACAGAGATCCTGCTGTTTTGGATCTGTAGGTTTGTCCCCTTTACATTCTCCAACAGTTCATAGATCCAGTGGATGTTGGAGTGGGCCAACTCATGGTTCTGGGCCTGGTCAGCCCCCTAGCTTCCCTCACTGTCACTACCATCTCTAGTACTGCCTTGGCTAGCACACCCACTGCAGCAGGCAGCAAGGTCAGCATGGTTTCCTGCTCTCAGGCCCTCAGGTCCAGGTCCCCCTTACTCATATCTCCAGGGCCAGGCAAAGTTCGGGGCCTTCTCTCCCAATTGCTGTAGAAGGCATACGAGGGGGAGGGGTCAGCTCTTATGCCCTCTGGGCTGACTCACCTGTGGGTGCCACCCCTACAACAGGGTCAGCTCTAGTGTGGTGGCCAGGTGGGGTGCAGGGTTCAGGGCTTGCTCTCCTGTGTGCTGCAGATGGTATGGGGCATTGCTTGTTTATTTTGGTTTCAATGTTTGTGGGTTTGTGTGTGTGTGTGTGTGTGTGTGTGTGTGTGTGTGTGTGTGTGTGTGTGTGTGTTTCTTCTTCTTTTTTTTTTTTGGTGGTGCATATAGTTGAGTGGGTAAGACAGATATGGAGCATCTTGGAGGAGTTGGTAATGGGGAAAAACAATCAGAGTATATTGTATGAAACATTTTTTTTTTCAATTAAAAATGGTTTGGCCCAGGATGTGTTTTGAGCCGAATGCAAGCTAGTTTTGGTAACAGTTTTCTTATAGTGTATGAAGAAAATAGAGGAACAAAATATACTTTGAGAAATGCCAAATTACAAGGATTAAAGATGATTTAACAAAACAGTTTAAAATTGTTTGGAATTTAATAAATAACATTAAAAGAGGCATGCTAAGACTCCCTTGAGTATAGGAGCTTTTTTGTGTGCCTGCTTGGCCTGGTGCCTGGCCTAGTATTTGACAAGCAGTAGATATGTAATTGATCTTATCTTAAGGAAAGGATGAATTGATGTATACTAACTAACCCTTTATTTGTACTGTCTAATTTATGCATACAGCCCATGGCTTATACTTCCTTCTTTGCTGGGTACCCTGAGAAATTAAGTAGTTTAGTGTACTGGTTAGTTTCTGTCAACCTGACACTAAATGGAGTCCCCTGGGAAGAGGGAATCCCATGTGAGGAATTGCCTCCATCAGATTGGCCTATGGGTATATTTGTGGGGCATTTTTTTGGAGTAATGATAGATGTTGGAGTGCTCATCTCATTGTGGGAGGTGCCACCCCTGGGCAAATGGTCCTAGGTTATACATGACAGCAAGTTAAGCAAGCCAGACCAGCAAACCTTGAAGCTGAGTTACTCTGGTTTCTGCTTCAGTTCCTGCCCCCATGTTACTGCTTTGAGTTCCTGCCCTAACTTTCCTGGACTGTGAACTATAACGTCTATCATGAAACAAACTCTTTTCTTCCCTAAATTGGTTTTGGTCAGGGTTTTATCACAGTAACAGAAAGCAAAATAGGACATTTGGCATCATTCTTCTTGCACTTAAAGTAGTCATTGACTTTAGAAGGAAAGGTAGAACCACAAAGGGTAGATTTCAACTTTTAGGAGTTGATCCAGAAACTTATTTGGGTTCAAAATGTAGATGTCATTTGTTTGCTTGAAAATTTTCCCAATTTGTGGTTACATAAAAATAAGCATCACTAGAATAATATGAGGTTATTCTTTGTAACATCTGTGTACACAATTATTATTAGCAGTGCTAATCCAAGAGCATAGTCATTGGCATAATACCTGTATCACCACCAGATGCATACTTTCTGAACCTAACAGTAAATAAATGACTTTGAATAATTTTAGTATGATTTTAAAAAGAAGCAAAAATGTAAACATTTTTCCAAAAGCTAACTCATTTGTCTCCAATGAGCCTTTATAAATAAATATTTTAAAAACGTGCTATTGTGGTTCTAAGATACAGTTTTCCTTTAATATAAAACAAAAATAGACATCTGTGAATAGTAGTTGTTATGCAAACAGAATTTTAGTGGATGTACTAACATAATTAGAAAAAAATACAGGAAGACTTCAACTTCAAGATAAGGAGCTAACTTGTGTTAAAAATGGAAACTTACCACCCGCCACATCTGTCAATGAAAGGCTTTACAGACAGGCTAGAATAAAGTACATTTGAATTTTTAAGTTAAACTTGTGGTATACCTTAAGAATTTAGAAACTGTTATGCTAAGTTTTTCTTGACCAAATATTTATGTTCTACTACTAGATGCAGGAGTGTGTTCTGGGCAGGAAATATCAGCCTCAAGAAGTTTAAGTGTAAAGCAAACAAAAGCCACAAATTTCCTTAAGTCATCTTGTCTGTCATATTTCCCTTTAAATACTTTTGGTGGTATTTATGTAACCAGTCTCTACTTCTTTGAGAGTAATGAATCCTGTTAATCTACCTTTGTAGATGTAACAGTCTTATTAAATAACAAACACAGAGCCAAGTGCAGAGTTAAAAGCCCGAGAGGTCAGAGCAGTAGCTAAGAGCTAAAAACCCTTTCTTACCCTTCACTGCTGCTGCCGTCCTTCCCCTGGAAAGAGAACTACTTCCTGTGTGTCTGTCTTTTTCTTGACTTTCTGTTCTGCCTTCTCATTGGTTGTAAACCCAACCACATGACCTCCTCGTCACTGCCTGCCTATACAAACCTCCAGGTCTTCTATGGTTGGTATTGAGATTAAAGGCATGTGTCTCCATGCTGGCTGTATCCTTGAACACACAGAGATCTGCCTGTCATGTGATCGGGATTAAGGGCGTGTGCTGCCACTGCCAGACTTCTGCTATGGCTTGCTATTAGCTCTGATCCCCAGGCACTTTTATTTATTAACATACAAATAAAATATCACCATATTCCTTCTTTTACTATTGTGATTCTCTTTTTAAAATGGTAACTAGTGTTGCCATGCCCTATGCTTTGTATAAGTGTTCCACAAAGGTTCATCAACAGCTTGGTGCTATGGGGAGATGGTGAGACCTTTAGGAGGTGGAGGTCTAGTGAGAGGTTTTGGGTCAGTTTGGAGTGTTCTGTTAAGGAGGACTTTGTGAAAGAAGTCAAGCTTTTTTTCTTTGTAATTTTTCATTATATATGCATTAAATATGATATTTTATTTTATGGAGAGTTTTTTTTAATACAAGTATATATTGTATGACATTTTGCTCTTTTTTCTTTTGGTTCTCAGCCAAGAAATGAATGGGTCTCTTTTGCCATGAAGCTTTGCCATGATATATTGTGCTACCATAAGCTCAATGCAACCGAACCAAGTTGGTCATGGATGAAAACCTTGAAACTGTGGGGTAAAATAAATCTTTCCTTTTTACATGCTGATTGTCTCAAATATTTGTTATAGCAATGGAGGGCTGCCTAACAACTTCAAAGAAACTGTGTACAGTCTGTCATATCCTTTGCCATTTTGATAGTAAGTTTAGTACTTTTAGAGCTCTTGTCAGTGGATTGTCAATTTTTTTTTTCTAAAAATCTACTTGATATAAAGAATTTGTATTACTGATTTGTTATCAGAGAATACGGTCATTTAACTTTATATGTGCACATATTTTGATCAAATAGAAATAACATAAAGTTCACCATTCAAAGCATTCAACTTAGTGAAATTTGCATATTCACAACATTGTGCAATCATTTCTACTCTCATTCCAAAACAGTTTGATCATTCTCAAAGAAAACCCTTTACTCATTAATCAGTGACTCCTCATTTTCCTCTGCTCTTGTACCCTGGAAACTTTTATGTCTGGATAGTTTATATAAGTGGAAAAATATCTATTTGAATTCATTCATTTATCATGCCTGTAAGATTCATGATTTTGGTTTTCTATAAGTTGAACAGTAGTCCATTGAATGTATTACTGCACTTTCATTATCCATTCATCTAATTGAGGACTTTCAGGTTGTTTCTATTTCCTAACTATTGTAAATATAGCATCAGTGAACATTGCTGAGCAACTAACTATGGAGTAGGATGCTGAAGAGTGGTATATCTGTGCCACGTGGTAGATTTACTTTACTTTTTATCTATCTATCTATCTATCTATCTATCTATCTATCTATCTATCATCTATCTTTTTTTTTTTTTTTTTTTTTTTTTTTTTTTTTGCTTTTTTGAGACAGGGTTTCTCTGTGCAGCTTTGGGGCTTTTCATGGAACTCACTCTGTAGCCCAGACTGGCCTTGAACGCACAGAGATCCGCCTTGCCTACCTCTGCCTCTCAAGTGCTGGGATTAAAGGCGTGTGCCACCACTGCTTGAGCTTACCTTTAATTTTTTGAAGATTTTCTATACTGATTTCTACAGTGGTTGCAATAGTTTGCATTCCCACCAAAAGTGAATGAGTTTCTCTTTCCCCACATTCTCACTAACATTTGTTGTCAATTGTTTTGTTGATACAGCCATTATGACTATAGTTACGAGGTAAGGTGAAATTTCAAAGTTGTTTAATTGTTCATTTCATTAATTGCTAAAGACAGTGAACACTTTTTTGAAAAGTGTTCTTAGCAATTTTTATTTCATCTACAGAGCACTCTCTTTAGTACCTTAGCCCAATTTTTTGTTTGTTTTTGTTTTTTGTTTTGCTTTTTTTTTAAGTTGGGTCATCTTGGAACTCACTATATAGACCAGGCTGGCCTTGAACTCACAGAGATCCTCTTGCCTCTGCCTATCAGGTACTGGGATTAAAGGTTTGTGACACTATGCCCAGCTTTCTTGACCCTTTATCTTTTAAGTTCTTTATATACAGTGTATTTAATCCTCTTCCAGAGGTATAGCTGGTATGGGATGAAAGGTAGTCAGTTTTTCCTTGTACTTAAATCACTGAGTTATTTTCATTTAGACATGGTCCAATAAACAAGAAAGTATTCTGTACATGGAATGATATATTCATCTAAAATTTTCTTTTTTAAAATGGTTAGTCAATTTTCTTAACACTATTACAATGAAAGGCGTTTGGTCTCTATTTGATAATACACTGGATGATCTGAAAATGGAACAATTAAATGAGAGGATAATTAACTTGGATAGGATTGACATAATGTCAATTATAAACATTATTGGTTTGATCATTCTTGTTTCATCCCTAAAAAAGTTGGTTTATATGAGTGTCAAGTTGGTTGATATGATAGCCAAGATACAAGTCTTAGAAAAACTTAATAAAACAGATCATAGAAATATTCAGACCCAGACAGAGGAATTTAAAGGAGAACCAATCTCAGCATTGCATTATAATGTTACAGAGAAACATCCTAAGGCTTTCAAACAGCCAACCTTAATCTATCCACTAACCTTACAGGAACTACCAAATGATAGATATCCCTAAGACTGTGTACAAGCTGATTGGACTTCTGTGCAAATACTAGATTTGAGGAGATGAAAAGAAGCTGTAGTCTCATATGGCATACACTTACCATTTGTGAAGCAGATGTTAAACTCATGGTCAACTTATAATAGAATTATCCCTCAAGACTGGAGAGATTTGGTTACAGCAGTCTTAGAGGCTGGCCCCCAATTACAATGGAGGACCTAGTGGAAGGATGAGGCTTAGGCCATTGAATAATGGAGTAGGGCTAGAGGTCTTGAAATCTGCCAAGGTCAACTTCTTGGAGAAGGCAATTATACTGATATACAAAGACATTCTTTATATGATGACTAAACCCTGGCTTTATGCCAAACGGCAGCCTTGAATGCTTAGGACAGAATTAAGGAAGTAGGAAAGAAAATTGAGTCATTTACAAGAGTTACACGGGGCCTTCACTGATTTCTTACCTAGACTGACTTTAGCAGTAAATAGAACGATACCAAATTCAGAAGCTAGATAAACAATAATTGAATCTCTGGCTTTTGAAAATGCTAATGCACAATGCAAAAGGGTAATTAAGCCATTAAAGGCAAGATCAGCACCCTTGGAGGAGCAGATCCAAGATACAGTCATTATTGAATCTCATGATCATGATAATGCTTGGATAGGAGAGGTGATTTCCAGAGGTTTGAAGAAAAATCATAATGTCAAATGTTTCACTTGCGGTAAACAAGGTCACCTAAAAAGGGACTGTAAAAAGGACGTTGCTAGAAGCAATGTTTTTTCAAGGAATAATCCCAACAGAACACCCCTCCCTTTTGGATTATGCAGAAGGTGTGGCAAAGGCAGACACTGGACTAATGAATGTAAATCAACAAGGGACAGACAAGGTAATCCTTTACCTTTGCTGTTGGGAAATGCCCTGAAGGGCCTCTTGCAGGCCCCCATGTCAAACTCAGTTCAGTTCTTTCCTGTCATCATGGAGGAAACTCCTTCCCAGAGCAATTAAAAAACCTAATGCTTATTGTAAAAAAAAAAAAAAATATTGCTCTGGATGATAGAACAGCTATAGAAGAGAGAACAAAAATTTCAAGAGAAACCATAAATTGAAATTGATAAAAATTAGATTTGGAAATTCCCCAAAGTTAGGTTTGGGGAAGGCTTTTGTTTTTGTCTTTCAGGAAAATATAAACAACCATCTTGAAGAATTTAAAGACCTTTGGACAAATAAGCATCCAAAGAAGAAGGGAGAATTACCCAGAGAAAATGACCAAAAAAAAAAAAAAAAAAAAAAAAAAGAATAATCTGACCTATTGTGATCTCTGAAGTCTCCAGAAAGATGATTCGATCTCACAATGATGATTCCACATAGACTATGATAATGCCACTCAGCTGACAAAGATCAGCTTTGTACTACAAACTGCTCAGGACAATTTCCAGATAGCTAGCTGAGAAGATCCAGCCTCACAGACTACTATTGCCAGGACTTGAGACAAGCCCTGCACTTTCTCATTATGCAGAGACTGGACAGCAAATGATAAAGCTATCTTTCCCAGGACTTGACAACCCCAAATTTTTCTTTTCAGGATCCTCTAAAGATGCCTTTGCCTCCAGACAGCAGGAAGTAAATTTAAGAACATGATGCCCACATTCCCAAGAGATAGGGTGGGTGGTTTTTGGTTGTTCAATGAGCTATGGATATTTGTCATTGTTTTGGTGGTTGATTACAAGTTGTTATTGGTAATGATCAGGAAAAAAGCTAAACAAAGGAGATTAGACTAAGAGTTCTTGTTTAAAAAAAAAGAAAAGAAAAAGAAAAAAAAAGAGGATATAGATATGATAAGATAAAAGGTAGATTTTTGAATCTACTCTGAAAAAAAGAGGTATAGGAGAAAAGGGTAGATTATTGAATATACTCTGAAGAGAAAAAAGGATATAGATAAGATAAAAAGGTAAATTATTGCATCTACTTTTAAAAAGCAACTACTAGTTTTAAATATTTTACATTGATATGGGTCTTTATATATTAATACAAAGTTGAGATTATTTTTATTAGAACATTCTGTAGATACACTTCTAATCTTGTTCAAGGTATTGTACTTAAACATCTCATTTAACAATGTAATGCAAATTGCTAGTCCTTGAAAGTTGTTATTACCAACTAATTAGGATATAAAGAAATGCAAGTTGGTAGTTATTATAATCAAACTTGTAGTTATGTTAGGTACATTGTCAAGGTTAAATAGAGATATATATCAGATAGACAGGTCATCTTCAGACACTTCAGAGATCCACAGAATATGGCATTTAAGATGTTTTAATAATATAGTTTTTTTTTTTTTAAATGACAATGAGACATGTCTGCTCCTGGCAGCACCAGTCCACTTCAGAGAAAATGATGATCATTGAGGAAACTCCTTATGGAGTTTACTTTCTTTGTGGCAAAAGTTAACCATTGGACAAGAAAGTGCCCTTGCCTCAACTGCTGAGAGTATGCTGTCCAAATAGGACAAGCAGGATACAGAAGAAAGGACTGTTGAACTTTGCCAAGACAAGGTAGGAGAGCCCTTCAGAACACCCTGCTTCACAGATGAGTCTGTCAGATATGCTGCAGAGGAACCTTGGCTGACTGTCCAGGTACCCAGCTGTTTCTGTCATTTTTTTGTAAGTCGCTTGTTTGCACTTCCTGCTTACTCGCAAATATTATTTCCTTACTGGGTCTCTGAGGGAGTTGAAGACTAGATAGTTATAATTATCGCTTTCCTTATTGGAGAAATTATTTTGGCCACTCCACGTAGTTAAAAGGATATTTATTTAATGGCGTAACTCACAAATTAAGTAATGGGTAGGTCGCAGGGTCTGGGGAAGGTGTAACACAGTCCAGCGGTGTTCTCCGGAGCTCTGCACAGTCAATCTGCACCGGTCAGCATCCCGGCA
Source organism: Peromyscus maniculatus bairdii (assembly GCF_049852395.1). NCBI lineage: Eukaryota > Metazoa > Chordata > Mammalia > Rodentia > Cricetidae > Peromyscus > Peromyscus maniculatus. The sequence goes on from NC_134855.1 coordinate 39,783,839, forward strand.
CCGAGAGAGCGCCCAGAGAGAGCGCTGACCCATCCAGCTCTCGGGTCCCCTGGCGCCTCCCCTCGCCCCACCTCGTAGGCGTGACAGTTGCCAGAGTCTCAATGGGGGTTGGAACTTCCAGAACCAAGCTGGAATGGCTACCCACTACATCCCTTGTTAACAAATTCAGAAAACAAACTCACTAAAGAGGTGTAAAGTGTATAAGTTTGAAAGACATCAAAAAGATAGTTTTGGGTTGGTAATGCAAGTTAGGATAAAGAGTAAATTAGGTACATTTTGGAATCACCAAAATAGGATAAATAATGAAGTATTTTCTCTGAATTTGTCCAGTGTTTATGGACTGGACATTGTTTGTAATTCTTGACTGTATATATTATATATAGTTATTGTACTTATTGTATGTTATAACCTTTTATTATTTTAGACAAAAAAGGGGGAAATGTGGTGATATTTTGTTGTACTCTAATAAAATTTGCCTGAAGATGAGAGGACAGAGCCAGACTATAGATGTAACCAACTGTCTTATTAAATAAGAAACACAGAACCAATGCAAAGAAGAAAGCCAAGAGGTCAGAGCTAAGAGCTAAAACCTTACCCTTCTTCCTGCGGTGGTCCTACCTCTCCGAAAGAGATCTGCTTCCTGTGTTAAAGCCTTTATAAAGACTTTCGGTTTTGCCTTCTCATTGGATGTAAACCCAACCACATGACCTCCTCGTCACTGCCTGTTTGTACAGACCTCCAGGTCTTCTATGGTTGGTATTGAGATTAAAGGCATGTGTCTCCAATGCTGGATGTATCCCTGAACACACAGAGATCTACCTAGCTCTGCCTACCAAGTGCTGGGATTAAAGGCGTGCACCACCACCGCCCAGCTTTCCTATGGCTTGCTAATAGCTCTGACCCCCAGGGAACTTTATTTGTTAACATACAAGTAACATTTTAGTACAAAATAAAATATCACCAGACAAGACACTAGATTAAACATAGAGGTCAGGCAGTGGTTGCACATACCTTTAATCCTAGCACTCAGGAGGCAGAGATCCATTTGATCTCTGTGAGTTTAAGGCCACACTGGGATACATGAGATTGATCCAGTCTAGGAGAGAAACAGAGCCAGGCAGTGGTGGCACATACTTTTAACCCCAGTATTTGGGAAGCACATACATCATAAATTTTAGCACTAGGAAGGTTGAGATATGAAGTGAAATGGCTGAGCACTGAAAGGCATGTAAATCATAAGAATACCAGAACTAGAAAGCCTTTCATCTGAGGAATCAGAGGAATTCAGTCTGAGGATCCATGGAGACAGGATCGGATGAGAGGAGTTGGCGAGGTGAGAAGTGGCTGTGGCTTTTTTCCTCTGATCTTTCAACATTTACCCCAATATCTGGCTCTGGGTTTTTATTATAAGGCCATTTACGATTAGTGCAACATAGCTGGCATGGGATGAAAGGTACCCAGTTTTTCCTTGTACTTAAATCACTGAGTTATTGTTATTTAGACATGATCCAATAAACAAGAAAGTATTCTGTGTATGGTATGATATATTCCATCCAAATTTTTCTTCTTTAAAATGGTTAGTCAATTTTCTTAACTCCATTCACTAAATAATGGTTAATTTTCTGTCTATCAGATGTGCTAACTAATTGTTAATATGAGATTTCTCCAGTTTTTAAAAATGTTTGCTCTTAGTGCTATGAACTTGCATCTTAGAACTACCTTCATTATATCTCATAGGTTTGGGTATGTTGATGTTGTGTTTTCTTTTCTTTTTCTTTTTAAACTTTATTCTCTCATATGTTATATTCTAATAGCAGTTTCCTTTTCCTCCCTCCTCCCAGTTCCTCCCCCGATTTCCCCTCTTCCTCAATTGCTTCTCTGTTTTCCTTAAAAGAAAAAAAAAGGGGGGGGGGCCCTCCTAGGGATATCCACCAAACAAAGCCTAACAAGATTCAGTAAGACTGGGCACAAAGAGTCAGAGACAACCCTCACCCCTATTGTTGGGAGTCCCACAAGAACACCAAGCTACACAGTTATAAGGGATCTGCAGAGTCTGTGCTTGTTGCTTCAGTTTCTGTGAACCTCTATGAGTTCTGCTTAGTTGATTCTGTGGCCAGTGTTCTCATGGTACCCTCAATCCCCTGGCTCCTAAAGTCCTTCCTCCACTTCTTCTGTGGGGTTTCCCTGGCTCCACCTAGTGTTTGACTGTGGATCTCTGCATCTGCTCCTATTGGTTGCTGGATGATGCCCTTCTGATGACAATTGGGCTAGACATTGAACTATGAGTATAGCAGAATATCATGAGGAATCAGTTCATAGACTTTTTTAAAAATTTATTTATTTATTATTGCCAGTCATGTTTGATTCTATCCTGGGTCTCTGGGCTGTCCTGTGTCTGGTTTCTGGCTATCCAGGAAGTGTCAGGTGAGGGATCCCTTCCATGGCATGAGCCACAAGTTGGGCCAGTCATGGGTTGGCCACTGCCACAAGTTTTGAAAGCAGGACAGATTGTAGGCCCAAGGTTTTGTGGCTAGGTTGGTGTCCCAGTCCCACTGCTAGAGGCCTTGCTTGGTTATAAAAGATGACCAGTTCAGGCTCTGTTTCCCCCATTACTAGGAGACTTCACTAGGGTCACTTACATAGATTTCAGGGAGTTTACACTGGTTAGTTTCTACAGTACTCCCAATTCCAGTTGTCTCTTCCAGTACTCTCTCCCTCTGTCTCTCCCACCCACTGCCTGATCCCTCCTGTTCTCATCTCTACTGGCTTCCAGTCTACCTACAAGATCTATTCTATTTTTCTTTCCCAGGGAGATCCATGTGTCTCCCCTTGGGCCCTTTGTTACTTAGCCTCTCTGGGTCTGTGGATTATAGCATGATTTTCCTTTACTTAACAGCTAATGTTTACTTATAAGTGATTATAGACCATGCTTATCTTTCTGGGTCTGGGTTACCTTATTAAGGATTTTTTTTCTAGTTCCATCTATTTGCCTGCAAATTTTGTGATGCTATTGTTTTTAACAGCTGAGTAATACTCCTTTGTATAAATGTACCACATTTTCTTTATCCATTCTTCAGTTGAATGGCATCTAAATTGTTCCTACTTTCTGGCTATTTTGAAGAAAGCTTCAGTGAACATAGTTGAGCATGTGTCCTTGAGATAGGGTAGAGTGTCCATTGGGCATATGCCCAAGAGTGGTGTAGCTGTGTTTTGAGGTAAATCAATTCCCAATTTTCTGAGAAACTGCCATATTGATTTCTAAAGAGGCTGTACAAATTTACACTCCTACTAGCAGTGGAGGAGTGTTCCCCTTGCTCCACATCTTTGGCAGTATGAACTGTCACTTGTATTTTTGATCTTAGCCATTTTGACAGGTATAAGGTGGAATTTCAAAGTCATTTTGATTTTTCACTTCACTGATGGTTAAGGATGTTGAACATTTCTTTAAGTGTTTCTCAGCCATTTGAGATTCCTCTGTTGATAATTATGTTTAGATCTGTATCTGAATTGAATTATTTGGTTTGTTGATCTCTAGTTTCTTAAGTTTTTATATCTTTTGAATATTAGCCCTCTGTAGGATGTGGAGTTGGTGAAAATCTTTTCCCATTCTATAGGCTGCCATTTTGTTCTATTTGAAGGGTCCAGGAATATAGAAATATAAAATTATAAGTTTAAGAGATGAAAACTGACAGTCATCAACTCTAAAGGTTAACTTCTAACAATGGTTCTCTGCTTTACAGCCAATTCCTCAGTCAACAGCCAGGGGTTAACTTTTAACCCCCTTGCCTCTTATAGCCAACAGCTGCCTGGACCAAAGTTAACTTTTAATAGTTGTTTCTATGTGACTTCTAGCATGCATTCCATGCTGATGTTTCTATGTGACTCCTAGCATGCACTCTGTGCCTAATGCCGTTCTCCTTACTATAAAAAGGGACTCATAACTCCCCTCCAACTTCCATAGCCTTAAAATCCAACTCTGGCTGTAGTCTCAGCTAGCTGATAAACTTTTGGGCCCTGTGGTGATTTTTTTTTTCTTTTTTCTTTTTTTTCTGGAATAAGTTTGCTTCTGGTTTAATAGACTTTGGTGGTCTGTCCCCCATTATTTCGAGACCCAGGACCCAACACTATTGATGGTGTCCTTTGCCTTATCATCTGTAGGAGTTCCCTGGTAGAATTTTTGAGTTCACTTATATATACTGTCCTATCAGCTGTGAATAGGGATACTCTGACTTTTTCCTTTCCTATTTGTATCCCCTTGATCTCCCTCAGTTGTCTTATTGCTTTAGCTAGAATTTCAAGTACTATGTTGAATAGATATGGAGAGAGTGGACAGCCTTGTCTTGTTCCTGACTTTAGTGGAATTGCTTTGAGTTTCTCTCCATTTACTTGAATGTTTACTATAGGATTGCTGTAAATTGCCTTTATTATGTTTAGGTACGTCCCTTGTGTCACTGATCTCTCTAAGACTTTATCATTAAAGGGTGTTAGATTCTGTCAAAGGCTTTTTCAGCATCTAATGAAGTGAGAATGTAGTTTTTCTTTCTTTCAGTTTGTTTATATGTTAGATTACATTGACTGATTTTTTTTTTTTTTTTTTTTTTTTTTATGTTGAACCATCCTTGCATTTCTAGAATGAAGCCTACTTGATTGTGGAAAGTAAAAAGTATCGGCTCAGGACTCCCAAGGCAAAGTTCTCTAAACAAAGGAGATTTATTTGCCCCAGAGGGACAGAGGTGAGGCACTAAGAGACAGTCATAGAAGACAAATGACAATAGAGAAGGGGAAGGGAACAAGGGAGAGAGGGCTGGGATATTGTCCCCGGGGAGGGTGGTGGCAAAGGACTTTCTCTGGATCGAGGGGAGACAGAAGTGGACAATAGGCAAATGGTGGTTTACAAAGGTAAAATGGGAAACCCCATATTAGAATAAGCTGTTTAATTTTTGTTGGATGTGTTAATTGTGTGAGCCAAAGGGGACTTCTGATTGCTGGACCTCAGTCCTTTGATAGCTGGGCCTTGGTAGGGAGCCTCAGGAGGAGGAGGAAGTGACCAAATAATGGAATAGCTAGCTTTAAGAATGTAATCTAATGGTATTTAGCAAGGCAGAGGGCATGGGAGAAGGGCAAGGCCTGCCAGAGCCATGCTCACCACACTCAAGACAGAGTCCCTTCAGTTGTGGTAGGTGATCTTTCTGATGTGTTCTTTAGATTTGGTTTGCAAGTATTTTAGCATCATGAGGGAAAATGGTCTATAATTCGTTCTTTGTTGGATTTTTGTGTGGTTTAGGTATCAGGGTGACTGTGGCTTCATAAAATGGATTTGGCAATGTTCCTTCTGTGTAGCTGGAGTTTTTCAGTGTCCCACCCAGTCCTCAGCTGCTCAGACCCAAGTAAACACACAGAGGCTTATATTAATTAAAACTGCTCAGCCATTAGCTCAGGCTAACTACTAACTAGCTCTTACACTTAAACTCAGCCCATTTCTGTTAATCTATGTTGGCACGTGTTCTGTGGCTTTACCTGTGTGCCATTACATGCTGCTCCCTGGATGGTGGGCTGGCATCCTCTGACTCAGCCTTCCTCTTCCCAGAATTCTCCTTGTCTGCTTATCCCGCCTATACTTCCTGCCTGGCTACTGGCCAATCAGCATTTTATTAAACCAGTGTACAAGGGCATTATCCCACAACACTTCTGTTTTCTGTTTTGTGCAATAATCTGAGGAGTACTGGCATTAGTTCTTCTTTGAAAGTCTGATAGAATTCTATGTAAAACCACAGGACAGGCATTCAACCACTATTTATCCTGTCCTTGAGTCAAGGAGCAGGCAGTTAAATTTTCTATCTCAGTGTACCTCTGGCTGGCATCAGCAGCCTGCATCTAGTTAGATAGTGTGTTCCTTCCTGTGTGCTAATCAGGACTTTCTCATAGCCCTTTCTTGGGGGCTGCAAGAATATATTATAGAGATTCAGCTGTGTATTAAAGCTATACTTTGACCAGCCAAGGGTCTGTCAAAAGGCAAGCCATTTATTATGAATATTTGATGTTATCCAGCTTTTAATATTTTAGCTGTCTTCTGCTATGGAATTCTTGTGTACCGAAATATTCCCAGACCATTTATTTGGCAAACAGTTCAGCTCCTCAGACCTGCTGAACTTCTAGGTAACTAACTCCCCCCACTGAGCCTGGGAGACAAGCTGGCTGCAGATGCATAGCTTTGTTTCTTGTGCAAATGAAGCTCAGACCATACATCCCCTTGTCTTGAGGCCTAGTGGCTCTCCAGAGCAACTGACTGAAAACAAAAGAGGTTTTTACATATCAAGGTGGAAGGTAGGGTGGAGCAACATTCATGAGGAGACAGAGAACCTGTGGCCAGGGGAAGAAGAGACAGGCATTTTCTGTAGGGGAGACAGAAAGGCATGATCAGGGAGAAGGGAAGAACACAGAGGTTTTGTAGACAGTAAGGCAGAGCTCTTGTAGACTTCATCAGAGCCAGGAGTAGTGAGCAAGTAGAGATGGACGGCAAAGACACAGAGGATAAAGATGAGGCTGGAAGCATAAGAGCTTAGTTGTTAGCAGCCTATGAGATGGCAGTAAAAAAGGGGACAAAGAGGGCCTGAGTGTCAGGACGAAACTGAAGCTATGGAGACAGGATTTCATCCCAGAGAAATAAAGTAAACAGACAAAGAGCTTGGTGTATATAGATTTATTCCTGCCCTGAATGCCTGATGGAGCTGTAGCTGTGTAGATAAAATTTTGTCTTAGAGTAATAAAGTTAACAGACATAAGAGCATAGTGTATGTAGATTTTTTCCCCTCAGATGTCCCATGCCAGATAGAGCATCTTCCCCAGACTCTGGGCAGTTCATAGCCCTTCAAGGAGACTCTGTGGGCTAATCAGGACTTTCTCACAGCCCTGCAGCAAGCAAGCTTGAACTCTATTGATTCATAATAGACTTCAGAATCAAACTGGGAAACTGAGTCAGTTGTGAGTTCCCACACAAGTGTGACCCAATAATTGTTTGGATTTCCTCCATATCTCTCCTTTGTTGGGTTCAGGGTCATGCAATAACGGGGGACAGACCACCAAAGTCTATTAAACCAGAAGCAAACTTTATTCTAGAAAAAAAAAAAAAGAAGAAGAAAAAAAATACCACTGTGGGGCACAAAAGCTTATCATCTAGCTGAGACCACAGCCAGAGTTGGATTTTGAGGTTGAAGCCATGGAGGTGGGTTCTGGCCTCTTTTTATAGTAGGTGAAGGGTTCACAACATACTCCCACGGTCGCATATACCAGACGAACACTTCTGCCTAGCCAATTCCAAGTCAGGATAGGCATTTCCGGGTCAAGGCGTCTCTCGTAACCAGGATCCGTAAGCACACAACGTGACCATGTGATCTACGCACACGCGTGGAGTAGTGATGTGACCTGGCCACGCCCCCAGCCGGCTTTAAAGCGGAGCGCCATGTTCCCGGTTCCTTCTTCTTCTCCACGCACGTGTCTCTCCCACAGGCCTGAGCACTCTCTATCCCTTTATCTCTAATAAAACTCTTATAAGTGGATTCTGTCGTGTTTCGTGACACTTCCTTGCAGGGTAAGAACACAACATGGCTAAATAACTAACAGTAGGGAGGAAAGCATCAGGCATGGGGTACATGCTAGGAGTCACACAGAAATATCTATTAAAAGTTAACTTTGGTCCAGGCAGTTGTTGGCTGTAAGGGCAAGGGGGCTTAACAGTTAACCCCTGGCTGTTGACAGAGGAGCTGACTGTAAGCAGAAAGCCATTGTTAGAAGTTAACCTTTAAGCGGGATGGTGGTGGTGCACTTCTTTAATCCCAGCATTTGGGAAGCAGAAGCAGGCAGGTCTCTGCAAGTTTGAGGCCAGCCTCGTCTACAGGGCAAGATTCAGGACAGGCACCAAAACTACCTTTAGAGCTGGTGACTGTCAACTTTTATTTATTTATTTTTAGATTTACAATTTTATATTTCTATATTTTTGGACCCTTCACCTTTTTGTTTCTGATTTTAATTTGGATATTCTCTGTTTTTTAGTTAGTTTGGATAACAGTTTGTTGATTTTTTTCAAAGAACCAACTCTCTGTTTTATTCGTTCTTTGTATGTTCTCTTTGTTTCCATTTTATTGATTTCAGTCCTCAATTTGATTATTTTCTGCCTTTTACTCCTCTTGAATAGGTTTGCTTTTTTCTGTTCTAGAGCTTTTCGGTATGCTGTTAATTTGCTAGACTAAGATCTCTCTAATTTGTATATGTATGATACGGACTTTTCTCTTAGCACCACTTTCATTGTGTCTCAAAAATATGGGTGTGTTATAATTCATTTTTATTGAATTCTAGGAAGTCTTTAATTTCTTTATTTCTGCCTTGACTCAGCAGTCATTCAATAGAGAGTTGTTCAGTTTCCATGAGTTTGTAGGTTTTCTTTTGTTTCCATTGTTGAAATCCAGTTTTAATCTGTGGTAGTCTGATAGGATGCAGGGGATTATTTCAGTTTTATTGTATCTGTTGAGCCTTGCTTTGTGACTGAGTATGTGATCAGTTTTGGAGAACAGTCCATGAGGTGCTGAGAAGAAGGTGTATTCTTTTGTGTTTGGATGAAATGTTCTGTAGATATTTATTAGGTTAGGTCCATTTGGTTCATAACATCTGTTAGTTCCAGTATTTTTCTGTTTAGATTTAATCAGGATGACCTTTCCATTGGTGAGAGTGGAGTCTTGGTGTCTCCCACTATCAATGTGTGAGGATCTATGTGTGATTTAAGCTGTAGTAGTGTTTCCTTTACAAACGCGGGTGCCCTTGGGCCATAGATGTTAACTGAAAGATCATCTTGGTCGATCTGGCTACACTAGCTTGTTTCTTAGCTCCATTTGCTTAGAAAACCTTTTTCCAACCCTTTACTCTAGGGTAATGTCTGTCTTTGATATTGAAGTGTATCTCTTGTATGCAGCAAAAGGATGGATCCTGTTTTCACATCCATTTGTTAGTCTGTGTCTTTTTATTTGGGAATTGAATCCATTAATATTGAGAGATATCAATGACCATTGACAGTTTATTCCTGTTATTTTGTTGTTAGTGTTGGTAGTGTGTGTGTGTGTGTGTATGTGTGTGTGTGTGTGTGTGTGTGTGCGCGCGCGCGCGCACGCGTGCGCGCGCATGTGTGTATGTACACATGAGTGCTTTCCTTCTTTTGGATTTGCTTATATGAGATTATTTATTTTCCATGTTTCCATGGGTATAGTTAACCTCCTTGGGTTGAAATTTTCCTTCTAGTATTTTCTGTAGGACTGGATTTGTAGATAGATATTGTTTAAATTTAACTTTATCATGTTTTCTCCAGCTACATTGAATGAGAGTTTTGCTGGGTATAGTAGTCTGGGCTGGTACCTGTGGTCTTTTAGAGTCTACAGAACATCTGTCCAGTCCCTTCTAGCTTTTAGAATCTCTGTTGAGAAATCAGGTGTAATTTTAATAGATCTACCTTTATATGTTATATGGCACTTTCCTCTTGCAGCTTTTCATATTCTTTCTTTGTTCTGAATGCTTAGTGTCTTGATTATCATGTGGCATGTGGACTTTCTTTTTGGGTCCAATCTATTTGGTGTTTTGTAAGCTTCTTGTACCTTTATAGACATCTCCTTCTTTAGATTGGGAAAAATTTCTTCTGTGAGTTTTTAAAAATTATTTTCTGTTAGATATGGGGTTGATAAAGATCTTTTTCCATTCTGTAAGTTACTGTTTTGTCCAGTTGGTGGTATCCTTTGCCTTACAGAAACTTTTCAATTTTATGAGGTCCCATTTATTAATTGTTGATCTTAGTGCCTGTGCTATTGGTGTTCTGTTCAGGAAGTTGTCTCCTGTGCCAATGCTTTTGATATTATTTCCTACTTTCTCTTCTATCAGGTTCAGTGTATCTGGATTATGTTGAGGTCTTTGATCCACTTGGGCTTGAGTTTTGTGCAGGGTGATAGATAAGGATCTGTTTGCATTCTTCTACATGCCAGTATACAGTTAGACCAGCACCATTTGTTGAAGATGCTTTCTTTTTTTCCATTGTATAATTTTGGTTTCTTTGTCAAAAATCAGGTGTCTATGGATGTGTGGATTTATTTCTGGGTCTTTGATTTGATTCCATTGATCCACCTGTCTGTTTTTATTCCAATGAAATTACTACACCTCTGTAGTATGATTTGAAATCAGGAATGGTGATACCTCCAGAAGGTCTTTTACTGTACAGGATTGTTTTAGTTATCCTGTTTTTTGTTTTTTGTTTTTTTTTCATATGAAGTTGAGTATTGTTCTTTCAAGGTCTGTAAAGAACTATGTTAGAATTTTGATGGGGATTGCATTGAATCTGTAGATTGCTTTTGGTAAGATGGACATTTATACTATGTTAATCCTTCCTCTTGTGGGACTCCTAACAGTGGGAACAGGGGCTGTCTCAGACTCTTTTACTGGCTTTTGGGACTCTACTACTCATACTGGGTCAGCTTGCCCAACCTTAATACATACAGAGGTGCTTAGTCTTACTGTAACTTGATATGCCATGTTTTGTTGATACTTATGGGAGACCTGTCCTTTCCTAAACAGAAATGGAGGAGTAGTGGATTGAGGAGTGTAAACAGAGGGGTGTGAACAGAGAGGATGGTGTGGGAGGACTGGGAGGAGAAGAGGGAGAGGAAACTGCAGCTGGGATGTAAAACAAACAAACAAACAAACAAGCAAATGAAGGAAGGAAGGAAGGGAAAAAGAAAGGAAGAAAAAAAAGAAAATTTCTGAGCCTTTGAGCTGGGATTCTTCTCCTATTCCTATTATTTTTTAATTTTTTTATAGTGTCCCACATTTCCTGGATGTTTTGTGTTAGGAATTTTTTAGATTTAACATTTTCTTTGAACGATGTATCAATTTCTTCTATTGTATCTTCAATGCCTGAGATTCTCTCTTCCATCTCTTGCATTCTGTTGGTGATGCTTGCATCTGTAGTTCCTGTTTGCTTACTTCAATTCTCCATATCCAGGACTCCCTCAGGTTGTGTTTTCTTCATTGCTTCTATTTCCATTTTCAGGTCTTGAACAGTTTTATTCATTTTCTTCACCTGCTTCCCTCACCTTGGCTTCCTTTAAGGGATTTATTTATTTCCTACAATTGTTTGTTTTCCTAGAGTTCTTTAAGGGATTTATTCATTTCCTCTCTAAGGACCTCTATCATCTTTATAGAGTTGGTTTCAAGGTTGTTTTCTTGTGCTTTAGGTGTGTTGGAATATGCAGGACTTGTTGTGGTAGGATAGCTGGCTCTGGTGGCAGCATATTGCCCTGGCTGTTGTTGATTGTGTTCTTATGGTGGCATCTAGGTATCTGGGTTTGAGGTAATTACAGGTTTAGGTGCCAATTTCTGAGTTTGTCTTTGTTGGGTGGGTGTTTTTCCCCTTGGTTTCTGTTTCTGATCTAGCCTGAGTGGTCTGAGGTTGTGGTGGCCATTGGTCCTTTGGTCCAGTAGGGTGCCTCCCCTGGGTTTCTGGTGGCCTCTGTGACCTCTGGGGCTTTGTGTGCTGTCATGTTTTGCCTCTGGGGTTCTGGGAACTGGCATGGCTTCTGGTAGAGCAGGAGGCTTCTGCTGGAGTTGTGGGCCAGCCAGGATATGGTAAAAAGGGAGGGGCTGCCTGTTGGGAAGGCTGGGTGGGCTCTGAGGAAGTGTTGATGGTCTGTCAAAGGGGGCTTACCTGGGGTTCTGGGAACTGGCATGGCCTCTGGTGGAGAAGAGGGCTTCAGGCAGAGTTGTGGGCTGGGATATGGTGACGAGGGGAGGGGGGCTGTTGGGCTAAGTTGTGTTTTCATTTTCTTTCAGTTCTAAAAATTTTGAAGTTTCCTTCTTGATTTCTGTCCTTATCTGTTTTTCATTAAGGAGAGAGTTGTTTGGTTTCCATGAGTTTGTATACTTTCTATTGTTTCTGTTGTTGATATCCAGTCTTCATCCATGGTAATTTAAGATGCAGGGTGGTATTTCAGTTTTCTTACGTATATTGAAACTTGCTTTGTACCCAAGTATGTGGTAAAATTTGGAGAAAGTTCCATGAGGTGCTGAGAAGAAGTTACATTCTTTCATGTTTGGCTAAAATGTTCTGTGGATATCTTCTAGGTCCATTTGATTTATGAGTTGTTTTTAACTGTAGCACTCCTCTGTTTAGCTTTTGTCTGGAAGACCTATAGGCAAGAGTTGGGTGCTGTAGTCACCCACTGTCACTGTGTGTGTATTTTGTTTTTAGCTGTAGTAGCGTTTCTTTTCTGAATATGGGTGCCCTTGTGTTCACTGAAAAAATGTTTAGAATTGCAACATCTTCTTGGTGGATTTTTTTCTTTGATGAGTATGTGATATCTCTTCCTATCTCTTTTAATTAGTTTTGGTTTGAAATTTAATTTTGTCAGATATTAAAATGGCTATACCTGCTTGATTTTTAGGTCCATTTGCTTGGAATACCTTTTCCATCCTTTTACCCTGAGGTGATGTCTATCTTTGATGGTGAGGTATATTTCTTGTATGCAGCAGAAAGATGGATCCTGTTTCCTAATCTAGTCAGTTAGTATGTGTCTTTTTATTGGAGAACTGAGACCACTAGTATTGGGATTTATCAATGAGTGTTGTTTATTGATTCCTGTTATATTGTCATTATGGTGTGGGTTTTTCACCTTCTTTTGATTTACTCTTCTAGGGTTATTTATTTCTTGTGTCTTCTTGGGTATGGTAAACCTCTACATACTGGAGTTTTCTTTTAGTGTAGAGTTGGATTTGTGGATAGAAACTGCCTGAGTTTGGTTTTCTAATGGAAACAAATATTTTCCACTCTGTGTCTATTGTGATTGTTAGCTTTGCAGGGAATTGTAGTCTGGGCTGGCATCTGAGGTCTGTCAGAGCTTGTGGAACATCCATGCAGACTCACCTGGCTTTCAGAGTCTCCATTGAGAAGCCAGGTGTTACTCTAAGAGGACTGCCTTCAGATGTTGCTTGGTGTTTCTCCCTTGAAGATTTTAATATCTTTGTGTGTGTGTACATTTAGTGTTTTGATTATTATGTGTTGTGCAGTATTATTTTTTCTGGGCCTCTCTATTCATGGTCTTTAGTCCTCCAGAACATTGTTAGGCATCTCTTTCTTTAGTTTTGGAATATTTTTTTTTAATTAGAAAAATATATTTTTTGTTCCCTTGACTTAGGTTTCTCTGGCTTTCTCTATACTTACTATTTGTAAGTTGACCTTCTATAGTGTCCTAGAGTTCCTGAATGTTTTCTGTCTGGAATTTTTTATATTTAATATATTTTTTGTCTGAGCTATCAATTTCTTTCTATTTTTGTTTTCAACATGTGAAATTCTGTTTCATGTCTTTTAATCTGTTGGTGAGGCATGCCTCTGAGATTTTTGTTTGACAGTCTAAATTTTTTATTTCCAGTTTTATTTTAGCTTCTGTTGTCTTTGGTTATTTCTTTATTAAATTCTACATGATTAAACTCTTTTCATTTATTTCGTTCAACTGTTTGGGTTTTCTTGGGTGTAGTTAACCCAAGGCTGGAGTTTTCCTTCTAGCACCTTCTGTAGGGCTGGGTTTGTAGACAGATAACTGTTTAAGTTTGGTTTATCATGCAATGTCTTATTTTCTCCATCTATTGTGATTGAAAGTTTTGCTGGGTATAGTCTTCTGGGCTGGCATTTGTGGTCTCTTAGAGTCTGCAGGACTTCTATCCAGGCCCTTCAGGCTTTTAGAATCTCTGTTGAGAAATCACGTGTAAGTCTATTAGGTCTGCCTTTATATGTTACTTTGTCTTTTCCCTTGCAGTTTTTGGTATTCTTTATTTTATTTTAAATAATCTATACATTAATTATTACATTATTACATGCTACATTGTAAAACATGAGGGCTTGTTTTTCTGGTCCAATCTATTTGATGTTCTCTATGCTTCTTGTACCTTGATAGGTTTCTCCTTCTTTGGGTTAGAAAATTTTCTTCTATTATTTTGTTGAAAATATTTCTGTGCCTTTGACCTGAGTAATTTTATCTTTTCATAGTGTTCCAGGTTTCCTGGATGTTTTGTGCCAGGATCTTTTTTTTTTTTTTTTTGGCTTAGCGTTTTTTCTTTCACTGAGGTATCCATTTCTTCTATTGTGTTTTCAATGCCCAAGATTCTGTCTTATATTCTGTTTTGAGGCTTGCCTCTGAGGCTCCTGTTCGAGTTCCTAAATTTTTCATTTATAGATTTCCCTCAGTTTGGGCTTTCTTTATTGTCTGTTTCCACTTCCAGGTCTTGAACTGTTTTATTCATTTCTTTTCAATGTTTGTGATTTTACAGATGTCTTTAAGGAATTTATTCATTTACTCTTTAAGTACTTCTGCCATATTCATAAAGGCTATTTTAAAGTCTTTTCCTTGTGCTTCAGCTGTGTTGGAATATTCAGGGCCTGCTGTGGTGGGGTTGCAGAGCTTTAGTGAAGACATATTGTCTTGACTGTTATTGATTGTGTTTTTATGCTGGCATCTAGGTATCTAGGATTGGGAAGATTGTCATTCTTGGTGCTGATATCTGGTCATGTCTTTTCTGGATGGATGTTTTGTTCCTTGGTTTCTGTTGCTCCCTCTAGCTCTTAGGACAGTGTGGTGGCTGTGTGCTGCCTAGTAGGAAATTCTGGTATCCTGATAGATGTTGCCCCTAGGGGTTCCAAGTATGATATGTTTCTGGGTATTGAGAGTTCACACTTATGAATGGGGATAGGCTAGGAGGGGGTTGAGGGGGTCCATGGGAGAGAGGGAAGCAGGGTTTTCCACCAGGATCTGCTTAGTTCACTGGGAATGGGGGCAGACAGTAAAGAGAGCTCACAGCAGAAGGGCTTCTACAGAACTGAGGATGAGACTGGAGGATTGGATTTGGAGGAGCTGAGGGAGGGGTGAAGATCTGCAGTTAGCCTACCTGTTCCCCTGGTCAGAGTGGCCTGTGGGTTCCCAGGGAGTGCCTGCTGAAGTTGGGGTCTGGGATAAAGCAATGAGTTAGGAGGGGAAGATCTGTCTGGTGTGTGTGTGTGCGTGTGTATGTGTGTGTACATACACGGACCATTGCATACATGTAAAGGTGAAAAACAACTTTTTTTTTTCTTTTTTGATTTTTCAAGACAGGATTTCTCTGTGCAGTTTTGGTACCTGTCCTGGATCTTGCTCTGTAGACCAAGCTGGCCTGGAACTCACAGAGATCTGCCCGCCTCTGCCTCCCAAGTGCTGGGATTAAAGGAGTGCACCACCACCACCTGGTGAGAAACAACTTTTTGGAGTCTGTTATTTCCTTCCACTTGTATGTCATTTTTTGGGATCAAACTTAGGCTGCCAGGCTTGTGCCCCAAGCACCTTTATCCACTGAACCATTTCACTGGTGTCCATACATTAATTTTGGAGGGAATATAAGATCCAAACCATAATCTCTTCTGAAAATTATTATCTTGTTCCTGCCTGGTTTTTACTGGAGTTACTGAATTTTTAATAATTTAATATATGTTTATGCATATAAATTTAAATAATTTATATATTTCCTGACTTTGGTTAGACTTTTTAATCCGTTGCCTGCCCAAGTCTCCTCCTGTGCCTCAATAGGTCTCTATATGTCATTGTTTCTACTAAGTCTTTCTTACCCATCTTCTTAGCCCTCATACCAATAAAAATATTCTTTCATTTGGTACATTCATGAAGGCTATTTCCTCTTATGATTTGCAGTTTTGAAAATGAGGAAGAGTGCCTTGTATTTAGTGTTAGCCTTTTACCAGGCAGCTTATGTTCAATTACTATTGTTTTTAAGTAGAAATAGAGTAGACAAAGGAACAAATTTTAACTTTGGAAAAAAACTTCCATGTTTCAAAACTACTATTAAAATAGCATTTTGTTTTTACTATACAGTATGATAATGCATTTTTTATGGGCAATTAGGGTACAGTTAATAGAGCAGGGTTGCCACCTCTTGTTGCTTCTGGCTAAGCTTTGATCACTCTTATGTTCTGTTCGATACTCTGTGCCAGCTGGCTGTGTGCCTTCCTGCCTAGAGTGGCCATGCTGCACCACTGGTGTGAACTTCTGTAGGATATGGATGATTGATAGAATGCAAAGCTACCGGACAGATCTTACAAAGGTTGCAAAGGGTGAGAAGAAAAGTTCACAGCACTAGGAAATTCAAATAATTCAAAATTAAAACTGAGTTTCTTTAAATGTTTAAACTCAGGCCCAATACAAAAAGCATTGGATCTTTACTTTTTATCAATTTTTCTGAAAAATGTTTTTATGTACAAATTTATGAGCAAGAGGAGAAGAAGCACTGAGAATAGTTGAAGAGGTAACTATGAGCAAAAGACAGTGATTATGTATGAAAATGTCATAATAAAACCAATTACTTTGTATGCTAAACAACAAAAAGAGAAAAACTGATGTACTCAGAATGACACCTTTGTTCCCCAGTTGTGGATACTGGATTTAGGACCTTGTGCTTATTAGACAAATATTCTACCACTGAATTGTAATCCTAGCCCCAAATGTCAAGTTTTTAAACTTGTAGTTTTTAAAAATTGCCGGGCAGTGGTGGCGCACGCCTTTAATCCCAGCACTCGGGAGGCAGAGCCAGGCGGATCTCTGTGAGTTCGAGGCCAGCCTGGGCTACCAAGTGAATCCTAGGAAAGGCGCAAAGCTACACAGAGAAACCCTGTCTCGAAAAAAAAAAAAATTAGCCTACAAGGTATTAGATACTATTACATGATATTTATTTATTTACTTATTTTGGTTGTTCAAATCAGGGTTTCTCTGTGTAGCCCTGGCTATCCTGGAACTCGCTCTATAGACCAGGCTGGCCTCAATCTCACATAGACCACACCTGGCAATTATGTCATTTTTAAACAAAGCATTTTAGTAGATTCTCCTTTCTCCCTCACCTCTCCTCCCTCTGCTACCACAGTTGCCCTCCTTGTAACCTCCATATCGTCCTTTTTCTGTTTTCGTGTCCCATTTGACCTGCTGCCCACACCCCGTCCTTCCCTATCACCTGTTTTACTCTCTCTTGGTTTCCTTTCTAGCTTTAGGCTTTACCCACATTTACATGCACACACACACACACACACACACACACACACGCACACGCACACGCACACGCACACGCACACGCACACGCACAAACTAGGCTCTGTGTCTGAGAGAACATTTTTGCCAAAATGACACTTGGTACATGAAAAGTATATGAAATGTCAGTACTAAGCAAGTCTAAACTGGAGATGCCAAGCAGACATCATCTCACATCACTATCAATTGCCCACCTACCTGCTTAGAAGATTATGTAAGGAATGATTCTGAACTATGTCGAGGTTTGGGGAAATAGTTATATTGTTTACCATGGGTAAAGATAGAATATAATAACATTTGTGTTTATCTGAAAAATCTCATTATTACTTCAAGACTCTAAATAAATGCATTCTATAGAGAATTTTAAGTTTGTTGGCTATATTTTATAGTGAGCTTTTGCATTTAAAGTATTTACTATCATTAATAAATTTTTTTGTATATTTTAATGTGTCTTTGATTATAATGTGTCTAAGGACCATTTTTCCATGCTTTAAACAAGAAGGTTACTAAACAATTATTAAATGCCTTATGGATGTTGGAGTAAGTCTTTCATAGATAACAGTATAATTGATCTCTGTCATGTGAGAGTGATGGCAAGCTGTCACTCAAATTTTTCACAGATTAGCATTCATTTATTACCTTAAGATCAATCCCTCAGCTCCACAGCTTTGCTATTTCATTAAATTTAATCCATTTGTTATGGGTGAATTCACAGTAAACAAGCTCATAAAGTACATTTGTTAATTTTTATAGAGAACCTTGACTGTAATAGAGACTGAAAAACTCCATCTCACTTGATTAATTTGATATTTGTAGCTGGTTACTTGAAAAGCTAAACTTAATTCATATGTTAAATTATTGATTTATAATAAACATAAAATCCATTAGAAGTTGGATACTCAGACCTGTGGACTTATCCATCTTTTTTGTAGGAATACCTGGATGGCAAATAAAGTCTTGGTTATTTTTGTGGAACATAAGTTAGGGCAAGGGCCATTAGACTGATCCTAAGAACTGTCTTATCATAGGTTTCATTTTGTCTCAGATTTTTTTGTGTACAAGTACTTGGATGAGCACTCCTAAAGTGCAGTGTTTTTCTATTTGCTTCTGACTGATTAATTTCCCTTTGATGAACAGACACATTTAAGAAAAACATAGTAATGTAACTAATTAAAAGTCAGTCATTCTTTTGGTCCTGGCTTCTATTTGTCTTTTAAGGTGATTTTGCATTTGTGTTCTGGTCCATTAGACATCTAGAGTTTTTGCTCACAAGGCAGTTTTATTTCTCTGAATTCCAGAATTTTGTAGGAAGTCTTAAACTGTTATTATTAGACTTATTTTTGCTGACCAATCTGAATACTGTTTAGTTATCTCAGCTGTTTAAAATAAAGATAGTACAGTGATGGAGAGATGGAAAAGTTATGAGTTGTATAGCACAGAGAACACTTTAATGGATATTAATATTTGGTAAAATATTGCAGATAATACTGACTTTCACACATTTTTGTTGTTGTTGTGTGCTCTAGCTTTAGTCCTTAGACCTCCCATGTAGACAGCACATATGTTTCCATGGGGCTGTGCCACGAAAGTTAGTGTATAATGATGTGTGCTATTAGTTTGTGGTAATAGTCTTAAGGAAGCAGAATTAGGTTCGTGATGTTATCTAAATAGGATTACAATGCTTATGAAAAATGTATTTTTGTTTTTTTCCACATTATTTGAGACTACGTTTTAAAGAGTTTTCTTCTTTTAAACCTGCAAATACGTCAATCTGGAAACAAAAAGCTTACCTGATTACTATGATTTCATAATAAATGCATACTTACTAACACCATCTTCCTGAGGAAGTTTCTAGTTCAGACATTTTAAATACTTCAAAAACACAGCTTTCCAGTGTTTTGTTTTTTTTTTAAACTTAGAACTAGGGCTAAGTGAGATTTTAATTTGTTTAAGTTCTGTGGCTTTTATATGTATTATGGGGCACATCATGAAAGTAATTTTGTGTATTGCTTGTTTGGGTGACAAGTTTTCCAAATTGTATAATACTGTTACAACAGGAATGAATTCACAGATATGGCTTGGAGGCTTGTTGTTTCTTTACCATATAACTGGGAGATTTACAGCAATTCCTATCTTTTAAAAAGGTAATATTTTAATTAATTTTTGGAGGAGTTTCAATAATATACATAATGTATTTTGGTCGTAGTCACTCCCCACACCTCTCATAACTCCTCCCAGACCCACCTTTTCACCCCCACTTTTTCTCTTTTTCTTTTATACACCACTGAGTCCAATTTGTGCTGCCTGTACAGGCCTAGGTGGGGGGCCATCCACTGGAGAGAGATGAGGGACCATATCCCTAAGGAAAATTGACTGTACCACCCTTAGCAGCCATCACCTGTCCATAGCTCATCAGCTAGGAGTGGGGGCTTGCAAATCTTTCTCCTCTCCCAACTGGAATGTTGACAGACTTCATATTGTGTAGGCAACCACAGCTACTTTGAGTTCATGAGTACATCAGTCCTGTTATGTCTTGGACATATTGTTTTGCTCCAGTCCTGAATATCTGGTTCTTGAAATCATTCTGCTCCTTCTTACTTGATGGCCCCTGAGGCTTAGGGTGTGTGTTATAGATGTCTCATTTATGGCTGATAACTCCGTAGACACTTATTCTCTAAGCATTGTCCAGTTGTGAATTTCTGAATTAATCACTGTCCACTGCACAAAGAAGATTGTCTGATGAGGATTGATAACTGCACTAATCTGTGGGTAAAGATGTATATCTTTAGAAAGCAGTTTGATACTATGCCCATTTAGTAAAATAATAGTAGGCTCACCCCTGGCATCTCTGGCTCCCTAGCCATGGGTTCTTGGTCAGATTTATAGTACCAGGCATGTGTTTCCTCCTGTGGAGTAGGCCTTTAGTCCAGTTAGAAAGTGGTTAGTTACCCTCAGAGAACTCATTTATGTTACTATTGCATGGATGGACATATCTTGCCAGGCTGGTCTGAACTGTAGCTTGTAGTGTTCATAGTTGGATAAGACTGTTGAGTTCTTTATCTCTCAGAAACATATTTAGCACCTTTCAGTACTATGAAAGCCATCATGGAGGAAGCTTCCTAGTAGTACCTTCTTGATTTTTCTATGTTATGTAACCAAAGTATGTAGTGTCTTCATTAATAGGGTTTTACCATCAAGTTGTGGTGGGCAGCTGTGGTGCTTTGAATGTAACTGGCCCTCATAGACTCATAGGGATTGTCACTATTAGGAGGTCTAATTAAGGTCTAATAAGTGGCCTTGTTGGAGTAGATGTGGCATTGTTGGAAGAAGTATGTCTCAGTTCACTTCCTGCTGACTGTGGATCAAGATGTGGAACTCTCAGCTCCTCTCCAGACCATGTCTGCCTGCATGCTGCCATGCTTTCCCATCATGCTGATAATGGACTAAACCTCTGAAACTGTAAGCCACCTCAATTAAACATTTTCCTTTATAAGAGTTGCTGTGGTTATGGTGTCTCTTCACAGCAATAGAAATCCTAATTAAAACAGATATTGGTATCAAGGACTTGGGTATTGCTGTGATAGGGTTGACCATGATTTTGTTTGGAGGAATTTGGACTTGGGGAGGTTGGGTTAGGAAAGCAGTGGAATGCTTTAAGGGCTGCTTAATAGGCCATACTAGTAGGAATGTGGAAGATAGTGGCGCTGAGGATGATTTGAAATGTGGGGGCTGTCTCAAGAGGTTTCAGAGGAGAAGAATTTTAGTATGTTGCCTAGAGGTCATTCTTGTGATATTTTGGTAAAGAATGTGGCTGCTTTTTGTCCTTGTCTCAAGAGTCTGTCTGAGGCTACAGTGAAGAGCTTTGCATTAAATCCATTAGCAGAGGAAATCTAAAAACATCCTAGCATTGACTCTGTTGTGTGGTTATTACTGGTCACTCTTATATAGATCTATAATGAAAAGGAGCAAGCTGGACAAGGAAAAAGACCCTACCCAGGTAAGCTTTCAACTTGTGAAAAGGAATTAAAGAATTGCTTAGTTCCAGACATGGAACATGCCTTTAATCCCAGCACTCTGGAGACAGCAGCTGGCAGATCTCTAAGTTTGAGGCCAGCCTGGTCTACAGAACAAGTTCTAGGATAACCAAGCTTAGGCAGTGAAGGAAACCATTGAAAACAGAAAGCTGGTGAAGATGTGATTGAACAAAGGGGTCATGTTCCAGCCCCAGCAAGCAGCAGAACTTGTCAGCTTGGGCTATGTGGTTCTAGCTTTATAGTGAAGGATAGGAGAAAGGGGTTATGGAATGAATCTTCCTCTGCATCTAGGGAAAGCTGCTAAGGCCAGGCAAATGTCAGGGATGTCTCTGAATGAAGGCCTAGAGAGGCCATTGTGTGAAGCTGTAAAGGTGAAGTCTTGATTGCCTTGGGGACCCCAAAATGCTCAAGATGCCAGAGTCATGGGTTACCTGCCAAAGAGAGCTGCTAACAGGGAGTAGAAACAGCCCAAGAGAGAGAAGTATGTTGCAGTCAACAAAGCTGAAAGGAGTGGGAGATCTGAAGAGCACTTTGACATTAAACATGAGGATGCAGAGTTTGGAGTATGCCCAGGTGGTTTTTAGGCTTGCTTTGGTCTAGTATTTCCATACTATCCTTCATTTTCTACATTTTGGAATGGTTATGTATATCCTATGCCTTTGTATGTTGGAAATATGTGATCTGATTTTTTATTTTGATTATAGGGGATTACAGTTAAGAGATTACATGAATCTCAGAAGAGATTTTTGAACTTTTAACCAGGGCTGAGACTTTTTTCTTTCCTCCTCCTCCTCCTCCTCCTCCTCCTCCTCCTCCTCCTCCTCCTCCTCCTCTTCTTCTTCTTTTCTTTTCCTCCTCCTCCTTCTTCTTTCTTCTTCTTCCTTCTTCCTTCCTCCTCCTCCTCCTCCTCCTTCTTCTTCTTCCTTCTCCTCCTCCTCCTCCTCCTTCTCCTCCTCCTCCTCCTCCTCCTCCTCCTCCTCCTCCTCCTCCTTCTTCTTCACAGGGTTTCTCTATGTAGTTTTGGTGATTGTCCTAGATCTTGCTCTGTAGACCAGGCTGGCCTCAAATTCACAGAGCTCTGCCTGGCTCTGCCTCCCAAGTGCTGGGATTAAAGGCATGTGCCACCACCACCCGGCCAGGGTTGAGAATCTTATAGACTATGTGGACTTTTGAAGTTGGACTAAATGCATTTGGTATTATGATATAGTTATAAGCCTTTGGGTTCCTTCCTCTCAGATGATGCTAGCTTTTGTGAAATTGACAAAAACAACAACAACAACAACAACAACAAAAAACCAATAAAAAAATGAAACAAAACAGCGAAGACACTGACTAATTCTTTAAGTCCTCAGTAAGGAAAGATATGAGGAAAGGAAAAGATGGTAGGCAGAGAGAATGGAAGAGAGGGATTGTACATTTCCTTGAGCACTTCCTAGTGGGCAGGCATGGTACTACATCCATCGCTGATAAAGTCCCCAACAACCCCTGGAACTACCAGGGAGTGGAATGTGGTGGTTGGGTAATTGGTACCCATAGGCTTATAGGGATTGGCACTATTAGGAAGTGTGGCTTTGTTGGAATAGGTGTGGCCTTGTTGGAGGAAGTGTGTTTCGGTTCACTTCCTGTTGCTTGTGGATCAAGATGTAGCACTCCTGGCTCCTCTCCAGCACCATGCTTACCTGTGTGCTGCTATTCTTTCCTGCTATGATGATAATGGACTAAACTTCTGAAACTGTAAGCCACCCCAATCAAATGTTTTCATCTATAAGAATTGCTTTGGTTATGGTGTCTCTTCATAGCAATAGAAACCCTAGCTAAGATAGCAACCAATAGCAATTATAATAGCATATATTGTTTTAGAGGGTCTCTGGGACATTCCTCAGTAGCAACTCCTACCTGGCATTAGGCTTTTTATTTGGCAACCTATGGCTTCTAGAAGGAGCATTATCCTCTGTGTAGGGTAAGTAACTCCAATTAAAGTCACTCACACACTCACATGCACACACATCTCAAGCTTGTAATACAGTAGGTTTGCATGTGGCTTTCTCAAAAATATCCTCTCTCACTGTTTCTCTGTGGTTCTCTCCCATCCCCCTTCCCACTTAATCCCACCAGCCCATTGCTCTTCTTTCCCCTTTATAATCCACATGTTCTGTTATTCCCACTCCCTTAAGCTCTTGCTTTTTCTTACCCATAGTGGTCTCATTTTAATTTCTTAGATTCTACAGATGCTCCAAGTTAGACACACAAATCTAAAAGTTTGACATGAGTACATAAAACAGTTCATATCTTGACTAGCACAATATCTTATGAAGTGAGATAGAGCTGTACCAGAAAATTAAAAAAGACTATTTAAAAAAATGAGCTATTTCTGACTTTTGGAATAGGAGCTCACCAAAAGAAGATTGTATTGCACTTGGATTGTGTTTGCTATTTACCTGTAGATCTTTTGGCATTATTTCAAGGTGGAGATGACAGAATGGGATCACAGTCTTATTCCCTGTGAGTTGAATGTGAGGAAATGTTTTGGGATGGAGAAGGGGTCTTTGGTTAGGACAAAGAAATGAGACAAGTAGGAGTGTAGGGGATTTTGATTGTAGAAGTTCTGAGTTTTTCAGGCAGTGTATTCTGGAATTGATTATGGCTCTCTAGGAATGAGTTTTAAACATGGGAAGAGGTTGTGGGTCAACTCAAATTTGGGCCCCTAAACTCCAGTGTTTGGTATTTATGCTCTACTTGTGCTCTTGTGACCATAACTGGGAGCTGCATTTTAACTTCCAGAAAAGAAGAATCAGGCTCCAGTTCTTTATTTGGTTTTTGTCCCTTGGGATGAGTATTTCATTATCAGGAAATATTTTCTGGGGACACTTTGCTTCCTTCAAGTTTGTTTCTATTTAGACATTTCTTTACACTCTTTATTGTAAAGTGACATTGAGTTAGGACTGACCACTGGGGATCAGATAACCTATCAGGGTGTTCATTTTCTGTAGACCAATTATCCCTCTCTTAGCAACCACTGATTGCTTGGTTCTTCATCTAGGGTCGGGGCCTTCTGAGATGTCACCCATCCATACTGGCATGCCAACTGCCATTGTCATTTTCACGTGTTCTTTGGAAACAGTGCTGTTGAGATTTCATGGATGCAGCTTTCTGATCCTATATGGAAGACATTGTCTCCTGGCAGATGTCCTGGTCCTCTAGATTTCCTAATCTTTCTGTTTAGTCTTCTGTGATGTTCTCTGAGCCTTACGTGTAGAGGTGGTATTGTAGTTGTATCAACTGGGGCTCAGCATGCCACAGTCAGTTGTCCTCTGCATTTTGACTAGTTGTAGCTTTCCGTAATTGTCTGTTTCTGCTGCAAAAGGAGCTCTTTTGACGAGGAGTAAGAACTATACTTGTGTATATAAGGATGACTATTTAGATGCAGTAAGAAATTATACTGGTTTAGTGAAGTGGCAGTTTAGGTTGTTTCTATAGCTATTATGAATAAAGGGGCATTTAACATGGCTGGAGAAGTATTTGTGGAGTAGGATGTTGAGTCCTTTGGGCATATGACAAAGCATGGTATAGCTGGTTCGTAGAATATATCTATTTTTACCTTTTTGAGAATTTTCCACACTAATTCCTATAGTGGACATACCAGTTTGCAGTCCCACCAACAGTAGCTAAAGGTTCCCATTTCCTTACATCCTTGGGTCACCTGTTAAAATGTTTCCTATTGGGGTGTGTGTGTGTGTGTGTGTGTGTGTGTGTGTGTGTGTGTGTGTGTGTGTTTGTGTATGCACATGTGCGTGCGCTGGTGCTTTCACCTGTACCTGCTCCTATGGGTGCGAGAGATGGATATGAAATGCCTCCCTTTTTCTAACATTCTCCACCTATTTATTTATTTGTTTGTTTGTTTCGACATGGAGTCTCTCACTATACCTAGAGATTTTTCTTTTTGTCTAGATTGGCTGGCCAGTGAATCCCTGGGGTCCCTCTGACCACTTCCCCAATGGGGTTACAGATATACATTGCCAGATCTGGCTTTTATACGAATGCTGGTGATAATGCTTTCATGTTCTGATGTTTCTAGAGCAGTTCTTACCCCCTCAGCAGTGTCTCCAACCTGAAGTATCAGTTTTTATATTTGATTTTAGACAAAAGGCCAAGAAGAAACAAAGCATTAATTTTCTTTCTCTTTTTTTTTTGAGTATAAGAATAGGGTATATTTGTACTTTTAAAACAAATTGCATATATAATTGTAAAGATTTGTGAGATCTTGGTTTGACATATCCTCATATTATAGACTTGATGATCTAGATGGTGCTTATTTGAGCAAGACGGAGTAGAGCTGGAGAGCACACAATAGAATGAAGGGAAGTAGGAGCAGCCTGTATCCTACTAAGCTTCAAAGAACTGTGTGAGTTTCTCAAGGGTCTAATGGGAAAGTAGCTGTGCTTTGCTCTCTTGGCAGATGCTGTCTGAAGACAGCTTGCTACCAGGCAAGTATGTGTTAACAGAGGGATACATTTGTGTTTTACATAGGTGTTTCTAGGGTGTACATTGAAGGATCATTGGAAGAAGAGAAGTTGAATACAGGTTTTATGCCTTGGAGAACAATATTTCCTTAATTAAAGGCAGCATTAAAAAAAAGTCTGCCACAGAGAGTTAGCCAGTATTCAGTTATGGCATAAGAATAGGGGTTGGGTAGCTTTCTCGACTCCTACTTTCTCTAGGACTTTTGTCATGAATGTATGTTGGATTTTGTCAAGAACTTTTCTACATCTATTGAGATAATCATGTGAGTTTTGTTTTTAGGTCCATTTATTCAGTTTATTCATTTATTGACTTTTGTATGCTGAACCATTCCTGCATTTCAGGAATAAAGCCATCTTGCTTGTATTATATAATTTTTTTTTTTACGTAGGTCTGTATTCTGTTTGCAAGTATTTTATTGAGCGATTTTGAGTCAATGTTCATCAGGAATATTGGCATGTGGTTTTATTTTTCTCCTCACCTTTACCTGACTTGGGTATCAGAGTGGTACTGACTCTATAGAAGAAGTTTGAGAATGCTCCTTCTGTTTCTATTTCTTTGACTAGTTTAAGAAGGATTGGTTATAGATATTTGGAAGTCTGGTAGAGTTCTGCTGTGACTCCATCTGGTCCTGGACAGTTTTAGTTGGAAGGCTTTTTATTACTGTTTCCATCTCCTCATTTGCTATGAATCTGTTTATGTTGTTGACTTCTTCTTGGTTCAGTCTTGGTGGTTTGACTGAATCTAGATTTTAGCCATTTCTTTTAGGTTTCCCAAATTAATGGATTGTAAATGTTCCCTAATAGTATCTGATTTTCTCTGGTGTCTATTGTAATGTTTTCCTTTTCATTTCTGACTGTTAATTTGGGTCCTCTACACTTTTACTTCTGGCTAGTTGGGCCAAGGGTCTGTCAATCTTGTTTATCTTCTCAAAGCCCAGAGAACAACAGAGAATCTTTGCTAGCCATACATCTGACAGAGGGTTAAGATACAGAATTTATATATAAAGAACTTCATAAAACAGAGTCAAGAAAACAATTCAATCAATAGGCCTAGGATCTGAATAGAGAGTTCTCAAAAGAAGGAAAAAATGGCTAAGAAATATCTTCAAAAAGTTCATCATCCCTATCAATTAAGAGAACCCAAGTCAAAACATTGAGGTGTTTTTGTTTTTGTTTTTTTTAACCTTACCCTGTCAGAATGATTGGGTAAGATCAACAAAACAACTGACAACAAATGCTGGGAGAGGTGTAGGGAAAGGGGAAACCTCATTCACTGTTGATGGGATTGCAAACTGGTTCAACCATTCTGGAAATCAATGTGGATAATTCTCAAAAAGTTAAAAATAAATCCACCATGTGCCCCAACTCTACCACTTTTTGTCACATTCCCAAAGCACTGATATCCTACTTCACAGACATTTTGTCAGCCATGGTCATTGCTGCTCTATTCCTATTAGCTAGGAAATGCAAACAACCTCATTTTTCTCCAGCTGACAAACAGATAATGAAAATATGTTGCCTATACACTATGGGATACTATTCAGCTGTAAAGAAAAATGAAATCATGAACTTTGCAGGTAAATGGATGGAATTAGAAAATATCATATTGAACGAGGTAACTCAGACCAAAAAAGATGAACATTGCATATTCTCTTTTCATCTGAGGCTCCTAGCTCCAAATCTTCAGATGTAAGTGTATATCGTAGTACAAAGGAATCACTATGGGAGTGTGAGAGAGCAACAGAGAATGGAATAGCAAGGTACAAGTGGGAAAGAGGGAAATGATAAAGATGGGGCTCTCTAATTAGGGGACAGGGTGGGAGATATATACAGAACATGGAGGGAGGAAGGTACAATAACAGTAAGGATGTTTGAAAAAGTCATAAGGAATCATACTATTAATTACCTAAAATACCTATAATGCATGTAAGTCAGTATATAATTATACATAAATAGTTCAAATAAAAATTTCCTATCTAGGGTGACAATACTTTCTCCAAGATTCAAAGACCATCTAACAAAAACTCACACTAAGCATAAGCCCTCTTCTGAGTTGTTGGTCAGGGTTGCCCAAGAGAGTCCCCAAACATTACAGGCTATTGTCTTGGTTGCTCCCCATAGGTGGAAGTTAAGTCCCTGTTTTGAAGACACCATGCACTTCAGACAAAGGGCCCAGAAGCCCTTGAGCTGGAACTGATCTGAATCCCTCTTCTCTGAAGACCAGAAGGCACCATGAAACTACCAAAGGAGGGAAGTAACCAACAATGTTACCTAGCTGTGATGCCTATGAACCACAACAATGACCAGCATGGCAAGATTCCATAAGAGTGCAGGAATGGCACTCATACCAATAGCTTTCTAGTTGGACTTAAGAGATGCTCAACAAAAGAGTTAGTACTAGAAGCCCAGCCAGCTACCCAGGGCTAGTGAAATTATGGACCTTGGAAGACAATCTATAAACACCACTTTACTAAACCAACATAATCCCTAACTGCCTTCTAAATATTTGTCCTTATGCCCATATTTAAGTCCTCACCACTCATCAACATCTCTTTGCAACAGAGACTGGTACAGAAAACAACAACCAATGAAAATGCAGAGTTGTGGAGCCCAGAACCAATAGATGCATCTGCAGACAACTACACCTAAGGCTCAGGGATCATTGTGGAAGAGGGGGCAGAAATATTGGGAGAGCCAGAGGAACAGGGATTTTCTGTGAGATTGTATCTCCTAAAAATGTTAATCAGCCAGGTGGCGAGGCGGCGGCGGTGGTGGTGGTGGTGCACACCTTTAATCTCAGCTCTTGGGAGGCAGAGTCAGGCAGATCTCTGTGAGTTTGAGGCCAGCCTCGTCTACAAAGTGAGAGCCAGGACAGGCATCAAAACTATACAGAGAAACCCTGTCTTGAAAAACAAACAAACAAACAAAACAAAAACCCAAACAAAAACCAACCAACAAAACAAAAAGAATCAGCCAGGTGGTGGTGGTACATGCCTTTGATCCCAGAACTTGGGAGGCAGAGGCAAGCAGATCTCTGAGTTTGAGGCCAGCCTGGTCTACAAAGTGAGTTTTAGAACAGCTAGGGCTACACAGAGAAACCCTGTCTCAAAAACAAACAAACAAATAAACAAAACTCAAAATACTTAGCTGGGCAGCGGTGGCACATGCCTTTAATCCCAATATTTGGGAGGCAGAGACAGGTTGGCCTCCCTCTCTGTGAGTTCAAGTCCAGCCTGGTCTACAGACAGCCAAGGCTACACACACACACACACACACACACACACACACACACACACACAAAAAAAAAAAAAAAAAAAACCAAACAAAACCAAACATGTCTCAAAAAAACATGTTAAGAAGCTATACTTATGAATTCTCATGAAGATGGCTGCTTAAACAAGACCTGAACAAAGATGATACCAATAGACATGTTAAGGAGGAAGCAGGGAAGCTCCTGAGGTCTCATCCCTAGTCAAAAAACTCCAGGGAGCCAAGGAATCCCGAGAGTGGGAGAAATAGTCTTTGACCGGGAAGAGCACACTAACTGGTTATCTAATACCAAATGGTCAGCCCTGAAAACATACATTCAGGTAACATTATATAGACTGTGCAGGTTGTATTTATTCATGTACTTAGAAATATGTACACACACACACACACACACACACACACACACACACACACGTTGTTACATGTATTATGTAACAACAATGAAAAAAATAGGTCATTAATTTGAAAGAATGCAAGGAGTATTGAAGGATTTGGAGGGAGGAAAAGAAAGGGAGAAATGATATAATTACTTTATAATCTCAAAATATAAAAAATGAAAGAACAAAAACAAATAAACAGATTGGGGATTAGATCAGCAAGAGCCATTGTTCCTACTTCCTTACCACAGTAAGCCAGGAAATGTAACAGGACTGTGTATTGGCTGAGGGGAAGGAGAATGACTCCATTCCTTTACAACTTTAAGTCTTTGAGATTAAATCCTGGATAAGAGAGCAGGATATGCAAGCTCACAAGTTACAAGTTTCTAAAGACTGGGCTGTTGTATTCCTGAAAAGTGACCTAGCGGAGGAGTCCGCAGTCTTTCTGAGGTCAGGAAAGGGTGAGGAAGGAGTTGCTGTAGTGCAGTTGCAAGCAATGATGGGAAAATGAAACCATTTCCTGTCTGCATTCCATCTGCCTCACACTCTCCTGTGTTCCAGGCCTACCTAGTCCCTGGGTCCCCAAAAAGCCTTTGTTCCAAGCACCAAAACTTGTCTTGTTTTCATGCCCTTGTCTGTGTTTGAACCTGTTCCACCTGCGCTGTCAGCAATTTATGACAGTGGCCGAGGGATGGATTGAAGAGAACTACAGCCTACTAGTCCTTTTGAACTACCTGCCAAGACTAGCTTTTACCCAGGAATCCTACCTCATTTTCACAGTGAGTGTACTGATGTGGGATGACCCCCCCTCACTCTTCCCTGTGTTCTGTCCTTGATGAGGGTGGACTCTTAACTCAGCTTCCTTATTACTGGTGACCTAACCAAACAAATAGTGAACTTGATTTTTACTCTGCATGTCAAAGTTAGGTAACACTATCTTTGTATTTAATATTTTCCAAGTAATGTATATCTTCTTTATAATTATAGTAACTACACAACCTATACAATATGTGTTTACTACAAATTTTGGGCATTAAGATTTTTTTGTTACTGTAGAGATATTGCTGTAATTTTTGTGGATTTAAAAATTTATTTTAAAATTTCCTTTTTGTGAACTATTTTTTCTTTTTCTTTCTTTTTTGTTTTTGTTTAATAACTCACAGCCTCTAAGAGAGCAAATCTATGCATAGAGCATAGAGCTATGCATAGATAAATCTATGCATGTTCAAACTTCTCTTTTCAATTTCTCTCTCTCTCACACACATTATATGTACATTTTCTTTTTTCTCCATTTTATTGAAAATACATTTTTTCTTATACATTATATCCTGATTATAGTTTTCACTCCCTCTGTTCCTCCAAGTTCCTCCCCACCTCCCCTTCCCTCTGGATCTACTCCCTTTCTGTTTTTCATTAGAAAAAGAACAAGCCTCTAAGAGATAACAAAACATAACAAAATAAAATACAATAAGGTAAAACAAAAACCATTACATCAAAGTTGAATAAAACAAACCAACAGAAGGAAAAGAGCCCAAGAGAAGGCACGAGAATCAGAGACCCGCTTGTTTACATACTCTAGAGTCCCATAAAAATACTAAACATAAAGTTATCATATATACGCAGAGGACCTGGTGCAGACTTGTACAGGCCCTGTGCTTGCTGCTTCGGTTTCTGTGAGTTCATATGAGCTTTGCTCCTTTGATTTAGAGGGTCTTGTTCTCTATGTTTCCTGCATCCCCTCTGACTCTTACACTCTTTCTGCTTCCTCTTCTGTGGGGGTCTCTGAGCCCTGAGGGGAGGAATTTGATGGAGACATCCTATTTCGAGCTGTGTGTTCCAAGGTCTCTGTCTCTCTCTGTCTCTGTCTCTGTCTCTGTCTCTCTCTCTGCATAATGTTTGGTTGTGTGTCTCTGTATTTGTTCCCATCTGCTGCAGGAGGAAGCTTCTTGTCAGGAAGATGGCTGAATAAGGCACTGATCTATGAGTACAGAATACCATTAGGAGTTATTTTATCACTTTTTTTTTTTTTTTTTTTTTAAGGACAGTAGTATTTGGTTTTACTCTAGGTCTCTGGGCTTTCTATGTAGATGAATCCTAAAAGGTCTTATTAAATAAAAAGCCTGGAGCCAGATATTGGGGTTAAAACCTGAGAGACCAGAAAACCAGAAAGAAGCCAGCCATGTTCTCACTACTTGGAGATCCTCAGCCAAAGAGACCTACTTCCTGTATACCCATGCCTATATGCCTTTCTGTTCTGCTATCTCATTTACTCTCTGCCCAGCTTCATCACTTCCTCTTCCAGCCCAGCTCTGTCACTCTCTGTCTATCTGTCCAGACCTTCAGATCTTTATGGTTAACTACTGTTGGAATTTAAGACGTGTGCCACCATGCCTGGCATGTGTTCCCACTGTGGCCTTGAATTCACAGAGATCCAGACAGAACCCTGCCTCCTGGGTGATAGGATTAAAGGCATGTGCTACCATTGCCTGACTTCTATGTTTACTATAGTGGCTGACTTTTTTCTCTGATCCTCAGATAAACTTTATTGGAAGACACAGATAAAATATCACCACATTTCTAGTCTCTGGTTCTTCATCATTCAAGCGCTCTTGGGTATGGGTTCAGTCTTGTGATGTGGACCTTAAGTCAGTTTGGACATTTCTTGGTTAGTCCCACAAGCTTTGTGCCACCATTGCACTAGTATATCTTGCAGGTAGGACAGCATTTCAGAACAAAGGTTTGGCTAGGTAGGTATTTCCAGTTCTCTTTTGGTATCCTGCAGAGTACCTTCCTGAACCAAAGATGCTAGCACATATGTGTGAAGGCTCTATGTAGGCACCAGCTCAACTTTGCCATGTTCAATGAGTTCATTATTGTGTGTTTAGAAGCCCTTTTTGAACTCCTTTAGGCTTTATGGAAATTCAAGAGCCCCATGTTGGTATGCCAAATGTAGTCAGAAGTTTTCCTGTGTCCCAGTCCCGCAGCCACTCAGACAAGTAAACACATAGAGGTTTATATTGCTTCCAAACTGTATGACTTAATGGATCAGGCTTCTTGCCAGCTAACTCTTATAACTTAACCCATTTCTATTAATCTATAAGTTGCCACATGGCCGTGGCTTACCAGTACTTTTACATCTTGCTTCTCCTGGTGGTGGCTCACAGCGTCCTCCCCATTCTGCTTTCTTTTCCTCTCTTCCCAGCTCAAATGTACTGTCTAAACTAATTCTGCCTCACCATTGGCCAAACAGCTTTATTTACCAACCAATCAGAGCATCACATATTCACAGCATACAGAGAGACATCCCACAGCATTGTCATACTAATTTCCATAGTGGCTGAATAAATTTTTACTCCAACCAGCAATGGAGGAGTGTTCCCTTTGTTCCATAGCCTCATCAGCTGTCACTTTTGTTATTGATCTTAACTGTTCTGTCAGGTATAAGATGGAATCTCAAAGTAGTTTTGATTTGTATTTTCTTGATGCCTAATGATGTTGAACATTTCTTTAAGTGTTTCTTGGTCATTTGAATTTTCTCTATTGAGAGTTCTCTATTTAGATATGTAACCAATTTAAAAAAAATTTTTTTTTGGATACCAAGTTTCTTGAGTTCTTTATATACTTTGGATATTAGTTCTCTGTTGGATATTGAGTTGATAAAAATCTTTTCCCATTCTGTAGGCTTTTTGTCCTATTGACATTGTCCTTTGCCTTACAGAGCTCCTCAGCTTCATGAGGTCCCATTTATTAATCATTGGTCTCAATGGCTGCACTGTTGGTATTCTTTTCAGGAAGTAGTCTACTGTGCCAATGACTTCAAGGTTGTTCGCCACTTCTATCAGATCCAGTGTATCTGGTTTTATGTTGAGTAGTTTGATTCATTTGGAGTTGAGTTTTGTACGAGATGATAGGTATGGATCTATTTGTATTTTTATATATGCATTTATCCAGTTTGACCAGCACCATTTGTTGAAGATGCTGCCTTTTTTCCCCCAGTGTGTATTTCTGGCTTCTTTATAAAAAAGTCAGGTGTCCATAGGTGTGTGGACTTAATCTGGGTCTTTAGTTTGATTTGGTTGATCAATGTGTCTGTTTTATGCCAATACAATGCTATTTTTATTATTATAGCTTTGTAGTACAAATTGAAATTGAGAATGGTGAGGTCTCCAGCAGTTCTTTTATTGTTTTAGGTATCCTAGTTTTTTTTTTTTTGTGTGTGTGTGTGTGTGTGTGTGTGTGTGTGTGTGTGTGTTTCCATATGAAGCTGAGAATTTTTCTTTCATGATCTGAGAATAATTTTATTGGAAATTGGATTGAATTTGATTGGGTCTTATTGAATTTGTAGATTGTTTTCAGTAGGATGGCCATTTTAATTATATTAATCCAGCTGATCCATGAGAATAGAAGATCCTTCCATCTTCTGATATCTTCTTCAGTTTCTTTCTTCAAACACTTGAAGATTTTAATCATACACATTGTTCACTTGTTTGGTTAGAGTCATCCCAAGATATTTTATAGTATTTGTCATTTATATATAGGAGGGCTACTTATTTTTGTGAGTGAATTTTGTATCCTAATTTGCTGAATGTGTATTGTGTATCAGTTCTAGGAGTGTCCTGGTGGAATTTTTAGGGTCACATATGTATGTATGTATATATATATATATATATATATATATATATATATATATAAATATATATATATATATATATATATATATAAAATCATATCATCTGCAAATAAAGGTGCTTTGATTTCTTCCTTTCCAATTTGTATCCCCTTGATTTCCTTCAGTTGTCTTATCGCTCTAGTCAGATTTCAACTACTGTATTGATTAGGTATGGAGAGAATTGGCAACATTGCCTTGTTCCTGATTGTAGTGGAAATGCTTTGAGTTTATCTCCATTTAGGTCAGTGTTGGCTATGGTATTGCAATATATTGCCTCTATTATTTTCAGGTATGTCTCTTGTATCTTTAGTCTCTCCAGAACTTTTATTATGAAGGAGTGTTAGATTTTGTCAAAGGCTTTTTCTGCATCTAATGAGGTGATCATGTGGTTTTTTGTCTTTCAGTCTGTTTATATGGTGGATTACATTTATTGATTTAAGTATTTTGAGCCATTCCTTTATTTCTGGGAGAAAGCCTATGTGATCATGGTAGATGATCTTTTTGATGTGTTCTTGGTTTTGGTTTGCAAGTATTTCATTGAGAATTTTTGGATCCATGTTCATAAGGCAAATTGGTCTGTAATTTTCTTTCTTTGTTGTGTCTCTCTGTGGTTTGGGTATCATGGTAACTCATAAAATGAATTGGACAATGTTCTTTCTGTTTGCGTTTTGTGGAATCATTCTAGGAGTATTGGCATTAACACTTCTTTGAAAGTCTGGTAGAACTCTGTGCTAAAACTATCTGGCCCTGTGCTTTTTGTTGTTGTTGGGAGACCTTTAATGACTGCTTCTACTTAACTATGGGTTATAGTTCTGTTTAAATTGTTTATCTGATCTTGATTTAACTTTGGTAGGTGAGACATATTGAGAACTTTATCCATTTTGTTTAGAACTTCCAATTTTGTAGAGTACAGGTTTTTAAACTATGTCCTTATGATTCTCTGTATTTCCTCAGTGACTGTGGTCATGTCCCCCTTTTCACTTCTAATTTTGTTAATTTGGGTCTTCTCTCTCCACATTTTAGTTAATTTTGCTAATAGTTTTTCAATCTCATTGATTTCTCGAAGAACCAACACTTTATTTCATTGATTCTATGTATTTGTTTTGTTGTTGTTACATTTATCAAATTATTGCTTTCAGTCCTGAGTTTGATTATTTCTTGCCATCTTCTCCTGTTGGTTGTGAAAATTTCTTCTTTTTGTTCTAGAAATTTCATAAATGTGCTGTTAAGTTGGCAGTATGAGATATTTCTAGTTTTATTTTTTTTAAATATAGGTACTTAGTACTCTGAGCTTGCCTCTTTGAGCTGCTTTCCTTGTGTCCCATAGTTTGGGTATGCTGTGTTTTCATTTTCATTCAATTTTAGAAAGTTTTAATTTCTCTCTTGATTCATTTTTCATTCAGTAGAAAGTTGTTTAGTTTCCATGAGTTTGTAAGCTTTTGTTTCTATTGTTGCTAATATCTAGCTTTAATCCATGGTTATCTGATAGGATGCAGGAAATTATTTCAATTTTCTTTTTTTTTTTTATTTAAAAATTTTTATTCATTTTACATACCAACCACAGATCTCCCTCTCATCCCTTCAGTTTTCTTGTATCTGCTGTGACTTGCTTTATGTCTATGTGGTCAATTTTGGAGAAAGTTTCCTGAGGTGCAGAGAATAAGGTATATTTTTTGTGTTTGTGTTAAATAGTTTGTTTGTAATTTCTGTTAGGTCCATTTGGTTTATAACATCTGGTAACTCCTGCATTTCCCCGTTTAGTTTTTGTCTGGGTAATGTGTCTGTTGGTGAGAGTGTGGTATTGAAGTCTCCCATTATCAGTGTGTGAGGGTCAATATATGATTTAAGCTGTAGTAGTGTTTCTTTTACAAACTTGGGTGCCCTTGCGCTTAGGGAATAGATGTTATGAATTGAAATCTTATCTTGGTGGACTTTTCCTTTGATGAGTATGTAGTGTTCTTCCCTATCTCTTCTGACTAGTGTTAGTTTGAAGTCTATTTTGTCAGATATTAAAATTTCTACAACAGCTTGCCTCTAAGGTCATTTTCATGGAATATCCTTTCCAACCATTTCTCCTGAGGTGATGTCTATCCTTGATGTTTAGGTGTGTTTTTTGGATGCAGCAGAAGTATGGATCCTATTTGAACATTAATTCTATTAGTTTGTATCTTTCTATTGTGGAATTGAGATGGTTAATATTGAGAGATATCAATGACCACTGATTGTTGATTTCTGTTATTTTCTTGTTGTTGTAGTGTGTGTGTGTGTGTGTGTGTGTGTGTGTGTGTGTGTGTGTTTCCCTTCTTTTGAATTTTCTGGTCTCTGATTATTTAGTCCCTGTTTTCATAGTTATTGTTAACCTCTTGACTTTGGTGTTTTCCTTCTAGCACCTTCAGTATGGCTTGATTTGCAGATAAATATTGCTTAATTTGGTTTTATCATAGGATGTCTTATTTTCTCTATCTAAGGTAATTTAGAGTTTTGCTGGGTATAGTTTTCTGGGCTGGCATCTGTGGTCTCTTAGAGTTTGTGGCAATCTGTCCATGTCCTTCTGGTCTTTAGAGTCTCTATTGAGAAGCCATGTGTAGTTCTCATAGGTCTGCCTTAATAGGTTACTTATTCTTTACCCCTGCAACTTTTAATATTCTTTATTTTTCTGGATGTTTAGTGGGATTTATTATGTTCTGTGGGATTTATTATGTTCTGTGGGGGACTTTCTTTTCTTGTTCAATCTATTTGGTGTTCAGTAAGCTTCTTATATCTTGATAGGCATTTCTTTTTTTAGGCTAGGGAAAAATTCTATGATTTTATTGAAAATATTTTCTGTGCCTTTGTCCTTCATTTCTTCTTCATTTATTCCTATTTGGTCTCATCCAGATTTCCTGGATGTTTTGTGTCAGTTTTTTATATTTAACATTTTCTTTGACTTGTGTATCAAATTCTTCTATTGTATGTTCAATGCCTGAGAGTCTCTCTTCCATCTCTTGTGTTCTGTAGGTGAAGCTTGCCCCCTTTATAGTTCCTGTTGGAAGTTCTAATTTTACATTTCCTATATTCCCTCATTTTGGGTTTTCTTTAGTGATTTTCTTTCCATTTCCAGGTCTTGAACAGTTTTATTCATTTCTTTCCTCCATGTTTTTCTGGATTTGTTAAGATATTTACTTATTTACTCTTTAAAAACCTTTGTCATATCCATACAGGCTGTTTTAAGGTCTTTTTCTTTTGTTTCAGCTATGTTGGAATATTGAGGGCCTTCTGTGGTTGGGTTGCTGGGCCCTAGTGGAGACATATTGTCCTAGCTTCTTATTTATTTTGTTGTAAACTGGTGTCTAGGAATCCGGGATTGGGAAGATTATATAGTTCTAGGTGCTTGTCTGAGTTAGGATTTCTATTGCTGGGAAGAGACACCATGACAACAATAAAGGAAAACATTTAATTGAGGCTAGCCTACAGTTCAGAAGTTTAGTCCATTATTATCATGGTGTGACATAGCAGCATGCAGGCAGACATGGTGCTAGAGAATGAGCTGAGAGTTCTACATCTTGATCTGCAGGCAAGAGGAAGTGAACTGTGACACTGGGCATAGCTCAAAGCCTAACCCCACAGTGACACACTTCCTCCCACAAGGCCACACCTCCTAATAGTGCCACTCTCTTTGGGGATCATTTTCTTTCAAACCACTACAGTGTTCATATCTGGTTTTGTCCTTGTTGAGTGGGTGTTTTTTTCCTTGGTTTCTGTTTCCTAGCTTGATTTTAGGAGAATGTTATGACTGTTTTTGCCTGATAGGAAAATTTCTGTGGACCTGATAGGTGTGGCCACTGGGGGGGGGGCGGTTCCATATACAATGTATTTCTGGATATTGGAACTTGATACTTAGCAATGGGCATAGGCTAGGGATCTGAGGGGTTTAATAGAAAAGCAGAGTATTCCACCAGGATCTGCTTATTTAGTCTCATTGGAATGAGGGCAGAGAGTGAAGAGAGGATACCACAGTGTGTCTATTACAGAGCTGGGGATGATCTGGAGGAACAGAAGGATGGGGTGGATCTGCAGTCTGCCTACTTGCTTCCCTGGTGGGAGTGACCTGTGGGTGTGCAGGGAGTGCCTGCTGGAGTTGGTGGCTGGGATAAAGCAGTGAGTGAGAGAAGTAAGGTGAGGAGGGGAAGTTCTGTGGGATCCACAGGAGATGTGGACAAAGAGAGAAGGAAGGCTGCAGCAGGTTTTCTGTGTCAGAACCAGGGGTGAGACTGGAGTGTAGCTGGAGTTAACTCCAGTCCCACCCAGGCCAGCAGCCACTCAGACTCAAATAAACACACAGACACTTATATTATTTAAACTGTTTGGCCTAATGGCTCAGGCTTCTTGCTATCTAGTTCTTATATCTTAAATTAACCCATTTCTATTAATCTATAAGTTACCACGTGGCTCGTGGCTTGCTGGTACTTTACATCTCACTTCTCTTGGAGGTGGCTGGCAGTGTCTCCTCACTCAGCTTTTCACTGCCCAGACTTCTCCTCTCTCTTTGTCCTGCCTATACTTCCTGCCTGGCTACTGGCCAATCAGCACTTTATTTATTAACCAATCAGAGCAACACATTCAGAGCACACAGGACATCCCACAGCACTGGAGTATTGGATTTGGAGGAGAGGAAGGAGTAGTGAAGGTCTTCAGTTAGCTTACCCATTTCCCTGACCTGGTCATCTGGTGGGTTCTCAGGGAATGGTGCTGGAGGCTGGAATAATAGGATGAGTTGGGGGAAGGTTGGAGGAGAACATCTTCCTGCTCCATTAGGGATAGGGCCAGAGAGGAAAGAGAGACCACAGCAAGTGTTCTGCTACAATGCTGGGGATGAGACTGGGGGATTGGATCTGGAGGAGCAGAGGAGAGGTGAAGATCTGCAGTCAGCTTGCCTGCTTCCTGTCAGGAGTGTTAACTATTTTTTTTTCAAGAAAATGACTTGTTGGGCATGACACATTCAAATTACTCACTTATTTTGTTTTTGTTGCTTGTTTTTTAAGATAAGGTCTCATTGTGTGGCCCTGGCTGGCCTGGAACTTGGTTTTAGACAAGGTTGGCCTTGAACTCACAGAAACCCTTCTGCCTTTTCCTGGAGTACCTGGGATTAAAGATGTGCTACAACACCTGGCTACATTTAAACATCTTAAAGAACCTTGAACTATATCTAAAATATGTATCTTTACAATATTTTTAGGTTTTCATCTGCCAATTCAACCCTTTCCTACACAATTCTATCTGATTAATGTTCTGAATATACTACTTTAAATATGTCATTCCTACATTCCATAATGTTAGTGGGTTCCATTATCTTTTATTTTGTATGCAGTAATATTCATTGACCCTGTGTTTTTAATTTCTGTCCTCTTCTAAAAGTTCCTTTAGTCTGTGTACTTTGTGTAAACTCCTTTGCATGTTCTTTTAGCCACTTACATAATGCACTGCTTCAGGTCCCTTGTGTGCCTCAGCTCATCCACAGGTGATGATTTCTACTTTTAGGTTTAAGGAAACCCCATCTTCCTACAGTAGAGAGAAAAGAATTGCCTGTAGAGTGGATTGTGTCATTCTTC
Source organism: Peromyscus maniculatus bairdii (assembly GCF_049852395.1). Lineage (NCBI taxonomy): Eukaryota > Metazoa > Chordata > Mammalia > Rodentia > Cricetidae > Peromyscus > Peromyscus maniculatus. Next base: position 39,823,432 of record NC_134855.1, read on the forward strand.
TGTCTAAAATTTATGTGTGTCTAGGAAATGACGCTTGTAGCTTGTGGATATTGAAGGAAATTTCCCTATATCTTAAGGGCATAGGAGGTCTGCCTTACTTCCCCTTTCAGATGCTCAGTTCTGAACAGAGAGCCTCTCTGGCACTGGCATTCTGTACGGTTTCAACTCAGCTTGAAACAATGACTGTAGCATATCTGATCAGAAGCAGCTGATCCCCAGACATGTTTATTGATGGCACTATCAAGGAAAACAGCATACTGACATACAATACAAAGACACTTGGCAGACTTTATAGTGGCAATTCAGTTTTGGCATTTATATTGGTAAAAACAGATTACAAGGCTTAGTGTAGCTCAAACCTTATTTAAGCTCACAAATGTCTGATTTGATCAGTTGGCATTGCAATGAGAGCAACACCTCTATCTCTAGGAATTCCTCTGTGCAGTTTACACTAATGCTGGTGTCTGTGTCTTACTTTGAGTGTGTTACATAATTGAATCTTTTTTTCTTCCCTGATTGACCCCATTCAAAAGATTCTACTGAGTCACCATGCTCCTGTCAGTATAGTTTATAAAATTATAAATGAACAGTGACACTTAGTGGCTAGAAATATTCATTGCAGTTCTTTTATGTAGGATTCTTTATTAACGTGTCCCATGGTAATAAAGTAAATGATACCAAAATTTAGTCTTCTTGGCAAAGTAATATATAGTATTTGAAATGTTGTTGGTTTCGTAGCAGCTGTCATTCCATACCAATCCATTTAGTTAAAAAGCAAACAGGTGGCTCACACATATTGTTTTTACTACATAAATTTTAAAATTTTCTTCACTCTTATTGAAATAAGTGGGGCATTTTTGCTGTTGATTTCAGCTTACCAAAAGAATATGCAACAGTACAGTGAAGACATTGTTAAGAGTACTGTTCAAAGTGCTTTCTTTCTTCCAAGCAGGAGTCTATTTTTCCGAACATGAACAAACACTTTAAATTAAATAAGTAACATATGCTTATACCTATGAAACTAAAGAAAAAGCCAGGCCCATGGTTCCTGTGTCCTCAGTTAACCCCTTTGTTTTGCTTTGGTACTATGGCATACAGGAAGTTAAATTATCTTGAGCTTTCTAAATGTTTACTTTAAAATCAAGAGTTTATTCCTTGAAGGTTAAACTTTCTCTGATCTGAATTTTAATATATTTATAGGTTTAGTTTTGAACTTTACAGAAGGTTTGGGATAGTGATTTTATTTTATTTTTCTGTAAAATGAAAGCATGTTATCTTGCCTAAGTGTTTTTAAGCCTCCTGAGGTACTGTGATTGAAGAGCAATTTAGAATATAGCTTTCTGCTGGTTTCACACACAACAGAGAGATTAGTAGAAGATATCTGATTAGAGGGGGTGACAAAATACAGCAAGATAGTTACAGAAATAAATGTAAGCTATGTTGTTTGACTCACATATGAAACAAATATAGTAGGATTTTTTTTTGACAGAACTGAATTATGGGTTAAGAAGGAGAGGTGATACAGTAGTCTTTACATGTGTTGTGAACTCTGTCTTTTCCTCTCTCAGTACTGGAGAATGAATTCAGGGACTCACGTTTGCTATACATGTGCTGGACCACTGACCTACATTATTGTCCCACCTCCCTCTTCTCCTTTTTTGAATCTTCCTGCCTTAGCCTAGTGAGAGTGAGGATTATAAACAAGGCTGTCATGCCAGGCTTTTGAGTTAACCCAGTGCCTTAAAAGTTGACTTTACATAACACACTAATTATAATATGAAATATGGCTCATAGAAGCATTTACTAATGCCTCAATGTAAACCCTGTATCCCCCCAAAGCATCAAAAACAATTAAAATTTTATTTATAATTATTGTTTGTGTATGATGTGTGTATAATATGTGTGTGGGAGTCAGCATCCTATGGCATACATGTGGAAATGTGAGGGCAACTTTTGTGGAATTGCTATTCTCCTTCCATGTTTACTTGAGTTCTGGTAATTGAACTCAGAACATTAGGCTTGCTGAACAAGTGCTTTTATCCAGTATGTGGAATAATTTTGGTTGTCAACTTGAAGAGGGAACCTCAGTTGATGAATTACCTCTATCAGATTGGCCTGTGGACATGTGTATGGGGGCATTTTTTGATTGCTGATGGATGTAGGAGGGTCTTGCCCAGTGTGAATAGTACTGTCCCTGGGCAGGCAAGCATGGGCTAGGTAAGAAAGGTAGCTGAACCTAAGCCTAAGGCAAACCAGTAAGCAGGATTCCTCCATGGTCTTCCCTTTAGTTCCTGCCTCCAAGTTCCTCCCTTGACTTTCCTTCAATGATGAACTGTAACCTGTAAGGCAAATAAACTTGTTCTGCCTCTAGTTGCTTTTCGTTATGGTATTTTATCCCAGCAATAGAGAAACAAACTAAGAGACCCTTTGAGACATCTTACTGGACCCTATTTTTCAAAAGATTATTTCACATATGAAAATGAACAACACACCATTGAATGAAAAATGTATCAAGATAGAACTTAAGAAAGAAATTAAAAACCTTTTAGAATTGAATGGAAATGAAAGCACAACATATCCAAGAGGCAAGTTCATAGCACTAAGTGCCTACTGCCCAAAGTTGGAGAGATCTCATATTAGTAACTTAATGACGATACTTACTATGATAACAAAACCTGAAAGCTTTAGAACAAAAAGCAGAAATAATATGCCAAAGGAGTAGATGGCAAGAAATAATCAAACTCAGGGCTGAAATTAATAAAATGATGAAAATAACAACTGAACCAATACAAAGAATCAATGAAACAAAGAGTTGGTTTTTTTTAGAAATCAATGAGATTGACAAATCATTAGCAAAATCAACTAAAAGGTGGAAAGAGATGACACAAATTAACAAAATTAGGAATGAAAAGGGGGACATGACCACTGTTACTGAGGAAATCCAGAGAATCATAAATACATAATTAAAAAAACTGTACTGCACAAAATTGGAAAATCTAAATGAAATGGATAAAATTCTCAGTAGGTATCACCTACCAAAGTTAAATCAAGATGAGATAAGTAATTTAAACTGACCTATAACCCCTAGGTGAAATAGAAGTAGCCATTAAATGTCTCCCAACCAAAAAAACCCAAATCCAAGAACACATAAAAAAAGATCATCTATCATGATCAAGTAGGCTTTTTCCCAGAGATGCAGGGATAGTTCAATATAAAAAAAATCACTCAGTGTAATCCACCATATAAACAGACTGAATGATAAAAACCACATGATCATCTCATTAGATGCAGAAAAGTCCTTTGACAAAATCCAACACCCCTTCATAATAAAAGTCCTAGAGAGATTAGGGACACAAGAGACTTACCTCAAATAATAGAGATAATATATTGCAGTACCACAGTCAACACTGACCTAAATGGAGATAAACTCAAAGCATTTCCACTAAAATCATGACTAAGACAAGGTTGCCAACTCTCTCCAAAGCTAATCAATATAGTAGTTGAAATCTTAACTAGAGCAATAAGACAACTGAAGGAAACCAAGGGGATACAAATTAGAAGGAAGAAGTCAAAACATCTTTATTTGCAGATGATATGATTATATAAATAAGTGACCCTAAAATGCACTGGGAAACTCCTACAACTGATAAACACTTTTAGCAAAATAGCAGGATACAAAATTAACTCAAAAAGTCAGTAGCCCTCCTACATCCATATGACAAATGTACTGAGAAAGAAGTCAGAGATACAATACCTTTCACAGTAGCCTCAAATTATATAATATATATCTTGGGGTAACTCTAACCAAGTAAGTGAAAGGCTTGTATGACAAATTAAAACTGGAAGGCATTGAAGAAAGAAATTGAAGTCAAGTCAGTAAGTCAAAAAGATGGAAAGATCTCCCATTCTCATGTATTGATATGATTAAATGTAATAAAAATGCCCATTCACCAAAAGTAATCTATAGTTCTCTACAGATCTTGACAGGAAAATTCTCAGCTCCATATGGAAGCTCAAAAAACCCAGGAAAGCTAAAACAATCCTAATAATACAAGAACTGCGGGAGGTCTCACTATACCCAACCTCAAATTTTCCTATGCAGCTATATTAATAAAGAGCATGGTTTTGGCATCAAAACAGACATGTTGACCAGTGGAATTGAGCTGAAGATCCAGACACAATTTCACACACATTAGACACCTGATTTTGATAGAAAAGCCAGAAATGCACTTTGAAAAATGATAGCATCTTTATCAAATGGTGTGGTCAGACTGGAGGGATGCATATAGAAGAATTCAAATAGATCCATCCTTATCACCCTGCACAAAATTTAATGGATTTAATGGATCCAAATGGATCAAAGATCTCAACATAAAACCAGAAATACTGAATCTATAATAAGAAAAAGTGACTGGGCGGTGGTGGCACATGCCTTTAATCCCAGCACTCAGGAGACAGAGCCAGGTGGATCTCTGTGAGTTTGAGGCCAACCTGGTCTACAGAGGGAGATACAGGATAGGCACCAAAACTACACAGAGGAACCGTGTCTCAAAAAAAAAAAAAAAAAAAAAAAAAAAGAAAAAAATCACAGTTAATAAATGGGATCTCATTAAATGGTAAAGCTTCTTATGGCAATGAACACTATCATTTGGACAAAGCAGCAGCTGATAGAATGGGAAAATTTTTTTTTTTTAACCAATTACACATCTGATTGAGAGCTAATATTTAAAATACGTAAGTAACTAAAAAAAACACCGGACATCAAGAAAACAAATAATCCAATTAAAAATGGAGTAGAGTTATAAATAGAATTCTCAAAAGTGAGAATCAAACAAATGTCCAACATCCTTTGTCATGAGGGGAACGCAAATCAAAACTACTTTGAGATTTTATCTTATACCAGTCAGAATGACCAAGATCAATAAAACAAATGACAATTCATGCTGGAGAAGATGGAGTAAAGGGAACACTCCTCCATTGGTAGTAGAAGTGCAAACTTGTACAGTCATGGAAATCAGTGTGGTGGTTGCTGAAGAAGCTGGAAATCGACCTACCTCAAGATTCACTCTTGGGCATATAAACAAATAATGCTTTATCCTACTATAGATAGACACTTGCTCATCCATGTTCATTGTTGCTCTTTTTTATAATAGTCAGAATTTGAAAACAGCCTAGATGTCTGTCAGTGGATAAATGAATAAAGCAAATGTATTACATTTATACAATGGAAATAATGAAATGATGAAATTCACAGATAAATGGATGTAACTAGAAAAAAAATCATTCTAAGTGAGATAACTCAGACCTAGAAAGACAAATATGGTATGTATTCACTTATAGGTGGATGCTAGCTATTATGTCTTTTATTAGCAGGCTACATATCATATAACCACAGAGCTTAGATATAGAATAAGTCATTGGGGGGAGGGATTGATCTTCCTAGGAAGGGGAAATAGAATAGATAATTATTGACAGATGGGGTGGGGGTGCTGGAATGGGAGAATCAAATGGTCAGGGGGAGCAAAAATGGGACATGGGAGGGAATACAGGAAACTACAGGTAAATCTGAAGGATATTTGATGGGTTGTATGGAACTCTAATACAGCCAAAGATTCCTAAAATATATACATATATGAAGGTGGTCTAAATGAAACTACCAAATAACGGGGGAGGTGGAGCTCCAATCAGATATTTCTTATCACCAAATGAAGCTTCCAGTACCAGAAATGTGTTACATCTACTCAAGTGGTTGGCCAAAATAGCCTCATGAGAACCCCCAAACAACCAAGGTTGTTGCCAAAGCTATTGGTTGCTCTCCACAAACTGATGTTAAAAACCTCTGTTGCTGAAGACAACACCTATACAACTCATTGAACATGCATAAGTTGAGATGGTCCCTAACAAGAGCCTTCACAACTGTGGACTAGTGTTCTTGGTATTGGAAGGTACTCTGCACCACACCAAAGGAGAAAGGTAAACACCAACCCAGCTATAAACCTTCAGTCTTCAGTGATGACCTAGCTGCAAGGTACATTAGTGCAATAGTGGCACAAAACTTAAGCGAATAACCAAGCATTATCTGATTGTATTTAAGGCTCATCCCATGAGATTGAACCCATCCTGGCCACTGAGAAGCAAGTGGAACCCCCAACTTGTGGGAATCTATTGTGTTTGTCTAGCAATTGGAGATGAGAAGCTCCCAGACTCTTAATATTTCTTTTTGCTGGTGATAACTTTGAGATATGAGTTTGGAGATCAACTATTTTGTATAAAAGAGACAATTGTTAGATAGTGAATAGTTAAAATCCATTTCAGATGGTGTACAGGAGAATTCTAAAAGAATTCTGCATGTACAATATGGAAGAGACTGTCTTCTTGTAGAAATCAAACTACTTTAATGGAAGGATGTATTCTTGAGTGAGAACTTAGTCTTCTACTACTACTTCTATATTTAACCTTGACCATATTTCATCATGTAATCTTTAATTCCTGCTTTTAAAAAGTGAAAGCATTGGAGTGGATGTCCCCAAGGTTCTTTATCACCTTATATACTGATTTTATATTATGTAACAGGTCGTGAAACAAAGATGTTGAGTTGGCTTTAATTACTTACAAGGTGAAGACAGAGCTGCCCGCCCCCAGATAAAGCATGAGGCAGCAGGAATTGCTTACTCAGTAACCATATCATTCATTAACACAGATGTTGAATAAATATATAACTGATTTTATTTCTTTCTAGTTATGTAAGCAAAAGTTTTTGTTTTTGTCTGTTTCTGAGAGAGAGAAAGAGAGAGAGAAGGTGGAATTAGATAGGAGGTGGGATGGGGAGGATCAGAGAGGAGATGGGGAGGGGAAAACATGATCAGAATACATTGTATGAAAAATTATTTTTGATAAAATTTAGTTCATTGGTGTATAGCAATTTCCTCTGAGAAAGAACTTTCCATTTTGTAGGTAATCTCATTGAGACAGAGTTATTCTGAAGGGAGGTGAAATATTTTTCAGGGAAACTCATTAAACTCTGTACTAAACAATTCTAAAACTTCAGGAAGTCCCTGAAACTGATAGAATTCATAGATACCTTCTCCCCAGAGCATGCATAGGTTGAAAGGACTGCTGAGAGTCCCTTTCAGAAAAGCTAAGCTGCCCTGATGTGTTGTTCAAATCTTAGATGGTCTTTTAATTAAAACAAAAAACAAAAAACAAAAAAAAAAAAACAGAACAACAACAACAAAAAAAACCAAAACAAAACCCAGAGCCAGATATCAGGGTGAAAGCTGAAAGATCAGAGAAGCAGAATAGCCTCTAGTTCTTACCTCTATGAAATCTTTAGCCTAAAGAGAGTGAGTTCCCATTTCCTCATGCCTTATATACCTTCCTCTGCCCTGCCATATTATTTCCTGGGATTAAAGGTGTGTGTGCTTCCCAAACAAAGGCATGAGATCTCATGTGCTGGGATTAAAGGTGTATGTTACCATTGCCTGACTTCTATGTCTAATCTAGGACTGACTCTGTCCTTTGACCCTCAGGCAAATTTATTAGGGTACACAATACATCACCACACTGATGAGTCTCAGAACAACTGAGCCACCTGGAAATGACAATTTCCAAACTGTAGGCAGACTTTTCTGTCTAGACCACCAGCCAGCTCTGTCCTGCCAGCCACTCCCCAAATAACCACACAGAGACCTAATATTAATTATAAATGCTCAGACAATAGCTTAGACTTGTTTTCAGCTAGCTCTTATAACTTAACCCATTTCTATTAATCTATGCGATACTCTGAGGCTTGTTTACCTCATGTAAATACTTCCTTCCCATCCTGCTCGCTCTGCATCTCATGGCATCTCTTCTTGATTCTCTGACTCCACCCTTCTTCTTCCCAGTGTCCTCTTAGTCTGGTTCTCCCACTTGCCTTTATCCTGCCTAGCTATAGGCCAGTCAGCTTCTTTATTAAACTAACCACAGTGATATATATTCACTCAGTGTAAAGGAATAGTTCACATTTCCCCCTTTTTGTCTAAATAAAAAGGAAGGTTTTTACTTTAACATAGTAAAATCATATATAACAAAACAATTATCAAGTAAGAATTACATTTACAATATCCAGTTCACTTTATTTGGCAAATTTAGAGAAAATATGTATCATTGTGAGTATAAAGTTTTATACCTAATTTACCTCTTTATCATAACTAAGGAAAACTTTAAGTCTAATTATTTAATCTTTAACTCCCTCAAAGACCCAAGAAGGGTGTAATGTTATCTAACAACAGGAATATCTGGCTGCCTGGAGAGTTACCCAAAGTGATGTAATGTTGGGGTATCCAACTTTGGCCTACAGGCCTAGTAATTTTGGAGGACTGTCCTACCTTGTCTTGGCAAAGTTTGGCAGTTGCTTCTTTTTTTTTATATCCTGCTGGTCCAGTTTGGACAATATACTACTGCCAGCAATCAAGACAAGGACAGTTTCTTTGCTTACATGGCTAGCTATATGGAGGTTCTGATGCCCATCATCATTATTTGGAGTAGATTGGTGCTTTTAGGAACAGACAGGTATCCCTGTCATGAAAAACCTAAGGTTATTTTTTTTTTTTTTTTTTTTTTTTGGTTTTTCGAGACAGGGTTTCTCTGTGTAGCTTTGCGCCTTTCCTGGGACTCACTTGGTAGCCCAGGCTGGCCTCGAACTCACAAAGATCCGCCTGGCTCTGCCTCCCGAGTGCTGGGATTAAAGGCGTGCGCCACCACCGCCCGGCGAAAAACCTAAGGTTATTAAACATATTAAATGATATTCTGTAAGTCTTTGAAGACCAACTATCTATTGAAATATGTCTATTTAACTTTGAAAACATACCTAATATGACTATAAGTTTGATTATTATAGATGACTAACCTCTAACCTTATGTATTATTTATAAGTTATACATTATATTTTTAAATGAACTGCATAAGCACAATACCCCAAACATGAGTATAAATATTATACAATATAACAAAATTAACTTTAAATTTGTATCAATAAGCCAAAATCCATACCAATGTAAAATATGTTGAGATTAATGGTTGTTTTTTAATTAAAGTAGATTCAATAATCTACCCATTTTCCTATCATTCCTATGTCATAGCCCCCTTTTTTTCTTGAGAAAGAGATCTTTGATTTAACTCTTGTTTAGCTATGACCAGTAACAACTTGTAACCCTCCCCAAACAATGACAAAGATCTATAATCCATTGAATAACCCAAACCCACCTATACCCCGTCTGTTGGAAATGTGGGTGTTGTTCTCTAGACTACTTCATGTTGTCTGTGGGTGCTGGTATTTTTATGGGAACTTTGAGAAAATTAGGGTAGTTGTTAGAGCTTGGCTGGAGTAGTTTGTGAAGCTGGACCATCTCAGCCAGCAGCCTTGAAGCTGTTTTGGATGCAGAATTCTGAGAAGACTGTAACAGAGACATTTTGAGATGCTGGATCACCTGGGCCATATGTTTTCATTGGTGTCTGGTTCCCTTGTTCTGAAAATACATAAACTTTTAAAGGTAACATATATGTCTGTAGTAATACAAGTATAGACTGTGTGTTATACACAAGTTAGCCAAAGGTGATTTTTCGTTTGATGTTTGAGCAGGTAAAATATATATTATGTGTTTTGTAGTCTTTCTAGGTTTATTTCTTTATGTCTGTAGCCATGACTTTCAGGGAGTCTTCCCCAATCAAACCTGATCCATATCAACCTGGAATGAATCCATAGCTTCTCATTGCCTGTGGAAATAAAAGCATAACCTTTTCCTCAAAGTAACACATATTTTTACTTCCATTTTGAAGTCAAGGCATTTTAAAAATATATAGGTTAGTTTAATCCAGTAGTTTCCATAATCCAGTTTGTCTTAGCAGCTGTCCTTCCTTCATCACCAATCAGAAAATTCAAAGACAACGCAATAGCATACAGGATCCAGATTCCTCATGTATTTTCCATCTTTGCATAGCTTTTCCCCTTTATGTTACTTTATTCTTTCTTTAAAGACTTTTATTATTTTTAAACTGTATTTTTTTATGATTGTGTATACCATTTCTCTTTTCTCTCCCAAGCCTATATACCTTTTTAAATACACTGTCACCCATTTAGAGGCTTTTCTTCTCCATCTGGATCTGTCTTTACTGTGTATCTGTAATCTTTCTGTCTGCATGAGCAAAACTTAAGCCTGCCATGTGGCTTAGTTCATGACATGCTGGTGGAACTCACTCTCGAAGCTCTCATGCTGATGCCTCAAGCCTTCAGGCAGCTGCTAGGAGGCACATCTCTGTACTGTGGCTGCATGAGAGACATGAGACTAGGAAGCTGCATTTGGCTCTGTTTTTGTGTATTTAGAACCTTTTAGGTCTTATGTGGATGTAGGTGTCGGGTGTTTGGGCATCATATGTTGGTAGACTTTTCTGTCTAGACCACTGACCAGCTCTGTCCCACACAAATAACCACACAGAGACTTAATTATAAATGCCTGGCTGGTAGCTTAGGCTTGTTTTTAGCTAGCTCTTATCTATATGATGTCCTGAGGCTCGTCTACCTCGTGTACAAACTTCCGTCCTGCTCACTCTGCATCTTATAGCGTTTTATCTCAATTTCCCGACTCTGCCCTTTTTCTTCCCAGTGTACACTTATTCTGGTTCTCCTGCCTAACCTTATCCTGTCCAGCTATTGGCCAGCCAGCTTCTTTATTAAACCAATCACATTGACATATATTCACTCAGTGTAAACTAATGTTCCACACCAAAGTATTGTACTCTCTGTAGGTTGTGCACTGTGCTCCAGGTTTTCAGCTTTCATAAGCTGTCACTCATGTTGGGGTGGGATTTTGATAATGAATGCAGCTATCTTTGAGTAATCTATAGTCCTTCAAGTCACCCCTCACCCATATTCCTTTAAGTAACCCCCAAAAAATTAATTGATTCACCAAGTTGGACTTTGATGGCATCCTTACTTTGCTCTGTTGTTGGTTTTAGATCTGACTTAAGTAGATATATGTTCATGTCTCCCTAGAAATAGTGTCACACAGCAATTATAGATTTATATAAAAAACAATACCCTCTATATATTGTTTATATAAAACTACAATATAGTTGTAAAAACAATATAGTCAAGACTTCAGTGCCTCATCCAGTGATAATATTTTGCAAAACTATAGTGCAATGTTATAACTAAGATATTGATTTTTACTGTTAAGGTATAGAATATTTCTATATTTATGAGGACCCTTTATGTTGCCATTTTATAGCCATATCCATTTTTCCCCACACCCTTTTTTAAAGCACAATTATCTATTATATGATTATATATTTTACAGCCTTTTGAGATTGGATATTTTTATTTATCATAATTCTCTGGAGGTTCATCCAGACTGTTGTATTAATCGAGTAATATTCTATTACATTGAATATGACTTGTTCCACTATGGAAGGACATCTGGGTTAGTTCCAGTTTTTGTTATTATAAATAAAGCTACTCTAAACATTTGTGTTCACATTTTGTTTCTGTTCCTCTGGGATAAATGCCCAAGAGGGCATTTGTAGTGTCCTATGACAATTCAATGTTTAGCTATTATAAAAATTTCCAGATTGTGTTCCAGAGTAGTTGTGCTCTTTTACATCCCTTACAGCATAATGCATGAATGCTCGGGTTTCTTTCTTCCTGTCTTCCTTACCTCCTGTATTCCTTTCTTCCTTCCTTTCTTCTTCCCTTCCTTTCTTCCTTTCTTAAAAGATTTATATATTTTTTCATGTGTATGTTTGTGTTGTATATGCCATGTATATGGAGATGCCTGAGGAGGTCAGAAAGTGTGTGTCCCCTGGGTCTAATAGTTGCTCAGGGTAGTTTTAAGAATCAAATTCAGATCTTCTGCAGGAGCAAGTAGTGGTCTTAATCTCTCTATCTGGTGTCTTTGTATCCTATCAGTATTTGGCTTTAACACTAAAAAAACCCTTTAGTCCTTCTGTCAGCCTTGCACTGTTATCTCATGTTTTAATTTGGGGTAAAGGTGGATTGTTGAGTCTGATTTTGAACAACTAACCACTAGTCTCAAATATTTTACATTGGTATCGATTTTTTGTATATTGATACAAGTAAGGTTATTTTGTTATATTGTATATATGGCTCTACTTTTGTTTAAGGTAGTATACCTATGCAGCTCATTTAAAACATAATGTATAATTTAAGAAATACAGGCTAATAGTTAGCCATCTATAATAATAAAACTTATAGTTGTGTTTGGTATATTTTCAAGGTTAAATAGATATATTTTAGATATATAGGTGGCCTTCAAACACTTTAGAAACCCCCAGAATATGGAATTTAAGATATTTTAATAACCTAAGTCTTTTCATGACAATGGACACGTCTGCTCCTGTCAGCACTAATTTATTTCAAAAAGGATGATGGGCATTAAAGAACCTCCATATGGAGTTTGTTTTTATTGTGGCAAAGTTAGCCATTGGGCAAGAAACTGTCATTGCCTTGACTGCTGACAATATGCTGTCCAAATTGGACAAGCAGGATGCAAAAGAAGACAATTGCCAAACTTTGCCAATACAAGGTAGGACAGTCCTTCAAAAATTCCTGCTTCACCAAACATCTTTCAGATATTCTAGGCCTGTAGACTGAAGATGAATGCCCCAACATTGCAGAGGAACCCTGGGGTGGATTGTCCAGGCAGACAGATGTTTTGTTATTTCTATAGTTTTGAAAGTTGCTTGCTCTGCATTTCCTGTTTACTCAAGTAATATTATGTCCTTATTGGGTCTCTGAGGGGGTTAAAGATTAGATAGTTATAGTTACAGTTTTTCTTAGTTATGAAAGAATGCAAATTAGGTACAAAACTTTGGACTTACCAAGATAGGATAGATAATGGAATATTTTCTCTGTATTTGCCACATACAGATAGACTGGACATTGTAAATTTAATTCTTACCTGATAATTTATATAGTATATAAATTTATATGTTATATATAGTATATAGTTTTACTATGTTAGAGTTAAAAACCTTTCCTTTTTATTTAGACAAAAAGGGGAAAGTGTTGTGGGATATTTGAACACTTTGTAAAGATGTATTTACCTATGATTGGTGTAATAAAAACCTAAGAATCTAATAGCTAGGCAGGAGGTATAGATAGGATTTCTGGAGAGAGAAAGGCAGAGGAGATGAATGTAGGTGTGCAAGAGACACCAGGAGACACAGAAGAAGCAGGATGGGTGGTACATGATAGACTTTTTATTATTCTTGACTTTTTATAAATTCTCCAAGTTAGACATATATATCTAAAGATTTGATGCTGGTATGTATATAAAAGAGAGCAAGCTGTTTTTGTCTATTTGTGTATAGATTACCTCACTTAGTATAATTTTTTCCTGTTCCATCCATTTATCTGCACTTTCATTTTTATTCTCTGATGAAATTATATTGTTTATATGAACCATGTTTTATTATCCGTTAGTTAGTTGATAGAAATCTGGACTGATTCCATTTTTCTAGTTATTGTGACCAGAGCAGTAATGAATATGGATTAGCAAGGATCTCTATAATGCTATATAGATTCCTTTTGGTATATGCCTAGGAGTGGTATAGTTGAATCATGTGCTAATCATACTTTTAGGTTTTTGAGAAAACTTATTTCTGTGTGGCTGCACAAGTTTACATTATTATCTTGGCCAATATTTGCTATTTGACTTCTTAATGATACCCATTCTGTCTAGGGTGAGATGGAATCTTGAAGTAATTTTAGTCTGCATTTTCCTGATGACTGTTCATGATGTTGAACATGTTGAAAAACATTTATTAGCCATTTATATTTCTTATTTTGAGGACTTGGCTCAGATTTATAGAGTTTCTTTTCTGATTGGATGTTTTCTTAATGTTTCTTTTCTTGAGTTCTTTTCATATTATAGATACTAATCCTCTGTCATGTAATAATCCCTTGACAGATGTACAGCTGATAAAGGTTTTTCTACTATTTTTGTAGGCTGCTACTTTACTTGATTGGTCATTTCCTTTGTTGTGAAGACAGTTTTAAGTTTTGTGAGGTCTCACTTGTCAGTTGTTAGTCTTTCTTCCTGTGTAACCAAGTTCTATTTAGAAAGTCCTTACCTTTCTAAAGGTAAGAACTTTAGCATACTTTTTTAGCATACTCTCCTCTCTTCAAGCAGTTCAGAATTCGAGGCCTTTGCCAGAGTTGGAGGCTGGGACACATTGATAAGGAGGGGAAGGAGAAATTAGCGATAGTGTTGGGGAGGGGAACACTGAGAGTGAAGGAGTTTTGAGGGCAGGAGGACTATCTGGATTTCTGGCAGCTGCTAGTGTGGCCTCTTGTCCATTAGTGAGTCTCTACCTGAGTTCACCTACCTTTCTTCTCACTGGTGTGGCCTGCAATTGAGCAGGGGACATTTATCTTAGTTGGGTGTGAAGAGGGAAGGGGTGGCAGCAGATTGGGTCTTTGTAAACCAAATCAACAGAGTGGGAGGGTTCCAAGGGCGGGTGGCCTACTTGTTCTTCATTATTTTATTTTTAAAGGATTTTTAATATTATTTTTTAGGTGCATGGATGTTTGCCTGCTTGTAAGTCGATGTATCGTTTGTGTGCCTAATGCTCTTGGAGGCTAGATGAGGGCACTAGATCCCCAAGAATTGGGGTTGCTGATAGTAGTGAGTCACTCTGTAGGTGCAGGGAAATTGAACTTGGGTCCTCTGGAAGACTAGCATATGCTGTAACCACTTAGTGATCCCCATAGCCCCATTTTCCTCATTTTAATGTGATGTGATTGCTTTGAATTTTTCTCTATTTAAAATGATGTTGGCTATATGTTTGTCTTATATAAGTTTTATCATATTCAGATATATTCCCTCAAACTGAAGAGAATGTTCTGTATGACTTTTATCATGAGTGGAGTTTGGATTTTTGTTGAAAGCTTTTTTTTTTTTTCATCTCTTGGGGTGATCATGTGATTTCTAGCTTTATTTATGTGATTAATTACATTTACAAATTTGGGTCTGTTGAACCTGTTAGGTCCCTAAAGCAGGCTTTGAAAGGGCAGTGCTGATGGTAATGATTCGACTCCTCCCTGAGCTAGGTTTTATAGTTGGAAGTTTTCCTGTGTCTTGCTCAGTCCTGCAGCCACTCAGACCCAAGTAAACACACAGAGGCTTATATTATTTACAAACTGTATAGTCTATGGCAGGCCTCTTGCTAGCTAGCTCTTATATGTTAAATTAACCCATAACTATTAATCTATGTGTTGCCACATGTTCTGTGGCTTTACCTGTGTCCCATTACATGTTGCTCCTTGGGTGCCATTCCAGCTTTGATCTGGAAGTTCCAACCCCCATTGAGACTTCGGCAACTGTCACGCCTACAAGGCAGGGCCAAGGGAGGTGCCTGGAAACCCAAGATCAGGATGGGCCAGTGCTCTCTCTGTTCTGGGACCCTGAATGGTGGAGGTGGACTGAGCAGAGCTCCAGAGAACACTGCTGGACTGTGATACACCTTCCCCAGACCCCGCGACCTACCTATCCCTTAATTTGCAAGTTACACCATTAAATAAATATCCTTTTAACTATGTGGAGTGGCCTTAATAATTTCACCAATAGGTGGCTGGCTCATGTCTCTTCCCTTCTGACTTTCTTCTTCCTGTCTGTCTGCTTGTATTTCCTGCCTGCCTCTAAGCTGCCTTGCCATAGACCAATACAGCTTTATTCATCAACCAATCAGAGCAATGCATATTCACACCATACAGAAGGACATCTCACAGCTGGGTTTTGCTAGGAAATAAACCTAAACTGTTTCTCAGAAGCCCTTAAAAGCTGGCTGGATGCTGCTAACTGCAACTGTTAGCACTTCAGCTGTCTAAAAAGTCCCTAAACTAACCACCTGACTGTTTCAGCTTTTGAACAGCCTCTCCTTGTTATATATCCATATAAAACCCAACAAACTTTTGTAGCTGGATTCTTTCTTCAACTATCCCAGGTGACCCAGCAGTTCTTAATAAACTGTACTTTCTCTCCATGGAGAGTGACTGTGTTCAGTGGTTTCTTTATGTGGTCAAATACTTAACAATGTTTGTTTTATAAAACTCGTTGCACCAGTGTGGCATGTATATGCTTAGGATTGTAATGTTCTGGTGGATTATTCTCTTGATCAAAATGAAGTGACTTTCTTTCTGTTCTTAATTTGTTTTGGCTTGAACTGTTTTGTCAGATTTAGAATAGTGATGTGGTTTGAATGAGTATCACCTTCATAGCCTCTTACAGTTGAATGCTTGTTCCCAATTGGTGGAACTGTTTGGAAACAACTAGGATATGTGACCTTGTTGGAGGAGAATTGTCACTGTGGGTACGTTTTGAGGTTTCAAAAGACTCATGGGATTCTCAGTACTCTTCTCCCCTCCCCTCCCCTCCCCTCCTCTCCCCTCCCCTCTCCTCTCCTCTCCTTTTCTCTTTTCTCCTCACCTCTCCTCTTCTTTTCTCTTCTCTTCTCTCTCTCTCTGTCCCTCTCCCCTCTCCTCTCCTCTTCTTTTCTCTTCTCTTCTCTCTCTGTCCCTCTCTGTCTGTCTCTGTCTCTGTGCTTCCTGGTTGTGCATTAAGGTGTGAGCTCTCAGCTGTTCCTTAGGTCTACCAGCAAGGACTCTAACCCTCTAAAACCATAATCCACATTAAACACATTCTTTTCTAAGTTGCCTTAATCATGGTATTTTATTACAGCAATAGAAAAACTAACAAAGACAGAAGTTGGTGCTGGGAGTGGGGTGTTGCTGTGATAGGCTTTTTTTTTTTTAACTGAAGACTTTGAGCTTTGGACTAGGAAAGTAGCTTAACATTGTAATCAGGGCTTAATGGGCCATCCTAGCAGGAACTTAGAAAACAATAGTGCTGAGAATTATATGGACTATATAGGCCCAGCTCAGGATGTTCCAGAGGGAGAAGAGCATTAATAACTGGGCTAGAGACCACTCTTGTGATATATTGGCAAAGAATGCTATTTCCTTATGCCTGGGCCTAATAAATTGCCTGAGACTAAATGGAAAAGTAATGAACTAAGTTTCTTGGCAGAGGAGATTTCAAGACAGCTTAATATTGACTATATTTTGTGGGTATTGATATGCACTCTTGTGCAGGTCAAAAATGAAAAAGAGCAAGTGGAAAAAAAAGAAATTCAAAATATGCAATTTAAAAGGAAAAAGAGCCAGGAAATTTAATGTTGGATCCAAGGCTTTTGTTGAAAGAGATGAGAAAATTAAAGAGAGGCCTGATCTGAAATGAAATGAAGGGAAGGGTACCCTCAGGGCAAAAGCCTCACTAGGTAAGTTTCCACCTTGTAAAAAGGAAAGGCTGGAAGAATTTTCTGCTCCTAAAAGCAAACAACAGAAACTTTTGAAATGATTCAAAAGGTCCAGGCTGTATCCTGCATGGGCAGTCAGACTTAGTAGTATTGTCCATATGGTTCAGGCTTCAGAGTCATGAAGGATACATGAGTAAAATGGTTATGGAGTCTTCCTCCCTGGTTAAAGAGTGCCTCTGAGGCCAGGCATGTGGCATAGAGTCCCACATGGAAGCCTTGAGAGACCATTGTGTGATACTGTGAAATTGAAGCCTGGGATTTAATTGAAGACCTCAAGATATATTGTCAGAGCCATGCGATGTCTACTAATCTCCTACAATTAGGAGATTGTCTTGTGTCTCAGAAGAGGCTTTGAACTTTTAAATTATGTTGAAACTGAAAGACTATGGGGGCTTTTGAAGTAGGCTAAAGGCATTTTGCATTATGCTATATATGGCCATGGACCTGTGGGAGCAAGGGAGTGGGATGTGATGATTTGAATGAGAGTGGCCCCCGTAGGCTCATATGTTCCAGTACTTGATCCTCAGTTGGCAGACTATTTGGGCATGATTAGGAGGTGTGTTCTTGTTGGAGAAGTTGTGTCACTGTTGGTGGACTTTGAGATTTCAAAAGACTCATGGGATTCCCAGTAATCTCTCTTTGCCTCATGGTTGTGCATCAGGGTGTGAGCTCCTAATTGTTCCTTCAGTCCACCATTGTCTTAGTCACTGTTCTCTTGCTATGAAGAGACACCATGACTAAGGCAATTCTTACAAAAGAAAGCATTTAATTGGGGCCTTGCTTACAGTTTAATTGTTGATCTTAGTGTCTGTGCTACTATTGTCTGTTCAGGAAGTTGTCTCCTGTGCCAATGTATCTTGTACTTCTTGATTGGGAATTGAGGCTGTTAGTATTCAAAATTATTGTTGAGAAATGATGATTTTATGTTGTTTATTTCCTTAGTTCTTCTTTGCATAATCACCATCCTGTCATTATTTATTTCCTCTCTGTTACCTCTTATCCTATTCAATATGAAATATTCCTGCTGATAATCTTTGTAAGGCTGCCTTGGTGGTCATAAATTTTTTTAATTAAGGAAAGGTTTTTCTTTTGCTTCAATTATGACAGATGATAATTTTTGCAGGTAAAGTAGTCCAGGTTGGCCTCTGCTTTCTTGAAATTAAAGCACATTTCTCCAAGCTCTTTTGATTTGTAAAGTTTCAATTGAAAACCCAGCTGTTATTCTGATGGGCCTGCCTTTCTGTGTGACTTGACCCTTCTCTCTTGCAGCTTTCAGTACCGTTTCTGTTCTGTGTTTAATGTTTTAATTATAGAATAGCTCAGAGAGTTTCTTTTTGTGTCCTGTCTATGTGTCTATGTGTGTGTCTCTTCTACCTGAGTGATCATCTCCCTAGATTTGGGTAGTTTTCTTATGATTTTATGATAATACTGTCCATATATTTTACTTGGAAATGCTCTCCCTCCTTCTATGAGATTTTAATTTATAGATTTATCTTTTCTTGATGTCCCAAACTTCTCGAACATTCTGTTCCTGTGGTTAAAAACTTTTAAGAAAATCATTTTCTTTGATTGAATGATAAAATTTCTCTACCTTGTTTTCTAGTCCTGATATTTTGTTTTCTGCATGATCCATTCAGTTTGGTGAGGATTTCTACTATTTTTCTTAGACTTCTTGGATTTTTAAAAAATATTTCCAGGTTAACTTCAGTTTGGGTTTTCTTCAATATTCCTTTCTCTTTACTGAATCCAATTTTACATATAACCTGAATTGTTCTCATTATTTCATTATAATTGTTTATTGTGATACTTCCTTATAGCTTTTAGGATTTCTGATTAGAAACTCTTTTTTCTCTCTATGTAAGGTATCTTAGCTGCTTGTAAGACCCTTTCTTTGCCTTTAGTTTTCAGCATTTTAATTGTTGTATTGTATTTGCAAGTGTTCTCTAGAGGAACAGAACTGATAGAATGAACCTATATAAACTAAAAGGGAATGTGTTAGAGTAACTTGCAGGCTATATTCCGGATGCTCCAATAATGGCTGTCTCCTGATGAGTCTGATAATTGTTCAGTCCACGAGGCTGGGTATTTCAGCTAGTATCGAGTCCCAAAAATTATTATTGGAATCCTGAAAGAGTAGGTTCTAATGTAACCAGTGGGATAGATGAACTTGTCAGTAAGAGAAAGCACAAGTAGGCAAAAAGCACAAGCTTCCTTTCCCCATGCTCTTTTATATAGGCTGCTACCAGAAATTTTGGCCTACCTTTGGGGTGGGTCTTCTCGCCTCATATATTTGGATTCTTGGTCTTTAGTTGGCAGAACTGTTTGGGAAAGATTAGGAGGTATGACCATGTTGGAGATGTGTCACAGGGTTGGGCTTTGATATTTCAAAAGCCCACTCCATTCCCAGATTCTCTTTCTCTGC
Source organism: Peromyscus maniculatus bairdii (assembly GCF_049852395.1). NCBI lineage: Eukaryota > Metazoa > Chordata > Mammalia > Rodentia > Cricetidae > Peromyscus > Peromyscus maniculatus. Next base: position 39,843,227 of record NC_134855.1, read on the forward strand.
CTCCAATTTTGGTTAAGATTTAAGGTCTCAGCTACAGCTCCAGTGCCATGCCTTCCTGATGCCATGCTCCCTGCCGTGATAGTCATGGACTCACTCTCTGAAACTAAAGCAGCACCAATTAACTGGTTCTTCTATAAGTTGCATTGGTCATGGTGTAGTATTACAGCAATAGAAAAGAAATTAAGATTCCTAGTCAGCTTGCTTTTTCCTTTCTTGGATGCATTATGATTAGGGGTATTTACATGTTACTCCTTGGGTATTGAAGTTTCAGGCCAGTCTGCCTTATTTCTATATCTCTGAGTTTTATTGTTTGCTTTGTATAATGTTCAGGGTTTTTAGTTGTACTTAGTATGGGAAAGAGGAAAGTACTTATATCTCCTTTTATTTGGATACTGTCTTTTAATGTCTTAAAATATAACAGATTAAAAAATATTATTGAGATAAGGAGTTCTTGGCATAAGAATGGGATAATTTTCTGGTCCAAGGGCTGAGAATTATAGACTGTTGAATTCTAAGCTTTAATTGAGAAATCTGCAACATCCCTTCCTTGTAAGAGTCAGGAGGCATCATGGAAGAGGTGGATGGGAAGAACTTAATAGCTGGATGAAGGGATGGAATAGTGTAGAATGATGTCCTTCTGACATAATGGCCATTGCTTTCTTTAACACTTAGCTGTGATTGCCTGCACAAGACCTGTGCAAGATAGGGCCCATGAACATTTTATCATGGAGTAAGGGAGTAAGGAAGGGCCCAGGTGACTAAATCCCTCTCCAAAGGTTTATAGACAGTTAATGATTACCAGTGAATAGACTTCTGAGAACCCCCTCCCCCAATTCCTGTAGGCAGTTAATAATGGCTGCTAGAGGATACAGCTATGGATAAGTTTCCCATAGTTGTGTAAGTAATCTCTTATTCATGTTTCTGTAGTAACCTTAATAAAAGGCAGAAGGTCACTGAACAAAATAAAACCAAACCTGTGAAAATGGAAATAGATCTGGAACTAGTTGGGAAAAGGAGCAGAATCAGTAGAAGTCTGAGGGGGATGACAGGGTGATAAGGGTGAATATAATCAAAATACATTTTATGCAGCTGTGCAACTTTCATAATAGAATATCAGATTATGCATAACTAATGCATGCCAATAAAACACAAAATGAGAATGGGATAGCTTTCAGCACAGGGGGGAAAAGACAAGGAAACAGATTCTGTCAATATTTTAAAAAATGAAAGGAAAGGAAAGAAAAACAAATTTGAATACTGATTGAATATTTGCTTATTTGTTAAGCACTCAGCAAACATACATATGTAACCCTGTACCTGGCAGTGTGATTAGGGTTAACACTTTAAGGACAAGCATGATTATTTTTTTCCTGTTAGCTCAACATCTAGTAGAGGCTTCTACTCAAGTAAGAAAATATTTACAACATTTTGTGGTAAGTCTGGAAGAAGTAGGTCTTTAATTAATTAGAAGATGATGTAAGTGAAAAGAATAGTTTGTTGAAAGGCAGAGTAGCATAACATTACTTTGAGCTTATGGAAAATGGCAAGAATTGGTATAAAAAAGGAGCAAGGACTTCATATTGTGAACAGTAGAAGATCAGGCCAAAAATACCTTCAAATCTTCAAGGCCATGTGCTGGGGATGCTATGAATGTGTTGCTCTGATTGATTGATAAATAAAATGCTGATTTGCCAGTTGCCAGGCAAGAAGTATAGTATAGACCGGATAAGCAGAAAAGGAAATTCTGGGAACAGGAAGGCTGAGTCAGGAGATGCTACCAGCTGCCTCTGCCATGAGAAGTAAGATGTAAAGTACCGGTAAGCCAAAAGCCACATGGCAACTTATAGGTTAATAGAAATGGGCTAATTTAAGATATAAGAACTAGATAACAAGAAGCCTGCCATGGCCATACAGTTTATAAGTAATGTAAGTCTCTGTGTGTTTACTTGGGTCTGAGCTGGTGCAGGAGCTGGGTGGACAAAGGAAAACTCCAGCTACAGCCTTGCTAAGAAGGTTTTATACTCTTGAATGAACACCAAAAAACATAATCTTTGGGCAAATATGAAAAGTATAGTAATATATATATATATATATATATATATATATATATATATATATATAATGTAACAAATCATTAATTCATATGCAAACTAAAAAATTAATAATAAAGAGAAAGAAAAGAGAAAATGAATGAAAAATCCCCAAATGGCTTTTTTTTCTGTTTATGTCTACATGCATTCTTTAGTTTCTCTTTCTATGTACTGGGTGTTAAGACTTACTACTTTGCCTTTATCTGTTGTACATGATCATCTGCCATAAGACTGGGGAAAGTAGGGGCTGTTGACATGGTTCATTGGGTGGAGGCATTTGCCATGAAGACTTACTACCAGAATTCAGTCCCCGGGACCTATATGGTAGAAGAGAACTGATTTCTTTGGGTTGTCTTCTCACCTCTGCAAGCACACTGAGTTAGGTATACAAGCCTCCTCTCTCAAATAAGTAAATAAATAAACTTAAAGAAAGAAAGAGCTGGGCAGTCGTGGTGCACGCCTTTAATCCCAGCACTTGGGAGGCAGAGGCGGGCGGATCTCTGTGAGTTCGAGGCCAACCTGGGCTAAGGAGTAAACTCCAGGAAAGGTGCAAAACTACACAGAGAAACTGTGTCTCGAAAAACCAAAAAAAAAAAAAAAAAAAAAAAAAAAAGCAATGGGAGAGGAATGTTTGCTTAAATATTTAAAGTAACTAGATAGAAGTGTGTAGCTAGGAGAGAGACACAGTAATCTCAGAAAAAGCTGTTGTTTCAGATCTGTTCTCAGATTTCATCTTCAGTAGTGGTTAGTATTGGATGTTTACATTTGGTAGTACCTGGCTAGTGTAATAGTCACCTTACAACTCTGTTACCCTCTTAACTACTTTAGCCTACTAATCAACAATTTTTTTAAAGAATCTAACAGAATTATATACTGATAAGAGCATATTAAACAAAACAGTCCATATTTATCTTGACAAATGGGAATGTATGTTTCTAGCTCATTATGCTAGATAAATGTATTTTATCATGCCAAGTTTCCATTACTTTTTCATTATTTTCTACTTCATTATCTGCACCTATGGCCATTTTTTTGTGTTTCTGACTATATTTCATTCATATTTTAAACATTCCCTTCTCTCACAATACTGTATGGTATTTCTAATGTATTGCTATATTTTTAAGAGGCTCATATACAATAACACTTTATTTTTATGCTGTCTAAATCTTTTATTTAAAGACATCTGGTATGGTTGGCTCAGTGGACAAAATATGACAGTGCTGAAAAGTAGTATTAGCAATTCTTATGACTTCCTACATATTTCAAGATGTTTATGGCAGAAATTATATACTATGTAGATGGAGCAGCAGATTAAGAGAAACATTCATCATTGATATGCTGCTGCTTACTTGTTTGTGACCTTGAGAAAACCAGAATCTTCTTATAGTCTCCAATATATACATAATAGGAACGTCGAGATTTTTAAACACAATTTCACCCTTCATCAAGGAAATTTCTCTTTGCAACAGATGGAGACCACTACAGAAAACCACAACCAATCAAAATGTAGAGTTTTGGAGCCCAGTCCCAATAGATACATCTACATACCACTCTTGAACCCAAGGCTCAGGTAACATTGTGTAAGAGGGGAGCAGACATATTTTAAGAGCCAGAGGATCAGGGAGTTTGCTATGAGATTGTGTCTCCTACTAATATCGAAAGCTACACCCATTAAAATCTCATTAACATGACTGCAGAAACATGGCCTGGCACCAATGGATTTGCCATAGTGGTTGGAATAAGCCTGTGAGGCCTCAGTCCTACACAAAGAACTGCAGACAACTGAGGAAAGCTGGGAGTGGAGAGGTTGTGTTTTCCAGGGAAGAGCATGCCAATTGGTTGTCTGGTGTCCCATCAACCTTGAAAACATACATACAAGTACCATTATATGGACTGAACAGGTTATATTTAAGAGGATACATGTATATGCTTATAAGACTGTAACAACAATTAGTGGAAAAAAAGAGGCCATGGATTTAGAGGGGTGTAGGAGGATAAGGGAGAGTTTTGAGGGAGGGAAGGGAGTACTGTTGTAATTATATTATAATTTCAAAAATAAAATAAAAATGTATAATATGTTACTCCTGCTGTTTCTAAAGTGGCTTATTTGGAAAAGATCCCTATATGATTAGTGGTAACTTTTTGTTTGAATTCCTTTATGAATTATAAAAAGTTATGAAAAATAACACTGAGCTGCACTTTGGTATGTGTGTGTGGTGCATGTACATGTCTGTGTGGGTGTCCATGTGTGTTTGGAGGCTCGAGGTCAGTGTTGGATGTCTTCTCCATTGCTTTCCCCCTTACTTTATGGGACTGGGTCTGGAGTCCATTGATTGGCAAGCCTGACTGACCATTAAGTTGAAGAGATCCACCTTTCTGCACTCCCTAGCTGTGGGATCATGGGCGGGTGCGCACGCACGCACGCACGCACGCATGCACGCACGCACGCACACACACACACACACACACACACACACACAAATATAAAAATAAACACTTTCAAACAATTAGTTGGGTGGGGATATAGCTTAGTGGTAGAATGTTTGCCTAGCATGTACAAGACCCTGGGGTTTATCTCCAGTACCACAACACACACACTCACATACACACACACACACACACACACACACACACACACACACAAACAAAAAAACAAAAAAACAAAAAAACCAATCAAACAAAACCACAAATCTTTCCTAATCTGATTAATATTGAGTTAGTATTAATCTAAATCTGAAAAAAAGTATTAGAAAGTTGCAACTGGTTTTCTGCATATACATTTGGTTTTTTGAGATGAGGTTTCTCTGTGTAGTTCTGGCTGTCCTTGAACTCACAGAGATTCACCTGCCTCTATCTCCTGTGTGCTGGGATTAAAGGCATGCACCCCCCCACAACCAGCAAAGACTAAATCCTCTTTTTCAGAATTATTATTATTTTCTACATAAAGGAAGTAATGGTTGAAGGCAGGGGTGGAGTTACTTTAAAAACTTTCTGATAGTCCTAGACTATCTCAGCTTCCATCTGGTTGCCTCAAGTACTTTTAAGATTGGTTCTATCTCTTCTTTTTGTCTAATAGTTTTAATTCAGAGGCATTAATTGATTAAATACTAACTCTCACAAACTAATGAATGAATGATATTGTATGAGACACAAACAAGAGGCAGGTCATCATTTGCTATTCAAACTTGTGTATCATGTCCTCTGCTAATAAATATCATCCTGATTCAAATTACTAGAAGTGATAACTTATTTATGATTTATTTAAACTTTGAAAGTCTTCATGTGGCTTTGTTGAGGGTGAGGGAAAGGGACTTGTACCTGCAACCCTATTTCTCTCAGATATGCATGCTTCTGGTGATTTCTGCATTTTCAGAGTAATTTATTATAAATGTTTCACTGTCATGTGGAAAATTTGTTAAAAAAGGGAATAATTTCCACTTACTATGTATTGACTATGGTTGTGAATATTTATTTAAGTCTAAGATCAAGGTTCAGACAGACCAAGGACCTGGATACCCTGTGATCACTGGGAGGTTTTCAGGTGGTAATTCCTTTTTTAGTTGAAGTGATTTTTAAAATGGTGCATGCTCAGTAGAGGTGCAGGAGAAGAGGGATGTTGGGTTTTCTCTTCTTCACATTATGCATGCCAGATATATTTTGCTTTCCTCAAAGAGTTGTACTATCTTTACTCCTTCTTTAAATCTGTTGCTTTCTAAGCATAATACCAAAGGCAAATATCATGAAGAAAAAAGTGATAGGTTTACTATAAAAACGCTAAGCCCTCTGTTTGTCAAATCCAGTACAAACAAGAGTGAAAGACAACAGACAATTGGAAAGAATGGTGCAACATATATGGTGATCAAAGGCAAAAATCCTTACAAACCACCCTGAAATTGCAAAAGAGCATGCAGTGCATGCAGTGCATGCAGTGCATGCCAGGCCATCTTTCTTTCTGTAGAGCTAGGAACTGTCATGTTTATTGTACAAATAAGGAAATTGAGATTTAGAGAGGTCTTTCATTCAGTAATGAATTATAAGCTTAGCATCTGTTGGGTTGTCTGACTCTGGAATCATGTTCTTAACCTGTAAACTATACAGTTTTTCATTCCTACAGATTGAAAGGTTTATACCAAGCACCAATGATGATGTTTTCCAGCTAGTAAGGGTATTAAAACATTTTTTTTTGTTCTCCCTCTCTGTTCTTGATCCAGCTGGGATCTCCCGTTCCCCTAAGCTCTCTTTCCCTCGATCCTTGCCCTTCATTACCCCACTCACGTCCATGTTGTTCATGTAGATCTCATCCATTTCTCTGTCATTGGGCAATCCCTGTGTCTTTCTTGGGGTTCTGTTTCCTAGGTAGCCTCCCTGGAGTTGTGAGTAGCAGTCTAGTCATCTTTGTTTTACATCTAGTATCCACCTGTGAGTGAGTACATACCATGTTTGTCTTTCTGAGTCTGAGTTACCTCACTCAGGATGATTTTTTTTCTAGATCCATTAATTTGCCTGCAAACCTCATGATGTCATTGTTTTTCTCTGCTGAGTAGTATTCCATTGTGTATATGTACCACATTTTATTTATCCATTCTTCAGTTGAAGGGCGTCTAGGTTGTTTCCAGGTTCTGGCTATTACAAACAATGCTGATATAAACATAGCTGAGCAAGTGACCTTGTGGTATGATTGAGCATTCCTTGGATATATGCCCAAGAGTGATATAGCTGGGTCTTGGGGGGGATTGATTCCCAATTGTTGAGACCAAGATTGGAAAAAGCACAGGGACAAATAGCCAAATGAATGGAAACACATGAACAATGAACCATAGCTGAGGAGCCCGCAACTGGATCAGGCCCTCTGGATAAGTGAGACAGTGGATTAGCTTGAACTGTTTGGGAGGCATCCAGGCAGTGAGACCAGGACCTGTCCTCAGTGCGCAAGCTGGCTGTTTGGAACCTGGGGCTTATGCAGTGACACTTAGCTCAGCCTGGGAGGAGGGGACTGGACTTGCCTGAACTGAATCTACCAGGTTGAACTCAATCCCCAGGGGAGTCTTTACCCTCTGGAGGAGGTGGGAATGGGGGGTGGGCTGGGGGAAGGTGGCGGGGGGGGGCGGGGAGGACAAGGGAATCCATGGCTGATATGTAAAATTAAATTAAATTATAAAATTAAAAAAAGATTTTTTTTAATTTTCTAAATTTTTACACTAAAGGCAGTATAAAATTTTCTTTAAATGACCTCTTGTTATATGTAAGATTTTTAAAAGCATCATTAGATATTTGCAAAAGAAAAATGCCAATCTTTTCATACTGTTTTAATTCCTGCTAGATGGCACACAGTGGATAATTATCTTGTTTTTAAAATGACCAGTTCTTAGTATGTTATTTTAGGTCAGCTTGAGTGATGCTTTATTTATAATTCTATGAGCCAGGCTGTGGTGGCACATGCTTTTAATCCCAGCACTTGGGAGGCAGAGGCAGGCAGATCTCTGTGAGTTCGAGGCCAGCCTGGGCTACAGGGTGAGCCAAAACAAAAACAAACAAAACAAAACAAAACAAAAAATTCTATGTGAATTCTTCAGAGTCTGATTTCCTACCAAATTATATATTTTTCTTTCTTTAATTTCTTAATGGTTATATTTATCTTCTATTTGTGAGTGTTTTTATATATTTTCTTCCTTTCAAAGTTCTCCCTGTTCATTCTTTTGTAACATAGTTTCCAGCATTCATCCTGTCTTTTTCCTACACAAATGAACATCCTGCCCTTCCACTGGCATAGAATATTTTTGTGAAAATATTTCAGATGATTTAACCTAATTGTTCATAATTGGTTTATTTTCATTATTTGTTCAGTAACTCCATTGTTATATTTTACTTTCTGGAAGCATTATATACTTTCGTTAGGATCTTGCTCTTGAGCAGTTGAATTTTTTCCTTTTGAGAAAATAATCTCTCTTCTGATTTCAGTCAGTCGGTTTATATTTGGAAGCATGGCACAGTTCTAGATGATTCAATCTGAGAAAGAACAAAAAAAGATCTCTGGCACTCATTTCTCCTGAGCGAAGCTCCAAAAGGTGTCTAGTGTATGGTGAATTTCTTATCTCTGTTATGTGCAGTATGAAGCACAAAGCAGGCAGGGATCAGAAACTTGAATTAATAGCATTATATCCTAAGAAAGTATTATGAGGCTGCAGTACACGTCTAAATTACGACAGGTTTTGGTGGTTTGATTTGCTGCAGTTCTAGGATTTGAACACTGAGTGGCACTAAAGCCTAGGTCACAGATGAAATATTAATCCAAAATTTAAGATTCAGGGGTCTATTGATAGGTAAAATGACTTTGGGAGGTGCAAGTGGGATTTCTCAAAAGTACTTTGAGCATAAATAAAGAAGATAAGAAGGTTAGTTTGACAAGGAGTTGTTTTGGGAACTGGAATCTAGCCACCCTATTCTATCTGCAAATTGCTAAAGAGGCAAAAGGCAAACTGTTTTGAAATAATTAAAGACAGTCAGCCTCTTTGCACTTATTCCTGAGTATTCCCATTCTCTTTCCATGTAAACGAGGAAGAAAACATTCATAGAAAAAGATTTGCAGCTAGAATTAACCTTGGAGTAGATGGCAGTATAAATGCTTGTATTTATCCCATCTACCTTGGAGTAGATGGCAGTATAAATGCTTGTATGCCTATCGTTGTCGAGTACACAGTAAATATTACTTCTAGAATCAAACTTCAAACACTAGAGATAATTTATGTGCTTTTGTACTTTTCCCCCCTGAATGTGGTAGTTTTCAATGGTATTGAAATAAAGTTAGAAATTGGTTCTTAGATTTTGGTTATTTTGGAAGAAAAAATGCTTCTTAAGTTTTGCTAGTTCTCTGAACTTTAAATAAATGGAAAAAAATACACAGGACTGGAGAAAGCTCAACAGTGAAAGGCATTTACCATCAAGTCAGATCCCTGGAATTTACACGGTGGAAGGTGAGAACTGCATCTCTCAAGACTGTCCTCTCACCGCCACATATGCATGTCCTTGCGCGCGCGCGCGCACACACACACACACACACACACACACACACACACACACACACACACACACAGCACAGAATAGCAGGCTTCCTTGTGTTGTTTTAATGCATGCTTACTTTTGGATCATTCTTGCCACTCTCCCCTGCTCCTCTCTCCCACCCCTTTTTCCTTCTATCCCATCTCCATGTTCATTTCTGCTCCCAGTGTTCCTCTTTTTATTTTCATATCACATGTGTTTTTATTAACTTCCCTACCACACTCCCTCAAAGCCTATTTTCTTCCATTTCATAGGCCTCTTTATTGTTTTTTGTCCTCTGTATACACCTAAATACACAACTTGAGCATTTAGAAGCCAGGATCAGCATATGAAAAGAAATGTGAGGTATTTGTCTATTTGATTCCAAATATAATATTTTTCTAATTTTGCACATTATCTTCAAATTTTCTTGATTTTTTTGTATTTATTTCACTGTGTTTATCTGCCACATTTTTAATGATCCTTTATCTATAGATGGACATGTAGACCGATTCCATTTCAGCAATAAACATGGATGTGCACTTGTCTCTATGGTAGGATATAGAGTCATTTTAGTATATATATGTCCAGGGGTGGTATAGCTGGGTCTTATGTCTGTTCATTTTTTAGAATATTGAGAAGCTGTCACACTGATTTCTATAGTGACTATAATTTTACTCTCTCATCAGCAGTGACTAGGGGATCCCTTTTTTCAACATTTTTCCAAGATTTATTGTAATTTGCTTTCTTGATTCTGACCGGAGATGGAATCTCAAAGTAGCTTTAATTTACATTTCTTGGATGGGCAATGATTTGGAGACTTAAAAATTATTTATTGGCCATATGTATTTCGTCTCTTGAAAAATATTCTGTTGATGACTCATTTATAGATTCATAGTTATTTATTGGTCTTATGTTCTTGCAGTTCCTTATATACTCTAGATATTAACCTCTTGTTTGAAGTATTGCTTTTACTTGCAAAGACTTTTCTCCCCCATTCTGCAAGTTGTCTGCTCACTCTGTTGAAAATTTCATTAGCTTTTCAGAAGCTTTCAGATTTCAGGTAGTAACTCCATTTGTAAATTCTTGGAACAGTTTCCTGTGTTATTAGGGTTCTAATTATTGGCTATATTTATGGCCTGTGTCCTAAAGTGCTTTCCCCATGTTTTCCTTTAGTGGTTTCAGTGTTTCAGGTTTTAAGTTAAGGTGTTTAATTCAGTTTGAATTGATTTTTTTTGTGCAAGCTGAGAGATATGGCTATAATTTCATGTTTTACAAATATATATTCCATTTCTCAGCACCATTTGTTGAATAGGCGGTCTTTTGCCCGGTACTTGGCTCGTGATAGCCTTTGTAAAAACTGTGTCCATAGCTGTGCTGGTTCATCTCCGGGTGCCCTGTTGTGTTCGATTGCTCTACATGTCTACTTTTGTGTCCGTGTTGTGCTGTTTTTGTCGCTATAAATGTGTAGTGCAGCTTGAGATCAGATAATGCAATGTCTCTAGCTATGCTCTCTCTGCTTTGGACATTCATGGCCTTTTGTGTATCCATGTGAATTTTAGGACTTCCTTTTTTAGTTCCATGAAAATGTCATTGGAATATGATTGATACTGCATTGAATATGTAGATTACTTTTGGTACTAAAGCCCTTTTCACAATATTTATTCTGACAGTCCAGGAGTGTGGAAGGTTTTCCCATCACTTAGTGTCTTCTTCAATCTCTTTATTCAGTGTCCTCAAGTTTTTCTTGTAGAGATTTTTTATCTCTTTGCTAGGCTTATATCTATGTATTTTTTAAATGTTTGTGAATGGGGGCATTTTTCTCAACTTGTTCTTAGCAAATTTACTGTTAGTATATACAGAAGTTACTCAGTTTTGCATGTTGATTGGGTGTCCTGAAACTTGAAAGGGTTTATCAGATCTAAAAATTTTCTATGGAATTTATGGAGTCTTTTAAGTATAGAATCATGTCACCTACAAAAAGAGATAGTTTAACTTGTCCTTTTCTAGTTTTTAAAATTCATTTTATAGTTTTATTTCATTGCTGTTGCTAAGACTTTAAGCTCTATATTGAATATGAGTGGAAAGAGTGGGTACCATTGTCTCATTCCAGGTGTTAGAGGAAATGTTATTGTATTTTCCCATTTAGTATATATTAGCTATATGTTTATCACACACATAATATATATATGTGTGTATACTTACACACACACACACACACACACACACACACACACACACACACACACACGAAATAAAGTATTGAGGTATGTCCCATCTGTTCCAAGATTATTCAGAGCTTTTATCAGGAAGGCACATTGAACTTTACCAAATCCATTTTATGCATATATTGAAATGATTATGCGACTTCTGTCTTTAAGTCTATAAATATTGATGTTATGTTTATGGTCCATGTATGTAGAATCAACCTTACCTCTATGGGATAAAACCATTTTGGTTACAATATATGATCTTTTAAGTGTGATCTTTATGGTTTGCAAGTATTTTGTTAAGAATTTTTGTATCACTGCCAGAGGGATTGGTGTTAAGTTTCCTTCCTTCCTTCCTTCCTTCCTTCCTTCCTTCCTTCCTTCCTTCCTTCCTTCCTTCCTTCCTTCCTTCCTTCCTTCCTTCCTCCCTCCCTCCCTCCCTCCCTCCCTCCCTCCCTCCCTCCCTCCCTTCCTTCCTTCCTTTCTTTTCTCTTCTTTTTTTTTCAAAATGCATGTCCTTTTCGGTTTTGATGTCAGAATTATACCAGCTTTGTAGAGTGAGTGTAGTAGAATAGAGTTCCCTCCCTTTCTATTTTGCATTACAGTTGGTGAAGTGTATTTTAGATCATCTTTGAAAGTTTGATGGAATTCACCAATAAATCCATCTGGTCTTGGGATTTTCATTTTGTCAAGACATTAAATTACTGCTTCAAACTGAATGTTTGTTGTGGATCTTTTAAATTGTTTATATTTTTTGTCTTTAATTTTTGTTAGTCATATGCATTTAGAAATGTATCTAATTCTTCTAGATCCTTCAACTTTTCATAATTTATGTATTTGCTGATGTCTTCTGTATTTTATTGGAGTCTTTAGTGACACCTCTCTTTTCATCTCTAACTTTATTAATTTAAAATATTTCTCTTTTTATTTTGGTTAGTTTGGCCAGAGGCTTTTCAATCGTGTTAATCTTCTCAATAACCCACTCTTTTTCATCTAGTTTTGAACTGTCTATCTTTATTGCTCCAAATGGTTAATTCCTACATTCAAGAGCTAGAGGAAGAGAACATTAAAGGAGTTAATAAAATCCTTCCTTTCATGGTTAAATGAATTGCATGCATTGTTCTTTTACTATTTTACTAATATATACTGATATATATGTATGTACATATAAATATATTTATGTCTGCATATTGATATAGGCATAGCTATATTTTAACCATCTGATGTGTTTGGGTTTGCCTTGCTTTTCTTTTTCTAGAACATTGAGGAATATTGATAGATATTCTAATGAGATCTGTCTGATATGTTTTGCTCGGTTACATGGTAACTTCATTTAAACCCTCTTTCTCCATAAATATGTATATATGTATATTCCTGTTCCATTATTCTTTTTATCCCTTATACCAGTGCATTATATCTCCTTTCCTTTGAAAGTCTCTCTGCATGCTCCTTAGTAATTTGTGGACCTTTATGGGTATTCCTAAAGAAACACACATCTGAGGATTCAAAGCCAACATTCACAGATGAGAGAATGAATGTGACATTTGCCTTTCTGGGCCTAGGTTACCTCTCTTAGAATGAATGTCTTCAGTTCTATCAATTTACCTGTGAATGTCACAACCTCTTTTTCCTAAACAGCTGAATAATATTCTATTGTGTAAATATACCACATTTCGTTATCCATTCATCTGTTTTTGAACATCTAGGCTATATTCATTTCCTGGCTATTGTGAGTACTGGCAACAAACATGGATGAGCAGGTATCTTTAGAGTAGAATATGGAGTCCTTTGAGACATACCCAAGAGTGTGATAACTGGATCATATGGTAGATCTATTTTAAAAGGTTTTTTTTTTTCTTTTGAAACTTCCACAATGAGTTCCATAGCAGTTTTATCAATTCACAGTCCTACCAGCAATGGATATTTTTTGTTTGATTATTTAATTACTAATGAGTATGAAGCAATCTTTTCTGATTAGTCTTTTTATTGAATATAAGAACAGCTATGATTGCTTGTTTCCTGGTTTTATTTGTCTGAAGTGCCATTTCCATCTGAGATGGTGTCCATCTTAGTGAGGTATCTTTCTTGGGGGCAGCAAAAAGAAGGGTCCTGTTTTCTCCTCTCTTCTGCTATTTTTTTTAATTGGAAAATTGAGACCATTAATAATTGGAGTTGACAAAGAATGTTATTTCCTGTTATTTTCCTGATGTATTCTTAGACCTTTTTTGGAGAAAAGTTCCCTTTGCCATCTTGGTTATGCTTTTCCTTCCAGCATCCACAGTTAAAGCTGTTTAGTGGTCATGTTTACTATTAGTCTATTTTAGTCATGAAAAATTTTTACTTCTCCTTCCGACTTGATGGTAGTTGTCAGGGTATCACAGTCTGTATCAGTAGTTGTGATCTTTTAGAACTTAGTGTCCATCTTTCCCAGACCTTCTGATTTTAGAAGTTTACCTGGAAAAATCGGCTGCTGTTCAGTTGGGCCTGCCTTTATATGGGACTTGGTCCTTTTCTATTTCAGCTTTCAGTACCTTCTCTTTGTTCTGTATTTTTAGTGTTTTGATTATATTTTATGAAGAGTTTGTTTTCTGGTCATGCCTATTTTGTGTTCTGTGAGCTATTGTACTTGCATGGTTCTCTCTAAATTTGGGGAATTGCTCTGTAATTTTATTGAAACTACACTCTATGCCTTTGGTATGGTATTCTTTTCTTTTGTCTAAGCCCTTTATCAAACTTCCTGGATAATTTGATTATAGTTTTTGTTTTGCTTTTATGTTTTTCTTTGATTGTATGAGCCAGTTCCTCTACTTTGTCTCCAATCTCTGGTGTTCCATCTTCTCTGTGGTCCATTCTGATGGTAATGCTCTTCACTGAGCTTTTTAGCAGACTCATTGACTGTTTCATCCATTGTTTCATTTTAGTTTACATTTTCTTTAGTGTTTCTGTTTCTTTTTAAAATTAAATTTGTATGTCCTGCAATATCCTCATTAATTCATTTAGCTATTTGCTTGCATTTTCTTGGACTTCAGTCGTTTTGTTCCTGCCCCACTTAAATTTATCAAGGTGTTTATTTGTGGCCTCTGAATTCTTTGAACTGTTGGACAGTTTTAAGTTCTATCTCCTGAATTTCATCTAAGTTGCCCTTTCTAGAGGCCATTGATATGAGATTGGTAGAGTGTGTGTGTGTGTGTGTGTGTGTGTGTGTGTGTGTGTGTGTGTAACAGGGAAACAGTGTTTTTGGTTTATCATATTAGTTGTGGTTTTGCAATGGGGCCTAGGTATCTGGATTTAGGATGCTGGTTTTATTGTTGTGTGGGTTTAGCCAACTAGGCTCTAATTCTAAGGTGTGATGGTAAGCTAGCCATCTTGGGGATGCCTTGAAGGAATAGAGCCAAGTTTGGGGTGGGTAGATGCCCCGTGAGGTCTCCTCCCAAAGCAACCTTGTGAAACAACTGTGGTGTAGATATGGTACTGGAATGGGCTGGAGTTAGGATTGATTACCATGTCTGGATCTGGTTGGGCCTTAGCAGTTGTTCATGGACAGAGGACCTGTGGGGAAATGGGCAGATCTTGTTGGGCAAACTGAGGTTGTGACTGGGGTGCACACACATACTAGTTCTAAAGGGAGAATGATGCTGCTGGGAAACTAGGGCCTGGGTCAAACTGTTCAGGTCTCCCTGAGCACAGGGAATTCAATGGTATGTAGGAACTGTGTGGAGAAATACTGATGTGGAGCCAAAGCTGAAGTAAGTTGGGTGAAGAAGTTGGTGAGAAAAGGAACTCATGGGCTATCAGAGTATGTAGGGAGATGCTAAGGCAGCTGTCCAATAAATCTGTACATTACCCTGGCTATATAGATGCATAAAGTAGGCATGCAAATCAACACACTTACTGAAAATAAAGCATAAATATACATAATATGATGTTTAAAATTGTTGATGATTTTGTAGTGTGTTCTGATCATATCCTTCCCCTCCCCCCAATTCCTCTCAGATCCTCCCCATCTTGCTACACAACCAATCTCATGTTCTTTCTTTTTATAAAAACATTTTAAGCCATTTTTTGGTATACATACAATTTTACTGTTAATATACATGAAAGAAAATTGAATGCTAAGGAGATAGACATGCTTATTTAATTTTGTATGAACAATTAAATCTTGGCTGAATATTTGATTCTGTGGGATCTTGAGTCAAATTCTTATAAAGGTCACATTCAGTTATGTGACCTTACATGGTGCCATGACCCAGAGTTTAAGCAGCTGTGTATATTGCTGAGTTAAAGCCTGAATAAAAGTCTTTCAGACCAGGGATGAAGGATTTCTAATTCTGCCAATTCTAGTCAGTGTTGTTCTAGAACATTCAACTATGGAAATTAGACCAAGAAACAAAACAAAACAAAAAACCTCTTTTCAAGCTAAAAGTTATCCCTCCTGTGAGGTAAATTGATCTCTTGTATAGAAAATACTAAAAAATTTACAAAAACTCCAACTAGTAGAAATAATAATCTAAGCCAGCAAAATTTACAGTAGCTCAACACACACACACACACACACACACACACACGCACGCACGCACGCACGCACGCGCGCGCACGCACACGCACACACACACACACTCACACCAGTTGTATTTTTACACACTATCAGTAAACACTTTTAAGAAGAAACTTAGAAAACTGCCATGGTAACAGCCCAAAGAATACAATTCTTAGTAATAAAGTTATCTAAGAAAACTATAAAACACCATTGGGTGTTCTAGTCCATGTATCTGAGGGCAAATAATTGGGATCTTAGAGTAAGACATGAATTAATATGCCTGGTAAAAGTTAATCTCAAACCAGGCAGACAGGCGAATCTCCAGTGACGGAGAGGGCACTGGATCATAGGAGGCAAAACACTGGTGAGAGCGGGAAATGAGGAGGGCAACTTATAACCAGATACTGATGCATTCCTGAATTCAACAGACACTGTAATCTTGAAGATGGATCATGCTTAGTTACCGTAGAAGCCGGGCTGGCCTCAGATTTAAAGCAGGTTGTTGATATAGTATAGTAGTTTTTAAAGCTTCTGATTGCTCCAAAGCCAGTGTCAAGTTTTGACTTTTATAAGATTTGTTGGTAGAAGTGAAAAATAATAATACAAAGTAGCAAGAATGTGGTGTGTGCCTAAATAATGTAAGGACAGATTCCAAACACTGTACATTTACATTCATTCTAAATAATATATGATGCGATAATATGCACATATATTTGATTCTTAATGATGAATTCAGAGAGTTATTATGAAATCCATTCTTATTTGATTCTTTTTATAGCCAGTTCAGAGATGTTTATTAAATTTGTTTTATTGTAAAATGCTTATCATCAATATACATTAAATTATTGCATTTTTATAAAATTTCATTTATACAATTAGTGTGCCTATGCTTGTTACTTTTTTGTTAACCTGGCACAAGCTTGGATCATCTGAGATGAAAGAACTTCAACTGAGAAAATTTCTTGGTCAGACTGGCCTATTGGGGCATTTTTTGATTAATGATTGATATGGAGGAGCCCAGCCCACTGTATGTGGGGCCACTTTTGGGTAGGTGGACCTGCACTGTATAACAAAGATAGCTGAGAAAGCCATGGAGAGCAAGAGGTAAGCAGCACTCCTACATGGTCTCTCCTTCAGTTCTTGCCTCGAGTTAGTACTGTGGCTTCCTCAATGATGGACTATGATACAGAAATGTCTGCCAAATAAACCCTTTTGCTTTTGGCCATGTGTTTATCACAGCAATAATAGAAAGCAAGTTAGGATAATGCCTAAGAGATAATTTATATATATAATATATATATATATATGTATATATATATATAAAATAAAATTATAATGATCTCTTTCAGGACTTAATCATTTGTGACTCCTTTTTTTTTCCAAGAAATGTTTTTGTTTTTTTGTTTTTTTTTGAGACAAGGTTTCTCTGTGTAGTTTTGGTGCCTGTCCTGGATCTTGCTCGGTAGAACAGGCTGGCCTCAAACTCACAGAGATCTGCCTCGCTCTGCCTCCTGAGTGCTGGGATTAAAGGTATGTGCCACCACTGCCTGGCTGCCGAAGAAATTTTTATGTCTCCCTGAGTGTATTGTATATAAAATAGGTATGCAGATCAAGCATTTACTAGTTATATATCATAAATAAATTTCTATTAAAGACACTCTTTGGTATAAATGTAATTTTGATATTAAAGATGGAAGCACATTTACATACTAATGACATTGATGCACCTGTTTATTTTTACATAAAGAACTAAATCTTGGATGAATATTTCATACCACAGGACCTATAACATTTTTCAGAGCTGATTGATATTTTGAGTTTATAATTGTCAATACTGGAATGCCACTTTACATAATTATGTAGTGCAAAAATGGCAGATCTATGTTTAGGGCCATGGAAAAAAAAGTTGGTAATTTCGTCTTAATTCAAAGTCAAAACTTATTTAACAGATTTTAAAAATTAAATTCAAGTCAACAAGCCAAACAGCAATTTTCAAAATCAAACATTCTTCTGCGCATGGTGGTGCTCACATTTAATCCCAGTATTCAGGAAGCAGAAGCAGGCAGATCTCTGCCTTCGAGGCCAGCCTGGTCTACATAGGGAGTTCCAGACCAACCAAGGCTACATAGTGAGACCTTGTCTCAGAAAACAAAACAAACAACCCCCACCAAAAACCACAAACTGAAAAACCAAGAAAACCCAAACAAAGAAAAAAAATCAAACTTCTGCATCGTACTATCCAATCATATACTAATTTGACACCTAGTAAAGAATAGTAGGAAAAGACTGTCTTTGCTTTCATAATTAAACTATTATTCTCTAAGAGCAGAGAATTGTGTGGTAAAATCATGGAAATGTACAGCACACAGTAGTCCTGACTCTGAGTTGAGGTGTTTGAAGCAGTTTTCTTTGGCATTGTGTATTGTGACACATGCACATAGCAATATGGCATATTCTATACTCTGAACAAACACTTGAGTGAAGTCAGGATGAAGCATGGGCAAGCACTGTAAGAAAACACCTCAGATTCATTATGGATTTGATTTTTGAATTAATGTGAGATCATCACACATTCAAAAATCTTTTGCTGTTGCCAAAATTTTCTAAACCCTGTTGGGAACCAGACTGATCCAAGACTTTCTCAGAGCCCCTGAATGAAAGGACAAAGGAAATGCTAGTTCTGTATTCTTGGCTGGGGTAAGCTTGGCAAGATCTGGTTTGGGAATGAGGCCTGGACCTAGAAGTTAAGGTTTCAGTTCCAAAGAACCTGGCTTTCCCTTCTGAAGGGCTGTGGTTATCAGTTCTAAGGAAGCTGTGCATAGGTATCCTGTGTTCTCTTTGTGAACACCAATTTAACTTTCTCTTAAACCATGGCCCATTCTCCCCCTGCAATTAGTTTATCAGATTCTGTACTTCTTAATAAACTTACTTGGCATAAGACATAGCTTATGCAAGACTTCCTAACCCTAGCTTTTCTGTCTTCTCTATCTTCTCATTCACTGGTCCACTTTCTCTCATGAATATACCACTGAAGAATGACCTGCTAGCCCAGGTCAAACCACCACATGGTTATGTGACCCCCATATTGGTTTATCGCATGTATCTTAAGATGCTAGACTCTAACTCTTCTCTTCATTACCAGAAGCAATCTACATCAGAAGATAATGAAAGAAAAATATACCGAAGCTATTTAAGGTAGATTTGAGGAGTAATTTACTCAATGAATATACATTTTTAATTTAAAACACACACCTCTAGATATCTTTCCAAAGGCTTCTTAATAACCATATTGCTTATATTTTCTATTAGTACTTTCATCTTAAGAAACTGTTTCCTTTAATATATATGCTACCCACATTACCTCATTTATTGTA
Organism: Peromyscus maniculatus bairdii; assembly: GCF_049852395.1. Classification (NCBI taxonomy): domain Eukaryota; kingdom Metazoa; phylum Chordata; class Mammalia; order Rodentia; family Cricetidae; genus Peromyscus; species Peromyscus maniculatus. The sequence goes on from NC_134855.1 coordinate 39,862,473, forward strand.
GAATAAGTATACCCATGTAACAGACAGGTTTCTTTATTTCACTGGCCCTACACTCCCTAGAATAAAATAAACTGTACCTAAGGAATGAACTCATGGCCTTGTACATATTAGGAAAGCAGTGTTCTATTGAGGTAATATCTTTATGCCTTTTAAAAAAACTTTATTTTAAGACAGGCTTTTACTAAATTCCATACTTTGGCCTTGGAATGGTGATCTTCATTCCTTAGCCTTCAGAGTAGCTGTGTTTATTATATGACTATGCCATATTCGGCACAATCTCTCCATATTCAAAATATATATGCATGCAGTTCTTTATGCATTCAGTTTGCAAATGTCATACTGCATCTGGTAACACTTCTTTTAGATTTTGTATAAAATTTAGTTATTGTAGTTTGATACTTCCTTCATTAGATGATAAGTAAGGAATTTATTATTTGTTTACATTTAAAAATGATCAGTTCTGGGGCTAGAGAGATAGTGTGGTGGTTAAGATTACTTACCTCTCTTGCAGAGGATATTGATTCCATTTGCACCACCCACATGGTAGCTCACAACTGTCTGTAACTCCAGTTCCAGGTGATTTAATGTCATCTTCTGGCCTACATAAGCACCTGCATGTATGCTACATACATAAACTCTGTTGGCACATTCACAAAAGTAAATGATAAATAAAACAGAAAAATTGTAATTGACATGCAGGAAGGCTATTGATTTGAATGTGTCAATTTTGTATCTTGCCAGTTTGCTGAAGTTTATCAGCTCTAAGAGCCCTTTTTGGTGAATTTTTTAGGGTCTGTTATTTATAGAATCATATTATCTACAAATAGGAATACCCTGGATAGTTTTTTTATTTGTTTTCCCTTTATTTCCTCTCTTGTCTCATTGGTATAGTTTAGACTTCAAGCACTGTTTTTAATAGAAGAGGAGCGAGTAGATACCCTTGTCTTGTTAGTTTTGTTGGGAGCTCTTTGAAGGTTTCTCCATTTAGCATGATGTTGGCTGCAGGGTTGTAGTATACAGCCTTTACTTTGTTGAAGTATGCTCCCTCCATCACTAGCTTCAGCATGACATTTTATCATGAAAGGATGTTGATTTTTGTCAAGGGATTTTACTAGATGATCATGTAGATGAAATTTCTAAACAGTCTTATTAAATAAGAAACACAGAGCCAAATACAGAGGTGCAAGCCGTAGTGATCAGAGAAATAGCCACCAACTAACCTAAGCTTACCATCTCACCATAGCTTCCCAAGAGAACCTCTTCCTGTCTAACCTGTGCCTTTATTGCCTTCCTGTTCTGCCTTCTCATTGGCTCTAAGCCCAGCCACATCACTTCCTCATCACTGCCTCATCTATACAGACCTTCAGGTCTCTATGGTTGGTACTGAGATTAAAGGCGTGTATCACCACGCTTGGCTGTGTCCTTGAACACACAGAGACTCTGCCTGCCATGTGATCAGATTAAGGGTGTGTGCTATCACCACCTGACTTCTGTTTATGGCTGACTATGACCTCTGATCTCCAGGCAAACTTTATTTATTAACATACAAATAAAATCACATTTCAGCACATATAAAATATCACTACATGATCATGTGATTTCTGTCTTTCGGTCTATTCATATGGAAGATAACATTTATTGATTTACATATATTAAGCCATCCCTACATCTCTTGAGTGAAGTTGCTTGCATCCATCTACCATTTCTCAGGTACCATTATGTTCCTTCTCAGGTCTTTGATGGGATTGAAGACTAGCAGTTATAGTTACAACTTAGTATATATAATATCTTAGATAGAACATATTAAGTATTAGATTCAGGTTCTTTAGGATAGGGCACCTTTGAATGATCTTTATAACATGCCGTTTACCTATGCTCTATACTCCTCTGGATTTTAGCATGTGTTTCTTGCTTGATATTGTTTGCATTGGTTGTAGTTACATCTTATCTAGGTCATTATCCCTCATTATTTCTGGACAATATTTGATAACCATTCCTTTGTATATAGTCTTGTTTTAGTTTAGAACCTTCTTATTTAGACAAAAAGGGGGAGATGTAGTGGGTAGCCATTCCAGTTTGGATCTGGAAGTTCCAACCCCCATTGAGACTCTGGCAACTGTCACGCCTATGAGGCGGGGCCAGGGGAGGCGCCGGGGGACCCGAGAGCTGGATGGGTGAGCGCTCTCTCTGTGCGCTCTCTCGGTGCCGGGATGCTGAACGGTGGAGGTTGACTGTGCAGAGCTCCGGAGAACACCGCTGGACTGCGTTACACCTTCCCCAGACCCTGCGACCTACCCATTACTTAATTTGTGAGTTACGCCATTAAATAAATATCCTTTTAACTACGTGGAGTGGCCAAAATAATTTCTCCAAATTTCTCTGATATGAGCTTTAATTCAGTTTGCCAGTATTCTGCTGAGAATTTTCCATCTGTGTTCATCAGGAAGATTGGGCTGTAGTTTTCTTTTATTGTATATCTTACCTAGTTTTGTTATCAAGGTAATACTGGTGTTTAAAAGGAGTGTGAAAGCTCTTGCAAGTATCTTCCTTTTTATTTCTAATTTTATTAATTGGATCTTGTCTTTTCTTGGATTAATTTGTTAAAAAATTTGTCAACTTTGCTTGTGTTTTATAGCAATTAACTCTTGATTTCATTGATTTCCTTCATTTTAAAATGTATTTGTTTCTAATTTATTAATTTCAGCCATTACTTTTATTTAATTTAAAAATTATTTTTAAAATGTTTCTTGCAATGTATTTTGTTCATATTCTTCCCTCCCACATCATTACAGATCCTCCTTTTATGGTCCTTCTCCCTTTCAAGAGAGAGAAGCAGGGGAAGCCTACAATACAAAACAAAACCCCTAAAAGATAAAAAACACCAAACTATAACAACAACAAAAACAAAAAAGTACACAAAATATTTGAAGTCTGTTTTACGTTGGCCATCTACTCCTGAGCATGAGGCTCACCTGGTGTGTGGTTGATCCACACAGTAATGTGCATTGGAGAAAACACATTTCCCCTCCCCCAGAAGCATTAATTATAGACAGCTTCTTGGTTAGGGGATAGGACTTTGTGTCCACTTTCCTTTCTTCATGCTAAAATGTTGTCTGGGTTAAATTTGTGCACATATTATGTATACTGCTGCAGTCTCTATGAGTTCATACATACCTCATCCCTGTTGTATCTTACAATCTTAATGCCTTCTCTTCACATAGATGATCTCTGAGGATTGAGGGGAGGGGGTTGATAAAGGCATCCATGTAGTCAGTACTGATTTTGATGATTTCTTTCCATCTATTGTTTTGGGTAATGGTTTTTCTTGCTTTTCCAAGGCCTTCAGGTGCATCATTAAATTATCAACTTGAGATATTTTAAAGAATTTGATTAAGACTTTTTACCAAGCCAATATTACTTTGCTTACAAAAGCAGAGAAAAACCCAACAAGAAAGAAAATTAAAAGCTAACTTTTCTGATGCACATATATTAAAAAAACTCAATAAAATACTTTCAGACTGAATTCAGAACACATCAAAAAAGATTATCTACCAAGATCAAGTTGGCTTTATCCCAGAGATTTAGGGTTGGTTCAGCATATGCAAATTATAAAAGTAATCCACCACATAAATAGACTCAAAGACAGAAACTACATAACTATCTCATTAGACACAGAAAAGGCCTTGGATAAAATCCAAAATACCTTCATGATAGAAGTCTTAGAGTATATAGGGATACAGCTCAGCATAATAAAGGCAATATACAACAAACCCATTGCCAACATCATTTTAAATGGAGAAGAACTAAGCATATCCCCACCAATATCAGGAACAAGATAAGAATGTTCACTTTCTCCAATCCTGTTCAACATAATGCTTGAATTCCTAACTAGAGAAATAAGGTAAATGAAGGAGATACAAACTGGAAAGGAAGAAGTCAAAGTACCTTTGTTTGTAGATTATATGATTATATCCCCAAAGACCCTAAACTCCACTAGAAAACTCCCACAGTTGATAAATACATTCAGCAAAGTAGTAGTATACAGTATTAACACACAAGAATCACTAGCCTTCCTATAGACCAACCAAAAGCATACCAAGAAAAAGACCAGGGAAACAAGCACATTTAAAATAGCCTCAAGGAGGAAGGATGGTAGGAACCAGGGGGGTCAAGGACATCCACAAGAAAACTCATAGAATCAACTAACCTGGGCTCACAGGGGCTGAACTGACAACCAGGGAGTCTGCATGGGACTGACCTAGGCCCTTTGCTTATATGTGACAGTTGTGTAGCTTGGTCTTCTTGTGGGACTCATAACAGGAGAAATGGATTGGTGGGGGCGGGGCGGGAGGAGTTGATGAGGGACTGGGAGAAGAGGAGAGGGGAAACTGGTTGGAATGTAAAATAAATGAGTAAAGAAATAAATAAGCCTCAAAATTTGAATAAGTATCAAAGAAGTGAAAGACTTGTGTTGTGCAAACTAAGACATTGAGAAAAGAAATTGAAAGAGATACCAAAAGATGGAAGGACTTCTCATGCTCATGGATTGATAGGATTAATATTGTAAAAAATAGCCATTCTACCAAGAGCAGTCTCTAGTTTAGCCCAATACACATATGAATTTCAATGTAATTGTTAGAACTGAAAAAACAAATCTTAAATTTCATTTGAAAACACCAAGGACTCAGAATAGCAAAACCAACCCTGAGCAACAAAAACAAAAACTGGAAGCATCACCATCCCTGATTTCAAGTTATTCTACAAAGCTATATTAATAAAAACCATGGTATTGCCATAAAAACAGACACATTGGTAAATGGAATTTAACTGAGAACTTGTATGTAAGCCAACACTATCATGACCACTTGATTTTTCACAAAGTGACCAATAATATGTATTAGAGAGAAAGTAGCATCTTCAAAAATTGTGCTGGTCAAACTGGTTAAATATATGTAGAAGAATGAAATTAGATTGATATCTCACCTTGCACCAAACTCAACTCTAAATGCATCAAGGACTTTAATATAAGAACTGTTATCCCGACTCTGATAGAAGAGAAAGTAGGGAATACTCTTCAACTTATAGGTACACGAAACAACTTTGTGAACTAGAGTCCAGTATCATAAGCATTAAGACTAACAATCCAAAAATGGGACCTCATGAAACTGAAAAGCTCTGAACAGCAAATGATACTATCATTCAATCAAGATGTAGCATTACATAATGAATTTTTTTTAACCAGTACTATATCTGACAAAGGAATAGTATCTAGAATCTATAAAGAATTTAAAAAACTAAGTATCAAGAATAAAAACAGAGTCTCCACATGTGTAGTATGAGTAAGTCATCATCTGTGCTGGGGTAAGACTTTTCAGTGATCCAGCTTGCTTTCAGTTCCTCCATGGTCCTGTAAGTCACCCCTCACCAATGCTCTGTACATAAACTCAATAAACTCATGGATCCATCCCATCAAAAGAAAAACTCCATCCCAATTAGACCAAAGGAGGCCCATGGAAACCCCTAAAACAACTCAGGCTATTGCAAAGGCTATTGGTTGCCTTAATTGCCCTATTGTTGAAGATGACAGCAACACTTAAATATCTCTTTGAACATGAAGAAGACAAGCTGGTGCCTAACTAGGGCCTTCACCCCTTCCTGACTAGTGTTCATGGTACTGGAAGGTGCTGTGATGCTACCAGAGGAGAATAGTAAACACCAACCCAGCTACAAGCCCTACAATGTACAATAATGACCTACCCATGTAATATACTGGTGTAACAGTGGCTCAAACATTGTGTGAGTGGATGGCCACTATCGGATCAGATTCAAGGATCACACTGTGAGGTGGAGCCCATGTCTCACGCTGCTCAGGTGTCCAAGAACGTGAGACTAGAGAGGCTGTGGACCTAAGGGAGAATGAAGTACTATTGATCTGCTAAAAGAATGTAGCAATAACATGACTCCTGATTGCATTCTGCTATACCCATTGATGGATCTGCACCAAGTCTTCTCTGTACATATTACAGCTTTTAGCTTAGTATTTTCATGGGACTCCTGACTGTGAGAAAGAGTGTGTCTCTGACTCTGTGCCTTCTCTTGGGACTCAGTCTTTTCCTCCTGTTGGATTGCCATGTCTAACTTTGATATGATAGTTTTTGCTTCATCTTACTATATTTTGTTTTGTCATGTTTGGTTGTTATCTCTTAATAACCTGTCTTTTTCTAATAAGAGACAGAAAGTGAGTGGATCTAGAGGGGAGGTGAAATGAGGGGGATCTGGAAGGAGTAGAGGGAGGGGAAACTATAATCAGGGTATGTTGTATGAGAAAGGAATCTATTTTCAATAAAAGGAAAAAATGTCAAAGAAAAAAGTCAAGATCCATTCTTTCATACACAGAGAATCTGGGGCAGAACCATGTAGGCCCTGTGCTTGCTGCTTCAGTGTCTGTGAGTTCATATGAGCTTTGCTCAGTTGATTTAGAGGGCCTTGTTCCCCATGGGACCCCTTTGGCTAACAACCCAATTAGATATAGCTCAATACTGGTATTGGAAGTTTCATTTGGTAACAAGATGGCTAGTTGGGACTTCATCTCAATCATTATTTGGAGACCTCATAGGACCATCTTCTTATATTTTAGGAAGTTTCTCCTGCACTAGGTTTCCATACCATCCCTCAAACTGCCCCTCAATTCTAGCTGTCTCTCCCCTCATTACCTCCATCTCCCTCCTACTCCCCACATGATCCTCCCATTCTTGTCTCCCCTTCCCCAAGTCCAGATATAAGATCTATTCTATTTCACCCACCCAGGGAGATCCATTTGTCCTGCCAGTACCTTCCTCTGTACCTAAACTCTCTGGGTATATGGATTTTTTAAATCATTTATTTAATGGCTAATATCCAGATATACCATATTTATCTTTCTGGGTCTAGGTTACCTCATTCAAGATGATTTTTTTCTAGTTTCATCCATTTGCCTGCAAATTTTATGTCATTATTTTTAATAGCTAAGTAATACTCCATTCTGTAAATGTAATGTGCCACGTTTTCTTTATCTATTCTGTTGAGGGACATATAGGTTGTTTCCAATTTCTGGCTCTTATGAATAGAGCAGCAATGAATATGGATAAGCAAGTGTCCTTGTGGTAGGATGAAGCATCCTTTGAGTTTATCCCCAAGAGTGGTATAGCTGGATCTTGAGGTAGATGGAATCCCATTTTTCTGAGGAACCACCATATTGATTTCCATAGTGGTTGAACAAGTTTGAACTTCCACCAACAATGAGTGAATATTTTCCTTATTCTGCATCCTTGATAGCATAAACTGTCACCTGTGTTATTGATCTTAGCCATTCTGACAGGTGGAAAAAAGGTATTATCAAAGTAGTTTTGATTTGCATTTTCCTGATGGCCAAGGATGTTGGATATTTCTTTAAGTGTTTCTTAGCCATTTGAGTTTCTTCTATGGAGAATTCTCTGTTTAGATCTGTACCCCATTTTTAAAATGGATTATTTTGTTTTTTGATGTCTAATTTGTTGAATTCTTTATTTATTTTGGAGATCAGCATTCTGTCAGATGTGGGGTTGGTGAAAATCTTTTCCTATTTTGTAGGCTGCTATTTTGTTCTATTGACAGTGCCCTTTGCCTTACAGAAGCCTTTCAATTTAATGATGTCTCGTTTATTAATTGTTCATCTGATGCCTGTGTTAAAGGTGTTCTGTTCAGAAAGTGTGCTGTGCGAGTGAGTTCAGGCTATTCCTCACTTTCTCTTCTGTCAAATACACTGTATCTAGTTTTATGTCTAGGTTTTTGATCCATTGGAGCTGAGTTTTGTACAGGGTGATAAGTATGCATGTATTTGCATTCTTCTACAAGCAGACATTCAGTTTAACAGCACCCTTTGTTGAAGATGCTACCTTTTTTTTCAGTATGTATTTTGGGCTTCTTTATTAAAAAAAATGTAGTGTCCATAGGTGTCTGGATTTATGTCTAGGTCATCAGTTCAATTCCATTGATCAATGTGTCTGTTTTTGTGCCAACACAATGCTGTTTTTATTTTATTTTATTTTACTGTAGCTTTGTAATTGAGAATGGTAGTATCTCTAGCAGTTCTTTCATTTTTATTTTTTTATTTTTCAGAATTGTTTTAGGTATTCTGTGTTTTTTTGTGTTTGAGATATGAAGTTGAGAATTATTCTTTTATGATGTGCAAAGAATTGTGTTGGAATTTTGATGGGCATTGCATTAGATCTGTAGATTGCTTTTGGTAAGATGGCCATTTTTTTATTATATTAATCCTTCTGATCCATGAGCATGGGAGATCTTTCCATCTTCTGATATATTCTTCAATTTCTCTTCAAAGACTCAAAGTGTTTATCATATAAGTCTTTCACTTTCTTTATTAGAGTTACCCCCAAGATAGTTTATGTCATTTGAGGCTATTGTGAAGGATGTTGTTTTCTTGATTTCTGTCTCAGACTGTTTGTCATTTTTATATAGGAGGGCTACTGATTTTTGTGAGTAAGTTATGTATCTAGCTACTTTGCTGAAAGTATTTTTCAGTTTTAGGAGTTTCCTGGTGGAATTTTTAGGGTCACTATGTATGTAATCATATCATCTGTAAATAAAGATACTTTGACTTCTCCCTTTCCAAATTGTATCCTCTTGATCTCCTTCAGTTTTCTTATTGCTCTAGCTAAGATTTCAACTAGTGATCCTGCCCTGGACTTCCCTTCTGGACAAGAGGTGAGTGCCTGGGCTCAGCCTAGATCCCATCCCTGGGCACCAGCCACTCCAGGAAAGACCTGCCCAACTTGGCCCCAGGTTCTGGCCACTGGGCAGGTTCCCATCTACCTCTCCTGGGAAGGCTCCCCTTTTCCAAGACCCCCGGCATACCCTGCAATCTCCACGCCTTGCCCCCACTCCCATCATCGCCTGAGACCCCAGCCACTTCCTGAGACTTAGAGACCGGGCCCAGCACCCATCCTACCCCAGACTTCCTATCTGGACAAGAGCTCCCATCCTGCCCCGGACTTCCCATCTAGACAAGAGAGCTCCCATCTGGACAAGAGAGAGAGACTTCCTGAATCTGTCATCTCTATCTGGACCAAGTACTCTGATAAGATCAAGAATGAACCAAAAGGAGATGGGCAGACATCAAGGCAGAAGTACATACAACAAATGAAGAGCAATACAGCATCACTAGAACCTAGCCCTTCTCCAACATCTAGACCTGAACATCAAAAATTGGAAGAAGCAGAAGAACACAGCCTTATGAATAACATCATGAAGAAGGTAGAGGCTTATAGAGGAAAAGACAAACAAAAAATGGGAAGAACTCTATAAAAAACTAGAAGAAAGGACAAATAAAGTAGAAGAAAGCAATAAAGCCCTGGAAGAAAACAATAAAGCCCTGAAAGAAAATCATGAAAAACCAATGAAACAGATGAAGGAAACAGTCCAAGACCTGAAAAGGGAAATAGAAAAAATGAAGAAGGCACAAACAGAGGGAATGCTGGAAATAGAAAATCTGAGTAAATGATCAGGAACTTCAGATGCAAGTATAACCAACAGAATGCAAGAGATGGAAGAGAGGATCTCTGGTGTTGAAGATACGGTAGAAGAAATAGATTCATCAGTTAAAGAAAACACTAAAGCCAATAATGTCATGACCCCAAATGTCCAAGAAATTTGGGACACCATGAAAAGACCAAACCTACGAATAATAGGGATAGAAGAAGGAGAAGAATACCAACTCAAAGGTACAGAAAATATATTCAACAAGATCATAGAAGAAAACTTTCCCAACTTAAAGAAGGAAATGCCTATGAAGATACAAGAAGCCTATAGAACACCAAACAGACTAGACCCCCCAAAAAAGTCCCCTCGCCACATAATAATTAAACAACTAAATGTACAGAATAAAGAAAGAATATTAAGAGCAGCAAAGGAAAAAGGCCAAGTGACTTATAAAAACAAACCCATCAGAATAACACCCAATTTCTCAATGGAGACGTTGAAAGCCAGAAGGACCGGGACAGATGTAATACAGACACTAAGAGACCATGGATGCCAGCCTAGACTAATATACCCAGCAAAACTTTCAATCATCATAGACGGAGTGAACAAGACATCCCAAGACAAAGCCAGATTTAAACAATACTTATCTACAAACCCAGCCCTACAGAAAGCACTAGAAGGAAAATTCCAACCTAAGGAAGTCAGATACACCCTTGAAAACACAGGCAATAGATAAAGCCACAGCAGTAAACCCCAAAGAAGAGAAGTACACATACACTACTACCAAAAAAAAAAAAAAAATAACAGGAATGAACAATCACTGGTCATTAATATCCCTTAATATCAATGGACTTAATTCACCTATAAAAAGACATAGGCTTACAGAATGGATGCAAAAACAGGACCCATCTTTCTGTTGCATACAAGAAATACACCTCAAATTCAAAGATAGACACTACCTAAGAGTAAAAGGCTGGGAAAAGACTTTCCAATCAAACGGTCTTAAGAAACAAGCAAGTGTAGCCATCCTGATATGTGGTGGTATTGTGTTCCCCAAAATATTGTGTACTCTAATAAATTTATCTGGGGTCAGAGAACAGACAGCCACTAGATACAAAGGCTAGAAAATGGTGGCACTCACACCTTTAATCCTAGCATTCCAGAGATAGAAATCCCTCTGGATCTCTGTGAGTTCAAGGCCACATTGGAAAAAGCCAAGCATGGTGACACACACCTTTAATCCCAGAAAGCCAGCCTTTAATCCCAGGGAGTGGTGGTAGAAAGCAGAAAGATATATAAGGCGTGAGGACCAGAACCTAGAAGCATTTGGCTGGTTAAGCATTTGGCTGGTTAAGCGTGTGGCTGGTTAAGCTTCAGGCTTTCCAGCAGCAGTTCAGCTGAGAGCCATTGGGATGAGGACACAGAAGCTTCCAGTCTGAGGAAACAAGACCAGCTGAGAAGTTGACGAGGTGAGGTTAGCTGTGGCTTGTTCTGTCTCTCTTATCTACCAGCATGGACCCCAATAACTCGCCTCGGGTTTGGTTTTATTAATACGAACTTTTAAGATTCCTGCTACACTGATATCCAGCAAAATAAACTTCAAACTAAAATCAATTAAAAGAGATCAAGAAGGACATTACATACTCATCACAGGAAAGATCCACCAAGATGAAGTTTCAATTCTGAACATTTATGCCCCAAACATAGGGGCACCCACATATGTAAAAGAAACATCAGTAAAGCTTAGACCACATACAACCCCCCACCACATTAATAGTGGGAGACTTCAACACCCCACTTTCACCACTGAACAGATCTCCCAAATCAAAACTAAACAGAGAAATAAAGGACTTAACTGATGTCATGACTGAAATGGACTTAATTGATACCTACAGAACATTCCATCCTAACAAAAAAGAATATACCTTCTTCTCAGCACCCCATGGAACCTTCTCCTAAAATCGACCACATACTTGGCCACAAAACAAATCTCAACAGATACAAACCAATTGGAATAACCTCCTGTGTTCTATCAGACCACCATGGTTTAAAGTTAGATTTCAACAACAACAGCAACAACAACTACAGAAAACCTACCATCTCATAGAAACTGAATAATGCTCAACTGAATCTCCAATGGGTTAAGGAAGAAATAAAGAAATTAAAGACTTCCTAGAGATCAACGAAAATGAAGACACCACATACCCAAACTTATGGGACACTATGAAAGCAGTGCTAAAAGGGAAATTCATAGCACTAAATGCCCACATAAAGAAGTTGGAGAAATCTCACACTAGTGACTTAACAGCACCCCTGAAAGCTCTAGAACAAGAAGAAGCAAAGTCTCCCAGGAAGAACAGACACCAGGAAATTATCAAAGTGAGAGCTGAAATCAATAAAATAGAAACTAAGAGAACAATACAAAAAATTAATGAAACAAAGAGTTGGTTCTTTGAGAAAATCAAGAAGATAGACAAGCCCTATCCAAACTAACCAAAAGACAGAGAAAGAGCATCCAAATTAACAAAATCAGAAATGAAAAGGGGGACATAACAACAGACATTGAGGAAATCCAGAAAATCATCAGGTCACTTCAAAAACCTCTACTTGACAAAATTGGAAAATCTAAAAGAAATGGAAAATTTTCTGCATAGGTACTACATACCTAAGTTAAATCAAGACCAGATAAACTATTTAAATAGTCCAATAACCCCTAAGGAAATAGAAACAGTCATTAAAAGTCTCCCAACCAAAAAAAGGCCAGGACCAGATGGTTTCAGCAGAGAATTCTACCAGATCTTCAAAGAAGAGTTAATACCAATACTCTCTAAATTGTTCCACAAAATAGAAACAAAAGGAACATTACCAAACTCCTTCTGTGAGGTTACATTTACCCTGATTCCTAAACCAAACAAGGATACAACAAAGAAAGAGAACTACAGACCGATCTCCCTCATGAACATTGATGCAAAAGTACTCAATAAAATACTGGCAAACAGACTCCAAGAACACTTCAAAACAATTATCCGCCATGACCAAGTAGGCTTTATCCCAGGGATGCAAGGTTGGTTTAACATATGAAAGTCCGTCAATGTAATACACCATATAAACAAACTCAAAGAAAAAAACCACATGATCATCTCATTAGATGCAGAAAAGGCATTTGACAAAATCCAACACCCCTTCATGATAAAGGTCTTGGAGAGATCAGGAATACAGGGAACATACCTAAACATAATAAAGGCAATTTACAGCAAGCTAAAAGCCAACATCAAATTAAATGGAGAGAAACTCAAAGCGATTCCACTAAAATCAAGAACTAGGCAAGGCTGTTTCCTCTCCCCATACTTATTCAATATAGTAATTGAAGTTCTAGCCAGAGCAATAAGGCAACATAAGGAGATCAAGGGGATACAAACTGGAAAGGAAGAAGTCAAGCTTTTGCTATTTGCAGATAATATAACAGTAAACATGAGTGACCCCAAAAATTTGACCAAGGAACTGATACAGCTGATAAACACCTTCAGCAACATAGCAGGATACAAGATCAACTAAAAAAAAAAATCAGTAGCCCTCTTATATACAATTGACAAACAGGCTGAGAATGATATAAAATACCTTGGGATAACACTAACCAAGCAAGTGAAGAACCTATATGACAATTTTAAGTCTCTGAAAAAAGAAATTGAAGAAGATGTCAGAAAATGGAAAGATCTCCCATGCTCATGGATAGGCAGGACTAACATAGTAAAAATGGCAATTTTACCAAAAGCAATCTACAGATTCAATGTAATCCCCATCAAAATACCAACACAATTCTTCACAGACCTGGAAAGAATAATACTCAACTTCATATGGAAAAACAAAAAACCCAGGATAGCCAAAAGAATCCTGTACAATAAAACAACCTCTGGAGGCATCATGTTCCCTGACTTCAAGCTCTACTATAGAGCTACAGTAATAAAAACAGCTTGGTACTGGCATAAAAACCGACATGTGGACCAATAGAATGGAATTGAAGACCCTGATATTAATCCGCACACCTATGAACATACCATTTTTGACAAAGAAGCCAAGAGTGTCCAATGGAAAAAAGAAAGCATCTTCAACAAATGGTGCTGGCATAACTGGATATCAACATGTAGAAGGCTGCAAATAGATCCATATCTATCACCGTGCACAAAACTTAAGTCCAAGTGGATCAAAGACCTCAGCATAAATCCAGCTCCTCTGAACCTGCTAGAAGAGAAAGTAGGAAGTAGTCTTGAATGCATTGGCATAGGAGATCACTTCCTAAATATAACACCAGTAGCTCAGACACTGAGAGAAACAATCAATTAATGGGACCTCTTGAAACTGAGAAGCTTTTGTAGAGCAAAGGATACGGTCAACAAGGCAAAGTGACAGCCTACAGAATGGGAAAAGGTCTTCACCAACCCCACATCTGACAGAGGACTGATATCAAGAATATATAAGGAACTCAAGAAATTAGACAGCTAAATGCCCAATAGTCCAATTAAGAAATGGGCTATAGAACTAAAGAGAGAATTCTCAACAGAGGAAACTCAAATGGCTGAAAGACATTTAAGGAATTGCTCAACATCCCTAATAATCAGGGAAATGCAAATCAAAACGACTCTGAGATACCACCTTATACCTGTCAGAATGGCTAAGATCAAAAACACTGAAGACAGTTTATGCTGGAGAGGATGTGGAGCTAGGGGAACTCTCCTCCACTGCTGGTGGGAATGCAAGCTTGTACAACCACTTTGGAAATCAATATGGTGCTTTCTTAGAAAATTGGGAATCAATCTCCCCCAAGATCCAGCTATACCACTCTTGGGCATATACCCAAGGAATGCTCAATCATAGCACAAGGGCACTTGCTCAGCTATGTTCAGATCAGCATATCTAGCCAGAACCTGGAAACAACCTAGATGCCCTTCAACTGAAGAATGGATAAATAAAATGTGGTGCATATACACAATAGAATACTACTCAGCAGAGAAAAACAATGACATCATGAGGTTTGCAGGCAAATGGATGGATCTAGAAAAAATCATCCTGAGTGAGGTAGCCCAGACTCAGAAAGACAAACATGGTATGTACTCACTCATAGGAGGATACTAGATGTGGAACAAGAATGACTGGACTGCTACTCACATCACCAGGGAGGCTACCTGGAAAATAGGACCCCAAGAAAGACACGGGTATCACCCAATGATGGAGAAATGGATGAGATCTACATAAACAGCCTGGACATGAGTGGGAGTAATGAAGGACGAGGGTCAAGGGAAAGAGAGCTTGGGGGAGTGGGAGATCCCAGCTGGATCAAGAACAGAGAGGGAGAACAAGGAATAGGAGACCATGGTAAATGAAGACCACATGAAAATAGGAAGAAGCAAAGTGCTAGAGAGGTCCACAGAAATCCACAAAGATACCGCCACAATAGACTGCTGGCAATGGTCCAGAGACAGCCCGAACTGACCTACTCTGGTGATAGGATGGCCAAACACCCTAATTGTCATGCTAGAATGTCCCGGCCAGCGGGGTCTTCAACAGGGACCTAAAGGGAGGGCCAGCGAATGAGAGGGACAAGAGACACAAAGAATGAGAGCAAGACAGGATGTCTGATCAAGCTCCAAAACTTTATTTTACTCTCAAGGCATATATAGGTAGGCAAAGTGGGTTGAGAGCAGGAAGGGACTTAATTATGGGGGTTGCAAGCAGGAAGGGACTTAATTATGGGCTGTTCGGCCAGCAGGAAATGTTGCTCTGAAGGTTATCTATCTACCCTTGTCTAACTGCCTAATTGCTTAACTGCAGCTCATTCACCTGATATTTGAGAAGCGGTTCTGGTATCTGTGGGAAGAGGTTCTGGTGCTATGGAGACTTAAGCAAGGCCTAAGAAAAGAGGAGAGAAACCCAAATATGGCAGCATGTGTGTCAAGGGTCGCTTAGGCTTATGGCTCCCATTACTAGAAACCCCATCCAATGACTGAGGGAATTGGATGGAGAGATCCACCGCTAGGCCCCGGGTGGAGCTGCGGGAGTCCAATTGGTGAGAAAGAGGAGGGTTTATATGAGCGAGAATTGTTGAGACCAAGGTTGGATAAAGCACAGGGACAAATGGCCAAACGAATGGAAACACATGAACTATGAACCATTGGCTGAGGGACCCCCAACTGGATCAGGCCCTCTGAATAGGTGAGACAGTTGATTGGCTTGATCTGTTTGGGAGGCATCCAGGCAGTGGGACCGGGTCCTGTGCTCAGTACATGAGCTGGCTGTTTGAAACCTGGGGCTTATGCAGGGACGCTTGGCTCAGCCTGGGAGGAGGGGACTGGACCTGCCTGGACTGAGTCTACCAGGTTGATCTCAATCCTCGGGGGAGTCTTTGCCCTGGAGGAGATGGGAATAAGGGGTGGGCTGGAGGGAAGGGGAGGGGCGTGGGAGGGGGGAGAACAAGGGAATCCGTGGCTGAAATGCAGAACTAAATTATATTGTAAAATAAAATAAAATAAAAGATTTCAACTAGTATAATGATTAGGTATGGAGAGAGTTGGCAACCTTGTCTTGTTCGTGATTTAGTGGAAATTCTTTGAGTTTATCACCATTTAGGTCAATGTTGGCTATGGTGTTGCAATATTATTGCCTCTACTATTTTGAGGTATGTTTTTTGTATTCCTAGTCTTTCCAGGACTTTTATCATGAAGGGGTGTTGGATTTTGTGAAGGGATTTTTCTGCATTGAATGAGAGGATTGAGTGGTTTTTGTCTTTCAGTCTGTTTATATGGTGGATTACATTTATCAATTTAAATATTTTGAGCAATTCCTCCATCTCTGGTATAAAAGCCTACTTGAACATGGTAGATGATCTTTTTTATGTGTTCTTGGATTTAGTTTGCAAGTATTTCATGAGAATTTTTTGATCTGTGTTCACAAGGTACATTGGTCTGTAGTTCTTTCTTTGTTGTGTCTTCATGTGATTTGGGTATCAGGGTGACTGTAGCCTTTGAACAATGAACAATGTTCCTTCTGTTTCCATTTTGTGCTCCATAAGTTTGGGAATATTGTATATTAATTTTCATTGAATTCTAAAAAGTTTTTAATTTCTTTCTGTATTTCTGTTTTAACCTATTTTTCATTCACTAGAGAGCTGTTCAGTTTCCATGAGTTTGTAAGCTTTCTGTTGTTTCTGTTGTTTAAGTCCAGTTTTAATCCATGTAGTCTAATAGGATTCAGGGGCCTATTTCGATTTTCTTGTATCTGTTGAGACATGCAAGTATTTGGTTAATTTTGGAGAAACTTCCATGAGGTACAAAGAAGGTATGTTCTTTTGTATTTGGGTGAATGTTCTGTAAACAGCTGTTATGTTTATAAAGTTTGTTAGCTCCGGTATTTCTCTGTTGTGTGATATTTTGTTTGTGTTCTGACAAAGCTTGCCTGGAGATCAGAGGGCATAGCTAGCCACTAATTAAGTATAGAGGCCAGGTGGTGGTGGCTCATGCCTTTAATCCCAGAACTCAGGAGGCAGAGAGAGGAAATGATAAGTGGGGTGGCAGGGCTCGGGGTTTGGGGTTCCAGAGAGGTAAGAAGTCACTGGTGGCTGCTTTTCTGCTTCTCTGAGCTTTCAGGTTATTGCCCTGATATCTGACTCCTGGTTTTTATTGATAAGACTGATTAGGCTCTCACTTCATTTCTCTGTTTAGTTTTTGTATAGATGAACTGTTCATTGGTGAGAGTGGGATATTGACGTCTCCCACTATTAGTGTGTGAGGGCTGATATGTGCTTTAAGCTATAGTAGTATTTCTTTTACAAACTTGGGTACCCTTTTGTTTGGGGCGTAGATGTTATGAATTGAAATGTCATCTTGGTGGATTTTTTTTAATTTTTATGTATTGTCTTTTCCTATCTCTTCGGATTAGTTTTGGTTTGAAGTCTATTTTGTTAGCTATTAAAATGGTTACACCAGCTTCCGTCTTAGGTCCATTTGCTTGGAATATGTTTTTCCACCATTTACTCTGAGGTAATGTCTATCCTTAATGTTGAGATTATTTTTGGTAAAAGAAGGATCCTGTTTTCACATCCATTCTGTAGTCTGTGTCTTTTTTACTGGGGACTTGAGACCATTGATGTTGAGAGATATTAATAACCAGTGACTGTTGATTGATTCCTGTTATTTTGTTGTTGGTGGTGACTTTGTGTGTTTCCTTTTGAATTTGGTGGTCTGAGATTGTTTATTCCGTGTTTTCATGGTTTTAGTTTGTCTTCTTTGGCTGGAGTTTTCCTTTAGCACATTCTGTAGGGCCTGATATGTAGATTGAAAATTTGGCTTTTTTCTTCGATATCTTATTTTTTTTTTTATCTATGGAGGTTGGATGTTTTGCTGGGTCTAGTAATCTGGGCTCACATCTGTGGTCTCTTAGAGTTTCTAGCACATCTGTCCATGTCCTTCTGGCTTTTAGAGTCTCCATTGAGAAGTTAGGTATAAGTCTTATAGGTCTGCCTTTATATGTTACTTTGTCTTTTCCTTTGCAGCTTTTAATATTCTTTTTTTCTTCTGTATTTTTAGTGTTTTGACTATTATGTGCTGAGAGGACTTACTTTTCTGTTCCAATCTGTTTGGTGTTTGCTGTTATGTGTGCTTCTTATATCTTTATCGACATCTTCTTAAGGTTAGAAAAACTTATTTCTATGATTTTGTTGAAAATATTTTCTGAGCTTTTGAGCCAGGTTTCTTCATATTCCTCTATTTTTTTTTTTTAAAGATTTGATCTTATAGTGTCCCAGATTTTCTGGATGTTTTATGTCAGGAGGTGTTTAGTTTAAACATTTTCTTTGACTGATTGTATCCCAGTTCTTTTATTATATATTCAATTCTTGAGATACTCTCTTCTGTCTCTTGTATTCTGTTGGTGATGCTTGGGTCTATAGTTCCTGTTCACTTACCTAGATTTTCCATTTCCAGAATTCCTCAGTTTGGGTTTTCTTTATTGCTTCAGTTTCCATTTTCAGGCTTTAAACAGTTTTATTCATTTCCTTTTACTTTTTTTTTGCATTTTCCTTTATTTTTAAAAATAAGGTATTTATTAATTTCTTCTTTAAGGACCTCTGTTATATACATACAGGCTGTTTTAATATTTTATTCTTGTCCTTCAGCTGTGTTGGAATATTCATGGCAGGGTTGCTGAGCTCTAGTGCAGACGCATTGTCTTGGCTGTCATTGATTGTGTTTTTATACTGGCATCTAGGCATCTAGGATTATAAGTTTAGGTGCAGATATCTGTTTTTTGTCTTTGTTGCATAGGTATTTTGTTCCATGGTTTCTGTTTACTCTGAATTTTCAGAGAGTGTAATGGCTATGTATTGCCTGGCAGTAAATTTTCTGTGGTTCTGATAGCTATGGCTACTGGGAGTTCCAGGTACAATGTGTTTCTCGGTATTGGGAGCTGGCACTTAGGAATGAGTATAGACTAGGGAGCTGAGGAGATACACAGGAGAGAAGAGAGCAGTGTTCCACCAGGATCTGCTTATTTAGTTTCATTGTATTGGGGGCAGGGAGTGAAGATGAGTCACCACAGAAGGTGACCACCACAGAAGGTCTGCACTAGAGCTGGGGATGAGACTAGGGGGTCGGATCTGGAAGAACAGAAGGAGAGGGCAAGATCTGTAGTTAGCCTACCTGATTCAATGGCAGAAGTGGCCTGTGGGTTATCAGAGGGGTGCCTGCTTGAGTTGGGGGCTGGGATAAAGCAAGGAGTGGGGGGAGGGAGCTTAGGTGGAGAAGGTCTGTGGGATCTACAGGAAATGTGGACAGGGGCGGGGAAGGAAGGCTGCAGAAGGTGTTCTATTGCAGAGCCAGGGATGATACTGGAGGATTGGATTTGGAGGAGAGGAAGGAGTGATGAAGGTCTTCAGTTAGCTTACCCATTTCCCTGGCCTGCTCTTCTGGTGAGTTCCCAGGGAATGCCTGGTGGTGTTTTAGGCTGGGATGATAGGATGAGTTGGAGGAAGGAAGATTGGTGGAGAAGGTCTTCCTGTTCCATTGGGGATGGGGCCAGAGAGGAAAGGGAGACCAGAGCAGGTGTTCTGCTACAAAGCTAGGGATGAGAGGTGTGTGTGGGGGGATTGGATCTGGAGGAGCAGAGAGGTCAAGATCTGCAGTCAGCTTGCCTGCTTCCTGTCAGGAGTGGCCTTTGGGTTAGCAGGGGGTGTCTGCTGGGGTTGGGGGCTGGCATAAAGCTACAAGCAAAAGAAGGGGGAGTAAAGGGGGGAGGATCTATGGCATCAACTAGAGATGGGATGGGAGAGGCTGTCACAGGTGCTCTGTTCCAGAGCTACAGATGACACTGGAAAAACCCATTTTCAATAAAAGGAAAAATTGTTTTTATTTATGTGTAGGAATATATGTTCATGTGGGTATGTGCACATGTATGTGTAGTTGTGTGACATCATGAGTGTTTGTGGCGGTGATATCTGAATGGGGAAGTATCTTCTTCAGTCATTTTCTACCTTATTTTTGAGACAGGTTCTTTGATGAAATCTGGAGCACTCCAATTTGTTAGTCCAGCCAGCAGTGAGCTCTTAGGATTCCCCTAGCTCTGGGATTATCACTCCATGTGGACACCTGGCTTCTACATGGGTGCTGGGGATCCAAACTCGGTCTTCTTGCTTGTAATAGCCAGCAGTTTAACTACTGTGCCATCTCCTTTGCTCCATCTACATCTTTAGTGACATCTATAAATCTTTAACAAACATTTTAAATCTAGTTAAAATATATCATTTAGCCCTGTCTTTAGCCCTCCCAGATTCATCCCCACTCCCCCCCATTTCATGGCCTCCTGTTCTTTAACCCTTGCTTTTACATAGACATATAAATGAATAAACATGTAAATACAACCTGCTGTGTCCAGTTCAGCCTTGCCTGCATGCATGTTTCTGGAAGTGAGCACTTGCTATGGTTTAATCAATCTGAGGGCCCATACCTGAAAAAGGCGAATTTTCTGCTCTCGGCAGTTAAGTGCTCATAGCTTTTCATCTAGGAGTAGGACCCTGTGAGATTGTCTTCATCTGCACTGGATGCTAACTGTTGTTAGAATTGTTCAGGTCTTGTTTAGAGACAGGGAGTTTGCTGTAAGACTGTGTCTCCTAGGAACTTCAGAAGCTGTACCCATAAAGTCTCATAGACATGACTGCCTAAACATGGACTGAACAAGGACAACAGCAGTAGACATGCTAAGGTGAAGAGGGGCAGCCCAGAAGGCCTCAACCTTACGCAAAGAACCTCTGTCAACCAAGAAGTACTGAGAGTAAGGAAGACAGTCTTCTTCAGGGAAGAGCACACCCAGCTCCTTTGCAATACCAAATAGCTAGCCCTAAAAGCATCTATACATGTAGCATTATACAGAGTGAGCAGGTTGTATTTATTTATTTAGGAACCTATCTATCTGTCTGTCTTCTATCTGTCATCTATCTGTATACACACTAATAAATATATGTATGTAGCAATAATTAATGAAAAAAAGAGGTCCTGAATTTGAAAGAGAGCCAAGAAGGATATATGAGAGGGTTTGGTAGGAGGAAAAGGAAGGGGAAATGATGTAATTATATTAGAATCTCAAAAATAAAAGAAGCAATTAGAATAAATAATTTAAAAAAGCAAGCAAAGCAAAAGATTCTTGGTAAGATATGGAAAGAAAGGAGTTTATCCCATGAGCTCATTTAAGCAAATCCTTTTAAATCATTACTTGCTATAAACCTCCTGCTTTGTTTTATTAAACTAATGCGGCTGTAGTAACCCTGTTTGCTGTTAGTGCTGTTTGTAAAAGTGCAGTGCTGGAGTGGGGAGCAGGTCATTTTTACAACCCTTTCACATGATGTATTGGAATAGATAGGAGAGGGGGGCAGAGGAGAGAAAAGGGAAAGTGGAGGGAAATGGAAAACAGGAAAAGAGAAAGTAGAACAGCTGCATGGGGCCCTTAAGAAGCATCTCAATAGGTACTGTGTCCTTGAAACTTGCTTATCAAAGTGACTAAACACTGATGAAATCAAGTGCTTTTATGACCTGTTAATACTCAAGTACAGATATTATCTGATGAATCATGGCTTATAACACACCAAAATATAATAAGCAGTTGACATAATCATGCAATATCTAATAATAGTTTATTAACATAATTAAAAAGCCCACTCTTAATTTTATTTCAATCCTTGTTCAGAGAAAACTTTAAAATTAAAATGGCACCTGATAAAAACATTAAAATGGATAGATATCCAACCTCTTCACCCACCGGATCCTGCACATCCTTTTCCAGGGTCAATCACAGTGAGTCTGCCTGACCCTCCTGTTCACACCCCTTCTAACCTACCAGATATATTCTGCATAGTACAAATCCTTTCTTAAAAATTGAATTGAATAAAAACTTGAAAATGTACTAATTGATAGTCCATTTGCTAGGCAAAAACAGTTTATACAACTCGTGTCAATTGTTAAATATTCCAACGAATGTCAGGATACTCCTAGTATAGTAATGCTGTCATAGGGTAGTGATTATTGAAGTAGAGCTGACTTTGAAATCTGGACATCTGGATTTAAAATTCAGCAGTTCTGTCTTACTGTGTTTTTTAACTTGGAAGTATAAGACACTTCTTTGAGTTTTAGTTCCCTATCAAAATATAGTGAATGTGTTTTAGACTACGCCAGTCTATGTCAGCAAAATGAAGCCGCACTTCTTCTGATGCTTCCATTAAGTAAGAGTCTTCTAACTTTTAAGAGACAGAAATACAATTTAAACTACATGGGAAGTTTTCTTTTTATGATCAAAGATGTGTTGGATAATACCTAGATCTCAGGGATACTTACAATTTGTCACTCATTACATTTCTTTTTGTTTATTTTCTGTTATCTGTCTGCATATATATCTATTTATCTATCTTTTGAAACATGTCTTACTATGTAGCCCTGACTGGCTTAGACTTACTCTGTAGACCAGGCTGTCCTTGAACTTGAAATAGTTCTTTTACCTCTCCCTTCTGAGTACTGGGATGGTAAGCATGTGCCACCATGTTTGGTCTGTGACTTAAAGTCATTCTCTTTCAGGCGTTTTTCTTAGTGGAGACATGGCAGGTTGGAGAGCTGGTCCAGAGGTCCTAAGAGCCAGAGATATGGTCCAGCCCCTCATCAGCTGCAGGTGATAATGTAGGGAGAGTGCATAGTGTAGGGAGACTGCATAGTGTAGGGAAAGTGGCCCCTAGACTATGCCTGGGCAACACCATAGAGCTGACCCTGAAGGTGTAGGTACTGGAG
Source organism: Peromyscus maniculatus bairdii (assembly GCF_049852395.1). Classification (NCBI taxonomy): domain Eukaryota; kingdom Metazoa; phylum Chordata; class Mammalia; order Rodentia; family Cricetidae; genus Peromyscus; species Peromyscus maniculatus. The sequence continues at coordinate 39,885,299 of NC_134855.1, forward strand.
ACTTGACCCTGAGGACATAAAGGCAGGAGAACTGGCCCCACTCCTTGCTCATCACTGCAAAGGGGAACTATCAGGGCAATGCAGGAGAGCTCACCTTGGTTGTAAGGACAGGGGAGAGCTGGTAAGCTGACCAACCCTGAAACTACTCACGTACAGAACCAGAGTTATGAGGTGGCCCAACACAACATCTACCCCATCTGTGATCTGCTGGAGCATGTGAAGGGACCAGTCCTGCAGACTCAAAGCTGTAGAATTTCCACAACACAGGGCAACAGCAGGATAATCAAGAGGAGTCCCAGTGAGGGCCCAGAATTGATAGTGTAGCAGAAGCCAGAGACATTGAACAAGACCAGTGACTCTTTGCAATGAACATTAGCACATAAAGATATATGGATAAAGGGGTTTACTGTGTGACTTACTGTGTCACACTACAGTTTCCATGAAGAGATTGATTTTTTCTTTCTCTCTCTTTTTTAAAATTTTTTTCTCTTAAATTTTATTTTATTTTATTTTGGGGAGGGAAGTTGCAAGGGCAGAGGGTGGAGATGGGGAAATGAATGGGATGGAGATGCATGATGTGAAAGACAGAAAGAATAAATAAAAATAAAAATAAGAATCTTACTATCATCTAGAGGTCTGGTCTGGTCTTTGTTACTCAGAAAATAAAGTTGAAATATTGAATATTCTGCCTTTAAAGCTTCTACTATTTAGTCATAAATGATGTCTTGTGGTTGACAATGATATATATATAGGGTATATTTTTCTTTTTCTGGAAGAACACAGTTGTGGTAAAGATTAATCTATTACATGTTATTTAATGGCACACAATGAATCTTCCATATCTACATACCCACTAGTTTTCACAGATTTCTCCATGGCAGCACTCTCAAAACATAATCTTACTCTTAGGAAAAGGAGCTGCTAGGGCTCCTCCTCCCAGTAGTAGTTTTGCTGATAAAAAGATCCAAATTAAATTTTCCTTCACTAGACATATCAATTAAGTTAGTAAAATATGTTAGGTTATAAAAATATATAACACATACACATGTATTATGTGTTCTTTAACATGTTCTGTATAAACACAGTAGAGCTATATGTGGTGATTTATTCTTGTAGAAATAGTTTATTAAGCAAGATTCAGGCTGAATTAATGTACCATTGTAAATTCAAGTCCGGCTTATTCATTTGTCCTTTTAATTTTTTGTATATGCTCATTCATTTTCTTATTTATTAAGGAATTTATTAAAGTTATATTAAGCATTCAACACCAAGATAGAAGTGAGAAAACAGGGAACAAGACAAACTCGGCCCATACTGTTATGGACCATACTGGTGAAATCTCTTGAATAAGGTCCCAAATCAATATCTTTTCCATTCAGAGTTGGGGGGGGAAAAAGCAAAAAATTTCCATGCTCTTCTGAAGAGAGACACATTGTTGTTGCCTCTGATGTCCTGACCTGACTCTAGGAATTATATTGAGTTTACCATAATGATTCATTCATTCATTTAGCTGAATGGCATTCTTTGCTTCCTGTCTCCAGCAGATCTATGTCTACCAGACCACAGGAATTACAGTTTCATGGTGAGAGAACTGATACCATGATACAGTTTAAAAATATTTGTGTACTTCTTATGTAATCAGGCATTTTAATAAAGGAAATAACCTTTATTTATTGCTGATCAAATCACTAAACCTTCCCTAGTAAATATTCCACTTCTCATTTTGATGAAAATATCTGCTGTTTATTTTTACATTGTAATCATGTTGACTATTGTTACACTGTTGTAACAATATGAATTAATATAACTACTTCTTTATTTTACTAACTTGCTACTCAGAGAGAAGGGAAAATAGTTTATAACGATATGATAAAGTATCTTGTGTAGTTTGCAAGGCAAGCAGCAATTGATACATTTTTAAGCACACTTTTCTTTTTAATTCCAACCTAAGTTTTTTTCCTCTTTTTCAGTCTTCTGGAGTGTAACTGTTGGTATTACAATGCCTTTTCTATTGTTTTTTTAAATTTTCTGCTACAGAGCTGGCAAAATGGCTCATTTATCAAAAAGGTAAAAACAGTTGCTGTGTAAGCCTGACGATGGTGGGAGGAGAGAAGGATTGATTTTGGAATGGCCATAGCATGCACACATACAACCTCCCCCACCCCCATACTCATTCAGATGCATATTCACATTCACCTATGACTCTATTGAAATTGAATAGAGTGAATTCCTCACGAGTCTTCTTGTGGGTAAATACAAGTAAAGTTCTCAGAATTCATCATTCTTGGGCAATGGAAATGCCATCCTTCTTGCTCAGTCAAAAAACTTACCAATATCCTTGGCTCCTGTCTTTCTCTTACAGCCTACATTATTACAGATGCTGTTGGCTGTACCAAGGGACACACATCCAGAATCCTGTCATTTCTCAGGTGTTCTGGACCTTCATCCTTTCTTGTGTATGTATATCTTGCCACTAGTGCTCTTTGTCTGGAAATTGATTTGTGAAGATAGCATCATGGTCTACCACTTTATTTCCTTCAGAACTTTGCTCAAATTTCACACCAGTGAGGGCCTCTCTAGCTCCCATTTAACAATGGAGTCAAGGTTTCTGGATTTTCCTTTTCTGTATTTGTTTCTTGCTGCTCTCGTCATTATCCTACATACTGTGTGCTTTATCCATTTACCTGTTTATTCTTTGACTGTTTACTTTTTCTTCTTCCAAACTTTTATTTTTCAATGTCTTGTTTTTCTGCTGTCTCCAGTTACTAGGACAGTGAATATCAAATATCTATCATATAAAAGCTTCAAAATAGCAATTTTCTGAAAAGGAATACATCTTATTGTAGTAAATATATAATATATGTATATATATTTACTATTTTTTAAAAAAAAATAACATCTTTATTTTTTTGTTTTTATATCCCAACCAAAGTTTCCCCTCCCTCCCCTCTTCCTAATTCCTTCACCCCTGCCTATACTCTATACCCCTCCAATCCACTCATCCTCCACTGTTTCTCTGGGGGGTCTCCTGTGGTTATCAGCCAGCCAAGGAATATCAAGTTGCAGTAAGGTGAGGCACCTATTAAGGCTGGACAAGGCAACCCAGTAGGAGGAAAGGGTCCCCAAAACAGGCAACAGAGTTAGAAAGAGCACCTGCACTCACTGTTAAGAGTCTCACATGAAGACTAAGCTACACAACTGTAACATACGCAGAGTGCCTACATCAGTCCCATGCAGGCTCCTGGTTGTTGGTTCAGTCCCTGTGAGTACCTATGAGCCCAGGTTAGTTTGGTTCTGTGAGTTTTCTTGTGGCATTCTTGACCCTTCTGGCTCCTACAATCCTTCCTCCCCCTCTCCATAAGATTCTGTAAAGTCAGTAACAATCTTGATATGTTTGTCTTCCATACTAAGGAAGAATATAATACTCATCCATTTTAATTTTAAAATGAAAACTAATGATGAAAACAAAGTATTTATCTTACAAAAATCTTGCTTTGTGTGACTTTAACTTTCTTGCCTTTGAACTGCCCATTTCAGTTTTAGATCTTCCTTTTTATTAATATGAAAATTGTTTTGAAATGATATAGTATACACTAAACTCAAATTTTCAAATGCTTATATAGGCAACAAAGTTAGGTGCATCAATACAATGTTAGTTTATGACAACCAACCATTTGTTAACCCCATTGTCTCCCTCCCTTTTCTTAGGGCAAGTGGCCCTGTCTTTGCGATTGCCCACACTTTGGCCTGTGTTTCTTCAGAAACTTCTGGAATTAGTTGTATTGTCTTTTACTATCTCTGAAATGGAAATAACAACATGAAAATCACTTTCTAATTTTCAAGTAAGTGAGCGTCCTGATATTCAAAACTACATGTTATGTTCACATGGAGGCGATCTCAAGGGGCTAGAGAAGCAATGTCCTCCGAGAGAGCCTAACAGACAAACATCTCTTCAAAACTCATTTTGTTCATATTTATCTTGAATTACTTGGTTTCAATGACCCCAAACAAGTCAAAATTATTCAGGAAAACAAAAATCATCGATGTCTTTATGTCACATGTGTGTGATATTTTTGTTGTCCAAAAGTAAGTGTGTGTGTTAGTGTGTGTGTGAGTATGTATTTGTGTGTGTGTGTGTTTTAAAGGAAAGTTGAAATACGAACATCGAGCATCACCAGGTTTATAGAATAATAACAATGGATTATAAGACTGCTTATCAAAGGTTTAGAAATGATTTGACTTATTGGAAAATACTGTATAGCAATATACTGAGACTTAAAACTATACAAAATTTTAGGATGCTGAGTGGCCAGTGAAAAACCCAAACCACTTTTAAATGTTGATCTTTCTTCAGGGCTCTATTCATTGCATTGTCCTAACTCTAGAGACAGCCAAACTCAGAGGTTTTTCCATCCCAAACTCACTTCCAACTCTGTTCTTGCCATCTGCATTTGGGCATCCCTAGCCAACTGACTCAAGAAAATAATCATATTTCCCACTATTTAAGGAATGATTATACACTTGAAAATATTATAAGTACTTCATTGATATTAGCTGATTTAAATCTCAGAGCAGTATAAACTTTCTTTTGACTAATCTTGCAAAACTGAGGGTTCAAGAGTTTAAAAAACTTATGCAAGTTGATAGCGACATTACATTACACATGAGTACAAAGCCCTCCCTCCCTCCTTCCCTCCCTTCTTTCCTTCTTTCTTTTCCACTTTTTGTCTTTTCCTTTGTTTTCTCAAATACTGGGAATCAAAGTCAGGGCTTCCCACATTCTGGGCAAGAACTCTACTACTGGACTGTTCACTACTCTCTCCAGCAAAGCCTATGTTACTACAGCCTCAAAGTTCAGTTAGGGACCTAGCATCATCTTTTGTGACACATAAGAAACCTTTTATACAAATTTTAATAAGTAGTGAATGTTTTATATTCATAAAGTTAACAATTAGATAAATATTTCATTATCTTTGACACTAAAGGAGAATTAGTTGGAAATTTATGATTTACCACATGTATAGAAGAAGCAGAAGACAAGGGAAGATGTATTATATGTGTGGCTAAACAAAGACAAACAACCTCACTCAGGTCATTAACACTGCAGGATTTCTCACCCTGACAGAGGAATTATCACTCTAATTATTTTCTGTCAAGAAACAGGATCACATGGTTTTTTTTTTCTCATCTTTTCTGAATGATGTTTGAAGAAGCCTTGCTATAAATAAAGCAGCATTGCATGCATATATTGTTATATTACATTTTTGGTTTGACCACATTCATTGAAAACAACACTTTCTGACTTCATATCATTGCTGAGTGTGGTTGTGGAACTCATAATTCTTTATTCTAATTAGATTTGGGACAAACATTTATTTGGTAACCTAAACTAATTAGAGATTAGTTACAGCATAATGTAAAATGATTGCTGTTTGAGGTAGATAGCCTAGGTTTAAATCCTTACTCTGATTCTTGGAGTTGCAGGAAGCTCAGCTAATTGTTTCACTTGGGTGTATTTCAGTTTTCAAATATATAAATTGATATAAAAACATATTTCTTAGGGTTGATAGGAAGGGTAAATTAAATAATCATATAAAATATTCAGTATGGTGCCTTATATAGCCTGAAGACTAAACCATGGTGAACCTTTTATTGTTAAACAATGTACAGCATATTGGTTCATTTAGAATGTCTATAATGTTTGTCATTTGCTAAATAATTTCTGATATTTAAGCCAAATTTTTTCTTTTATTTTTGAGACAGGGTCTTGCTACTTATCTCTGACTGTCCTAGTACTACTCATTATGCAGATCAGGCTGAATTCAAACTCAGAGAGATCTGCCTGCCTCTGTTTCTAGAGTACTGGGATTAGAGTGTGCTACTATACTCGGCTCAGATAATTTTCTTTTAAGAAAGATACATGCTATATTTTGAGTAAGAGAACATATGGAAATCAAGTTACAATAAGTGATACACAGGTCACTTAATATAAACCTCTCAATTTGAAAATATAGAACACTTATTCTCATTCCAACTTGCTAGACAAGAATCTTTGAATATGAAGTGTACAAATAAAAAATTACAAAAGCATCCATAGCAATTCAGATGTAACTTGACTATGGATAAGTTGTAGTGATTCCTTTATTCAAGGTAGATGCTTTCCTGAAAATTGTTAATTGACTTAAATAACTTATATGAAGTAGTTTCTGTTGAGCCTGTTTAAATAGCAAGGCAGTGAATGGAAACATCCTTACTTAATTTGAGAGCATATTAAGTAATAACATCTATTTTGCAGATGGGTTTTCAAGGTCATAATAATACCAATTTCTTAAATTTTATTTTCAATCTCATTTTAAATTTTAAATTATTTTTTGAAAATTTCTTACACAAGTATGGTATTTACATCATTTCCATGCCTCTTTCTTCCCACTTCCACTCTTCTCCTTTTCCTCCATTCCCTCTCAAATTTATGACCTATCTTTTAAATTCTCACACACACACATGCATACACACACACACACACACACACACACACACACACACACACACACACACGCCACCTATTGAGTCCATTTAGTGTATGTGTATTGAGAGCAAACCACTCAGGATTGGAAACCTATCAGGGAGCTTGTCCTTGGAAAAGGCTCATCCCCCCTCCCTCTCAGTACCATTGATTGGAGCTTGGCATCTAGCGATGGGATCTTGTGAAATTTCTTCTGCCCATGTTGGCATGAGGAGTCATGTGTTCAAAGTGTGTGGTGTATTCAGGAATAGGCTCTTACCTTCAAGTTCTAGGAGGCAGGCAAGGACAATAACAATGACCTATATTATTTTGGGAGCCTCTTGGAACTCCCATGACCAACAGCTTCAAAAGTTTCTCATACCTGATGTTCTGGCTTTTGTTAGTCTATGGCTCTTGAGGTGAGCATTAACACCTTCTGTCATACACACCACACACCCATGTTACACCACATGGGTGATTTTATGTATATTATATATATATGTATATTATATATATACATATACCTATATATACCTATATACATATATATAACACATATATATGTATATTATATATATACATATACCTATATATATATATAAAATGCATTTTAAGTAAATTTATAAGACAGTATATTTCCCTATGACTTTTCCAAACTTTTGTATAAATTTTCCTCTCTTTCCCTGTGCATTACCTTCCTTCCTACTTCAATCATATTTGATAAAACATCCTTCTGATTATAGTTTAATATTCAATTAAATTAATATTTGTAATGACTTCAAGTATTTGGTTTTTTGCTTTATTAGTTATTCAGCCTTGCTTCAGAGACAATTAGCTTTGATCTAATAAACAGAAACAAAGAAAAACAAACAAGCAAAATCAAGAAATAAACCTCAATTTACCTTGTTTCTGTGTTTTACATCAAGCAATAGCTATGAATGTAATAATGCTTTCTATGCTTTTGCATTTCTATACAATACATTAGTAATGTTTTCTTTGCCATATATGCAGATTTGTGGGAAACCCTTATCCATGCCTTAAACTTGAATTCAGATGTTATCTTTCCTACGGTATCCTCCTTGATATCGCCAGCTTTCACTCTGTTCTGAAACAAGTGGCCCCTTTACTTCTTTCATATACCTATCACAATCACACATGACTTAGTATTCATCTTCTTTCCATACTGTAGTCCCCTTGGAGGGTACTTTCCTGGATTTTTCAGTGCCTTGCGCACTAGTGGGTGCAGAGGAATGATTCAGCAAATGCTGATTAAGTGACTACACCAGTCTTTGTCTTATCTATGAGATGACTATGTTCCTGAGGAGTGTTAAAATGCTTGTCAACGTTAACTTTCTCACCATAAACAGAAAACCAAAATTTTGCTTGTTAAATTATGACTTAGTATATTTATATTGAAACAAGATAGTATTTTCTATCATAACCAAGTTTGCATTTATTTAAATGTCTTATATTGTCTCATTTATTCATTGTATTTAATTCTTAGGAGTAGGATGATGGGGACTTCAGGAGACTAAATGCAGATGGATACTGGTTCCAAATCATAGCATTGTAAGGAAAGCTGAAGATCCAAGATATCCATGCCAAAGGTTTCCCTGGACTGGAAGAAAGGAAGAATTGGAACTGAGTAAGACTTTTTTTTTTTTTTTGCCAGTGTACACTTTTTATATGTGTTTTTTTTCTGTATTGGTTGAACCTTGGTTTAGGATGAAGAAAGAAAGGGAGAGACAATGATAGCTATTTTAAATAAATGCATAGAATTTAAAAGGAGAGAGAACGTTAGCTCCATTTCCAACCAGAGGCTTCGAAATGTTCCCTTTGTCTTGACACAGCATGGGTGACATAACATAGATAGACCTTAATGGTAATAAAAGGTCTAATCTAAAGTTTAATTAGATATTATGTCTTTTAGATAAGGTCTTCCATTTCATATTTATAATTTAACACCATTTTTAAAAATTCAATGGAAGGAATAAACAAAAGGAATTATCCCCACTACCTTCAGAAAAGTAAAAAAAGCAGATAATACATGCCAAATGGTAGGAGTGACAATCTCTGGTTGGTGAGATTATAAATGACTCATTTTTTTGTCTCTATGTCATTGTAGATTTTCCTGACTAAATATTATTCTTTAGGTTTTTATCTCCCTTTCTTACTAACACATTAGTTGTGCAATGCATCCCTACTTAATAACATTTTATTAAATTCTGGACAGCTCATTCTGTGGTTGCCATAATACATTGAAAATTCACCACTTCTTTAGACAAACAGGTACCAAAATATATACAAGTCTTTATTGAAATTGCTGATGAAATGCCATCCTAAAATTATTTTATGGTATGTCCAAATTACAGTTTTAGATGAGATTTTCTCTTTCTTATTTCTAAGAAAATAATTCATTTATAAATAGATAATTAGAAAGGCATATTTTGAATTTCTCTGACAATTATAGTGACATCAGAATAAATACTCAGGCTATTAGATTATGTATGATCATGTAAAGTTCATTTTGACATTGTATATAAAAATGTATCAGAATACCATTCACTAATAGTATGGTTACTTATGATAAAATGAAGAAATTGCTGAATTTTGATTTTTCTTCCCTTTTTGTCTATGTAACAATTGTCATCTTGGACAGAGTGCAAATTATAAACTATTTATTTACTATAACTATATATTATTTACTCTCGATACATTTTTTCTTGTTCACAATTTGAGAATGTATAGTAAAATTTACACACGGCACACTCTGAATAATGATTATTTTGGTGTTATTCTTTAACTTGATGTAGAAAGGATCAGTAAAAGATTATTTTACCATGAGATCAACTTTGTAATAAGTGTGATGTTGATTATTTTCAAGTTAGGAACAGAATGATATGTTCAGGACCATTTAGTAATAATTAGACAAAAAGACTGATAATTGGAGAAGTAATAAGTTGAGATATGAACTTTTTTTTAATAACAGAGAAGGGAAATTTTAGCCTTTTCCTACAAAAGAAACCCCTTAAGAAGTTTAAATCTCTATAGTAAGGGCGAAGAAAATGTCATTAAAAGTCATAGATTTTGTCTTCTATCTCTTGTTTTCCCACGTATTATTTTAATTTATTATGTTGTCAAATAATGTTTTGTTTTGTCTCTAAACTGCGACCTTTTGAGATCAGAGTCTATGTCTTGTTCCATGTAGTTTCTAGTACATGATAGGCCTTCAGGTCTTACTGAATTGAGCTAGTTTGGATTAAGATACTGTTTTCCAGCCCTCAATTGAGGAAGTAGACTGTGCATGAATTTCTATTTAGCATAACTTGAGACAAAACCTTAAAATCAGAATTTTAAAATTGTTCCAGTTTCAGGATTGGGAAAAGCAGCTATGAGCTAAGAGATGCGTGGGTTCAATGGTCTCTTTAAGCTTAAATTTCAGCCCAACTCTGGAATATATTACCTAGTTTGCATATTCTTCTCTTCTGGTTATTGGGTAAATTACTACCAAGTTAGGACCCAAGAACATCTGTGAAATGAGTTTAAGTAGTGACTTCCCAATTGTGGATAATGATGTCCCACACTGTATGTCATGTTTTAGAATAGGCACTCTTAGCTTTTCCCCTAATTGTCAGAAATCATTTTTTACCTGTTGAAAAAGCATTTTTGGTATCTCTTGAGTTGGTTAAATTCAACTAAGTACTTTGGATTCACCTTACAAATCAACATAATATGTTTTAAATTTCTCAGAACATTTGTATAGGTCCCAAAAGACATAGACGTTTTGGGACAGAGCATAAAGAAATGATACAAACAGTGCTGTGATGTATTATCATATATAAAATATTTTGAAACATTAACATAAAATATTTTAAACTCATTGCCAACCTAATATTCAGATATTTTATATTAAAAAGGACCAAAGCAGGGGCCTTTGAGATCCAAACTAGAAATGCAATACTAAAAAAAAATATAGTGAAAAAATCCATTATTATTATTACTTTTTGCGATATCAGTGTTGGCAGTAGCTTCTAGAATTCAATATTTCCTTTGAATACAATCAATATTGGATGGTCTCTTATGCAGAATAAACATTGTGTTAATGTGAATGTCTTATTTCCAGATCTTAAAATAGTAAAAGGAGGTAGGAACTGAGAGTACATTGAAACCAGGATGATTTGTACACTCGGGAGATGAGATGAAATTGAGCTCAGCAAGAGTCTCAAGATGCAGGACATATTAAGGAAGGAAGCACACCATGGTGGCTATGTCTCTTTCCTGGCCAACAAATGGATTAATCAGGCTGTGGACAGCAAGAGATGAGGTTGGCTCTTTTGTACAGTGCTTTCTCTAATTCCTCTCTGTATGGTTGGACTACAGCCGATCGCTACTTTTATTTCATTCTTCAGAGAGGAAAATTCCACTTCAATATGCTGGATATGACAGGAAAAATAGCATCAGTAAATACAGTACCTCTAACATAGTAGGACTATTGAAACATTCTTGTAGGGTGTATAGAACATTAGTTTACTTCCTTTAATGGACTCATCAGACAGTTTTAATATGATGCTTCAAATTCTGGCTGTTATTGTTCCAATAGATTCTTATTGGATTTCCAATCAAGAGGAATCAATTTTTTATTTAAATTTTTAAAAATTTATTTTACATACCAACCACAGTTTCCCCTTTCATCCCGCCTTTCACTCCCCCCACCCCCACCTAACCACACCCCCTACTCCTCATCCCCTCCTCTGAAAGGGTAAGTTCTCCCATGAGGGGACAGCAAAGCCTGGTACATTCAGTTGAGACAGGACCCAGGACCCCCCCTCCCCCGCCTCAAATGTGAGCAAGGTGTCCTAACACAGGTAATGGGATCCAGAAAGCCAGCTCATGTACCAGGAATAGATCTTGATCACACTGCCAGGGGTCCCTCAAAGAGACCCAACTACACAACTGTCTCCTGGATGCAGAGGGCCTAGTCTGGTTCCATGCAGGTTCCACAGCTGTGGGTCAAAGTTAGTGAGTTCCCACGAGCTTAGTTCAGTTATCTCTGTAGATTTCCCCATCATGATCTAGATACCCCTTGCTTATATAATCCCTCTTCCCTCTCTTTGACTGGACTCCTGGAGCTCGGCCTGGTGCTTGGTTGTGGATTTCCACATCTGCTTCTATCAGTTACTGGATGAAGGATCTCTTGGTCCAATCAGAGCTGGTGGAGTCTGAGGAACCAATTTTTAATCCTCTATCCTAGTGGTTCTCAACCTTCCTAATGCTGTGACCCTTTAATACAGTTCCTCATGCTGTGCTGACCCCCAACCATAAAATTATTTTGTTGCTATTTCATAACTGTAATTTTGCTACTGTGATGAATAGTAATGCAAATATCTGATACGAAGGATATCTGATATGTGACCCACAGGTTGAGAAACACTGACCTAAGACCCAAGAAAACTTTACTGTAGGGAAAATGATTTGGATTAGGAATTACACAGAATTCACTTTGGAGCAATTTTCAAAAAATGAAACCCCAATAATTCATCACCTGGCCTCCACCAACGATGCACAAGTAATATGTACTCATGCAAAAGAGTGAAGAAGCTCAGCCCTGAGGGTCAGGACCCAGAGGCAGGATGGCCCAGAGACCTAAGACAGGAGTAAGCAGGACTGGCAAACAAACAGCAACAACTTAATGAAATGAGCCCTAATGATACTCTGCTGCACTCATAGGTTGGTGTCTAGCCCACCTGTCATCAGAGAGGCTTCACCCAGCCACTGATGAAAACAGATGCAGAGATTCACAGCCAAACATTAGGCAGGACTTGGAATATCCTATGAAAGAGGTGGAGGAAGGATTGTAGGAGCAAGTGGGGTCAAGGACACCACAAGAAAACCCACAGAACTAACCAACCTGGGCTCATAGGGTCTTACAGAGACTAAACCAACAACCAGGGAGCCTGAACAGGACTGACCTAGGCCTTCTGCACATATGTTACAGTTCTTTTTGGACTCCTAACAGTGGGAGCAGGGGTTGTCTCTGACTCTGTTGCCTGCTTTTGGGACTCTTTCCTCCTACTGGATTGCCTTGTACAGCCTTAATAGAAGAGGAGGTGCCTAGTCTCATTGCAACTTGACAGCTGGCTGATATCCATGGGAGGCTAGCCCTTTTCTGAAGAGAAACAGAGGAAGAGGAGTGGATCAGGTAGGGGCAGGTGGGGGTGGGAGGGTGGGTGGATGGGGAGTTGGGTGGGGGGAGACAGGGATTGAGAGGAGAGGAGGAAGAGGAAACAGTAGATGTAAAAACAAACAATTAGAACAAAAGATGTACTCACTCATTTCTGATTTGCTTAAACAATCTGGAGGGCCTCTTCTCTTCTGTTTCTCTTGACCACCAGCATTTGGGAACCAATGACACTGAGCTAGAAAATCCTTTTGTTTTCTTGGTGAAAATTCTTATATCTAGTGATGAGTATTTTCTTCCTGGCTATTACCACTTTTATACTTATCTCTTTCACTCAGAGTAGGTTAGGATAGTCATTGATCCACTATCTCAGGTTTTGCCCATTAACTTTAAGATATTTTATGAAGTAGACATAGTGGGTTAAGTGAAGATAATATTCTCCTTGTTCTTTAGTTTTTGCCAGGCGAGTATTTGATGTTTTTGATTAGAGATTTATAGAAAGATTGGATTTCTTTTTTGAAAATTATATTATTATTAAGTTATATCTCGTGTGTATCTGTGGAGGCCAGAGTACACCTTGCGGGAGTCTGTTCTCTCCTCCCATGGTGTGTGTTCTGGGAACGCAGGTAAGGTCATTGTATTTGGTGGCAAGTGCCTTTTCTGCTGAGCCTTCTTACTGAGCCTTAGTAGCGGGTCTGATGAGTCCTGTTACACTGGTGCTCTTAGTAGAGTAAGCGCCCAAGCAATGGCTGCTCCAGCCAAGCATGTCCATAGTTTATTAATACATATTACAGAAAAATGATGAATAATAGGAATTTCAATTCGATTTTGTTTTTATTGTCATACTTAGAATTAAGTCAGAATTTCTTAGGTATACTTAAATTAATTTAGAAAATGTATAAATTGGGTGACTTAGGACTGCTTACCTGAATAGAAATAAACATTTAAAAGAAAGCTTAATTATTTTATCCAAATAAATTACTTCTGGTTGCTGGTTATGGTTATTTGTAGGGGTAGGAATATTTACTCATCAGTTTGTTGTAGGAAGTCAAGTTGAGCCCACTCCAGTGAATTCTTAGTCATATATCTTATTATTTAATCCCATTGTTTAATCTAAATGTCCTATGAAAAAAGCAGTTACTCATACCATTACAGTCTAAAAACTAATATTTTCCCATAAAGCAGTAAAAACTTACTATAAGAATAGTATTGAAGATGAAAACAGTAAAAGTGATATATAACTCATCTGCAATGGGCAGTATATAAACTTTAGTGTATTATTAATATTATTTTATATAAATTAATATCAAATTTAAGACATAAAATCAAGGGACTTTTTAAGTTTGCAATAAACTATAGTCATAACTTTCAGTCATCCTCTTTAACTCCTGAATGATCTTCATTTTTATTTATTTTTAATTTTATACTCTTAGTCTGAGGTCCAGTAAAATGTGGATTTCATGACTTAAAATGGATACGGCCAGGCACAGCACTGTCTCTCATCTGTGATCCCAGCACTTAGGAGGCAGAGATAGGAAGATCACTAGTTCAAAACTAGTCTTTTCTACTTACTGAGACTCTGTCTCCAAAACCTAAGAGATGGGGATGTAGCTCATCCCTAGCACATTAAAAGCCCCAGCTTTGACTCCACGTTCAGAAAACAGATCCCATAACGAATTCCCGGGAATATGTGTGAAGCCCCTCAATGACCATCACCACCTGCTTCCCTCTAGCGATGTTCTTTGACCCCATTCTTTGACGTGTGAACTACTAACTAGTTAAGGCAAAAGTATTTGTGCTTAAGCTGCTCATCAGCTGTGCTATCTTTTCATGGTGCTTTAATATCAGAATGTTTTCTGTCCCTCTCTTATTTGAGAGACAAATTTTAGAAAAGTTTATCTTATTTTTAATAGTGTATGGCTTACCAAAGTTTCTCACAATTTAAACATTGAAAAATTGGTCTTACCAATTTAACAATAATTTACAGTTTTAAACTAGTGAACAGTTCAAGCTCACTGATATAATTATGAGATCATATTACATCAAATATCTTATTAAATGATAATAGGTGCGAGAACTCCTATTGTGCTGACATCATCATGTCTGAACTGTTATTTCCTATGGGATTCTGAAATGCAGCGAGTGCTTCAAGGTGTCAAAATGAGACTGAGCTGGTTAGAGGCCAGACTCATTTGTGTAAGAAGTTAGCATCTCAGGCAAAATTCTGAACGCCCTTTGCACTTGTAGCGTTGTCGGCTGTACTTTATACAAGTATCCAGGTGTGGGCAGTGATTCAGGGCTTTGGGGATCTCTCTTACCGGCCCAAGGATCCAAGGCAGTCCGTGCAAAACCTGGCCAGCAGCCCGAGTGAGTAGGAGCCATGTGACTCTGGTGAGTTGGAGTGTGCAGTTGCCTCCTGCTTCAGAGCTACCTGATCCGAATACTAAGCAGAGCGAGTGCCGGGCTGAGTGTAAGACACCGAAGACACTGCAGAGCAAGGTGCTTTTTCCAGAGGTGTCACAGAACATGGACATTAAAGACCAGGGAGCCCAAATGGAGCCGCTGCTGCCCACGGTAAGAGACAACCTGCTGTCAGCTTAACCGCTTTGCCGCAGAACCTGTCAGGCAAGTGGCGCGCTGCTAGGTGCTGGGAGAGTGCACTTTTGGGGTGGTGGAGAGCTCCCACAACATATGGACAGGGTCTCCTCCCATCTCCGGAGACTGAAATGCTTAAAGCACAGAGCACATGCTCCCCCCCCCTCTCAATATGGATGCAGCATGGTGATGAAATGTCTCATGTTTGTTGCTGTTTGAAGAAATGGCTAGCTTTTAGTAGCAGGGGCAGTTGTGTGTCCGTCTCCCTGCCTGTTATTGCTTATCTTTCTGTTTCTGAGGCTTTGCAGTGCTGGCCCAAGCCCCTATAAAAAAGCCCCCCTTTATCCTCTTTAGCCCTGATACATTTCTTCCCTGTGCTCCATCCTCAGACAGTGAGGTGAGGAAATCTGCTGCTGTTGTGAATCTAGAGATTTAGTTTCCGCAGAAAACAGGGAAAAAAGATCGTGTGTGTGTGTGTGTGTGTGTGTGTGTGTGTGTGTGTGTGTGTGTGTGTGTGACAGAGAGAGGGGGGGAGGGAGGGAGAACTGTCAGTGTCTTTCTCAAGGGGAAGTGTATCACAGTTCATTTACGTGGAAGGTATAGGTTTTTGGGAGACAAGCATACTATTCACATTTGAGTGTCTGAAAAGATCGCTGAACTGTCATTTGGAATTAGCCCATCTGTTTATTGCTGGGTCCTTTAGCCGCCTGCTTAGATTTAATTTTTGGAGTGATTGATTTGCCTGTCTTCTACACAATCCTTCTGTCTGGCACACAGACTTTGGATTTCAGGCAACATCCTTTTTAGTCCGGGGCAGCTCATGTTGCTATGTTTAAGGGCAGCATGGAGGAGGATGCGGGTCAGCATTTACTTGATGAAGCAGAGATGCCAAACGTTAGTTCCTAGCCTTCTATCAGCCTGATCATGGTTCAGAACAGCAGAAATCTCCGCAGCACCAAACCACAGAAGCGGCTGTTTTTTAGTGGCTCAGTTGTGACCCACCTTGCAGACCAGGACCGCTACAAGCTGTCTCTTTCCAAATCCATACCCATCCTGCAAACACACAGCTAAATGATATCGTAGGAGGATAGAGCAATCTCTGGGCCACTGATTTAGGGCCTTTGGCTCCAGCCAGGCTGTAATGCTGCAAAAAAGATCCGGGTTTGCTTTCTGCATCAGCTGTGGCTACTGAGCATGCCCAGTGCTCCCCAGGACGCCAGGTTTGGATAGGGAGGGAGCAGAGAGGTGGGAAGAACGGAACCTAAATTAAGAGCAAGGGCAGTGTCAGAGAGGGGAAAAAAAGAAGTATGTCAGTTAGCCTGCCTGCTTAAAGCTAGAGCCATTTTGTGTGTGTGTGTGTGTGTGTGTGTGTGTGTGTGTGTGTGTGTGTGTGTGTGTGTGTAGTTTTGAAAAAATGAGTAAAAGATTTGTGTTACCCCTTAACTGAATAGATAACATAAATTATGGTTCTGTGGTTACTCAGAACAAATAGTGTTAATGATACCAGGAGCTGTTGGTCTATAAACAACAAGGAGGAACTATACCCAGGAATTACAGGATAGAGATTTAGGAAAGATTAAATATAGAGGAAAAAAATCCCTTTTGTGTCAGGGGGGTTCGTGGGGGCTGGGACTTGTCCTAGAAAAGCAGGCTGAGGCCAGTTTGATGTGGCTTATGGATTGTCACTTGGTGGGAGCAGTTAAAGGATTTAAGACCAAATGAGGATTATCTGGAGGAATTTAGAAATGGATGACATTGCTAGGCTAGAAGGGCAACGGGTTTGTGACTTAAAAGAGCAAAGGGACATAAAAGTTTGGCTAGGAAGGAAGATCTACAATGTTTGGTAGAAAGATTTAACAGCCACATTTAAAAGCTTGCATTTCATGGGCACTGATGGCTAGTATAGAATAGCTTTGCATTAATGGTAATGCAGAATCATGTTAGCAATGTGTTATAAATATATAAGCCTAAGAAATTAGGAAAAATGGTGAAATTTTAACCTGATTTTACATTTGTATAGTGTTTTTAACTTCTCCAATTGCTTTAATTTTTAAAAAAGGTCATATGTGCTATGTGAAACAGTTTTTATTATTTTTACTTTGAAGACAATCAAATGAGGCACATGGAGTCTAAACAGAATGATGAAGGTTATACATAGTAAGGGAGCCAAGACTAGAATAGAGATCTTCTAAAATTTGCTTACTACAATCAGTTTCTGAGCTCTTCATGTATACGTATATAAAGAGAAAGCAGTAGCTTTGGAGTTTATTTTAGAAAATCTATCAGATGACTTTGCAAACAATTATATGAGAGGCAATGTGACAAATTTATTTAGGAACATTCTGTGCCTGAACCTGACACTGCTATTTATTTTTTTCTGTAACCTTGGAAAACTGAGGTCTTACATTCCATAAGTGAACAATGGGAAGGCTATAGTATATGCTATATGGTATATGGTATATTTAATTGATTTCTATTCATTCATTTGTTTCTTTGTGTATAGGGTGTCACTTTGCACGCCATGGCACATGTGTAGAGGTCAGAGGACAGCTCTAAGAGCCAGTTCTCTCCTCTCATCATGGGTCCTTGAGGGTGAAAGAACTCAGGTCCATCAGGTTGGCAGCAGGCACCTTTGCCAACTGATTTGTCTCAGTGGTCAAAGGCCACATTTTAAATGCAATTGGGACCATATAGGAATGGATGGTGGAATTTAGCATCTTTTTGTGTTTATTTACATTTTCCAAACGTCCAACTTCATTATTTTATTTGCAGAAAGGAAGTTATAAAAATTTTCTATAAAATTATATTAGGGAATGGAAAAAGTTAGAAAAAGAGAACATGGATTGGCTAAATAATAGTTCTATTTAGTTTGAATCATAATCTAAATTATAATTTTAATTTGAAACAAAATTGTTACACATTACTACATAAGAAGATGTAGTATAAGAAATCAATCCTAATTTTTACTCGAAAAGCTACTCTAGAAAGGTAAACTATAGAAATAAATATATGCATAGGGTGCTAAGGTTGTGAGGATGGGTGGGAAAATCTAAACTATACATGTATTAAGTTTATATTAAAAATTTTTAGGTCAGATTAAGGAAGAGGGATAGTTTAAACTGTAAAGGAAAAATCTGGGCCAAGGTGGCAATCTACATATAATCAGAAGACATGGTGATATATTTATGATATCATTTTAGTTTAGCCTTTGATGATGGTTACTTCAGAAATCGAAACTGTACCTACACAGACAGAAGTGCATTACAATGTTCTGAGTGTGAATGAAGAAATGTGAGTACCACTTGCAACCTTTGTGCCCAAAGGAACTTCAACTCAGTTCTTCCCATATCTTACAAGATATAAGACTGTTTGGCTCTTCGCATGCTGTCTCTGTCAGGCTGTGCAGTAAATGTTAGCTGAGATTTCTTATGTATCTACGTGCAGGGACTTGAATCTAGGAAGTCACACATCGAAACAAGCACTTTACTATTGAATACTATTGAACCACATCCCAGTCCTTTGTTATGTTTTTTAGGTAAAAGAAATGTAACTTGAAGATTTAATACTTTTTTTTAAAAAAATAAAATAGAGTCTTACTCTGCAATCTAGACTGGCCTCAAGAAAATTCTCTGCCTCAGCTATGGAAGAACTTGGGTTGCAAATATATACCATCACACCTGGCTTACTGTTTATGCCATAAAAATTACCTCATGTTTTCCTTGGGGTATGTGATTTTTCTTTAGAAACAAGGAACAATTCATTTATAATATACCATTTGTGACATTGTGTGTTTTTTATTTTGTTATTATTTTTAATAGACTTTATATTTTATATGAACATACTAAATAATGGGGTTTACTATGAAATCTTCATATATAGATATAAATATATATAATGTACTTTCCTTATATTTATTTTCTCTTTATTCTCTCTTCTTCCTTCTCTCTCATTAATCTACATCCTCTTCTCTAATTTTCTACATTCATGTCACACACACACACACACACACACACACACACACACAGAGTGTTTTATTGGATTTTGCAAATGATGCAATTTCATTCTTATTAGGAGTTAAAAATTCCATTTTTAGATATATCACATATTTTATCTATTCATCTGTTGGTAGACAACTAGATTGCTTCATATCATGCTATTATGAGTGATGCAACAGTAAACATGGATATGTGGGTATCTCTGTGGTATGCTGACTTAGATTCCCTTGAGGAGATAGTGATGAGCGGAACAGCCAGATAATATGGTAATTATATTTTAAGTTATTTTTGCATCTCCATACTTATTTCCTTGTGGCTGTATAAGTCTATGTTCCCAACAGTAGTGCGCAATGGTTCCTTTCTCCCTGTATCCCCTCAGCAGCACTTGCTATTTATTGTCTTTGTGATAGCTGTTCTGACTGGAGTGAGGTAACATCCCAGTTTAGCTTTGCTTTGCATTTTCCTCATGACTAGGGATGTTGAATATGTTGTCATTTATCTCTATTAAGGACTGTCTGTTGTGTTCATTTGCTGATTTATTTATTGACTTAGTGATTGAGGTTTGGGGTACTTTATTGTTTGGGTTCTATATATGTTCTCCCTGTATATTCATGTGTTGTCAGCTACAGAACTAGCAGTGATTTTCTTGACTCTGAAGGCTATCTCTTCACTCTGTTGTTTCTGTGAAGGGCTTGTCAATGTCATGCAGTCCCTTTCTTCAGTTCTTGGAGTTATGGACTGTTGCATTAGGTTCCCTCTCAGAAAGTCCTTGCTAAAGTCTCTATCTTGAAGTATCTTCCCTACACTTTTCTACAGGCATTCTGAGTTTTCAAATCTTATCCTAAAGTCTTTGATCCATCTTGAGTTAATTTTTGGCATGGTGGTGTGGTCTGAGAGATACAGATCTAAGTTCATTATTTTAACTTCATTCTGACTTCATTCTACATGTGGATATCTTGTTTTCCAAACTCCATTTGTTAATAGGCTGTTTTTTTTTTCACCTTTAAAAATAATTAGATGGATGTAGCACTGTGGATTTATTTTTGGGTCCTCTACTCTGTTCTGTTGGGCTATATGTCTTCTTTTGTGCCAGTATCATGCTGTTTTTGTCATGATGGACTCTGTAGTATGATTTGAGTTCAGATTCTGTGACTCTCTAGAATCGAATTTTATGCTCAGGATTGCTTTGACTTTTGCAAGTGGGTCTCTTATGCTTTATTTATGAAGAGTTACATTAGAGTTTTTTGATAGAAATTACCTTGAATCCATGGGTAGGTTTTGATAGTAGAGAATTTTCACAATATTAATTCTGAATAGGTTTTATATTTTTAGAGCAGTTTGCATTCACAGTGATATTGAGTAGAAGATGCAGAGGTTTTCCATACACCCTTTTTCCTGTCCACATATATAGCCACTTTTATCAGCAACAGAATATACCAGCAGAATGGTATATTTTGTTATAGATGATGAGCATATATTGACACTCTTCAGTCAGTGGTAGGATTTTTGTTTCCACCTTTCTGCCTCTATACTGGGATTTTGTCTGGCTTGAACTTGCTCATATCTTGTGCATGCTTTTACTGTTATTATCTAAACAGTCACTGTAAAATCCTGGGTCATCTAGATTTTTCTCCTATGTTATCTTCTAGTGGTTTTATAGTTTTGTATTTTTTAAATTTCTGAGTCATATTGAGTTACTTTTTTTTCTGAAGTATGTTAAGTATATGTTGAAATTAATGTTTTTTTGGATATGGATATCTAGATGTTCCAGAGTTCTGTTGACAAAGATTATCATTTATCTACATTGTATTGCCTTATTCTTTTGTCAAAGATCAGGCATAATAGACTCTATATGGCTGTGGGTCTCTTTGTGGTCTCTCTTCTGCTCTCTCAAGCTATTTTATATATTGTTGTAGCTTTATTGTAAGTCTTGATACTGAGTGCTGTCAGTCCTTTATATCTACTATTCTTCTTCAAAAAAAGTCTTTTGAGGATTATTCCCTCTACAAAAACAGAGGATCGGTTTACTGATATCTACAAGATGATTTACTCATTTTCTCTTGCTTGTGACGGCATTGAATCTGAAGATCAGTTTTGGAAGAAGAGATGTGTAGTAAGCATTCTTGTCAGACTAGCTTTGGACCACCAGCCCACAAATAACACGGAGACTTATTATTAATTATTAAAGCTTGGCCTTCGCTTAGGCTTTTTCCTAACTAGCTCTCATAACTTAACCTGTTTCTGTTACTCTGTGTTCTATCATGTGGCTCAGTTACCGGTTACTTCTTCTTAGAACAGCACATCTGACTTGCTGTGAGTCTGCTGGCAAAATCGCGAGCCTAGATTCCTTCTCCCAATTTCTCTCTCTCTCTGCCCAGAATTCCAGCCTATACCTCCTGCCTAGCTATTGTCCATTCAGCTTTTTATTGCACCAATCACAGCAATACATCTTCACACAGTGTACAAATATCCCACGACACAGATGTCTAGAAAATGACTTTTCCTCTTAATGGACATGCAATGTTTCTCTATTTAGTCATTTGATTTATTTTGTTAGGTTTTTTCTCTTCCTTAAATGGACCTTGTATATATTTTGTTACATTTATACATATGTATTTTTGGCATCAATATAAATGTTAATATGTTTTAAATTTCAATTGACAGCAACTAATTTTTGTGTATATCTTATATCTTTCACTTTGCTATATGTATTATCTTCAGGAGGACTTTTTGTTGGTAATTTGAGATTTTCTACATAAACAATTATTTTGTTTCCAAATAAAGAAAATTTTTATTTCTTCCTTCCCAATCTATATTTCTCCCTTTCTTTAGCTTTAATGTTATTGTAGTTATGGCAGTGTTAAAATAATAGGAGTGAGAGGGGACATCATTGCCTTGTTCCTGGTCTAAGCTGAAAGCTGTGAGTTTCTCATCATTAAGTATGATATAGCTGTAGAATGTTGTAGTTGCTCTTGATTGACCTGAGAAAGTTCATCTTTGTCCCTAGTTTATTGGATTTTTATCATGAAAAGGAGTTGGATTTATGTTAAAGATCTCTTGATGTTTATAAGAGATGTTGGTCTGTAGCTTCCTTCCTTCCCTCACCCTTCTCTATCCTTCTTTTCTCTCTTCTTCCCTCCCTCCATCCCCCCCACTTTTTTTTTTTTTTTTGGTTTTTTGAGACAGGGTTTCTCTGTGTAGCTTTGCGCCTTTCCTGGAACTCACTTGGTAGACCAGGCTGGCCTCGAACTCACAGAGATCCGCCTGGCTCTGCCTCCCGAGTGCTGGGATTAAAGGCGTGCACCACCACCGCCCGGCTCATCCCCCCACTTTTAAACAGATGTATTTATTTAGTTTTCCTATTAGGGTAATGCTAACCTCACAAAACTGACTCGGTTTCTTTTTCTTGAAATTGTAGACGTTGTGTAATTTATTTCTTAACAATTTTTACTTGAATTTGCCTGGGATACCATGGTGCTTTTTGTTGTAGAATCATTGGTACAACTTCTTTATAGATTCTTATATTTTTGGTAAGAGGAGTGTAGAAATAAGCTAGAAGTCAGAGTTTAGACTAGTCTCCCCATTTTCTTGAGATAGGATCTTACT
The DNA here is from genome assembly GCF_049852395.1 of Peromyscus maniculatus bairdii. Taxonomy (NCBI): domain Eukaryota; kingdom Metazoa; phylum Chordata; class Mammalia; order Rodentia; family Cricetidae; genus Peromyscus; species Peromyscus maniculatus. The sequence continues at coordinate 39,908,175 of NC_134855.1, forward strand.
AGGTAGCCCTGGCTGGCCTGCACTCTCTATATAGACGAGGCTGGCCTCAAACTCAGTGACCCTCCTGCCTCTGTCTCCTGAGTGCTGGGATTAGAGGCATGTGCCACCATGCCTAGCAGACTAGTTTCTTGATTTACAGATGATGAGCCTGAAACTGAAAGACATAAGGAAATACGTCTAAGGACATACCATTTCTAAACGTTAATAGTGAGAGCTCAATCTAGTACCTGAATCTTTTGATTCTTTGTTCAGCATGCTCTATATTATTATATAGTCCTGACTTAGCACAGTGGCACTATCTGAATGGCACGTTGAAATGGTATTTAGGTAAACTTTATGAGGCAATTCTAGATGTTATTTCAGGCTCATAGGTACAAATACTTCAAATCCTCATGGTACTCCTGAAATGTTGCTAATGTCTTCCATCTTCACAGATGGGAATTGAGGCTCTGAGATATGAAAAACTTACCCAGTTTCACATACATAATGAGTATTTACCTAAAGTTGGAAAATATTTCATCTAATTAAAAAGTAATTACATTCCTTCAAAGCTAATAAAAGATTCTAAGAGCTGGAAGTTTGAGGATACTCTACAGAAATCTTCTCGAATTTGTGCTACCCATATACTTGTGGTGTGGAGCTGCCATTAGTTCCTCATCTGTGAGTTGGAATTTGGAATTACTCCCCTTCATGTTGGGATTTTGTTTGGCTTGAAAGAAATTTTGGGTTGGGCACTGAACTGTTTTAAAACAAGATTAGATTACAGTGACAGTTGCATTACTTGTGGAATATTAATTATTTTAACTAGGCAAAGATGTGTCACATTTGTTTATGCTGCAGAATGTTACTTTTTTTTTTTTTTTTTTTTTTTGACTTTTTGAGACAGGGTTTCTCTGTATAACAGCCCTGGCTGTCCTGGAACTCACTTTGTAGACCAGGCTAGCCTTGAACTCACAGAGATCCTCCTGCCTCTGCCTCATGAGTGCTGGGATTAAAGGCACATACTACCATGCCCAGCGCTATTACTTTAACTGTGTGAAAGTGTGTTACATTTGTTTATGCTGCCTTTGTTAACCATGTAAGATTTGCTACATTTGTTTCACCTTGCCTGCCTAAGGCACCTGATTGGTCTAATAAAAAGCCAAATGGCCAATAGCTAGGCAGGAGAGGGATAGGTGGGGCTGGTGGGCAGAGAGAACAAGCAGGAGGAGAAATCTAGACTCGAGAGGAGAGAAGGAAGAGAAGAGAATGAGGGAGAAAAAGAGGGGCACACCCAGGTCCAGAAACTAGGCACCCGCCAGCCAGCCAGACACTGGAGGAAGCAGGGAAGTAAGACATACAGAAAGAAAGGTAAAAAGCTCGAGGCAAAAGGTAGATGAAGAGAAACAGGTTAAATTAAGTTACAAGAGCTAGGTAGGACTGTGGAAGAAAGATGACTCAGTTGGTAATGTGCTTGCTGTACAAGTGTGAGGACCTGAGTTTGGATCTCTAGTCCCCATGGAAAAAGTTAGCTGTGGTGATTTGTGCCTGGCATCCCAGGACTGGAGAGATAGTGACAGACTCCTAGGTGCTCACTGGCTAGCTGGTCTAGCAGGATTGGTAAGTTTCAGGTTCAGAGAGAGACCCTGTCTCAAAAAAAGGGGAGAACAATCTGAATTGACCTCTGGTCTGCACACACATACACACACATCACACATGTCCCACAGTAAAAATTTTAAAAATACATCATCAATTTTTCTACAAATATTCTATTATTTAAATGTGTTTAATACATAATTTAGAAATTACGTATCACACCTCTTTAATCTTCTCTAATTTGTGACCTTGACACTTTTGACATATATAGGTCACTTAAAGATATTACTGTTATTATTTTTTTTATAATTTTGTGCATTGAGTTTTCATCAAGTTCACCCTCCCTCCCCCTATTCTTTTCCAGATCTCTAACCCTTTCTTCCTACCCAACTTTGTGTCTTAAAACAAAACAAAACAAAAAAACAAAAAACTGTTTATTTCTTTTCTTCTTTCTTTCTTTCTTTCTTTCTTTCTTTCTTTCTTTCTTTCTTTCTTTCTTCTTTCTCTCTCTCTCTCTCTCTCTCTCTCTCTCTCTCTCTCTATTCTCTCTCTCTTTCTTTCTTTCTTTTGGGGGAGGTTGAGACAGGGTTTCTTTGTGTAGCTTTGAAGCCTTTCCTGGAACTCACCTGTAGCCCAGCCTGGCCTCAAACTCACAGATATCTGCCTGCCTCTGCCTCCTGAGTGCTGGGATTAAAGGTGGTGTGTGCCACCACTGCCCAGCTGTTTATTTCTTATTGTGCATTTGTTTGAAGATTTTATAATAAGATTCAAGTTGTAAATTTTTGGTCATTAATACCATGGAGGTGATGTTCCCTTTTCTATGTCTCATATCACTTGACACATGACCTCTTGTATTTGGTGCTGTTAACCTTGATTATGGAGGCAATTCTTAACTTTTGGAACAACAAATAAAAAAAGCTTTCCTTTTATCATAAAATCATGGAGATCCTTTGAGATATGCAAGTGTACTTCCTTTAAGCTTTAGCATCCTCATGGTAAATATTTGCTGTAGTAAGTATTTTAGTATTTCTTGCATGATGATTTTTCTATTTCTTTTATTCCCGTCTATAAAGTGTAGGATCTAGGCCACTTGGGAGCCTGAGGGCTCAGTCTTGTAATTCTAGCTACTTGGGATGCTGAGGGGAGGATTGCAAATTCAAAACCTGCCTGTGCTACATAGTAAGTTCAAGACCAGCTAGGATGTCTTAGTGAGACTTGTTTTAAAAAAAAAAAAAAAAGTTAAAAGGAAAAAAAAAAAAAGAGGGCAGTGAATATAGGTCAGTGGTTGACTGTTTGCCTAGCACCGAGTCATTGCTGTTGGTCCCTTTCCCAGGTTCATTACTTTTGCCTTTGTTTGTGACCCATTTAGGTTAACTAGGGAAATCTATGTGACCATGAAAGTGTAGCTAATTTTTCGCTCCTGGTGGCATCACTAGTGCACACACAACTAGTGGCGATGACTTCCTCTCCCTAAATCTATTAGCAACAAATAGTTCAGTAGCGAGAAGTAGAGCCTTGAATTCCTACTCCATCAATGCCTCACTATTGATGGATGCTTTGTGATGTATATCTAATGTATCAATCTTTTTTAATTAAAAAATAATACCAGGCACATACCATCATATCATGGCTGGACTAGGCAATCCAGTAGGAGGAAAAGGGTCCCTTAAACAGGCAAAAGAGTCAGAGACAACTCTCACTCCCACTGTTAGGAATCCCACAAGAAGACCAAGCTACTTAGTCATAATGTATATGTAGAGGATCTAGGTCAGACCCCCTATAGGCTCCCTGATCTCTGTGAGCCCTGATGAGTCCCAGTCAGTTAATTCTGTGGGCTGTGTTTTCGTGGTGGTATCCCTGTCCCCTCTGGTTCCTTTGATCCTTCCTTCTCCTCTGCAGGATTCCCAGAGCTCTGCCTAATATTTGGCTGTGGGATCTGCATTTGTTCCCGTGAATTGTTGGATGAAGACTCTCTGGTCTTTTTGATGACGATTCTGGTCTCAGAAAACTCTTCATGCAGGACACACTGTCGGTCAAAGGTTTTGTGACTGGGTTGGTGCCCCAGTCCTTCTACTTGAGGTCTTCCCTGGTTACAGGAGATGGTGGGTTCAGGCTGTGTCCCCCAGTACTAGGAGTCTTAATAGGGTTACTCTCATAGATTTCATGGAGTTTCCATTTGCACTAGGTTTCCACCTCACTCCTGAAATGCCCCCCAATTCCAGTTGTTTCTCCCGGTATTTTCTCTTTCCCTCTACCCCTACTTGATCCTTCCTGACCCCAACCCCACCTGCCCCCAGTCCACCCTTGAAATCTATTCCATTATCCCTTCCCAGGGAGTCCCTTGCACCCCCTCTTAATCCCCCCTCATTGATTGGTCACTATGGGTTTGTGGACTGCAGCATGATTATCTTTTACTTGACAGCTAATGTCCCCTTCATGTTTATTTTTCTGGGTCTGGGTTACCTCACTCAGGATGATTTTTTTTCCAGTTCCATCCATTTGCCTGCAAATTTCATGATGTCATTGTTTTTAATAGCTGAGTAATCCTCCATTGTGTAAATGTACCATATTTTCTTTATCTATTGTTTGTTTAAGGGACATCTGAGTTGTTTCCAGGTTCTGGTTATTATGAGTAAAGCTGTTTGTGAGTTCATGATTGCTGTGGCTGTGTCTTGCCCAGGAGATGACATTTCTCAGCCTTTTAACCTATAGTCTGACTCTTTCATTTTTTCTGCTCTATCTTCCAACAGTATTACCTGACCCTTGAAAGGGATGGTGTGTAATTGTATAATACATAAAAATTAACTGTAGTTTTTCATTTGGTTACAAGATAAAAAGGTTCCATATGATTTTTTTTCATACCACTTTCATTTTGGCTTACCTTCCCGCATCTTATTTCCCGTCTCCTCTACCTCCTCCCTGATTAAAACTTTCCTCTCCTTTTCCACTCTCATAGTATCTATTCTATTCCCTCCATTCCTTAAGAAGTCTTCCTCCCAATAGCCTCTTTCTAATTTCCTGGCCCCTACAGGCCCAAGTTGAACACACAGATTAGAGATTTGAGGTTAGGATCCCCATATAAGAGAGAACATGCTGCATTTATCATGCTTTCAGTACCTACCTCCATACAAGTTTTCAGTTTTAGGAATTTACCTGCAGATTTCATAATTTCATTTTCTTTTGCAACTGAACAAAATTTCAGTTGTGTATATATACCACATTCACTATCAGTTGATTGGCATTTAGGTGGATTCTGTTTTCTAGCTGTTATGAAAAGAGCAGCACCATTGGATCTAGCATCCTGTGGGTATTTGTCCAGGTGTGGACTAGCTGAGCTGGAAGGTAGTTCAATCTCTAGCATTTTTTTAATAATCTCTACATTGATTTCTACAATGGCTACACCAGTTTGCACTCCTGACAGTGAATACGGGCTGCTTTTCCCCCACATCCTCACCAACATTTGTTACTTAGTTCGTTCTTTCTTTCTTTCTTTCTTTCTTTCTTTCTTTCTTTCTTTCTTTCTTTCTTTCTTTCTTTCTTTCTTTCTTTCTTTCTTTCTCTCTCTCTCTTTTCTTTCTTTCTTTCTTTCTTTCTTTCTTTCTTTCTTTCTTTCTTTCTTTCTTTCTTTCTTTTTTTTTTTTTTTTTAAATAATCTTTTGTAGCCATGACTGGCCCTAAACTCACTATGAAGGCCAGGATGGCCTCAAACTCACAGAGATGCTATTGCCTTTGTCTTGCAAATGCTGTGATTAAAGACCATTAAGCCTATTATCATTTGATTTCTTGAGACTGGGGTGAGATGTTGTCTCAAAGTAGTTTTTATTTGCATTTCCTTGGTGGCTGATGATGTTGAACACTTTTTGAAGTGTTTATGATTTTATTTTTAAAAATTAGAATGCAGTGAGCTGGCTTTCAGGTCCTATTACCTATTGGTCCTGCCTGAATTGAATGTACCAGGCTTTGCTCTTTCCCTGCATGGGAGGATTTACCCTTTTGGAGGAGGGCATGGGGGATGGGGGGGGAATGTAAGGGTGAGGGAGGGGGAGGAGAGATGAGAGGAGGATCTGTGGTTGATATGTAAAATGAATAAAAAAATAAAATGCAGAAAAAGTGATTTGTTCAATGTGGCCACATTGGGAAAAAAGACTAAGAGATTCCAGGGAAACCCCCAAATCTTAGGGGTCCTGCAATGAGATTAAAGTTTAAGTAGAGGGTCTAGGATGTGCTGTTAAAGTAGTACTAGTCAAGTTGTAGTCCTGCCTATCATTGTTTGGGCTTCAGTCTTAACATTTAAGGTGGTCTGATAGGTTAGAACTGCATGAATCTTTTTCCAAGAAACAAGATCCTCCTCTAGCTGGAGCTTTTTTTTCTCTTATCATGAGATTCCTAGGGAAATATCCATTTTGGGGGGGTTCATTGTTTCAGTAGTCTGATAATTAGATTGAGAGATACTGCATTTCTGCCAGGCTTGTTACAATTCCCTATTTTTTTGCTTTCGTAATCCAAGCTTGAGATGGAAAGAGTTTTTATTTGTAACAATATAACAAAGAGAATGTAAGTAGGAACCAATGTTAGAACACATTTAGTACCATATAGCCATGCATAAGAACTGCTTTTCATAATCTCTTGGTTTTTAGTTAATTTTGCAAGGACTGACACAATCACTTCCATCTTGTTGATTTGGGTCAGGGTCTTATCATGAAGCTTAGCTAGACTCAAACTTAAAATCATCTTTTTTCTGTTTCCTAAGACCTGGGATTACAAGTAAGCACTGCCATGCCCAGAGTGACTTGATTTCAGTTCTGTCAGCTTCCTCCCTGCACAATATTGTCTGAAGGTATTGTTGATTAATTCTCCAAGAGTTGGTTCTCCAATGTCTCTTGATGCTAGGAAAAGACTCATAGTGCATGATCTGATTTGATCCATGCTGTAGCGGAGGGTAAGTGACAGATGTTAAGAAGTCAGTACCAATGAACCCTTTGTGCCTCTTAGGTCAGGCATACCTGGTTTATCCTGCTTGTCTTGTGAGTAATGTCCCAGCATCATAGGAATGTTGTTCGGGTTCCTTTGTCAAAATCTGTGCTTTTGTAGAATGTTAGCAGTTTACTTAAAAGGCTTTGCAGAAACACAATTGTCTCATAACAGACAATAGTAAGCTATAAGGTTTCATGAAAATATAACCAACAATAGTTAAACTATTTTGAAAATTAAGTAATTGTGTACAGATTTACAGATACCTAATATATATCAATCTTTAGATGGCCTATATAGTGTAAGAGGCATCTTACTCATAAAGAAATAATTAGCATCATGACACAGATATAGATTATATGAGCTATATATAAGGCAAAATTTAGACTGTTTTGTTTAGTAAAATAAGTCTATAACACGGACAATTAAAATTTTAAATCTCATAAGTTTAGGGAATAAGGCTAATTATTACAAACAGATTATGTATAAGTGTATCTCATACATATAATAACAAAAGACTTATTTTGTCAGAGTAAACAGACGTATATCCAGGTTTTAATTAACAAGATTGACTTTTATCTATCTTGAATCTGAGTTTGGATCTCATGCTTATAAAAGCTTAATAAATCTGTCTACTTAGTTCTATTATAAATAAACCAAAAAATAGCACAAGCTTGCACAAAAATATTAACTCAAACTGCAAGGTGTAAACCTTTGGTTCAATAGTTAAATTTTGCACACATTTCTTATATTTATAGGAGAAATTTATTTTCTTAAGCCTCCCTATCTCTCTTAACAGTATAATTCAGGGGTGGAGTTTCTGAATTAATGAGCATTCCCTGCACAAAGAAACTTCTCTTATGAGGTGTAAGAGTTGCTCTTGTATATGGTTAGAAAAATAAAAATTAAGAGAGAAATTTTATATCAAACCACTTCAGTAAAATAATAGTATTAGGTTTACCCTGGAGCCTGTGAGTTCTGCAACTATGGGTTCTTGGCCAGATTTACACAACCAGGAATGTGTTTCTTCTGCGGAACAGGCCTTAAATCCAATCAGAAAGTGGTTGGTTGCCTCTGTAACATTTGTGTCACTATTGAACCCATGGGCATCCCTTGATGCGCCAGTCATTACTGTAGCTTACAGGGTTCACACCTGGATAACTTTTCACCCTAGCCACCTATAGAGTGCCTTACACTGCTATAAGAGCGGCAAACGGGAGAAGCTTTCTGGTCAGTATTATCTTGATTTTTCCATGTCCTGGAACAGAGGGGTGTGGTGTCTTCAGCAGGGGTCTTACTATCGAGTTCTTGTAGGCAAGCAAGAGCAATGTAGAAAGCCTATATTGTTTTGAAGAGTCTTTAGGACACCTCTGACAATAACTTGAGATGAGGGATCTCACACCTGGCACTGAGCTTTTTAACTAACACCAAAGATTCTTGAAAAATCCATTTGTAAACATACTAATATATATGTATATATATTCATATAAACAGACTATTCATATAAGACTATTTAATTGGAGTTACCCTACACAGGGTATAATGCTCCTCCCAGAAGGTTTGGTTTCCAATACATTTCTCTTAAAAAGCATGTCTGCATATGTAGCAAATTAGTGGCAAAAATGCCTGGCTAATGACATTTTGCATAATCTTTAGTATGTAAATAACTCATGTGATTTAATCAGTTTGAAATTCTAATTGATTAACTACCTTTATTTAATTAAATTCCCTTATGGTAATCTTTTATTGAACAAGAACCTAGCCAAAACAGAGGCCAGCCTGGCCTATATAGTGAGTTCCAGGATAGCCAGAGCTATATGGAGAGACCCTTTCTCAAACAACAAAGAATTACAGATATAATAGTAATATTTTTCATATTATAAACTTCTTATAATAATATTGCCTTGTAATATAGTGAGGGCTATACTTTTATATGTATAGATCATAGCAAACACTTAAAGAATAATTTTTGAGAAAGGAAATGTGATTTTTTTTATTAGTCTTACCTTGATTTGCCTATTTTTTTATACAGGTTAGTGATTACCTCATGTTAATTTTATTTTTTTCTCCAAGTTTCATAATGGTTCAAATTATATGAATAAAGACATAAGAGCTCATATTTAGTTATCTTGGAAATAAGTCTGCACAAGAAAACACCCTACATTGCTTGGACTGTCAAATTTTCAAGAAAGTATGATTTTTAAAAGTAACATTGTTAAAGAATTTTATGTTGGCTGAACACTTGGTTGGAAACCAAGTAAAGTAACTTAAGTCCAAGAGCCAGTCAAAGTAATAAGCAATGAACATTTATCACATGCTCTGGGTGTGTGTTTAGAAGTTTCATCATAATTCATCTGTATTGTATGTGAAACCCTCCTAATGTTAGTAAAGCATCTACCTAAGGCTGAGGAAAGGATAATCGCTCAGGAAAAAGGTGACAGGGTACTTCAAGATACATATGGTACTTCAGCTTAAAATAAATTATTCTTGCTAAGTACTTGAAAAAAGTTTAAAATTCTCCTCCTATAAATATAGGAAATGTTTACAAAATTTAGCTATTGAACCAAAGGTTTACACCTTGCAGTATGAGTTAATTTTTTTTTGTGCAAGTTTGTTCAATTTTAGTTTATTTATAATAGAACTAATTAGATAGATTTATTAAGCTTCTATAAGCATGAAATCCAGACTCAGATTCAAGTTAGATAAAAGTCAAATAAGGCTATGACGCATAGTGGCAAAAATTTAGTGTACTTTGTTTAGACTGAGTGACTCCATTTAAGACTGGCTAGATTTTACTGTGATGTTCTTCATTCTAAGTAATTCAATTTTGCTTGGTAACACCTTTAAACAATTGACTCAGGATTCCAAAAATCAGGCAACACAATTTTTCTTTGTACCTTGTTTTTACTAGTTGGACTTATACATCACAGATAAATGGAAGACATTTCAGTGTTTGGAGCAGAAAACATCAAGCTAAATTAATAATTTTCACATTATATTTCTGAACAACTGTGAAAGTTTTCACAGTTACACATAGGAAATAAAATTCATTCTTTCCTACTCTATTAGTTGATTAGAAAGAACTATGTGTGAATCAAAAGAGATCTAAGAGTGTGTTTTTAAATGTCCATATTAGTAAATTTATATTTTGTAATCAGCACTACTAAAAATGTTTTAAAATCAGTTGATAAATGACTTCCTTCCTTCCTTCCTTCCTTCCTTCCTTCCTTCCTTCCTTCCTTCCTTCCTTCCTTCCTTCCTTCCTTCTTTCTTTTTTTTCTTTCTTTCTTTTTTTTTTTGAGACAGGGTTTCTCTGTGTAGCTTTAGAGCCTTTCCTGGAACTCACTCTGTAGCCCAGGCTGACCTCGAACTCACAGAGATCCGCCTGCCACTGCCTTCTGAGTGCTGGGATTAAAGGTGTGTGCCACCACTGCCTGGCTGATAAATGATTTCTTTATTGCTTGTAAGTTAAATTAACTGCATAACCAATTTTACATAACCAATATCATACTTTTAAATTTTAAATCATTTTAAAATTGAAAATATTTTTTATGTAACATATTCAGATCATGGTTTTCCATCTCTAATTTCCTCCCAGATCCTTCCCAACTCTCCATCCATCCAAGACCACACACTCTTTCTCTTTCTCTTTCGAAAACAAGCAGGAAAAATAAAACAAAGCAAGCTGAATAAAACAAACAAACAAACAAAAAACTGTAAAAGAAACAAAAACAAGGAAAAAACACCAGAAACACATATACTCCAACCCCTCCCCTGCCCACCATATAAACACAAAATTGGAAACTGTGATATAAGCAAAAGACCAGTAAGATAAAATATGCTCAAACAAAGCAGTTTGAGACAAAAACACCAAAATACCAGTGAGCTCACTTTGTGTTGGCCATCTATGGCTGAGCATGGGGCCTGCCCTTAAGTGTGCAAACAGTTGAAAATTGTGGATAGCTTCTGTGTTAGGGATGGGGCTGTGTCCACTTCCCCTCTCAGTGCTGCGACCCCATGCGGCTTGGACCTGTAAGCATCTCTGTTGGTTCGCACATGCATTAGTCATGTGTATCTGGAAGACACTGTTTCCTTGGTTTCCTCCATCCCCTCTGGCTCTTACGATCTTTCCACCTCTTCTACATAGCTCCCTGGACTTTGATGAAGATGTCCCATTTAGGACTAAGTTTTCCGAGGTCTCTCATTTTTAGCACATCGTCCAGTCATGTGTCTCTGTATTAGTTTTCATCTCCTGTGAGACAAAGCTTCTCTGATGATGAAACGCTGATCTGTGGATATAGCAGAATGTTGTTAGGAGTCATTCCTTTTTTTTTTTCTTCTGAGACAGGGTTTCACTGTGTACCTCTGGCTGTCTTGGACTCACTCTGTAGACCAGGCTGGCCTTGAACTCAAGAATTGGTCTGCCTTTGCCTCTGAGTGCTGGAATTAAAGGTGCCACCACTACCCACTGAGGAGTCATTTTATTGCTAAATTCCTTTAGCAGGACAATAGCATCTGGTTTTCCTCTGGGTCCATGGCCTGTCTAGTCTCAGATTCTTGACCACCCGGGCAGTGTTGGACATGGTTCCATTTCTTGGAGGGGGTCTTAAATCTGGTCAGATCATGGTCGGTTATTTCCACAACTTCTGTGCTGTTATTGCACTAATGTTATCAGGCAGGCAGGTTGACATGGTAGATCAAAGGTTTGTAGCTGTGTTTTGTTCACCTTTCTCCTCTGGTAGCACACAGAGTACATTGCAGTACCATGAACTCTAGTCGGTGGTGGTGAAGGCTGTAGTTTGGCACCAGCATGACCTCTCTGTGTTCAGTGAGATATGTAGCTGTTGTCTTCAGCAATAGGGACTTACCGTCTTTTTTTTTTTTTTTTTTTTTTTTTGAGAGCAACCAATAGACATGGCAATAGCCCGAGTTGTTTGGGGCCCTTTTGGCCAACAACTCAATCAGATATAACCCACTGGAGGTTTTGCTTGGTGTTAAGAGATGTCTTATTGGGGCTTTGCCTCCCTTGTTATTTGGTGATTCCATATATATATATATATATATATATATATATATATATATATATATATATAATGATTCCATATATATACATATATATATACACATATATATGTATATATATAAAATTATTTTTAAGAGGCTTCTATGGTGGCAGGTTTCCACATGACACCTGTAATGGCCCTTAGTGTTACCTGCCCCCTCCCATTATTCCCTCCCTTCCCTCCCTCTTGCCACTTCCTCTCTCTTTAATCCTCTCATTCCAGTCTTCCCTCTACCCCATAGCTATATATTCTATTTCCCTTTCTTGGGAGAGCTTCCTTTCCCCCAGCCCCTTAGTGTATACCTAACTCTTGTGGTTCTACAGATTGTACCATGCCTATTCAAAGCGTAAAAGCTAGCCTCTATGTGTAAGAGAATACATACCATATTTGTCTTTTTGCATATGTGTTATCTCACTCAGGATAATTTTTCATAACGAATACCACAGATAGTTTATTTTTCATTTATAGACAAGTACTCATGGAAAGCTTAGCTACTGGGATATAAAAACATTTCATATTCATTAAAATTCTTCCTTCCTTACATAGAATTTTTATCTGTATTGTTCCTTGAATTTTCATTATCTTTGGTAGGAAGAGTTCTATGACAACATTCTTTGGAAGAAGTTTCTTCATTTAATCATAGCTCTATAATAGGTACTATTCTTGTGGGATTGTCATATCTTTTATTCTGAGAGATCTTAGAGAAGGCATTTGAAAAACCTACCTTTTCTTTTTCTGGAATGATTATAAAAGATGTTCTTAATGACAGATTGTAACAAAATTTGTTGTGGGATCCTCCTCTTTGTAGAGAAATCCAGTTCCTCGTATTTAACTTTGAAACTAGGTTATTCATCAGATATCCTTCTTGCTCCACAGGCAGTGACATTTGCATGTTCATTGTGTTTATTAGTGTCATAATTTTTCACACACTGGAAGATATTAATTTCAGGTGTTTCAGTCTGCCAAAGCAATTGTGAAGGAATATATTTATTTTGATGTTCAAATTGTAAGAAGTTAAACATAAAGAACTTGAAGTACTAGTTGATGATCAAGATGACATGTCCAAATCAATGTCCAACTCATATTATATGCTTGTAAATGTAGCAATAAAAGTAACTTTTTAATGTTAGGTTTGATGAAAATATTAGAACATTTAGAACAAAATAATCCATATGCTTTAAGTGGTGGGAATGGCGACCCCAATTTGAAGGCAGGTTAGAATGCACAAATCATTTCTTTAGTAACAGACTGCTACAAGAAGATGGAAACCCAGCATGGTTAAGTAGTGAGGCTTTTGTGTATGTTTTCTTACAGAATAAAAGAAAAGCAGGTTTTCTCAGACAAAAAATAAAAATATTAACATGTGTTTTTTAAATTTATAGTTTTAATCTTTACAATAATTTGTCACATTGGTTTATTTTTTCAAAAATTGAGTAGAGGTCATTTCTTTTTCTGTTTTTATGTGTTACAAATATTACCTGTCATTCAGCTGTCACATAGACGAGGCCAGTGGGGTGAAGGACGTGAGTGTGGACCACCTTCTCACCAGTAGTCCTTGCTGGAGCATCCCAGCGCTAACTAACTCTGCTTCACGGCACGGTGGCTGTTCTGCAGCAGCTCTTTCCATTTCTTTTTCAGTAGTGCAGCACACACATGATTTTATTTCTGTCTCTACCCTCTGTGAAATAATTCAGACAGACGTTGTTATCTCCAGAAAAAGAATGATAAATTCAGGCTCAGTTATCTGACCATGATCTAACAAGTTAGTAGCAAGGTCAGTACTAGAATTCCTTAAGGTGTCTTGACTCTGAATTTCATTAACTTTCTGCTGCTTCTCTTAAATGATGCATTATGTTTTCCTCAGTTGAGGGTAAAACTACCTTTTTTTTTCTTTTTAAAACAAATTTATTTATTTTACATCCCGACTGCAGTTTCCCCTCCCTCCTCTCTTTATAGTCCCTCCTGCCACCCCTAACTCTGTTCCCACCCCCCATCCACTCCTCCTCTGTTTCTGTTTAGGAAAGGACAGGTCTCCCATGAGTATTAAGAAAACAAGGCATATCAAGGAAATGTGAATCAAAATGATTCTGATATTCCATCTTACACCTGTCAGAATGGCTAAGATCAAAAACACAAGCGACAGCTCATGCCGAAGAGGATGTGGAGCAAGGTGGGAGTGCAAACTTGCACAGCCACTTTGGAAATCAGCATGATAGTTTCTCAGAAAACTGGGAATCAATCTGCCACAAGACTCAGCTATACCACTCTTGGGCATATATCCAAAGGATGCTCAATCATACCACAAAGACACTTGCTCAACTGTGTTCATATCAACTTATATGTTGTAGGCAGAACCTGCAAAAAACTATTCTTTTCAAAGACAGGTGTCTCATGTGATCATTTGATGGGGGAATGTCTTTCTATATGCTGTGAATATGTGTTGCTCTGACTGGATGATAAATAAAGCCGTTTGGCCTATGGCAAGGCAGCTTAGAGGCAGGCGGGAAATTCAAAGAGAGAGCCAGGAAGAAGGAGAGGAGAGACTCCAGCAAGCCACCCAAGGAGCAACATGTAATGGGACACAGGTAAAGCCACGGAACATGTGGTGATACATGGATTAATAGTTATGGGCTAATTTAAGATATAAGAGGAAGCTAGCAAAAGGCTTGAGCCATGACCATGAAGTTATAATTAATATAAGCCTCTTTATTAAACATTTAGATAAGTTGCTTTTATTTTTTTTTAATTTTACAAATAGTGCTTCCATGAAAACAGTCTGTGTGTTCTCTAGAGTGGATACTGAGATGCCTAATTGAATTAAAACCTTTACTAGGTGTTCAGAAAATTGACCTCCTGACTGTCTGGTTCAATTTTTATATATATCATCCTTCAGTTATTTGCCACCATATGCCTTTTCCCTAGCATGCTAATATTAGTAATTGCTTTCCTTATCCTAACAGATTAAAAAACAGTATGTGACTATTTTTTGTTTTTTGAGACAGGGTTTCTCTGTGTAGTTTTGGTGCCTGTCCTGGATCTTGCTCTGTAGACCAGGCTGGCCTCAAACTCACATTTCTTTTTTTGTTTGAGTATGTGACTATTTTTATGAATCTGTATTTCCTTATAGTATATTCTAAATGTTTTGGCTATTTTTCCATGTGGATTTCCTGTTAATCATTTTGTATGACTTTAAAAATAGACCTTTTCTGTTTATAGATAATACTTCATCTATTAATTATATGTTACATTTTCAGATTTATTTTACTAATTTTTAAAAGGAAGCTTTTTAGTCTTATTTAGCCTAATTTATCAAGTTTTCTGTTATTAACTTTTTCTTTTTTCCAGTTCATAAAGATAGTATTCTACATAGATAGTAATTTAAATTTAAAAGTATTATAGAACCTTAACTAGGCCTGTTTTGGGTAGTGTTTTAAGACAGAGTTAATAGTTTCCTTTTGCTCAAGCTCATAAATATATTCTATGTATATAACATTTTTAAAATAAAAGATTTCTGTATCTCCCTGCTCTCTTTCTGCTTAAGCCTTTGCCCCCCCCCCCAGTATTCCTCCTTTTACTTTTGTATCACATCCTCTCTCAATTTTATGTTCTTTAAAAAAAAATCCCACTGAGTCCATTTAGTGCTACAAGTCTGTGTGTGGTTGTAGGAGCATCTCTTGAAGTATGAGTTGCCTCTTAGGGCTTGTATCCCTGAAGAAAATGGACTCTTCCCTCCTAGCAGTTAACATTGACTAATGGCCCCTCAGAATGGGACAGGGTTTTGTTGATTCCAGCCCTGTTCTGTGGTGGGGTTTTATTTGGCTTGATATTGATCAGGTTTTGTGCATGCAGTCACAGCCATGTGTGTAACTGCCTCAACCTGTCCCAGAAACACTATTTTGCCATATCATCCATTAATCTTTGGGTATTAAAATCTTTCTACCTTCTCCTTCATGGTAATCCTTGAGTCTTGGGAGGAGGAAGTATGATATACATACCCCATTTAGGGCACTCAGCAGTCTCTTATTCTCTACATATCCATCAGTTGTGGGTCTCTGTTCATTTCCATCTCCTGCACAAAGAGGCTCTTGGATGAAGGTTGAGCGATTCAATAATCTGTGGGTATACGGATAAGTACTCATAAGGCTTAATATGGTATCCATTTAGCAGAATAATGGTAGTAGGTTTACTCCAAAGGCCTGTCCTACTTTTGGATTCTTGGCCCCATTAGAAGTCTGTACTTTGGAGTGGACCGTAATCCTATCAGAAAGTGGCTGGTGACTTTCACAGCTCTCACACCCGTGGTTGTAGATTGCCAGGACAATTGCCACAGTAGTGCTGTCAATACTGCCCCTCTCTCCTCCCTCGTTATCTAGTATACTGTCCTCCAAAACAACGAAAGGTAGCTAGGAGGGATGACGCTTCCAGGTCATTATCAGATTGGTTTCTCCATGTTCATGACTCAAGTATGTGCATCTTCAGCAATAGGTCTTAGCATCACATTCTGGAGGATAACCAAGAACAATGGCAATATCCTGCAATATTCGGGAGCCTATAGGACACCCCTGGCTACTATTCAGGCACTACTAATATTCCTTTAAAACACGATATATTAAGTTTCATAAAAGTATTATAGTAATTAGGTTGTTTCTAACAAGATTTTAAAAGCCAGTCCTTGTCTAACATGTTCAGTTTGACATTTCATCTTCTCTTTGGCAGCAGCCATCCATGAGTGCTGCAACTAGATTGTCAATTTCATGATAAATTCTATAAAAAGTAGTATTTAGTTACTGAAATGCTCCTTTACTTTTTATGATAATTTATAATTTTTATAAAGTGCAATAGACAAAATGAGATAAATAAATCTGTTGGCATAATAGAGGTCCTGATTATTGGCTCCTAGATGGAATAAATCTTTAAATTTAATTAATTGTCTTGGTTATTGTCAAATGATTGTACTCCTTTGTTCTTTGTCTTAAATTCCATAGTCCCACTTAGACTTTGACAAGGTTTAATATGATCACAACACCTGTGCTCAGCTGAAGTAGTGATTTTACTAATGGGTATATTGAGAGGAATTTAGTGGGAGATGGTTTAGGAGAAAGGACTCTTCAGTATCCGTTGAGTTCCATTTGTCATGGTCCTCCTGTACGTTATGTGCTCATGATGGGGTGAATGAGTAGGGAGGCCAAGTAGAACATGCACAGAGGAGATTAGTAAGTGGTATTAATTTGATAAAGGCTTAGTAGGGAGGCATTTAGTCATCAGGGAAATACATAGCATTTTTAAATATTTTCCAGCTCATTTGTCTTTTAAAAACACCCCATTTGCCTGCTTGCTTGCTTCTCGTCCCCCGCCCCTCTCTCAGCTGGAGTTTTCCTGTGTCCTGCCCAGTCCTGCAGCTGCTCAGACCCAATTAAACATATAGAGGCTTATATTACTTACAAGCTGTATGCTCTGTGACAGGCCTCTTGCTAGCTAGTTCTTATATTTTAAATTAACCCATTTCTATTGATTATGTTTTGCCATGTGTTCCATGGCTTTACTGGTCTCTTTGCATGTTGCTTTTTCTTCAGTGGCAGCTGGTGTCACTTCCTGCCTTCTTCCTGTCTCTCAGCTTGGATTTCCCACCTGCCTCTAAGCTGCCTTGCCATAGGCCAACCAGTTTTATTTATCAACTAATCAGAGCAACACATTCACAGCATACAGAACAATATCCCACAGCACTTTCCTTCTCTCTTTTCAGTTCAGAAAAAAATACGGAAGTAAGATATTTTAACCTTATGTTACATTAATATATATCTCAGATATTTGGAATTTCCAGGTCCCAGTATCAGAGCAGAGAAACATTACTTTCTATAAAGATAAGTAAATAGTTGTTTAAGAAGTCTGAAAGAGGAGTTAGAAGAAAAAAATGTAGTAAATAGGAGGAATAACTATTTATAAAAGCTATGGGTAGAACAAGAATTAGCAAAAGTGCATGATAGTTCAAGTAGAGGAGAACATCATCGGGGTAGCTTCATTTGTATGTATTTTTGTAGGAGACTGAAGAGGAACGGGATAACAAAGGCTGAAGCTTCTATCAGTAGGTTTTCCAGGACACACTGTACCCATTTCACTTATGTTCTTTGGGATTACAAACAGAAAAACAGCATATGGACTGTGACTAAAGAGTATCAATTAATTGATGGAAACAACAAAATTTTATTGTAGGAAATACTACTTCATCACTTTAGAGGATAGCTACAATCAGAATTACTGGTTTCTTTTCTTTTCTTTTCTTTTTTTTAATGTCCTATTCTTGGTTTATATGTGAAGCATTGTAGATACAGTGCTGTGGGAATAAAAGACTTAGAGTTAGAATACCAAGAATCTAGTACCCCGTTTTCTTTTGAGATAGGTTTCACCAGTGAGGCTGGCCTTGAACTTACAGATCTCCCTGCCTCTGCCTCCCAATTGCTGGGATTTAAAGGAGGGAGCCACAGCACTCAGATGATAAAAGAGTCTTAGTGAGGAATAGTCCCACACAGCCTGTGAGTGTGTTCGTGAGAGATTGTTAATTGATATGTGATGTAGGAAGTCTCCTCTTATTTTGGCATCGTTTTTCTCTAGGTCAAGGACTACGCAACACAGGCAAAGCTAGATGAGGGCAAGTAGGCAGCATGGCACATTGATTCCTCTCTGCTTTTTACTGTGGCTGGGCTGCGGCCAGCCATGACTTACCTGTAAATAGGGACTGTCACTAGAAATTTTCAGGCATAAAAACCTTTTCTCCCCTATGTTGCTTTTGGTCGAGGTATTTTCCTCACAACACAAGTGTAACTGTGACACCCGCCGAGAGATGAGTGAACCTTTTGGTACTTTGTTTAATAACCTTAAGTAGAAATATTATTGATGTTACTACCTTACAAGGTTGTTTTAGAACAAGGTGAAATACTTTAATTATTTAAAATAAAAGGTAAGTTTTCATTTCATTAAATGTGTACAAGAAGCAATACAGTATGAATCCTTCTGTTTTAAAATTTCTCAGAGCTAGGAAATGATGCCCAGCGCTCTGAACATTCTAGCCAAGTGCTCTAGCACTGAGATTCAGCCCCAGTCTTTGATATTTTGAGGAAGGACCATACTATGTAGTTTAAGAAGGCTTTCAGCTTGCAATTCTCTTGCCTCAGCCTTCTGAGTGCTGGAATTCATACATCCCAATTGTGGGCTGTTACAGAATCTCAGTGTTTGTAAGGTAAGTCTTGACTCTTCACTTCCCCTTTGATCCATTTACTTAGTCTATCTGATTACAAGTTTCCTATTCATAAAATAAAGATCTGACAACTCCACTTACAGAGCAATTGGAATTAAATATGATACTATATGTGAATAGTGTTTTGTACACAGTAGAGAATGTTTCTGATAAATGCTAGTCCCGTGTTTACACATGGTAACATTTGAAATCTACTCCATGATCACTGGTCAATTTGTGGAACTTCATTATTTTTACTTATAATTTCTGTCTCACTTGCATGATACAGTCCTTATTTTATATTCTTAGAGTGTATATACTTACAGTTATTTGTGTATGTCTGTTTCAGTCAACAAATACTAGCTGCTAAAGAATGAAAACTCCTCACACTCATTTTATATTCTCTATCATGTGTAAGTAATAGGAAGTTTGTCAATATGACCCATCTATACTATTCCTGAGCATATACTCAAAGGATTCTATATCCTATTACAGAGATATTAGCTCACCCATGCTAATTGCTTCTCTATTCACAATGTCTGGGAAATTAAATCAGCCTAAGTGCCCATCAAGTGATCAATGAGTAATGAAAATGTAGTATGTACACACAACAGAATTATATTCTTTTGTAAAGAAATAAGGGATTGTGACAAATTCAAGTAAATGTATGGAGTTGGAAATAGTCATAGTGAGAGATGGCAAGCCAGGCCCCAAAAGATAAATGCCACATGTTCTCTACATGTGTGGGTACTAGCTTCAAATCTCTAGTTTCGTGTGTTTAAATTGGAGCACCTATAGAAGTCATGAAACTAGGAAACTAGAAAGGGGCCATTGGTGAAGGGAGGGCTTACGGGAGGGGTGACTGTAGAACACAGCTGATATGAAGGGATGAAAGGAATAACGGGAGGGAGATTGAAGTGGGGAGGAGAATGGGAGGAGAGGGGAGAGGAAGGACTATGGGGAGGGATAATTAACCCTAAGATGTTTGAAAAAGCCATATAGAAATCTACTACTTTAGAAACTTCTATGTATTTATTAAATATATGAGTAAACAAAATAATGTATGTACAGGTTTAAATGGATTTCCCTTATGCAGTGGGTAATGCCTCTCCTGAATGCTGTAAAAAAAACAAGGTTCAGCTCTGGGTGTGCAATATCTCCCTATGATTGGGTTGGTGGGGTGGTGGTGGTGTCACATAGATCCCCCTCCTCAAACAATACAGATTATTTTATTGCTATTGCTCTTGGTTACATACCAGAACTTGATGAGTCACAGGATATAAAGTAATCAAGTTGGCCAGTTCTCCCTACTTACTGTCTTGCTCTCATGGGCTTTCTTATGCTGGGCATGAAATGCTTTCAAATCAGTTGTGTTGATAGTTGCACAGCCCTTTGAGCATGTCAATGAACATTGGATCATATGTTTTAAATGGGTGCACTGTATGGTCTGTGATTTTTTTTTATTACAATAAAACTGTTAGCATATGAAATTGCATGGAATTCTAGCCTTTTCATACAACTAAATTGTCTGCTCTCCTTACTTGTCCTGACTTTGTTCTGGGTCTTTTTTTTTTTTTTTTTTTTTTTTGGCATGTTTGATTTGCAAAAGCATGAGTTTCCCAAAGTGAAAAATGCAATTGTGTGTTAATAAAGTTTCAGTAGTAACTTAGTTGATTAATGTAAGAGCATCATTGTGTCTGGTACTTTTACCATATTTAGCCAAAACAACATGCAGTCCTCTTGGTTGAAAGTGAAGGACAAAAGTACGTTGTGTATTCATTAAATAACAAGGTCCTATTTCCTCTTGCATTAAATTTAGACATAAGGCTTGATTATCTGAGTAAGCTTTAGGAACACTCCAGGTCATATGCTGTCAATGTAAAACTGTAGCCTTAACAAATTTAAACTTGTATTATATAATTTTCTTTTCCAACTGCTGCTCATTAGGGCTTTTCAATTTAATTTGTTCCTCTTCTAATGTAATGTTAATGTCATAGAAGGCAAGATAAGAATAACGTTTAATGACAATGTTGATAAAGCAGAGTGAATGGAAGTCTTTCTTTTGACTGGATTAAATGTAGAAATATTTAGTACAGTCTAAGACTTGTTTTGTTTTTGAACATACTTCATGGAATTTTACCATGACATTTTCTTCCGAAAGTATACTGCTTTGCCTTTTGATAATACTTACATCTGGATATTGAAGGAATTCATTAATACTTCTAGCATTTACTAGTTCCACTCCTATGTTACAAACTGAATTACTCAAACTGCATGATTAACATGATTTGTCCAACAATTGGACAGGCAGTAAAGTATGTTTTTTTTTTTTATTAAAAAATGAATATTTTAGCCGGGCAGTGGTGGCACATGCCTTTAATCCCAGCACTTGGCAGGCAAAGCCAGGCAGATCTTTGTGAGTTTGAGGCCAGCCTGGTTTACAGAGTGAGATCCAGGGCAGGCACCAAAACTACACAGAGAAACTCTGTCTCAAAAAAACAAATGAATATTTTGTTACACTATAACTTACTTTAGGCAATGAAACTTTAGCTAAACTTGGAATATTTACAAAGCAAACATGAGACCACCAGATCTGATACTTTAAATCTTTAAATAACATTTATTTATTATGTGTGTGTATGTATTCATGCATGCATGTGTGTACGTTTGTGGGTATTGATCAGAGGACAAGTTAGAGTCGGTTGGTTTTTTTTTTTTCACTCTGTGAGTCTTGGGGATAAACACAGCTCATCAGGCATGGGAGCAGACACCTCCACACACCAAGCCCTCTTGATGGTGCCCTGATACTTTTAAGAGTAAAGTCTGTAGTCTTACATGAAAATACTCTTTATAGAGATAGTCTATTCATTAATAATTATTTTAAAGTGAGTACTGTCATAGCTCTATGGACTCTTAAGTTTCTATATACTAATTTTACCTAAATATTATTGTGCTAAGTGGTGTATACACTCTTCAAGTCATAATTGCTTGAAACTCTAAGACAAACAAATGAACAAACGAATGAACAAGCACAAACTTACCAAGGCTTTTTTATTATTTATCACTTGGATAGATTTTCTTAAATTGATTCACAGATCTTTTTTAACCAGTGAAAAGATATTGCTTAGGAAGTTATTTTTAAAAAATGATCCAGAGCAACAATATATTTTTATTAATTGTCTGAGCAAGGCAAATTAAAATTAATTTGTTATCATTAGTTTCTATTTAAAAGTTTTAACTCTGCTGAGTTTTTAAAGGCATCAGTCAATACTCTCCATGACTAGAAATTACTCCTCCCTTTTAGAATAGGTTGCCTGTTTATGAAACAATACAATAACAGTAATGGCAATAAAAACCAACTATAGTGCTTTCTACTTGTTCTTAAGCCACTGGTAGTTTCCCTGCATCATTTTGACCCAGGGATAATCAGATTTCTGTATGGTTTGCTACCCAAATGAATACCATTATATAAAGTTGAAATCAGTACACTTTAGTCTTGACCATAGTAAGATCTTTCAGTCTTTCGTATACATATTTAAAAGTTGGTGTGGGGGCTGGAGAGATTCTCAAAGGTTGAAAGCACTGGCTGTTCTTCCAGAGGGCCATGGTTTGATTTCCAGCAATCACACGGGGCCTCAGAACTGGGGTAACACCAGTCCCAGGGGATCTAATATCCTCTGGGCTCAATGGGCACTGCATACACATGTTACACAGATATACATGCTGGAAAAAAAAAACACCCATGCACAAAAAAACAATGAATAGAAATAAAACATTTAAAAATATTCAATGGTTTACCTGAAGTTGTTAAGAAAACAATATTCCAGAGGATTTTTGTTCTTTTTCCATTTTATCCTGAAATTGAATCAGCAAATAAATCATCAGTAGCAGTTACCTATTGATGTCTAAGCTGATGACCTTATTGTTTCAATGTATCCTAAATAACGATTCCTGTGGGAAGATATGCTGTGTTTTGAATCGCTTATTGATGCTTATTAAAAGAGAAAGGGTTGATGAAGATGGCCATTGTCAGCCTGTTTCTCCAACTGAGAAGAATCTAGTCACAAGACTGACAGTTTAGGTAGAGTATATTGTCTTACCTGTTCAGCTGTGTGTCCTTGTGGAGGCCCTATTAGATAACACAATAAATTGCTTTTTAAAATTAGATGAAAAATGATAGTATTATGCTAGAAGTTCATAGTACTTCTCTTGAATGAACATTACTTGGAGGAATGTAGGATACTCTTTCAAAATGTGTAATTTACATGATCTACCCCATATGATATAACTAAGTTGAAGTACTAATAAAATTTGCTTTATCTGTGCATTGTTTTATTTTTGTTTATTTGTTTCATCTTTCCCAGAGGTGTTGGTAATGCAATCTTGTCCAACACTGTGCTATTTTTAACAGCATCTGGTATGATAAAAGACTTTTATGTTTTTTGTTTGTTTGTTTTTCCAAGACAGGGTTTCTCCATGTAGTTTGGTGCCTGTCCTGCATCTTGCTCTGTAGACCAGGCTGGCCTCGAACTCACAGAGATCCACCTGCCTCTGCCTCCCAAATGCTGGGCTTAAAGGCAAGGGACCTTTATATTTATATATATCATGGAGACTATGTTTTGTGATTGCATGAGTTTTTAGTAACAGGTTGTTTATAAAATTTGTTTTCTACTTGCCAATTTTTTTCTGAAACAAAGGAACATGATCTTGAGGAGTACTCTTTAGTGATGTCCTTTACTACACTTGTGAAAATTTAGGCCTCATTGAGAAAATATTTCTAATAGTGGCTGTGGTACTAAAACAGAAAAGCCAGAAATAAAAGCCGTAACATTCTAACTCTGATTCTTCATTTGTTGCATTTTTCATGCAGTAGTACTTTCTTAATAAACTATGTGATGACTTTGGATATGTAATGATGACAAAGGTAGATGATTAATATAGCCTGGCTCTGGGCATGAATCAAGTCATGTTTTGAATGGAGCTAGCTGTGGTGTTCTGGGTTGCCATCTAATATAACACGTATGTTTTAATCTTAGTGGAATCATTTTGTTGATATAGTTATATTATATTTTGAGTGGCAACTACTTTTACAAAAATTAGACAGCCAGCTAGGTGAGGTCATATGCAATAAAAGCATATTTCAATGTGGGTTTCACCACTTGTGGCTCTTGGGACTTCAGTTAAGAGCTGAATATTTAGCATTATCATATAAGATTTCTCCAAAAGGCCAAATATTAAGTTATTTGATGTTTAGAAAAAGGCATTTACTTATGTTTTCAAGAATAAACTACATTTGCACAAGGGAGATTTCATATTAACTCTGAGCTACAGCAATTCTCTCATGTCTCTGAGACTGCTAAATAAGCTAGAGAAGCCCTAGAGGGCCAGCTCTTTAGTACAGTTTGCCTTGGTGTGTATCGAGCGTGTTTGCTCTTATGTGCTTAAATTCGTGCGCGCGTGTACGCATGCGTGTGCGTGCGTGCGTGTATGTGTGTGTAGATCCCTTAATGTAGTTTTTTGAAAGCTATTTATTAATAGGAAATTATTTTATTGAAATAAACTGTTTTTGTTTCGTTTTATTTCACTTACAAGTGAGCACAAATGTTCTCAGGTTTTTTAGATTTTAATGTTAACTCTTCCAAAATAATAAAACAGGGAAAGGTATCGTATATCCGTGATACTGAACAATGTGAGTTGAGATAAAAAGCTGTATTAGTCAAACACTGCTAACAATAAAATAATTTTTCATAATATCAAGAGTAACCTGTAGATTTCACATGACATAAAATTACATCAAAGAAAGACTTGCAGCTCTAAAATGATATCCTCTTTGTTCAGTGCTGATTCCTTTGGTATGCCGTTCCTTTTGTCACCTGGGGCAGTTTTTCCAATACGTAACACATGTGATTTTTTTCTGCATTTGGAATAATCAGCTTTTCCTTGTGCTCATTAAGGGGGAAAACTGCAGCCAAGGTATTAGCACAAAGCAAGGTATTAACAGTGCCCAATCTCTACCAAATACCAAGTTCCTTTGTCTATTACCTAATTAACATACTTTAATGAGTTCACCAAGTTTAATGAATACTTCATATAAACTCAGCGTTTTCTACCTCCTCATTTAATCTGACACCTGATGTAACAGATCTGGCTTGATATTATGAATAATTTATGAGCCAGTATTTCTCAGATAACAAATAAAGAATATGAAACATTTAATATGGAAGGAGTTAAAGATTTGCTATTTATTTACTTGAATATACATTATACTTCTCAGCAAGCTATTGAAATGCATGGTCTAGTTAATAATAGCTTGAAAGAAACAATGTAATTTATGTAAATATATTTCTGTTCATGCTAATCATTTTTAAAATGCAATGAACCATTTAATTGTAAAACACACTGCTTATAAGTTATCTTCTATAAATAGACTTGCTTACTTTGACACTATTGAGTTCGTCTGCAAAGTCTTTTTAGTTTTAAGATATAAAAAATAAATATTACTCACATGAAAACTAACTTATTAAATTGTTGAAGTTAGAAAAAAGTATTAAGCAGTATTAAAAGTATTGCAGACAATAATATTAATAACAATGATATTATATTGATGGACATAGGCATTATAATTTGTGTATTCATATCCACATGAAGCATTTCATTTACTACTACTGTATTTGCTAATGAAACAGACCTGAGAATTGTAAACACTGTCTTAAGGTAAAATCTGGGTTTTTATATCTATTCTTCCACGGCATCACACTGGAAAAGAGAAACATACTCATAAGTTATCTAATGTTATTTTAGCAAACACGAAAGATGAGCAGAGATTGCTGTTGTGCTTCAGGTTGTTCTAGTGGTGAAACAGGTCAAAACTGACATCTTTACAATAGCGTCTTAGAGTCTACTGGGGAAGTAAATTAATTCATACTTGTAAAGATGTTTATCAGACACAACACCCCCTCCTGGTTCATTGACAAGAAGTAAGCTTTAGCACTCACAAGCTGAATGAGAAAGACACCACGATGCCCTACTTACTGTTTCAGTCAAATGTCCCATATGATATTTAACCATCAGCTGATGTCATGGATGCTCTAACACATCCAAATGCACCTATCAGAGTGAGTTGTATTAGTGACTCTGAGAATATGTACAGGTACTTGTATCTAGGTTATTCTGCCTTAGTTAAACTAGATTTGCTGTACTTTTGGACTTGTCTTTGGACTGTGGTAGCAAGATTTTATATGTTAAGGGCAGATTTTGTTTTTGTTCGTTTGTTTTAAAGCCTGAAATGCTCTAGGATAAAGAGTGTCAAATAAAGCAGATAAATGATGTAAAATAATTCTTATTGTTTAAAAGATAAGAGAATAATAGATACAGTAGTCAAATAAGAGGGTGCTTACATATTGATGAGTCTCCATTTCTTTTATACTGTTTTTCCTCCTGGTATTGAGGACTGAGCATAGAGCTTTGCGTAGACTCAGTAAGCACTGCCACTACACTGTTCCCCCCCGTCTCTTGCTGGCCTTGTGTTTATCCTGTGATTTAGGATGGACAGTCCAAGGTCCTCCAGTCTCACAGGCCTGGCACCAGGCGTGGCGTTCTTCTGGACTTGTCAACTGACTTAAAGTTATTTTTTAAAAAGTGTTATCGAAGTATATTGCACTTGTAGATGCAAAGACAGTTTGAGTTATACCTGCTGTGGAAACTATGGTTTTAGTATGTATGTTAACTAATAAATAATTTTAATGATAAAACTTGAAAACACTATACTGGTTAGCATACAGGACATGAGGTTTTTCTGAATCCAGTTGAAGTCCAACTGTGTATTCAGAGTTTGGCACTTAAGATCAGTATTCTTGGGTGTGGTAGAGAAAATGTGAAGAGCTGTGAATGTATCACTGATGAAAGGGTAAAGGAACAAGAAAATTTAGCCTGGAGAAGATTCAGGAAGGATGTGAAAAATTTGTAATTATCTTGAAAACTCACACACAAACTTGAGCTGACTGTGTGTTACAAGAGGGCAGACAAGATTTAGAGAGTAAACAGGAGGAACAGTTTTTGTTCTCAAATGGAGCCCGCAGCTTAATAAGTAATTAATAACTTAATAAGTAATTGATAAGCAAATTACTCCACTAGAATGCATGATCCCTACTTGGTTGCATTGAGGACAAAACTAAAGTACTAAATGATAGTATTCTACCAATCCCATGACTCTATCACATCTGAAGACTTTTCTTTTTAAAATAAATTTTAGTGGATTAAAGTATATATAACATGTTTTACATATATTTTAATGTTCTTGTTTTCAAATATATTCACATTAATATATTTTGTGGCATATTACTTAATTTAGTGTTTTTATTCCCAGAGAATACAGATATATAATTTTCTCTTTAGGGCAGCTGGTTACATATTTCTATGTGGATTAATTTATGCTCTTCCTGGTTCATTAATTTATGCTCTGCCTTAGTTTATACAGAGGGTGCTAATTCTGTGTTTTGACCTATGGGTTTATTTTACCTTAATTGTTCCAAAAGATGCCTTAATTCTTCATTAAATGATCAAGCCTCCTATGCTTTATGTTAGAAATTTGTGTGGAGGGTCTCTTCCCTCTTTTGGAAAAAATAGTTTATATCTGCTTCATGTTGAAGCATCTCTTCTGCCAGTGTTTGTGGAACAAAACAGTTTCTGAGTAACTTTTGAAATACTAGATACAAGCTATATGGTATAATAGTTTTCAATTTATCAGATGAAACAATTTGTTTTCAGTCTTAAGCTTACTGTGTTTGATTTTTGTGAAGAAAGAAGCTAACTTCAATGTTTTCATTACCCAGTTGGGATTACACAGTCTCCCAGGCTTTATGGCCTTAGTGGGTAAACATTTCTTATTCAAGAATCCTGAGAAGTTATGTGATATATTTCATTTGTTTTAAGCTTTACACATACATATGCAGTACAGATCTGTGATTTCTTCTTAAGTTTAAGTGGATTAATGTAATAATTAAAAATGTGTCATTGTTACTTTTGGTGCAATTAATTTTTCCATACAAATACTGTCACATACATTTTTTAATTTTTCAATTTTTGGAATTAGGATATAACTACATTTATCCCTTTTCTTTTTAAAAATGCTTTATTATATATACACGCATATATACATCTTTTTCTTTTCCTTTTGTTTTTGTAGTTTCTCAAGACAGGATTTCTCTAGGTACCCACTGTGGCTGTCCTGGAACTTGCTCTGTAGGCCAGGCTGGATTTGAACTCACAGAGATCCACCTCTCTCTGCCTCTCAAGAGCTGGGATTACAAGTGTGTGCCACTGCTGCCCAGTCATGTATCCCTTTTCTTTCTTCCTTTCAAAACCTTTCATATAACTTCCCTTGCTCCCTTTAAAACTCATATAAGTAACATTTAAGTTTAGAGATAATTTTATACTGATGGGCAGTATTTTGAAATATTAAATTGGTAATATTATGTGATATATAAACAGAGTGCATAGTTGATACTTTAAAAATGATGACCTTTCAAAATTCATATGGCATAGGCAGAAAGTTTTATTTTTCTCTTAAAAATGATGTTTATTGTCACTGCTACTTTATAAAAAGTGTGGTGAGTCAAGATGTAATTTAGATTACAATCTTGATCTCCAGCCGTGTGACTCAGTGGAAATAATAACACTCACCATGAAGCCATAGCTTAATATATTCTCCAAATGCTGAGGGAAAAACATAGCCTTTTCAGGATTGTAAATGCAAGGTCTGAGGTGAAACAGTCAGCTTACAGTCTAGCTGACCCTTTAATTCTCTGCTTTCCTGGGAAAGGCGCCTTTGGGTCTCCACCACTGAGCTCCTGCCGTCCTTCTCCACGCCTCTCTTCTCTTTTATCCCTTTTGAGCATTTAGTGAGTGTTTACCGTAGTCTAGGAACTGAATATGAGAGAGAGAAATGTTCATTTTCCTAGTTTAGTACATATGAAATATCTTCTGCTATAGAAGGCAACTTGATTTTTGTGGTCATCCATTCTAGAATATACGTGATGTGAGTCCAATAGGGCAAGGCTTTTAGACTCCTCGACCCTCAATTCTTCTAGTCTTTTCTTTGTAGATATTGAAACAAAGGCTTCATGCATGTTAGGCAAGCCCCTTATCACTGATGCTTCTTTCTGTTTTATTTTTTTAATTTTGAGACAAACTCTCACTAATTTTTCAGGCTGTCTTTGAACTCACTCTGTAGCCCAAGCAAACCTTACACATACCTTCCCTCTCCTCCATTTCCAAGTAGTTGGGATTACAGGGCTGCCCTGTCAGTCGCAACGTGGTTTGATCTTATGCTCACATGATTCACTCCCCTAGTAGCTTTGTTTTCAGACAACAACCAAGGATACAAGATTATCTTTGTATTTTATAGTTAGGTACAACCCAATTCCTTTTTCTTAGGACTGTATAAATTATGTCTTTTCTTATGAGCAAGTCTATATCTATATACTTGTACACATAGGTTTTTTTTCCTTGGAATGTCAGAAAAATCAAAATTTCTGGAGTCTATATTAAACTTTGCTATTCTGCAAAGCTTTCTCTTATCTTATCCCTTTAGTGTAAAATGCTTTTTCCTGCTTTAGGAGAGTGATATACTAATCAGACTTGCATACATAATACTTGGTACGTGTATTTTGAATGCAAGAAAGGTTTTGATATTGCTTTGTCTTTTTTCTCTCCAGAACTGCTGCCCAAAGGTACAGTGGTGGCACAGCTTTGGTAAATATAAGTGCTATCCTCTAACCGTCTTCACAAAACTAATCTCTAATGTGATAGTGGTACAGGGTGGTAGCAGCAAGAGGCAATTAAGTAGTAAGACTTGAGCCCTCGTGAATGGCCCAAGGGCCCTTATAAAAGGGTTTTGAGGAATGGGTTCATTTTTTCTGACTCTTTGACTATGTGAAAATTCATCCTTTCCAGAGGATATGGCAGCCAAGTGCTGTGGTAGAAGCAGAAAAACCAGATTCTCACTAATCACTGATAATACTCATTCCTTAATCTGGAATCTTCTAGCTCCCAGAAGTGTTAGAAATGAATTTCTTTTGTTTGTAAATGGTGAGTGTCATGTATTTATTTGAATTGTTGACACAAATAACTCCTTTAGTTCACGTTTCAGCACTAAATATATTATATATTGAAATATTCTGAAAGGAACTCAATTATTTTGAACCTTTTCATAGTGTTCTAAAGTGTAGGGAATTTTTAGAATTTAAACTATAGTTGTAGTGCTAGGTACTGGGAGGACACAATATTGCTACTTTTTTTTTTTTATCTTAAGGTATTTCCAGTGGGAAAGAGGAATATAAAACCCTTCTGGATCAAGACAGAAATAAACTAGGTTGCTAAGGAATGATATGGTGGTTTGAATGAGAATGGCCCCCATAGGCTAATAGATTTGAATGCTTGGTCACCTGGGAGTGGCTCTATTTGAAAGGATTAGAAGGATTAGGATGTATGGCCTTGTTAGAGTAGTGTGGCCCTGTTGGAGGAAGTGTGTCACCGGGGGTAGGCTATGAAATTTCAAAAGCCCATGCCAGTCCCAGACACCCCAGCCTCTTGCCTGTGGATCAGGATGTCGCTCAACTACTTCTCCAGCACCATTCCTGCCGTGCCTGTTGCCATGCTTCCCACCATGATGATAATGGACTAAACCTCTGACATTGTAAGCAATCCCCCAATTAAACGTTTTCTTTAATGAGAGCTGCCTTTGTCATGGTGTCTCTCATTTTTTTTTGCATTTTATTTATTTATTTTTCTATTATCAGCTTGATACAGTACAAATTCTTATTAAAAAATGGTTTTACTCAATTATTGGGCAAGCCTCAATGAAACATTTCACTATTAGGATAAGAATGGTGTCTCTTTGTAGCAATAGAACAGTAACTGAGACAAATGGATTGGCAACACATTTTGGTATTTTATAGGAAAAGATTATAATTTTTTTATGGAATGTATTGGGGAACATTTCATGAAAATGGTGACTTTTTGAATTAAGCATTGCTTATTCAAAAGAATTTAGAGAAAGAATAGTTGTAGGCAAGCTGTCACAGTGGAAATATAGGACATAGGGGAGACACTGAGAAGAGTCCATTAAAGACTTGATGGATCTTGAGAAGTAAAATCACATGATCTAAACTATTTAAGAGTGGCCACCTTCCCTTTGAGCCAGGCTCTCACAGTGCAGTCAGGCTGACCTGGAACTCACTATGTGGTAGAGGCTGATCTCAGACTTGTGCAGTCCTCCCAACTCAGCTTCCCACGTCCGGGGATTACAGCTGTAAGCCACCATTCTTGGCTCCATTAATCTCTTTTTAAAGTATTATTTTATTTATTTATTTTTTCATTTTACATAACAACCACAATCCCCTTCCTTCCACTTCTCCCACTCCCCACACACCCCTCTTTATAGATGAAATAGGTTTTGAATGATTTATAAAGGAAACTTTAATTTTAAAAGGAACAGTTCTCTTGCTCCACTGCTTAAAAAAACAAAACAAAAACACAGAAATAGCTAAAGGGTGCCTTTCAAAATGTGATGTATTACAAAAGACAAAATTTCTAATAGCTAATGAAATGACAGATTATCCTTGTCAGTCCTTTGCAAGTTGAAAAACAGTCTTTCTCACACTGGCCTCTTTCTTTGAGTTACTGATTTTGAACATCTGTTTTTGGGGGTGTTTGAAACAAATGTTTTATGCAGCAGTATTTATTACTTTGTATATAGATTTTCCCCGAAAGATTATATATAATAAGCCATTCATAAATCAGAAAAATGTACCACAGACATTAACCTCATAATCCAAATGATTGCTCTAATTTTGTTAGTGTTAAATCTCTATGCTAAATTGTACCATGTATCTAATTTTATACTTCCTTAAGTGTAAGAATGCTTTGAATCTGTCTTGTTATTTTTTTTCATTTAATTGCAGCTACTTTCACTATTTTAAAAATGTGTGCTCAGATGTACAAGGTAAAAGAAAACATTCTAAGATGGTGCGGTTCTGGAAATGAGGACAGTTATTTTAGGTTATCAAATAAAGGTCAAGCCATTCCGTGCTTTCAGAGTCTCAGGCCAATGCTTATGCCATGTGAAAGTAGCGTTATTAGACAGGAAAATTGGTTTGGCAAGGGAACTGATGGAGAAATTATATACTAATCAATAGACTACCCTTCCAATTAGCACTCTCGAAACAGTAGGGTAACTAAAATGGAATTAGCAGTATCATCCTTGTATACACGTTGAAAGAATCGGGCAACTTACCAAACTCTTCCTGGCTTACTGTGTAACCCTGAAATTTTAGTATTCATATCTGTAAAATAGTCACGCAGAGGATTGCGTTCATTTCAGCTGATTATGGATACTAGAAAAACCAGTGTCATTAGGTCAAAGTGCACTTTGTCTGATAGATACCCAAGGAACTTTGTAGAGTGACTTCTGTTGGTGATATTTGTTTGCCTATTTATTTATTTGTGTGTGCTTGTGTGCACGTGCTGGTGCACATGTGTGCACAGATACCTATAGAGATGGAGGTCAGAGGACAACCTTGGACAGTGTTCCTCAGGTGCCATCCATCTTTCCCTTGAAATAGGATCCCCATCTTGCCTGAAGTTCACCAAATAAGTTAGTCTAGATGGCCAGTGTGCCCCAAAGATCCAGCTGTCTCTGCCTCCCAATGTTGTGGTTATAAGCCAGAGCCACCATGTCAAGCTTTGTTTTTTCCCCTTCAGTAAAGAATACACAGTATTTTATTGGCAAGATAGGCCATCTTTTCATTGCTTCTGCCATGGCAGGCATATTTCTAACTTTGACAAAATCTTTCATGCTCAGCCAACTTGAAATCCTAACACACATAAGATCTTCAGATGGCTTATAATTAGCATGCCATTTATGGGCATCTAGAGTACAACAACAAGAGCATACAGAGTATCTCTTCATTGGGTAGTAGCTACCTTTGTGTCGTAGTTGTGAGAAGAAG
Organism: Peromyscus maniculatus bairdii; assembly: GCF_049852395.1. NCBI lineage: Eukaryota > Metazoa > Chordata > Mammalia > Rodentia > Cricetidae > Peromyscus > Peromyscus maniculatus. Next base: position 39,941,024 of record NC_134855.1, read on the forward strand.
CCTCCATTAATGGCATATTTTTGCTGATCTGCTAACCTATCACAGAAAAGTGAAGTCAAGACAGAGAATGCTTCTTGTCTGCAGTTTTCTATCTATTCTTGCTCACATTTTACATCTAATAAAAAATATAAAAATGAAGAAATAATGTGAACACACTACTTTGTTGATTTTCTTTGCATAAAATCAGCGTTGAGCCATATAGTGGAATAAAGGACAAATATATATATATATATATATATATATATTTGATTTTTGTCTTCTCACTGAAGAAATGTTCTGTTAAAAGTTTGCATATAGGGAGCATATAGAACCTACTACAGTAGAAGCTTCCTAAAATATATGCATATATGTCTTAATTAGGCTTTCTATTATGATGAAGAGACACCATTACCAAGACAACTCTTACAAAGAAAAACATTTATTTGGGGCTGGCTTACAGTTCAGAAGTTTAGTCCACTATCATCATGGCAGGAAGCATGGCAGCATGCAGACAGACATGGTGCTGGAGAGGGGCTGAGAGTTCTACATCTGGATCCACAGGCAGCAGGAAGAGAACCAGCTTGAGCTTCTGAGACTTCAAAGTCCACCCTCTAGTGACACACCTACTCCAACAAAGTCACACCTACTCCAACAAGGCCACACCTCCTTATAGTGCCACTTCCTATGGGCCTTTGGGGGACAATTTTATTCAAACCACCGTAATATATGAAATAAATCTAAATGGAATCACCAAATAATGGGAGGGAGAGACAAAACCCCAACCAAACTTTTCCCTCCAAATAACACTTTCTGGGAATGTGCTGGGAATGAGATACAAATAATTGGCCAAAGGGATTCATGGAAACACCCTCCTTCCCCCAAAATGCAGGCTATTGCCAAGGCTATTGGCTGCTCTAAACAAATTGATGGTAAGGCCCTATTTCTGAAGGTAACACCTACATAACTCATGAATATGGAGAAGTTGAGCTGATGTCCACATAGAGCCTTTACTCCTACTGACTAGTTGTTCCTGGTACTGGAAGGTACTCTGCATGCTACCAGAGGAGTAAGGCAAACACTAACCCAGCTGCAATCCCTTCCATCTATAGAGGTGATGTGCCTGAAAGATATGCTAATGTAATAGTAGCACACAGTATGAGAGTGACCAGCCACTATTTGATTAGATCAAGGTTCACTCCGTGAGATGGATCCTATTCCTGACACCAGGACGGTGCCAATAACTTGAGACTAAATAGGCCATGGACCTAGGGGAAAACCAAATATTTTTTCCCCAGTGGCCTATGATTGCCAGTGAATGCCTGTTTGATTTGGGGCTTAGATAAAGCAATGAGTAGGGGTAGGGAAGTTTGGGGGAAGATCTGTTTGATCCACCGGGGTTCTTAGCAGGGGGTCTTCTACAGCTCTAGAGGTGAGCCTGGGGGATTGGATTTGGAGGAAGGGAAGGATATATGATGATCTGCAGTCAGCCTACCTGTTTCCCTGGTCAGAGTGGCATGTGGGATTCTGGGGAGTGCCTGCTGGAGTCTGGGATTGGAATGAAGCAATGGGGGAGGGAAGTTAGGAGGAAGGTCTGTGTGATAGACTGGAAGTGATGATAGAGAGGAAGGGGAGACACAGCTTGGACTTGGAAGTGCTAAGGGTTGAATCTGTAGTCAGCTTACCTACTTCCCTGGCCAGAATGGCCTATGGGTTCCTAAGGATTGCCTTCTGGGGCTGTGGGCTGCCTTTTTTCTTTTATTTATTTTTGTTGTTTCTATATCCCAACCAAAGTTCCCAGTCCCTCCTCTCCTTTCAGTCTCTCCCCTACCTCCTCTCTTCCCCACCTCCTCTGTTTCTCTTCAAAAAAGAGAGGATCTCCTGTGGATATCAGCCAGCCATGGAATATCAAGTTGCAGTGAGACTATGCACCTCCTCTTCTATTAAGGCTGGATGAGGCAATGTGGTAGGAGGAATGGATCCCAAAAGCCGTCAACAAAGTCAGAGACAGCTCCTGTTAGTAGTCCCACTGTTAGGAGTCCCTCAAGAGGACCAAGCTACACAACTGTCACATATATGCCAAGTGCAGGCTCCTTGGTTGACAGTTCAGTCTCTGTGAGGTCCTATGAACCCAGCCAGGTTCATTGATTCTGTGAGTTTTCTTGTGGTGCCCTTGACCCCACTGACTCCTACAGTCCTTCTTCCCCATTTTCCACAGGATTCCTCAAGCTCCACCCAATGTTTAGCTGTGGGTCTCTGCATCTATTTCCATCAGTTTCTGGGTGAATTCTCTCTGATGACAGTTGGGCTAGGCATCAGTCATGTTTGTCTTTCTGAGTCTGGGTTACCTCACTCAGGATGATTTTTTCTAGTTCCATCCATTTGCCTATACATTTCATGATATCATTTTTTAATTGCTTATTAATATTCTATAATGTGAATGTACCACATTTTCTTTATCTATTCCTCAGTTGAGGTTGTTTCCAGCTTCTGGCTATTATGAATAAAGCTGCTAAGAACATAATTGAGCAAGTGTCCTTGTGGTATTGTTGAGCATCCTTTGGTATATTCCCAGGAGTGGTATATCTGGGTCTTGAGGTAGATCAATTTCCAATTTTCTGAGAAACTACCATATTTATTTCTAAACTAGCTGTACAAGTTTGCACTCCCATCAACAGTAGAAGAGTGTTTTCCTTGCTCTACATCCTCTCCAGCTCAAGCTGTCATTTGTATTTTTGATCTTAGCTATTCTGACAAGTGTAAGATGGAATCTCAGAGTCATTTTGATTTGTACTTACCTTATGGCTAAGGATGTTGAACATTTCTTTCAGGGTTCTCAGCCATTTGAGATTCCTCTACTGAGAATTCTATTTAGATCTGTAACCCATTTTTAAATTGTATTATTTGGATTTTTGATGATTTTTCGAGATGTGGGTTTGGTAAAGATCTTTTCCCATTCCATAGGCTGCCATTTTGTTCTACTGAAAGTGTCCTTTGCCTTATAGAAGCTTTCAGTCTCATGAAGTCACATTTATTAATTGTTGATCTTAGTGTCTGCGATATTGGTGTTTTATTCAGGAAGTAGTCTCCTGTGCCAGTGTGTTTGCTCAAGGCTATTTCCTCATTTTCTCTCTATTAGGTTCAGTGAGTTTATGTTGAGGTCTTTGATCCACTTGGACTTGAGTTTTGTGCACGGCAATAGATATGGATCTATTTGCATTCTTCTACATGCCAACATCCAGTTATGCCAGCACCATGTGTTGAAGATGCTGTCTTTTTTCTGTTGTATATTTTTGGCTTCTTTATAAAAAATCAGGTGTCAATAGGTGTGTGGACTTATGTTTGGGTCTTCAATTTGCTTCCATTGATCTCCCTGTCTGTTTTTATGCCAATACTATGCAGTTTTTAATGCTGTAGCTCTGTAGTACAGCTTGAAATCAGGGATGGTAATACCTCTGGAAGTTCTTTTATTATTCAGGATTGATTTAGCTATCCTGAGTATTTTGTTTTTCCATATGATGTTGAGAATTTTCTTGTTAAGGTCTGTAAAGAATTGTGTTAGAATTTTGATGGGGATTGCATTGAATCTGTATATTGCTTTTGGCAGAATGGGCATTTTTACTATGTAAATCCTACCTATCCATGAGCTTGGGGGATGGCTCCATCTTCTGATATCTTCTCCAATTTCCTTCTTCAAAGACTTGAAGATTTTATTTTTTATTTTTATTTTTTTTCAGTTTTTTTTAAATATTTTTCAGAAATTTTCTATTCATTTTACGTACCAACTACAGATCCCTCTCTCCTCCCTCCTCCAGCTCTGCCCCCATCCTTCCTCCCCAACCCACCCCCCATTACCACCTCCTCCAAGGCAAGGTCTCCCATGGGGAGTCAGCAGAGCCTGATGCATTCATTTGAGGCAAGTCCAAGCCTCTCCCCTCTGCACCAAGGCTGCTCAAGGTGTTCCACCATAGGCACTGCTCATGCACCAGGGACAGATCCCAGTCCCACTGCCTGAGCCCCTAACCAGTTCAAGCTAAACAACTCTCTTGCCTATCCAGAGGGTCTAGTCCAGTCCCATGGGGGCTCCACAGCTAGTTTGGCTGGCTGTCCCTGTACGTTTTCCCATCATGATCTCGATGTCCCTTGCTCATACAATCCCTCCTCTCTCTTATCAATTGGACTACTGGAGCTCGGCCTGGGGCCTGGCTGTGGATCTCTGCATCTGCTTCCATCAGTTACTGAATGAAGGCTCTGTGATGACAGTTAGGGTATTCACTAATCTGATTACCAGAGTAGGCCAGTTCAGGCACCCTCTTGACTATTGCTAAGTGAGACTTAAAGTTTTTAATCATTCAAATCTATCACTTGCTTAGTTAGAATTACCCGCAGCATATTTTATATTGTTTGAGGCTATTGTGAAAGGTGTTTCTATGATTTTCTTCTCAGTCTGTTTGTCATTTGTATATAGGAGGGCTACTGATTTTTTTTTTTTGAATTAGTCTTGAATCCAGCTACTTTGCTGAAAGTGTTTATTAGTTGTACGAGTTCCCTGGTGGAATTTTTGGGGTCATTTATTTATATTATTATAACCATCTGCAAATTATGATACTATGAATTCTTCCTTTCCAATATGTATCTTGTTGGTCTCCTTCAGTTTTCTTATTGTTCTAGCTAAGACTTTAAGTACTGTAGGGAGGCCTACTCATTTCTCTGTGGGAGGCCCACTCCCACTTTTCCCCCAGGGTACTCTTGAGGTGGGAGGATGAGAAATATTTAGATAGAAAGATAGAGGGGAGAGAAACAGATAGAAACACAGGATAGCCTCGGGAGAGCATGGATCATTATCCAGCAGCCCCTTCTGTTTCTTCTAAAGAGCTTTTTATAGGAATGCCAAGGAATGGAGCAAGAGACCTCCCAGCACAGCCAAGTGCAAACCCTTTCCAATTACCTGGTAACTACACACATGGTCAAGGAATCCTCTAATGCAGCCCTGCTGAGTAAAGCAGACCCAGATCTCACTAGGAAACCTCTGTGGGCCTCCACAAAGTACTATATTGAATAGATATGGACAACCTTGTCTTGTTCCTGATTTTAGTGGAATTGCTTTGCGTTTCTTTTCATTTAAATTAATGTTGGTTATGAGCTTGCTGTAAACTGCCTTTATTATGTTCAGGTATGCCCATAGTATCCCTAATCCCTAATAAAATCCCTAATTTTATCATGAAGGGATGTTGGATTTTGTCAAAGGCTGTTTCTGCATGTAATGAGATATTCATGTGTTTTTTTTTCTTTCAGTTTGTTTATATGGTCGATTTCATTTATTGATTTTCATATATTGAACCATCTCTGTATTTTTGGGATAATACAGATCTATTTCTGAAATCATGGTGGATGATTATTTTTGATGTGTTTTTTGATTTGGCTTCCAAATATTTAATGTGTTTTTGCATCTATGTCCATAAAGGAACTTGGCTGTAATTCTTTTTTCTTTGTTGAGTGTTTATTTGGTCTGGGTATCAGAGTAACTGGCCTCATTAAGTGAATTGTGCAATGTCTGTTCTGTTTCTATTTTGTGGAATAATTTGAGGAGTATTGGCATTAATACTTCTTTGAAAATCTGGTAGAATTCTGTCATCTAAAAAGATGACATCTGAAAAAAAAAAAGAAAAAGCCATCTGGTCCTGGGCTTTTTTTAATTTTTAAATTTTTATTTTTGGTTGGGAGATTTTTAATGACTGCTTCTATTTCCTTAGGGGTTAGAAGTCTATTTAAATTGTTTATTTGATCTCGATTTAACTTTATTCAGTGTTACCTGTTAAGAAAATTATCCATTTCTTTTAGATTTTCCAATTTGGTAGAATACAGGTTTTTAAAGAATGTCCTTATGGTTTTTTGTCTTTTCTCTATGCCTGTTGTTATATCCTCTTTCTTGTTTCTGATCTTGTTAATTTGGATATTTTCTCTCTGCCTTTTAGTTAGTTTGGATAAGGTTATGTTTGTCTTATTGATTTTTTTTCAAAGAACCAACTCCTTGTTTCATTGATTCTTTATATAGTTCTCTTTGTTTTTTTCTTTTTTTTTTTTCTTTTTTGCCCTCAGTTTGATTACTTCTTGCCATCCACTCCTCTTGGGTGTGCTTACTTCTTTTTCTGGAACTTTTAGGCATGCTGTTCAGTTGCTAGTATGAGGTCTCTTTCATTATTTTTAAATGTAGGCACTTAGTTAGCACCACTTTTATTGTGTCCTGTCAGTTTGACTCGGTTGTTCATTCATTTTCATTAAATTATAGAAAGTCTTTAATTTCTATCTTTATTTCTCCCTTGACCCAATTATTCATTCAATAGAGAGTTGTTCCATTTCCTGAGTTTGTAAGCCATCTATTGTTTCTGTTGTTGAAACCCATCTTTAATCCATGTGATCTGATAGGATTAAGGGGAGTATTTCAATTGACTTGTATCTATTGAGACTTGCTTTGTGTCCAAGTATGTGGTCAGTTTTGGAGAAAGTTCCATGAAGTGCAAAGAAGAAGGTATATTCTTTTGTGTTCTGTGGAAATGTTCTGTAAACACCTGTTATGTTCATTTGGCTCATAACATTTGTTAGCTCCAGTATTTCTCAGTTTAGTTTTTGTATGGATGAACTGTTCCTTGATGAGAGTGAGATATTGAAGTCTCCCCCATCAGTGTGTCAGAGTCAGTATGTTCTTTAAGCTGTAGTAGTGCTTCTTTTACAATTTTGGGTGCCTTTGTGTTCAGGGCATAAATGTTAAGAATTGAAATGTCATCTGGTGGATTTTTTTTGATGAGTATGTATTGTCTTTTCCTATCTCTTTTGATTAGTTTTGGCTTAAAGTCTATTTTTTTTTATATTAAAATGGCTACACCAGCCTTTTTATTAGGTCCATTTGCTTGGAATATGTTTTTCCACCATTTACTCTGAGGTAATGTCTATCCTCGATGTTGAGGTAAGTTTCTTGGATGTAGCAGAATGGATCCTGTTTTCACATCCATTCTGTTAGTCTATGTCTTTTTATTGGGGACTTGAGACCATTGATATTGAGAGACATCAATGACCAAAGATTGTTGATTCTGTTACTTTGTTGTTGTTGTTGTTGGAGGTGATGATGATGATGATGATGATGATGATGATGATGTGTGTCTGTGTGTGCTTTTTTTCTTCTAATTTGGCTGCTGTGAGTTTGTTTATTTCCTGCGTTATTAGGTTTTGCTAACCTTAGGTTGGCATTTTCCTTCTATCACCTTCTGTAGGACTGAATTTGTAGATAGATACTGTTTAAATTTGACTTTATCATGCAACATCTTATTTTCTCCAGCGATGGTGACTGAAAGTTTTTCTGGGTATAGTAGTCTTCACTGGCATCTGTTGTCTCTTAGAATCTGCAGGACATCTGTCCAGGCCTTTCTGGCTTTTAGAGTCTCTGTTGATAAGTCAGGTGTAATTCTAATACGTCTGCCTTTATATGTTACTTGGCTTTTCCCTTGCAGTTTTTAATATTCTTTCTTTGTTCTGTATAATTAATGTTTTGATTATTATGTGGTGAGGGGACTTTCTTTTCTGGTCTTACCTATTTGGTATTCTGTATGCTTCTTTTACCATTATAGGCATCTCCTTCTTTAGGCTAGGAAAATTTTCTATGATTTTGTTGAAAATATTTTATGGGCCTTTGATCTGGGATGCTTCTCCCTTTCTATTCCAATTATTCTTAAATTTGGTCTTTTCGTAGTGTACCAGCTTGGATATTTTGTGTTGGGAGTTTTTCAGATTTAACATTTTCTTTGACCAGTGTATGAAATTCTTCTATTGTGTGTTCAATGCTTGAGATTCTTTCCTCCATCTCTTGTATTCTGTTGGTGATGCTTGCCTCTGTAGTTCCTGTTTGAATTCCTGAATTTTTCATTTCCAGAATTCCTTCAGTTTGTGTTTTCTTTATTGATTCAATCTCCCTTTTCAGGCAGGTCTTGAAAGTTTTACTCACTTCCTTCAACTGTTTGTGTTTTCTTGACTTTCTTTAAGGATTTATTCATTTCCTTCAATTGTTTGTGTTTTCCTGGATTTCTTTAAGGGATTTATTCATTTCCTTTTTAAGAACCTCTATCATCTTCATATAGTTGGTTTTAAGGTCTTTTTCTTCTGATTCAGCTATGTAGGAATATTCAGGAATAGCTAGGCTCTTGTAGAGACATATTGCTCTGGCTATTATTGGTTGTGTTTTTTTCCCTGGCATTTATGCATCTGGGTTTGGAATGATAATAGGTCTAGGTGCTGATTTATGTGTTTGTATTTTTTGGGTGGCTGTTTTGCTCCTTGGTTTCTGTTTCCTCTCTGGATTTTCAGAGAATGTGGTGGTTGTGTGCTGCCTATTTTTATTGGCCTGCTCAGCTGGTGTGTTCCCAGGGGATGCCTGTTGTTGGAGGTTGGGATACTGGGATGAGTTAGGGGAAGGAAGATTGGTGGAGAAGGTGTTTGTGATCCATTGCAGATGGGGTCACAAAGAAAAGGGAGATTGTTGCCGGGCGTTGGTGGCGCATGCCTTTAATCCCAGCACTCGGGAGGCAGAGCCAGGCGGATCTCTGTGAGTTCGAGGCCAGCCTGGGCTACCAAGTGAGCTCCAGGAAAGGCGCAAAGCTACACAGAGAAACCCTGTCTCGAAAAACAAAACAAAAAAAAAAAACAAAAAAAAAGAAAAAAAAGAAAAGAAAAGAAAAGGGAGATTGCAGTGGGTTTACTCTTACAGAGCTGGGGAGGAGCCTGGGGGGACAGGATCGCAGGAGCAGTAGGAAAACTGTGGGTCTGCCTTCAGCCTACTTGTTACCCTGGAAGGAGTGGCCCTTGATGGTGCCTGCTGGAGTTGGAGTTGGGACAAAGCAATAATGAGAGGGAGGAAGGATAGAGTGGGAAATTCTGTGGGATCCACAGGAGATGGGAGAGGGGGAAGGGAAGGATGCCAAGAGTGTTATGCTGCAGAGCTAGGAATGAGAATGGAGGATAGGATGTAGGGGAACAGAGAGAGAAGAGAAGGTCTGTGGGCAGCCTACCTGGTTTTCTGTCCTGTGTGTTTGCAAGAGATACCTGCTGGAGTTGGGGCCTGGGATAAAGCAACTGAGTTGGGGGAGGGAGCCTAGGAGTGGATGGACTGTGGGATCTACACAGACCTTTGGGTTATATAGTCTGATCCTGTTTTTTAATGGACTTTCTCTGTGTGTGTGTGTATCTGCATCTTTATGTGTTTCTTGTGCTTTTTGGGTTTTTTTTGTTTTTGTTTTTTTGGCTCTTCCCCACCCCCCACCCCTGATTTGCTTGTTTTGTCCTATTTTGGTTTCTTTGTTTTTATTTCACCTTATTATTATTATTATTAGATACCGGTTTGTTTTCTAATGAGAGAGAGAGACTCACTGCAAGAAATGAACTCATCCAACTTTTAAATATATATTTATAAACTATATACACACTAATATACATTAAATAGGATGAAAAAACTAAAATTCAATCGACAGTTAACAATTGCTAATAATGTCATACTTCAAGGTGAAATATATCAATTTTATGAAAAAAGTTTAAGCTTTTCTTAGTTAAAAATATCAATGATCAGGACTTTTGAAAAAGAACCAGAAAAAAAAAAAACCAACCAAATGTAATATTAGATTTTCTTTCCTTCCTCAAATTCCCCAGGCCATTTCATGTGGGTTAGTAATTTTATAATTAATGTTGTTGTAAGGCGGGACAGATATTGCTTTGTAGATGGAGAAATTTATACTACAGAAGACTTAATATGTTAAATTTTTTAAAAAGTTTAAGAGACTCAGCTTTGTAGGTATCAGGCTATTTGTCATGGAAATTTATTTAGAAATATCAGTGATTTCCAGATAAAAAGGAAAATGATTAACTCCCAATACTTTTTGAGTTAGTTCTTAAGGAGTGGGCCCTAAATTCAGGGAGGATGCTGTTGGTGAATCCTGTAATGTTTGGGACACCAGTGGGCATAGCCTGCTAGAATTGTCATCATTGTCCAAATTTTTATGGGGATACTGGGGGTTAAACTCAGAAACTGATGGAAAGCAAATATTTCACCTACTGAGGCATCCCTTACCCCACCAGTAAAAAGAGAAAAACTGCATTAATTTTGAATAAGTGTTGCAAAGTGGGAGGGGAAGGACCAGAATAAACATTTTACCTTCAACTCCTATGAAAGTTAAGTATACAATGTAATTCTGTAAAATTAGAGTGATTGCACTCTACTTGAACAAACAGATTAAATGAACAACACATTTACTTCTCCATTCAATACAATACCACATAAAATTTAAAACATTAAAAGTCTTGGTCATACAGTGTTTAAGTTGTAGCACTATTACAATGAAGATTATAAATTTATTTCAATAGATTTTACAGGAATAAACTTTGTATTTAAAAATAAATGTTTTACCACAATGATCACACTGATTTTTCAGCTAAAATGGTTAAAAACATGTATGGAAGGAAGCATCATTACATGGACATTATCCCCTGAGGCAATGTATAGTAAAGTGATAATGAATGTGGCCTGAAACACACCTGGACATGAAACTCGGAACTGTTACTTCTGAATGTGTAACTTTTGGAAAATTCCTTTACCTATTTGAGCTTTAGTGGGATAAAATTCCTCCCTATCAGATTATGAAGATTATTGCTAGAGCTTTGGATGGCATCTGGGAGGAAGCTGCTGCTGCTAACTAAATTCTCCTAACAGTTTAGAAAACACTGCTGATGAAACAAGAGCTATCCCAATTGTTCACTTGGATTTTGATTCCAGTGTTCGATTTTTATAATGACGACGAAGAGATAACATTCAGGTGATGCAATGACTGTACACATAGCCCATTTATATTTACCCTAATTTGCACAGGGAATAATCTTCTCTCTTCCGCAAGTGCTCTTGCATCCAGTGCCTCTTTGAGGCAAGCTGTGCTTGTCTGGTGTTGATTTGGCAGTCTATAAGACAGAAATCTTATAGGGTTAACAGTTTAGTTAGAAAGACAGGAGTAAATAACTGAAGGGAATGATTTTATTAAGTCCCTTCAGACATAGCAAATAAACCCCTCAACAACAGCCAAATCAAGCAACTATAAGCAGGACATTTCTCTAAATGGCCAAATATCAGTATTTATCTCTCTCCAAGTTATAGCAACTTAATGAGATTTTAATAAAACCTTAACAGCATACCTATTTCAATGATTTTAGGAAAATACAATTGACTTCAAGATGAGAATTGTGAATTTGTAATCGGATAGCTCACTATAGTTGTAATTAATTTGAATGGCCTTTAAGGTCAATGTCTATTTACATTATGTGATAAGGGGACATCTCTTCCTTGGCCACTGACTTAATTGTGCTTGTGAGGCCTGGAAACCTTATGAATCTCTGTGGACTGTATTTTTGGATTTTGTTTTCCAAAGAAAGCACAGATGACTTTCATCATAGTAACCATCCTTTTGGTACCAGAAGGACTGTCCTGAAGCCTGTCACTCAGGGTCTGCCTAGAAGAGAGGGTTCCTACTGGCAGGTGAAAGAAAAATGGTACCAAGGATTCACAGAATTCATTTCTTGTTCTGGTAGCTTTTTATTTTTTCAAATAAAATTTCCAAGAATAAAAATATTAGCTTTGTTGTTGTTTAGTTTTTATTTTCGGAGATAGTTATATTTAAACCAAAATGTAAAAATAAACAGTATATGTTATACTTCTTAGCTCTTCAGCTTTAAGCCTGCCTCTTAACCTCTTTGTAATTCCTTTTTAAGTGAAAGGACATAACTTCTATGAAAGGACATAATCTTCTATAAACTCCTTATAACTCAAAGAACTATATTTTTATAATGGACTTTAACATAAGCTTCCCCCTTTATATTTTCTTTTAAGTGGTTTCTACGTCTTACTTAAATCTGAAATAGTTAATACTTTGTTTAAATTTAAAATCATTTTCTAATCTTTCACTGAAAATGTATGAAGAACATGCTAAGCATCTACTGTTATTTGAAGCACTGTTTTAAGATTAGCCTTGTATGTCTTGATTCTGCTTTTCTGTGTTTTTTATTCTACTGTTACCTCAATAAAATAAGGTATTTTTACATTTTAATTTAAAGTTAGAATTAACTGTTTGGGAGGCCCCCAGGCAGTGGGACCGGGATCTGTCCTTGGTGCACGAGCTTGCTTTTTGGAACCTGGGGCCTATACTGCTCAGCCTTGGTGTAGGGAGGAGGGGACTGGACCTGCCTCTGAGTCTGCCAGGCTGGGCTGACTCCCCAGGGGAGACCTTGCCTTGGAGGAGGTGGGAGTGGGGCATGGATTGGGGGGGGGAGGGCTGAGGGTTGGGAGGAGGGAGGACGGGGGAATCCAGTCGCTGATATGTGAAATTAAGTTAATTATAAAATAAAACATACTATAAAAAACAATATATATAAAGAAGCTGATGAACCACCCTTTACGCTAAACATCTAGGCTATAATTTGAGGACCTAATACCCTGTACAGGTTTAAATGGTTTTATGAATCACTTGAAATTATAGAAATAGTACTTTGTGGTTATCCCTTGTATGCTTATTTTGGTAGAGAACTGTTGTCAAATTATCAAAGGAATCCGTAATATGGCCCAAATGAAGAAATTTCTAGATCAGGCAGATTAGCAAAATACATTTCTTGGAGAGATACTTGTAGCCATTATAATATATTTAGGGATTTCAGTGACTAGGATGATCAAGCTAATGCTCCTTCTAAGAAGAGTATGGGTTATGATATGCATCACAGATGCAGATGCTGGAACACAGTTTACAGTGATTCAGCCCTTCATTACTTGCTTGCTGGTTTGCCTTTTAGTGGTATTTGTATATATGCCAATCTTCTCCTTCCTTTTCTTTACTTTCTATTTAATATCTTCTCACGTATTGAGATACTACAACATTTGCTTATTTTTGTCAGCTAAGAAACTCACACTGTAGCTAATACAAATCTCTAAAACTATGTTATAAATTAATGCAATTATTTATCCTAGAAACTAAGATATTTAATTTCTAAAGAATAATGGTATAAATTTTATGCTAATCATTACAAAATGGAATGGACTGTTCCTCCACTTTGGACAGCATAGTATATGTATTGAAAGTATTGATATTAGAAGTAGACCTGACTTTAATTCAAAATTTCTCAGGCCGTGAGTACCACCTTATATTGCTTTGGAGAACAACATTCAGTTATGATTGGCAAGCACAGGACTGTGATGCTCCATGTTCATGTCTGTAGTACTCTGTGAATGGCATGCCTGGGTGTTGGCTGTATGGTGCTCCCCAGAGGCTCTTTAGAAATTTTCTTCTTTATTTTTCCATACTGAATTCAACACTACTTCTACTTTATAAATCTCTGTGATGTCTTTCCTAAGAAGTATAGGTCATTTTGTATGAGTATATGTATGTATAGTATGGTCAAATTGCCTTCATAGTGGTCTCTCTCTTCATTTTGAATAATCTACATATTCTTGTATTAGAATGTTCTTCCTGAAATTCATCACTTGAACTTACTTTTCTACTGAAAATTCCGGAACAGTTTTCCATTTTTTTTTGGACCAAAATCAAAACTCTTTAGCATACCAGCTGAGACTTTACCATTCTCTAGCTTTTATTTCTGGCCTCATATCTTGCACTTCTTAAAGTGTATACAGAGTTACCATAAATCCTCCATTGATTCCATTTTTGGAACCCATTATGATATTTCATGCCTTTGCATATGATGTTTCTGTTTGTGTTTCTCTGCCTTAAAGACTTTGACGAAGGTTCATTTACACTGAGTAGCCACTTCTGACTCACCTTGTATGCCTGGTTTAAATTCCCCTCCTTTGTGCTCTCATAGAACTCTAATCATTCTGCTCAGAAAGTTTGTAAATTTTTGGTTTATTTATACATTTCTCTCCAGTGGAATGTAGTCTTCTTAAGGGTAGGACTGTGTCATCTATACTTAGTTAACAGTAAATAAGTGGATGAGCTGAACACTTAGCTATAATTTTGCTATGCAGATAGTTTTTTTAATAGATGAACAGGATATAATATATTTTAAGAGACAGAAAATATAAGAGGTATTGGGGTTTGAATTATATTGTGTATGTGTAGGGAAAAAAGGTGAGAAATGGGCTTAGGGAAGGTTGTATGGCCATAGAAGGATGGGGCCAGATCAGCATGGCCCTCTGATTTCATTATGCATGGTTCCTATGGCCCCATGTGGTAACACAGGCCACAGACATCAACACAGACCCTAGCCCCTGCAGGACCACGGACCCAGACATGGCCCTTGGCAGCAGGTGGGGTCCAGACAATACAGTGCTCTGGGTGGCAGCACTGGCCACTCAGATCAGCGTGGCTCTGGTGGGCCATTGTGGGTCTTAAACATGGATATAATATAATAAAATAATCTTCATAAAATATTAACTTAACTCTGCTTTATAACAGTGTACTCAATAAATACTTTTATGCATTTGCATGTGTTATATGATGTTTAAGTGCATTTATTCATTGTGGGATGACTAAGAGATATTTTTGATAGCAATCTATGGCATGCATTTTAAATAAAAGATCTGAGTCAGTGAAATAAACTTGAAGCCCTTCGTGATGGGAACAAGGGAGAAGATGAGAATTCAGATAATGGTAATAACAAAGATACACATGCAGAGATACATGAAATTAATACTTTAAAGGATAAATAACATGATGATAAAACTTAATGTTTTCAACTTTCTTCGGTTCAATAGGAAGCCAGAAATACTGACTCTGTTTCTTTAAGAAGTATCCTGCTCCTTAAAGAAATGCTGTGTTCTTAAAGACTATCAAATTAGCTTTCTCATTATTCATATTGTTTGAAATGAATGCCATTTCTTTCAAATCCTCATTATCACTTACCATCCACCTTAATCCATTTATAACTCTCATAGAAAACATAACAGACTCACAGTCTTCCTTTCTCTGCAGTTGGCTGCCAACATTCGTGCTCATGACTCATAGAATTCCTCATTGTCAACGCTTTACATCAGCCGTGTACTGTTAAAGACTTAATCATCATGTGGCACCAATCCACAGAAAATCAGATGCTCACAGAATTCTGAAACCAGAATATATGGTTTATATTCATTTTAGAGATGAGGAGCTGAGCCTGGAATATTAAAGGACCTAGCTTGTATAACAGCCTGCTAGTTTTAAATCTTCTGAATTTTAGTATAGCATGCTTTTCATTAATTACATAGTAGCCCTCAATCTTAAATTTTTATTTTCAAGAATATGATTAAAATTTTCTTAGGTAATACTTTTTTAGGTAATATTTAGTGTTTGTGCTCCTTGCATTCTTTTTTTAAAGATTTTATTTATTATGTATATTGTTCTGTCTGCACATATCCCTGCAGGCCAGAATTGGCATCAGATCTCATTACAGATGGTTGTGAGCCACCATGTGGTTGCTGAGAATTGAACTCAGGACCTTTGGAAGAACAGTCAGTGCTCTTAACCTCTGAGCCATCTCTCCAGCCCTGCCTTGCATTCTTAAGCTGTTTGAACAACCACCTTGCCCTTGGGAGCTGCTTCCTCCAGGGACAACTTAATTCATTCAACACCTCTAAACACTTGACTTCTTGTTTGGTCTACAGGGCATCTATAATTATTCATATACTTTCTCCATTAATATGATAACCTTTCATTTTTTTTTAAAGACACAGATGTAATTTATTCATTTGTAAAGGGAGGGCACTTTTCCAACAGGAAATACATATATCCAGTAGGAACAATCATCTCTTGCAGGTAATGTATACACTCAAATAACAGGGACTATGTTGTAGAACCAGGATTAGGATAATGATAAAAGGGATCACATTTGTAAAAGAATCGTAGGTTATGTATGTCTTGTCTTTAAAAACAGATTTAGAAATTTTTTTTCCCTTGGTAATGTATTTTTTTTGATTATTATTATTTTACAACACCATTCAGTTCAACATAATAGCCACAGATTCCCCTGTTCTCCCCCTCTCGCCCACCCCTCCCGATAACCTTTCATTTTAAATCTTGGAACTCTTCTCCTTACCCCCTCTTTTATTTTATTATTTTTTAATACACAAGGGAAACATAGAATTATGCTGACATAAGCCTCCTGATATTTGGGCTAATGAATCTCCTTAATGCCATACCTATTCTTATTCCTCCTTTGAGTTGTTGTTCTTATTTTTCTATATTTTATTGAATACACACACACACACACACACACACACACACACACACACACACACACACATGTTTAAAGCACAATGACTCCTTAGCTAAGATTCACTGTACTGCTGTGTGAACATAAAATATATGGCTGACCAAGGCTCATTGTGTAATAGACTACCAGGGCAAATAGAACAGAAAATTGCTCAGCTTTAGAAAGTTTTAAATTTTCCTGTTTAGAAAAACGTTTGTTTCACACTTTGAAACAACCAGGGCTGTATGTGATTACTATTGTATTCCTCAATCCTTAGGAAGGTTTATTGACAGAAAGTCAATGAATTATTGTGTAACATGATTATATGTAAAGAGAAAAGCAGAGGCCTAATGCTGAACTATTCTTTGGGGAGGATTCACAGAGAAAGTATTTAGGGAACAGCTAGAGCACCAACCAAAGAGAGAGTTTCAAAGGACAGGATGGTGGAGAGTAGTGTTTATCATGGCAGAAATGTCAAGGGGAAAAGGAAAGAGAAGAACTTTTAGGGTTTTATCAGCATCCTGGAAGTTAGAAATATTCTTTACTGGGTCTTCTTTTGTTTGTTGGTTGAAATGTCTTTAGAGATTTCTCTGGTTTTAGAATTCTAATCATATTTTTGCCTTTTGGGTACTTTAAAGTATAATAGATCTAGTTAATCTTATAGTGTTATAATTAAACTAAAATGAGGAAATGTTTTACTTAAAACTTTTAAGTATTTTTTTAAGTTGCATCTATAATTTTTGAGACAGGGTCTCACTAAGTAGCCCAGGTGGGCCTCAGGCCTGTGACTCTCCTGCCTCTCCCTCCTAACTGCTAAGATTATATGTGTTCTACCATTCACAGCCATTCATTCTGTAAAAAAGAAATCCAGAGGGGGGTAAAAAAGCAAAAATATTGAGAAAAACAATAGACTCTATTTACTATCATAAATAGAAACCACAGTAATTTTTATCATTGTGGTAAAATATATAATAACTCAAATTTATAGTTTTCAATATTTTAAAACCATTCATTCATTCATGCATTCATGCATTAATTCATGTGTGCATTCATGTGTGTGTGTGTGTGTTTGTATGTGCACAGTATACTGTGGTGCAAAGGTGGCGGTCAGAGGACAGCTGGTGGGAGTTGGCTCTCCTTCCAGCATGTGAGTTCTAATGGTTGAACCTACATCATCAGGCTTGCTGAGCCATCTTACTGTCTCCAATTTTAAAACTTTTTGAATGTGCCTTTCAATAGCATTAAGTATATCCACCTTATGGTGTGACCATCATCAATACTTATTCCCAAAACCTTTTCATTCCTCCATATTGAAACTCTAAACTGATTAAACAGCTCCTCATTCTTTATTCTCTCTGATCCTTCCGGATGAACTTGACGACTCTTCTGAGTGAATCACACAGTATTTGTCTGTTTTTTTGGATCTGGTTTATTTGACTTAGCATGTTTCCAGGGTTCATTTATGTAATAACGTATCAGAATTCCATTTCTTTTTGAAGCCAACAACCCCATTGTATGAATATATAAATTTTGTGTATTTGTTCATCTGAAATAGACATTTGGTTTCTTTTGGCTATTATTATCTGTCTCTATCTGTCTATCATCTATCTATCTATCTATCTATCTATCTATCTATCTATCTATCTATCTATCTATCTATCTATCTACCAACCAACCTATTATCTATTTATTTTGCTGTTTGACCATACTGAATTTCCATCTCCTCTCCTTATAGTTAGTTAAATTCTCCCTATTCTGCTTTTCAGTTCTGTTCATCTAGGAAATTTTATGGGAGTAACTTGGAGAGATGAGTGAAGGGCATATTCTCTGCTGAAAGTAGAAATTAGCACCATCCTTTTCTCATGGTTGGAGAAGCTTTAGAATAGAGTCTTAAAAGAAGATGAAGATTTAATCCCAGCATGCGGGAGGCAGAGGCAGATGGATCTCTGTGAGTTCGAGGTTAGCCTGGGCTACAGAGTGAGTAGCACAAAGCTATACACAGAGAAACCCTGTCTCAGAAAAACAAAACAAAACAAACAAACAAACAAACAAAAAGATGATACTTATCTAGGATAAGGCTTTTGGACAAGAGAAAGACTTTGTTACTTTGGTAGATACATGACCTTAGAAACCTACATGATTTGTTTTACTCATTTCCTTACCTATAAAATATGGAAATAATACCTGTCTCGTAGGTTTGTTACAGGAATTAAATGTGCTTTCCTCACAGGAGGAAATAAAGTGAAATGTCTTGTTGCATGTTCTTTTTCTTGTATCATTGAAATAACTGGCTTGTTCTTTTACAAATTTAAGCTTAATGCCTGGGATTGCAAAATTTAAGATACAGATAGAGGCAGAATCATTCAGGGAAATGGGAATGGTATAGCAAGAAACAGTGGTCACCTTCTAGAGATGCTGATTTGGGATACAAGAAGAGATTATGAGAATTAGCCAGAAGGATTGTTAATTCAAGGTCAGACTATATTACATGGAAAAGCCCTGTTTGGAAAAAAATAGAAAGAGCCAGATAGAGAGTCACATGATATGGATAATAAGCAGCAAGGTTTCACATGGAGCCATGGAGAAGAATAGATAGACTAATTATAGGCATTGATTTATAACTGAATTGGTTATAACCAATAAAACTTAATTTTGCTAGATTTTTGGGTATCAGTCAGAAGTTACCTATTTAGTTATGGTTAATAATTATTTATTAAAAATTGTTTTATTTGTATAGGTGTTTTGTCTGCAGGTGTGTTTGTGTACCACGTGAGTGCCTGGTGCCCACAGAGGCCACGAGGGGTAATACATTTGGCAAGCATCAGCCTTATGCTGGAGAGTGCAAAGGTTTGCAGCTGAAGAAGCTCACAGTCTCCAACTTTTGAGAGTTATAGTATGGTGACTCCCTCTTACTCTCCATGATTGTTTCTTAATAATCCTATGTTCACTTCCTGTCACCTGGTTGCTTGCTCTGCCTCTTGACAGACTTTATTATATTTATGATTGACTTTATTTAATTCTGTTTACAGTAAGCAGAAAGCTCTTGGATTAAAGGTGTGTGCTAGGGCTGATATATACTACAATTAGAAATAGGTTTTTCCAGTAAATAACACAAGGATCACAATGTGATAAAATATCCAAAAGGTTCACAGTGTGATCAAATATCCTGCAACAGAAACAAAGAGAACACTAAGATCAACACTTAATATATGGGACCTCATGAAACTGAGAAGCTTCTACATGGCAAAGTGCATTGTCAATAGGACAAAATGGGAAAAGATTTTCACCCACTCCACATCTGACAGAGGGTGAATATCCAAAATATATAAAGAACTCAAGAAACTAGGCATAAACACCAAATAAGCAAATTTTAAAGAATGGGGTGCAGATCTAAACAGAATTCTCAAAGAGGAATCTCAAATGGACAAGATACACTTAATGAAATGTTCAACATTCTTAGCCATCAAGGAAATGCAAATCAAAACCACCTTGCCTCAGCCTCTCAAGTAGTGGGACCACAAGTGTGCACCACCATCCCTGGCTCTGAAAATAAAATCTTTCAAACTAATGCTGCCTTTACTAGCTTTGGGCAAGCCAGGAGAAATAAAATCAATATAAAAAAATTAGCCCAGTTGGGATCATTTTTAATGGGGAAAACAGGCCAATAAAAAAAAACCAGTTAAAGCAGCTGGTTTAAGAAATTGTTCACAGATGCCGCTGGGCAATGATGGCACACGCCTTTAGTCCCAGCATTCGGGAGGCAGAGGCAGGCAGATCTCTGTGAGTTTGAAGCCAGCCTGGTCTACAGAGCAAGTTCCAAGATAGGCTCCAAAGCTACACAGAGAAACCTCATCTTGAAAAAAGAAAAAAAAATTGTTCACAGAAATATATATGCAATAAAAAAGACACACAGTGTTTTAAAATGTAATAATGAAAAGCTTAAAAAAGATGATGAATATATTTTAAAATATTTGTGGTTATCATTAAGAAAAGGCAAAGCATATTGCCAAACAATGTAACAGTATTCTTTCATTCATAGGCTTAAAATTTCTTGAAAATTAAAAAAGTTGAAATGGAGCAGGTAGCTGCAAGTCATTCAAACCTCCCATCTAGTTTGAGAAAACCCATAGATATAGGAGCTAATGAGAAAGGGAGCTAAAATGTTTCCAAGGCACTTTTAAACAGAGGCATTCTTTGTCAAAGACAAGACATCTTAGTACTTGCCACCAAGTACATACATGAGTTGTCAGCTTCCTGAAAGCTAAAGTGCCATGAATATTTGTCAGTTATCTGAAATACCAAGAAAGGTATCAAGACTTTAAATTTTATAATAGATAACCATAAATCACAAATGGTCTTATAACTATTGATCAAATAAGAATACAAAATATGTTTTGGAACATTTTCTATTTTATGTACTAAAATATGCAAACATATAAAAAGATACTCATAAAACTACTTTTAATTTAAATATGCATTAGAGAAAATAGCAACTTTTATAAAATTTAGCCTGCATAACAAAAATATTAGTTTTAGATTCATGTTTAAGGTGAGGATTTTTATTGCTATGAAGGGGCTAGTAATAAATATTTAAGCTTGTCTTTGTGGAAACACTATATACAAAGCTAACTGCATAATTCTATAGAGTGTTAGGAGTGAACATCTTGGACAAATTTTTTTTCCCCAATTTCAGAAAACTAGCTTCTGAAAATATGAGACTTATTTAATAAGAACATTAGATACAGATAAAAATTTAATAAATGAAAAATTAAAGAGTAGCAAAAATAATAACCATGAATTTTTTTTGTGGGGGGCATGTTGACAAATTCTGTTCTGGAACTTGACAAGTAGGTCAGGGTGGTGGCCAGTGAGTCCCTGGGGTTTTAAGTGTGTACTACCATACCCGATTTTTAAAAACCAATTTCAATGGGTCAAAATCAGGTCTCATTCTTCATGTCAAGCACTTTATTGATTGAGCAAACTCTTCAACCACGGTAACAAAAATATTAAAATACCGTGCAGCAGGAATCTTAGAAGTCCTTATTAATAAAATCAAACCTGAGCCAGGTATTGGGGTGAACTGGAAGATCAGAGAACCAGAACAAGCCACAGCTAACCTCACCTGGCCAACTTCTCAGCTGGTCTTGTTTCCTCAGACTGGATGCTTCTGTGTCCTCATCCCAAATGGCTCTCAGCTGAACTGCTGCTCAAAAGCCTGAAGCTTAACCAGCTAAAAGCTTAACCAGCCAAATGTTTCTAGTTTCTGGTCCTCATGCCTTATATACCTTTCTGTTTTCTACCACCACTCCCTGGGATTAAAGGCGTGATGAGTCACCATGCCTGTCTGTATCCTTGAACACATGGATTTCTGCCTCTGGAATGCTAGGATTAAAGGTGTGTGCCACCACTGCCTATCCATTATTTTTAATATTGTGGCTGCTCTGTCTCTGACCCTAGATAAGTTTATTAGCATGTACAATATTTGGGGGAATACAATACCACAATACAGACTGTGTTTATCAGCTATAGGAGATTTCTGATGGAGTCTTCAGGGTCTTATGTACAGAGTCATATCATCTTCACATAAGGGTACCTTGAGGTCTTTCTTTTTTACTTGTGTCCTCTATGTGTCCTTCACTTGTTTTATTGCTCTAGATAAGACTTCAGGTACTGTGCTGAACAGGAAGGGACACAGTGGACATCTTTATTTTGTTCCTGATTTTTAATGGAAATGCTGTGTATTTCTCTCTGTTTAGGATGTTGGCTGTGGGATTTCTGTATATTGCCTCTCTCATGCTGATATATGACCCCTGTTGCCCTAGACCCTCAGGACTTTTATCATAAAGGGGTTTTAGATTGTGTCAAAGGCCTTTTTTTGGGTATTCAATATGATGATAATGTGGTTTATGTCCTGGAATGTATTTATGTGGTGATTACATCTATTTATTTATGCATGTTGAATCATTTCTGCATCTCTGGGATGAAGCCTACTTGATCATGGTGGATAATTTTTTTTGATATGTCTTGAATTCAGTTTGCAAGCATTTTATTGAGAATTTTTCCATGTGTGTTCATCAGAGATATTGTTTATAATTTTCTTTCTTTGTTGGCTCTTTGGCTTTGCTATTAGAGTGATAATGCCTTTGTAACAATAACTTGGAAATGCTCCTTCCTTTTCTATTTTGTGGATATTTTTTTAGGAGTATTGGCATTAGTTCTTGGTCTGGTAGAAATCTCTGCTATTCTATTCCTAGGCATTTTGTTGTTGGAAATTTTAATTACTGCCTCTCACTCACTGGATGTTATAGGACTATTTAAATTATTTACTTCATTTGGTTTAACATAGGTAGGTCATATATATCCAGAAAACCATCCATTTTTTTTAGACTTTCCAGTTTTGTGGAATATTGATTTCTAAATTTTGTCCTTAGGATATGCTGAATTTCCATAGTGTTTGTTTGTTCTACAGTTTTCATTTTCAATTCTAATTTTATTAACTTGTTTCTTCACCTTATTTTGGTTAATATGCTTAATTGTCAATGTTATTAATCTTTTCCAAGAACTAACTCTTTGCTTTTTTGTATTATTTTTTGTTTCTTTTTCATTAATTTTATCCCCTGTAATGATTAACTCTCACTGTCCACTTACTATCTTTTGGATGTTATCTCTTCCTGTTTTTCCATGGTCTTCAGGTGCATCATTATTTATTTGAAATCTGTAGTTTCTTCCTTCCTTTCTTTCTTTTTTGATGTAGGCATTTTTTTTTTATATTTCCTCTTAGAAATTCTTTCACTGAGTTCCAAAGTATGTTGGTATGTTGTATTTCTATTTTAATTCAATTCTAGAAATTGTAAAATTTCCTTCTTGAATTTCTTTCTCAATTGACTAGAGTTACAGTAGTACGTTTCTTAGTTTATGTGCATTTGTGGACTTTCTGTGGCCACTTTACTGTTGATAGCTAGCATTATGGTATTGTGGTTCAACAGAATGCAGAATGACATTTCTGTTTTCCTGTATTTGTTGAGAATTCCTTTATGTCCTTGTGTGTGGTCAATTTTGAAGAAAGTTTCATGGGTGCTGAGAAAAATATGTATTCTTTAGAGTTTGTCAAAACATTCCATAGATAAATGTTAGATCCATTTGATTTATGATGTCATTTAATTCCAGAGATTCCATTTTTATTTTTTCCAGATGACCTGTATATTTGCAAGAATGGAGTATCAAAAAAATTACCATCACTATGTTGGTGTCAGATCTGTAGTTTTAGATCTAAGTGTTTCTTGTGTGAAATTGGATGTTCCTATCTTTGATATATATACACTTAAGATATAATATCTGTTAGAGTTTTCTTTTAATGAGTATTCATTGTACTTCCTATCTCTTCTGCCTAGTTTTTTGGTAGGAATCCTGTTTTATCAGATATTAGCATGTTATATCCTATTATCATCTCTTAGTTCCATTTTTGGAATACTATTTGCTGTCATTTTACTGTAAGATGTTGTTTGTCCTTGATAGTAGGGTATGCTTTTTTGAGATAGCAAAAAGATTGATCTTGTTTCCTAATCTAGTATGTTAGTCTCTGTCTCTTTATTAGTGAGTTGAGATCATTATAAAGATATATTATTGAATGATGTATATTAATGTATGTAATTTTGTTGCTTTTGTGTTATTTTATTAAACACATTTGATTAAGTGTTCTGGAATTATTTATCCCCTGTGCTTTTTTAGACATGTTTAGTATTCTTTTCAGACCTAAGTGTTTCTTCCAGTATCCATGCTAGAGCTGGTTTAGTGCCTGTAGATCCCTAACTCTGTTTTTATCATGTAGAAATTTCCTTTCCCTTTGAGTATCACTGATAGTTTTTGAGGGTGTAATAGTCTGGACTCACACATATGGTCTTTCATAACTTGTAGAACACCATTCTAAGTTTCTGGCTTTCATAGTCTTCACTGAAAAATCCTGTGATATTTTGATGGGCATACCTTTGCATAGCACTGTATCTTTTTGTTTTTTGCTGATTTCAGTGTCTTTGTTGTTATTGTTGTGCTGCATGTTTAGTATTTTTATAAAAACGTGGGGAATTTCTCTTTGGTCCTTTTTACTTGGTGATCAATATACCTTTTAGCCATGATAGGTATCTCTTTCCTTAGATTAGGGAGCTTTTCTTCTATGATTTTGTTGAAAATATTTTCTGTGTCTTTGACCTGGGTCTCTTCTTTTTTTCTGTTCCTGTTATTTATGTTTATGCCATACATGTTTCTGTATGTTTTTTTTATTCAAAATTTTCTTTAATTGAATGATCCAATTCTTATACCTTCGTTTCAAAACCTGTTATATTTTTCACTTTGTTCAGTCTTATTGGTGGAGCTTTTCTTTGAATTTTCTGTTTGAATTACTGAATTTTTCATTGCAAGTTTTATTTCATTTTGTCTTTTTTTTCAGAGAGTCTGGCTGTTTATTATATTGTTTTTGTATCTTGAATTACTTCATTATTTCCTTCAATGGTTTGTGTTTTTGTAGTCTTTATACAGCATTTATTCATATCCTCTTTGAGTTCCTTGATCATGTTTATATTGCTGTTTTGGAAGTTGCTTTTCTCAAGTTGCTTTTACTATGAGAGTGCTAATTTTGGCAAAAACTCATTGTCTTGGTTCCTTGTGAGGCTTATATTTTAGAGGTGGACCTTGCCACCTGGAGTTAGTGGCCAGTAGTGTTATTTGGTAGTGAAATCTTATCTCTTTGTTGAATGGGTGTTAGAATCACTGTTCCCTATTACCTGAACTTGTCAGATGGTAGACTAGCAGAATGAGGCAGTCTTATGGAAATTAAAGTGTTGATGCTTGAATGGGGTGTCAGAAGTTGTCCCTGCTTAGCCTGGTCTAGGTGAACTTTCTGACCCCAGAAATAGACCTTCTGTAGAGTTACAGGATTATCATAGCCAATCTACAGAGTCTTGAGGAGTTTCTCAGGACTTCTTAGGCAGAACAAGTGGGTAGAGCAGAGACTTGTGTTCCAGCCTGGCCATAGGGCTCCTGAGTAGGCTCATATGACACAAAGTCACTGGGTAGGTCACAGTCATGCTGAAGTAGGCCACATAAATCTGGGGTCCCTATGTGGAGTGGTGGAGAGGAAGTGTCAGACAGCAGATAAGGGACATATGGCTTTAGGATGTAGGAGCAGATAGAGTTGCCCATGTGAGAGAAAAAAAATTATAGCATATCTTTTCTTGAGTCACCAGACAGCTCCCAAATCATGACACAGAGACTTATTATTATTTATGAATGCCAGAGCTTAACTTATGCTTGTCACATTAGCTCTTATAACTAAATTAACCTGTTTCTCTTCATCTACATTTTGCCTCAGGGCTTTTTAACTTTCTTTCCTCTGTATGTCCTACACCCTGCTTGCTCTGTACCTGGCTGACTGGTGGCTGCCTGCCAGCTGGCTCTCATCCTCTTCTCTTCTTTGTTCAACTTATTCTCTGCCCGCTAGCCCCTCCTATCCCTCTACTACCTACCTATTGGCTGTTCACCTTTTTATTAGACCAATCAGGTACCTTAGGTAGGCAAGGGGAAACAAATGCAACACATCTTTACATAATTAAACAAGTGCAGCATAAACAAATGTAACACACCTTTACATTATTATACAAATGCAGCATAAACAAATATAACACACTTTTACATAGTTAAAGCAATATTATTATTTTTATATTAATATATTACACAACATAAACATATGTAACACATCTTTGCCTAATTAAACTAATATTCCACAACAAAGAATGACAGCTGATGGTTAAAATTTCATGCACATTTACATTGCTCTTAACTTTTCTCAGATCAGTGTGTGAGCATGCCCATTTCATCTGCTTGGTCCCCAAGTCCACTTATAACACCTTGCTTATGAAATTTCCCTTTGTACTATAGCGTGTGACTTTTGGGAACTGAGAGACCTAAGATTAGCTCCACAGAATGAATTTCCTTAAATGGAAATTTGAAAAGAGATGATGATAAAATTATATAATGAGTAATTGATTTTATGTGAATATAGTAGGTATGGATACATATATAATCTTTACAGTCATTCTTTAATTACTGTAGATATGCAACAGACATGAACTGACATGAATACACTTTCAGTCTACCTTGAGAGAATAAACAATGGATTCAGATGTTGAATCTAGCAACTTAATCCCTTAAAAAAGGAGACTATTTTGAATTTAATTGCAAAATTTGGGACTATATTCTTCTGGATATGAAATTAATATCATTATTATGAAAAACAAGTATCATTGAATGCTTATACACTGAATTCAGTTACTTTAAAGAATCAAGAAATATGGTTGTGTCCCTAGGAAATTTATAATCTGAGTAGACAGGTCTTCCATTTTTTTTTCCAGAAAACATTTATTGAACCCTACATGTATAATTTAAATATTCTTTCTTAGGAGAAAGTTATGGCATAAGCAAGATATAAGACATGTGCATGAATATTATGAAACAACTTTTTGAGTGATAAATTTTGTATTTAGAGGTCACCTTCATAAAAACAAGTAAGTTTTAAGGGAAGGATTAGGAATTGGGTTCAAGGAAGGTGGGGAATTTTCATTTAGGAGATAAGATTTAAATTCACCTTTAGAAAGAAAAGAAGGAGACTGGAGAGTGGGCTTAACAGTTTAGAGGGCTTGCTGCTCTTGAAGAGGATCAGGAGTTTGGATCCCAGCATCCACATCAGAAATGCTTATAACGGAAGCTCTAGGGGACATGTGACATCCTCTGACCTCTGTGGACACCTGTACTCACATGCACACCCCCTATAGACACAAAATTAAAAATATAATGAATCTTTGAAAAGGAAATGAAGGTAGGAAAGAAGGACTGGCAAGATGGCTCAGTGGTAAGAGCATATGCTGTCAAGCCCCACAACCCAAGTTGCAGTTCCAAAACACATGTGGGAAGGAGTGAATCAACTCCTACAAGTTATCCTCTGACCTAAACACACACACACACACACACACACACACACACACACACACACACACACACACACAAATATATATATAAAAGTAATCACACATACAAATAAAAAGGAACAGGAAAAAGAAAAGTAAGGAAAAGAGCATGGTGGCTTCTATGGTGAGGACACATCTGAAGAGGACTTAGAAGTTTATGATCTCACATAACAGAACTGATATACAGTTCACAGTCACTTTTCAGAGACTTAAATGTTTATGTAAATATTTCTATGAATATAAAATTGTATAACTCTTATTCAAGTTACAAGAATTCTTAATCCAGTAAAATAATCTATGGTCTTTCAGAAACAATCCTGAATAATAAAAGAACTGCTGGAGGTATTACTGTCCTTGATTTCAAGTTGTACTATAGGGCTGTATTAATAAAAACATCATGGTATTGGCACAAAGGCAGACACATTGATCAGTGTAAATGAATTGAAAACCTAGACATACATTGACACACCTATAGACACCTGATTTTTGATTTAAAAAAATCCAGAAATATACAATAGAAAAAAGAAAGCATTTTCAACAAATGTTGCTAGTCTAACTGGATGTTGGCATATATAGAAGAATGCAAACAGATCCTTATCTATCACCCTGCACAAAGCTCAAGTCCAAGAGGATCACAGACCTCAACACAAAACCAGATACACTGAACCTAATAGAAAGAAAGGATAGTCTTGGCTTGGTGGCAATGTTGTTCTGAATGATTTTGGTAACCCGGAACAAGTAAATGAATCAGGTAGGAATCCTAGGACATTCTTTCATTTTAAGTGACTTAAGCCTTTTAGATATTAAAGTGAATTCCATCCCCATCTTTTCCTAAATGATGCTATTTAGAGATATATAGGCTTAAAATGTCAGGTGTGATCCAAATTGTCCCCCACTTGCTAGAAATCTGTGAGCTTGAAGTGAGAGCACATTCAGGGAAGAATTGCCACATTGTATGTGTGTGTGTGTCAGTGTCTGTGTTCACATGTGTGTGCAAGCTCTCTACGCATTCTTTACTTGGATTTTGTCCTCTTCAGATTTATTTCTGAGAAATAAAATTCCATGTAGTTTGAGTGTATGATTTGATAGCATTATGAATGATTAACACAATCAGGTTCATTATCACACCTATTACATCACTTTACATAGTGGCCCTTAAAATTATTTTCTCTAACAAAATTTCAATACTGTTTGTTAACTGTGGTTACCACACTGAACATTAGATCTACAGAATGGAATCATCTATGACTGTGTATCCTCTGACCAGTATCTCACCATTCCCCCTATACCTCAGCCACTGTTATACTTTCTGTTTCTCTGAGTCTGGCATAGAAGGGTCAGATAGTTGGGAATCAGACCTGGATAATGCTAGGCCAGTGCCTTATCCCTTATTCACACCTCTAGCTCTTGGCATTTGAAATATTTCACATATATTGTTATCAAAAAAGTATTTTTCTAACTTATTCTATTGAGCAGAATTCCTCTCAGTTTAATCTTGGTTCCTTCCAATGGCAGGGTTTTCCTCTTTCTGTTTTGTTTTCTGGCTAAATATTATTCTATTTTACCTATCCGTCTATATTGATACATACCATATATACATATCTATCATTGTCTTTTTTCTGTTGATACAACCATGTACACTTAGTTATTTCTGTATTTTGGTTATTGAAAATACATGGCAATGAACATGGGTATTCAGTGAATCTTAGAGACCTCATGAAAGAATACCAATCTTTTAGGGCTCATAAGAGACAGTTGTTTCTGCCAGGTGGCAGTCCTCTTCTGTTTAACACGCACTTTACCTACATTCTACAGTACTTTTTTTTGAGAAT
This sequence comes from Peromyscus maniculatus bairdii, assembly GCF_049852395.1. Classification (NCBI taxonomy): domain Eukaryota; kingdom Metazoa; phylum Chordata; class Mammalia; order Rodentia; family Cricetidae; genus Peromyscus; species Peromyscus maniculatus. Next base: position 39,970,101 of record NC_134855.1, read on the forward strand.
ATGATTTTTTTAAAGTTGTCATATCATTTATTGCCTATGACCTGATATTGTAACCACGTAGGACAAATAAACAAACATTTTGGGATCTTGATAAAACATTTATAATTGAATATTGACCATGAAGGATTACCACTATGTAATTAATCAGCTCTCAGAGGGTCCCATAAATCTTGTGTGTAGAACTCATGCTTGCTCTATTGTTCATGTACAAGATGTCTTACCCAAATGTACTTAAGTTGCCTAAGGTCAGAAACTATAGTGTTAACGCAGAAGTACCACAGAACTATCAAACATGCGATTTAGAAACGATGTCAGGTCTAAAAAAATGTCTAATATACTTTATTTTTTAAATTAATTTTTTTTTTTTTTTTGGTTTTTCGAGACAGGGTTTCTCTGTGTAGCATTGCGCCTTTCCTGGATCTCACTCTGTAGACCAGGCTGGCCTCGAATTCACAGAGATCCGCCTGCCTCTGCCTCCCGAATGCTGGGATTAAAGGCGTGCACCACCACCGCCCAGAGTAAATTAATTTATTTTGATTGTACATACTCCTTTTAAAAAGGCAATCTATTAGAAGTAACAGGAAACATTTTACTTTACTGGCTTTTCTAGAGAAACATTGACACTTAAGAAAGTATTTTGTTATAGGCTAGTAGTCAGAATATAAATGTTTATTTCAGTTAGGTGCTTTGAAAAAACACATTAACGGGGTTGGGGATTTAGCTCAGTGGTAGAGCACTTGCCTAGCAAGCACAAGGCCCTGGGTTCAGTCCTCAGCTCCAGAAAAATAAAAAAATAAAAAATAAATAAAAATAAATAAATAAAGTCTCATTCAAAAAAAAAAAAGAAAAAACACATTAACTATGTTTGTTTGCTTACCTAATTAACTTAAAAAATAAGTTTTAAAAACTTGAACCCAAGTTTGACCTTAAAATATGACCATTACTTAACAAAAGCTTCAAAAATTGTCTTTGGAAGGAATCTTAACTTATTTCTGCCTATCATGATTTTTGTTTAAAATTACTTATGAAACTAATTGATATTGAGACAGATTATTTAAAACCACAATGTGGCAAAACTGAATAATTTTTTGTATCCTGTAGTCAAAGTCATCATAATCTTAGGTTAAATTTCAATACTCTTATCTCATTGTCCTTTTATCTATACACAAAAAGGTTACATGTGAAATTGTAACTAAGTAAAAATATTTGACTATGTGAATATGATATAGTAAATATATTTTTCCTCCAAGTAATAGCAGTATGATATCTGGAGCTCAGTAAAATGGAGACTGAACAAATATTATAACTTTAAAATACAGAGAAATTGAGACTCCTAAGGTCAATTCAATAGAAAAAAGATTATTTTTCTTCTTTCATTTTCATGTGTCTGAAGTCTTCTGTCCTGTACCACAAAGGGAAATGAAGTTCTAGTACATTTGTGATAAGTATTTGTTTTGAATATTTACAAATCAAAGTTTATTGCTGATATTTCACTAAACTATTTGTTCTTGCATAGCCAATACTGGTTGTCTGGAAAGAGAGAAAGGGGGTTAGTCTGGTTACTTGGAATTTCATAGTCTTCATTCTGTGTGCCTAGTTTCATTTTTGTTTTTCAGGAGATGATTTTAGAACAAATCTTTCTGGCTTTGTCTTCAATCCAAAATCTCACTATTATCAACTCTTGAGGTTCATAGAACGTTTCTACCTGCACATTTGCCTGTTTATATCTGACGTTTAAAGACTTCTCCTGTGTTTACTATCACAAATACCATTGCCGTTTATGTCCTTGCTCTTATATCGTTTTGCTGTAATTTTTAGGTCACTTTTATAGGAATGCCTTCCCAGTAATTAAAACGTCTGTAATCATCACAGCACTATTTGTAGGTAGGCTTAGGAAGCACTCATTCATTAGGCTCAACACCTTTTTTTATAAGTACATCATTGCATTCGCCACTTAATAGATGTTAAAAAGAACAGGAATTCTATGGTATATTATTTTGTGGTACTAATTAACTTACCGAGTGACATTTACCTTTCTTCCCTCCTTGGGTTATCCTTGAATCTGCCTTTCAATTTGCAACAAGAATGCCAGTTTTGAAATAACCATCTAAGCATAGAAAGATATGTTTTACTGGCTTTAAAAATGACATGTGTGTGTTTTTGTGTGGATGCAGAAGCCAGATGTCCATGATAGATGTTTTTCTCTATCATTCTCCACTTTATTTTCTGAGACAGTCTGTTACTGAACCTACCACTAGTTGTCTAAATTGGCTAATAAGAAAGCACTTGGGATACTCTTGTCCCTTCTTTCCAGTGCTGGGATTATGGGTGATCATTTCCATGTCTGGCCTTTTACATGAATACTCAGTGAGCCAGCTCTCCAGCCCTTGGCTTTAGTCTGTCACTGACCCCATTCATATGCAAGCAGACGTGAAGTTCAGTGAACTACATTAAGTACAGTGATGGGCTATGAAAAAATATCACACATAGGTCTTTGTCTTTAGACTTTATTAAAAAGTGACAGATAAGATTAAACCCAGAGAAAGTGAAAGTGTTTTAGAGAATTCAGGCAATTAAAATTGAAGCCTGAAAGGTTAGGAAAGGGGTGTAAGACCGTAAACATTGGCTCATGGACCATTTCATGGAAGTTGTGATTTACTGAGCTTTGATGGATAGATAGGATTTGACCCATGGTGATGATAGTGGAGAAAGAAAGGCATGTGTTGCAGCATCAAAAATAGCAAACAGTATTTTGGAAGTGTTTCTAGCTTGTCATCATATGAGGTAAGTATTCTATAGGTTTAATTCATCTGATTCTCAAGGGACATTCCATAGGTTCTGCTATCGTCTCCATTTTACTGATAGGGGACTGCAGTTCACAAAGCTTGAGTATGTGTGAAATGTTAGTAAGGGCAGTGGCATGGTATGAACCAAGATCTAGACATAACAGCATGAACAAAACGTGTGACCCCAAAATACAGAATTCTTATTTATGAGTAGTTTGTATTGGGTTTATGTTCAGCATAAGTGCAGTAGTTAAAAGGAATGACAAGTTTAATCAAAACCAGCCTCGGGGGCCATCAAATAGATCCGGGCATTCACCCGGAGTTTTTGAGCAGGAAACGAGAGAGTGGTTTTAGATAGGTTGAAAGTAAAGTTCTTTTTTAAAAACATTACTTGGCTTGGTAACCAGGTGGTGGATATTAAGGCAGTGACCGTATTAATCCATCATTCCTCCTTGAGGATTGTGAGGTGAACGCTGCCAATGTGGGGATGAGTAAGAACAAAGGAACGACCATTGCTGTTGTGAAGGGAAGAACCTGGTTGACTCCCACTATGTGATCGCTCCCCTACCTTTAACTTAGCAGTTTAAATGATATACTTTCCCCCCCTCAATATTGGAGCTAAGAATAGAATAGTATCATATCTTCTGCTTACATGTGGAATTCTATGCTGATTTGCATCTTCATATACAGATTAATTTGTGTATATTTGATTTAACTCTCAAAGTAGCCTCCTGAGGTAGACAACAGTATTACATAGTTTAAAAATTAGGTTCAATGCCTTCTTTATAAGTACATCTTTGCATTCACCACTTAATAGATGTTAAAAAGAACAGGAATTCAATGGTATATTATTTTGTGGTACTAATTAACTTGCCGAGTGACATTTACCTTTCTTCCCTCCTTGGGTTATCCTTGAATCTGCCTTTCAATTTGCAACAAGAATGCCAGTTTTGAAATAACCATCTAAGCATAGAAAGATATGTTTTACTGGCTTTAAAAATGACATGTGTGTGTTTTTGTGTGGATGAAGAAACTGATGTGAAGGTATAAAGCCTCTTGTTCGGTGTTACTAATTGGTGAATCAAAGATTTACTTAATGTTTGTGTGATGCTGAAGCCCATTATAGAATGAAAATTGTGAAACAGACCTGAATTTTACCTTAAACATACAGCATACAAACAAACATACATAGGTTGGAATGTTGGTGTTGCCCTCCTCAGATCTTAGAATTTCCTCAATCGCATGTTGTCTGATTCTTTCATGAGTTGATTTAATATAGTTGACTTTTTCCATCTGACACTAACAAGTCAGCTTGTCCTTGAATGTTGCTAGCATGCACTTAGCAGCAGTACTCTGTGCCAGGCACAGAATTAGCCATTTCACTTGCAATAATTATATTTAATTTTTTCAGCAACCCTACTAAGGTTACTATTTTATATAAGAAGAAACCGAGGCAGAGAATAATTCAGATCCCAGGTCCAAACCTGGGATTTTAATTCACCAATTTGCCTCTGAAGCCTGAGTTTTTAGCCATGAGACTGTGAGTCTTTTTGATAAACAAACGGTAGGTCTTCAAGTATTTTTACTTATTTTCAGTGAATTTTTTATTTAAAATCATATTTGCTTATGATCTTTGACCCCGTGTGTATCAGAATTAATAACAGGCAAATTTGTTTTCAGTTCCCCATAGCTATTACCTTAAATAGTTTCAGTGCAACTGGGCTATGTGGGGAATGATCTATGGTGGTCATACTTTCTGTTTTAAATGAGTGAGTTTATTAAAAATGTAGCAAAGCAAAGTAAAGAATAAGGAACAAGTAGCAAATAGACATACAATCAGACCAGGGGCTTAAACAACATCGAGCAGAAATAATGGGCTGTCCTGCTAAAACAGTCAAGTGGAGTTCCTGATTGAGAGTCCTGGGCAGAGAGCTTTCTTTCCACAGATGAACTTCTAGCCACCATAGGCATGTTACAGCGTGCATAGACAACAGGACTATCTGTTGGAAATGGTTTACTTAGGGATGTTGTCAAGGATGCAGTGTTATCGTTAAAAATACTATTTAAAAAATGCTGTTAGATGTTTGGCATGTTCCTTCCTCCTTGTTATAATGACCAGCCTGCCCTAAATAAGGAATTTCAGTACAAGGTCTAAACATGCTTAAGTCTGAGACATGCCCCCTCCCTCTGTTCTCAGACTATCTTCAATAAGAGCAAGAAACGTGACATTTTACTAATTTAATTTAAATGATAAAATTTCTTTTATATCTATGGTTTTAATTCTCATGTTTCAGGTATGGGTGGTCCAGAAAATATTAATAACATTTTTCAGAAATAGAGACCATCTTTGTATAACATTTATTATAGTATTTACTGTAATTATATTATTAATTATTGCTACTAGTTTCTTAGTATCCTGAACTCATATGTTCCACTTTCTGAGAGGTATGTATGTATTAAAGAAGAGAAAATCAGTACACACATTTCTTGGTATTAGCTGTGTTTCAGACATCCACTGAAGGCTTTGGAACAAGGTTATGTTTCAGTGATAGTTAAGACCATCAGAAAAATTTATTCTAAAGATCACTTTTAACAGTAAAAAATTGAAATTTAATCATTTTCTTTTTCTATTCTCAGCACTGGAATGGTGCTTTGTGAAATAAATCTACACATAAAAACATTGTGTATATGCATGATACTTTAGAACCTTATTACATTGTTTCTTGTCAGAGGGTTTGTCTGAGACATTTGAAGGTTTCCTAAGGCTGTTTTCTTTCTGTTTCATGAATGACTCACTCTTTCTAGGTCATTTCATTCTATAAATGTCACAGGGGAAAAATAAAGACTAAGTATACGTCTTCCATTTCACTGGGTTACAATCAATCTACTTTGTTATTGCTTGGTAACTTTGATTCAAAGGGAAATTGTTTTGCTTGACAACCCTGAGTTCATTCACTCAGGAGGGACAATCACTATAATTTATCTGTAGGTTTATTTATCCTAAAATTTCATTGTTCACTGACCACTAATAAAGATAACTCTAATTTGCTTAGTTATTAATTTAAGCTTGCCTTAAAGTAAGTCCACTTTTCCTTTTAAAACATTTATATTAACTTATTGCAGCTATTATTTTACATAAATAATGTATGATAATTCAATTTGACAAAACATAAGGCAAGAGATATATATTACTGTTAGGGAACACAAATAGGTAGCAAGAGTTTCGGAGAGAAATTTAATAATTTTGTGTCAGGCCTCCAAAATGTTCATATTCCCTCCAGTACCATTAAAAATATGTTTTATCCTTTGACCTAGTGAATATTTTTATGAAAAATTATTTTAGGGAAGAAGAAAATATATAAAATAGTGCACAAAAGATGCTGATTGTGTTGTTATTTATAAGATTAAAAGTAAAATAGAGAGTTTTAAAATACAGTATCTCTTATTGATTCAGAACCATTTAGCCATTAAATATTGTATTATAGAAAATACTGCCTTGGGGATGGATGGATATATATATATATATATATATATATATATATATATATATATATAAAATGTATTTTTTAGTAGAGAAGAATTTAATGTAATTTTTAGTAAATATTAATCAAACAAATAAATAATAAAAATAGTTATTTCTGTATACAAAATTTTTTATTGATTTCCTGTCTTTTTGATCTTTTAGTTTTCCAGTGTGAATAGCTGTGAAGTATAAAAATTCAGTCAAATGTAATGACAATATCACGTAGAAAATTGTAACATCTTTTATTTTCTTTATTGTTTGACACATTACACAGTTTTACTAAGGGAACTAGCAGAATGATGATGAAATTGGAAAAATTGAAATCTGTTAAAATCTAAGTTAAAAAAGACTAGAGTTACATTGCAGTTTGTTGTTATAAGTGTACTGAAACATTGCCATTTCACGTAGGAGACGAGTCAAGGTTTTTTTTTTTTTTTTTTTTTTTGGCACTGCACTTTATATGAACTGATATCTATGCTCTAGTCCACCTGTCTCATCGGGAAGCAGTGATTATTTATTATAATAACTATCATTTTCATAAGAATGGTCAGTTTCTTCACATTAGGTATTTTTCCAGATATTTTTGTTGCATACTATATATTTTTTGTGACTTATGCTTTCAAAACTAACTATATTCCATGTACACTAGGAAGTTAAGCTAGTTCCTCATCTTGCTTAGCTTGTAAAAATCACTTTGGACCAAACCATGGTGATTAAGACAAAAGTTGAGAAAAACTCCATTTTGTACTATGGTTTTTATCTGCCACCAAAGCTAACTTGAGAACTAATCTGTCAAAAACAGTCTGTGTTAGCATTAGCTCAATGTGAATGAAGAATGAAAACCTCAATCATATGCACAGTAAGTGATATAGAAGACTCATAAGATTAATTTTTAAAAGTAAAGGTAAACTAAAAGTAGGTTTTATTGTTTATCACAAAACTAGAGCAGAAATACAAGTGAAGTATTAAAAAGCCCCAAATTTAAGGAATACTTGTCAGTGGAAAGAGAAGTATGTGAGAAACAAAGATATTTGTTCAACTATTATCAGAAATTATTTTCTTCTTTTCTAAGAAATGATGACATCTATAAGTGTTATAAAGTGAATATGAGGAGACCATATTTTACAATATATTGTTTGTTTGTCTTTTTGTGTACATTTTACATAGTTGAGATTTAACTCCATAAACAGATATATTGTTATTGACTATTTTATATTAATCAGATTTTTAATGCTGAGATAAAATACACTGGACAAACAACTTTAAAGGAGGAAAGATTTGGTTTGTACGTGCATTGAGTCCCTGCCCACTTGGCTCCATTAACTCTCTGGCATGTGGGGATAGAGAACATCAGAGTACAAGGGCATGCAAGGAAAGCTGTTTACCTCCTGGTGGCCCGGAAGCCAAGGGAGAAAGGAAGGTGTAGAGAACAAGATACAGTCACTAGGTCCTTTTACTTAAGTTTCCATATCTCCTGTACATTAGCCTTTCACATTATGAACCCAATCATCAATGAGCTCAGGGCTCTTATGGTCCATTGATTCCCTGAAAACTCTGCTCCTGAGCATTTCTGTCCTGGGGACCGAGCCTGCCATACTGGAGCCTTTGAGGAACATTTCATATTTAAACCATAATGACATACTTTATGATCTCTTATATAATATTGCTTTATCTTATCTGCTTGATTCATTTAAATTTATCATTGTGTGTGTTAGTGAGCATGCCATGGTACGGTTGTGGCAGTCAGAGGTCAGCTTTTTGGAATAAATTTTCTCCTTCCAATATGGTATGACTTCTGAGGTCTCCAGGCTTCTGCAGAAAGTACTTTTACCTGCTGAACCTTCTCCCTGGCCCTAAAAGTTTTTTATTTCTAATATTCACCAATTGCATGACATTGTATTTAGGCCATATTTCAATTTAGTTATCTTTTAAAAACCTTTTCTGTTTCTTCTTCCCAAATAAGGTAGCACCGAACTTGCATAAATCCTGATCTACATTATTGTTCTTCTTTACTGTTCAGATTTTCTTTTTGCTGTGAAAGATACTTGAGAAAATAAGTGAAGGGGTGATGATTATATATATATATATATATATATATATATATATATATATATATAAATATATGTATGTGTGTGTTTCTTTATTATTTTTTTTAATTTTATAATTTAATTTAATTTTACATATCAGCCAGGGATTCCCTTGTTCCTCCCCCCCCCCCCCCCCGTCTTCCCCCGAGCCCACCCCCCATTCCCATCTCCTTCAGGGCAAAAACTCCCCTGGGGATTGAGTTCAACCTGGTAGATTCAGTCCAGGCAGGTCCAGTCCCCTCCTCCCAGGCTGAGCCAAGTGTCCCTATATAAGCCTCAGGTTCCAAACAGCCAGCTCATGCACTAAGGACAGGTCCTGGTCCCAGTGCCTGTTTGCCTCCCAAACAGATCATGCTAATCAACTGTCTCACTTATCCAGAGGGCCTGATCCAGTCGGGGGCTCCTCAGCTATTGGTTCATAGTTCATGTGTTTCCATTTGTTTGGCTATTTGTCCCTGTGTTTTTTCCAATCTTGGTCTCAACAATTCTTGCTCATACAAACCCTCTTATTTCTCGCCAATTGGACTCCTGGAGTCCACCTGGGGCCTGGCCATGGATCTCTGCATCCGGTTCCCTCAGTCATTGGATGAGGTTTCTAGCAGGACAATTAGGGTGTTTGGCCATCCTGTCACCAGAGTAGGTCAGTTTGGCTGTCTCTCGACCATTGCCAGTAGTCTATTGTGGAGGTATCTATGTGGATTTCTGTGGACCTCTCTAGCACTTTGCTTCTTCCTATTCTCATGTGGTCTTAGGAGGATACTAGATGTAAAACAAAGATGACTAGACTGCTACTCACAACTCCGGGGAGGCTACCTAGAAAACAGGACCCCAAGAAAGACACAGGGATCACCCAATGACAGAGAGATGGATGAGATCTACATGAACAACTTGGATGTGAGTGGGGGTAATGAAGGGCAAGGGTCAAGGGAAAGAGAGCTTAGGGGAGTGGGAGATCCCAGCTGGATCAAGAACAGAGAGGGAGAACAAGGAATAAGAGACCATGATAAATGAAGACAACTTGATTTATATTTTTAAATTGGCATACAAAGTAATGGGTTTCATTATAACATTTAAAGGCATTCGTATTAGTAGAACTAGTTTCTATTGTGGCCTTTGCACTGTCTTCTATTGCTCCCCACATCCTGTTTGCTGGTTCTCTGTTCCCTCCCACAGAGTCCACAGAGTCTGTGTTTTTGCTTTCTGGTCACATATTGAGAAGAAAAGGTCAGTTCTAGCTCATAACTTCAGAGGAGTCAGCCTCTATTGGCTAACCCCATGACTTTGGATCTGAAGCAATGCAGCAGAAACATCATGGTGCCCGAAACACGTGTCAGGCGCTGCTAATGTCATGGCTGCCAAGAAGCCAAAGGACAGATGGGAAGGGATCAGCACAGGTTGCACCCGTTAAAGGAACCTCTAGTGAACTGCTTCCTCTAAGCAGCCTCCCCCTCCTAACAGTCCATTGGTGACCTTGGCATCTTCACCTCTAATCACAGTCACAACTAAGTAGTGACACCAGTTGGCTGCCAGACTCTCAATGCCTGAGTTTTGGGCAGAGGACAATACTTCAAAATGCAGTGGCTTCAGACAAAATCTCCAAATCAGAACTTAGACAGGACTGAATATTTTAAAATCTTTGCTTTTTTTTTTTTTTTTTTTACTATCTTACTGTGGCAGATAGGATTGATCCATATTTTTTAAAATGTTAGTATATTGGGCCAGCTAGATGTTTCAGTGAGTATAGGTGCCCGATGCCACAAGCCTGAAAACTTGAGTTCTAGCCTTGGGATCCACTTGGTGGAAGGAGATAAGCCAATCCTGCAAGCTGTACTATGACCTCTGTATAGGTCATAGTATGTATATATGCACATGCATGCACACACACACAATAAAATAATGCATACACTATAAAATGTAAAAATGTAAATAAATATTAAGGCAATGACTTTATATTTAGGGAAACTTTGAAACTAAAGATACAGGATTCTGATTTCTGGCCCTGACTCAATTTCTCTGAATTTTAGTTACTTCATATGTAATATGAGAGTTTTGGATCCCTGAGAACTGAAATAAGATCACAAAAATGTGTTAGTTGTAAAATATTTGCTCTTCTAAGGATGCTCAACTTTTAGTATTTGGGATATTCTTATGTTTGACAGATAAGAATAAATCAATGGTACCTTCAGTTTGTGCTCTTTGCCTTGTTAGAGTCTGGATGTTTATTACCTTTCTCAAATTCACCTATTGAAAACACAACCACCAATAGGATGATAACTCACCAACATGATGGCTATGCCTTTTAGAATTGCATTTGTTCCCTTGCAGAAAGTAAAAAGGCCCCAGAAAGTTACCATGCTCTCCATGTGAAATTTTAGTGAGAAGAAAACCTTCACTCAACACAGAACCTACTGACCACTTGATCTTGGAATTCCTAGACTCCAGAACTGTCTGATACACATTTCTTTTGTTTACACACCACCCATTCTCATTTGTTGTATCAAAACTAAGGAATCAAGTCAACTCTTTTGATTTTCTCTTCTGCAAGGTTTAAACACTCTTCATCCCTTTTATGAAACATTTTTCAGAAAAAATATATAGGCATTCTGCTTTTCTATGATAATTGTACTGCAATAATAATGCTATGAGTAGTATATTGTATGAATAAATAATTTTTTCCCCTGTTTACAATCCATTTTATTTTATTTTTTTTAAATTTATTTTACAACACCATTCAGTTCAACATAATAGCCACAGATTCCCCTGTTCTCCCCCTCTCGCCCCCCTCCCCCTCCCCCCAGCCCACCCCCCCATTCCCACCTCCTCCAGATCAAGGTCTCCCCCGAGGACCGGGGTCGACCTGGTAGACTCAGTCCAGGCAGGTCCAGTCCCCCCCTCCCAGACTGAGCCAAGCGTCCCTGCAAAAGACTGCTGGCAATGGTCGAGAGACAGCAGGAACTGACCTACTCTGGTGATGGGATGGCCAGACACCCTGATAGTTGTGCCATAAACCCCATCCAAGGACTGAGGAATCTGGATGCAGACATCCACGGCTGGGCCCCTGGTGGAGCACTGGGAGTCTAATTAGTGAGAAAGAAGAGGGTTTATATGAACGAGAATTGTTGAAGCCAAGGTTGGATAAAGCACAGGGACAAATAACCAAATGAATGGAAGCACAGGATCTATGAACCAAAGGCTGAGGGGCCCCCAACTGGATCAGGCCCCCTGAACGGGTGAGACAGTCATTTGGCTTGATCTGTTTGGGAGGCAGCTGTGCGTTGGTGCCGGGTCCTGGGCTCGTTGCATGAGTTGGCTGTTTGAATAAATAATTTTTAACAGCGCTATAGTGACATAAAGATATATTTCATTTTAAGACTTATTTTTATTTATTTATGTGCATATGCATATGTGCACATGTGTGGGTATACCCATGAGGCCAAAGAGGGCACTGGATTTCTAGGAGCTGGAGCTGCTTTATGTTGGTGCTGAGAACTGATCTCTAGTCCTATAGAAACACAGTGATGATCTTAATCACTGATGTATATCTCAAGTTCCCAGATTTCTCATAATTTAATTGGTTAGTCATGTTAAATTACTATTATATGGATCTAAAAATGAACAACAAATAAATATTTTTTGATTCAAAAATATTTTATCATTAGATAATAGATTAAGAGGTATGTATACATGTTTTAATATTATTACAAGAATCAAGTATGTTGACAGGAAATCACTGAGGAAAATTTAATAATATATATTCATTTTAGTTATCTTCAAGAGAATGATAAAAGTTTCATAATCATGATTTTTTGTGTGTTCTTTTAATAGTTTTATTTGATATATACATATTAAAGAAGATACAGGGAATTCAATCCAAATAATTCCTCCTCAAGATTTCCAGCTAATTTTTTGGGGGCTTTTATTAGGCTTTCTTTATTTTTTTCTTTCAGTTTATTCTTCTCTCATAAAATACATCCCAACCATAGCCTCCACTCTCCCCATCCCTCTCCCCAATCTCCTCTCTCCCCCAGATCCACTGCTCCTCCGTTTCCCTTCAGAAAAGAGCAGGCCTCCCAGGGATATCAACTGAACACAGTATAACAAGATGCAATAAGACTAGGAACAAACCCTCACATCAAGGATGGACGAGGCAACCCAGTAGGAGGAAAAAGGATGCGTAAGTAGGCAAACGAGTCAGAGACATCCCCACTCTCACTCTTAGGAGTCCAACCAAAACCCTAAGCTAAACAACCACAGCATGTATGCACAGGACCTAGCTCAGACCCATGCAGGCTCTATGATTGCTGCTTCAGTCTCGGTGAGCCCTTATGAGCCATGCTTAGTTGATTCTATGGGCCATGTTCTTCTGGTGTTCTTGACTCCCTGGCTCTTACATTTCTTCCTCCCCCACTTCTGTGGGATTCCCCAAGCTCCACCTAATGTTTGGCTGTGGATCTCTGTACAATGTATTTTGATCACATTTACCTTCACTCTTCCAACACCTCCTCTCAGATTCGCCCTCTTCCTTACCCATTCTTTAAAAAATATCAAGTCAAATATGTATTGCCAATATACTATTGGATGCTCCAGTTAATATATTAAATAAATGAAACATATATAAAAAGAGCAAACCCCAGAGAATGTGATGAAAATACATTGTATATAAAACAAGATATACAATAACACAGGAGATTAGGAATACACCTTGACATTTCTCTTTCCCTCATTTCCTATACCCCTTCCTCAATTCTATTTCTGGTAACTAAGCCATGTATCTAGAATCTTTCATCTGCATGTCTATTGCCTCTTTGTTTAGGCTGTCATCATGTAATGATGAAATTAAGTAGCATCCTACTAACTTTTCTTTCTTCTTCCAGTGTTATTTTACTTAATTGTTTGTCCATAGTGGAGCTAGGATAATGTAAAACTACAAGACTGGTTATATTGGTGGATTTCATGCAGCTAGGATAATCTAAAACTACAACACTGGTTACATTGGTAGATTTCATGCAGCTAGGATAATCTTAAAACTACAAGACTGGTTACATTGGTGGATTTCATTCACCTAAGGCCAAATTTCAAACTTTTTCTACAGCTTCCAAGGCTTCTCATGCTGAGTCCTTGGCTTTGCACTTTAAGCTCTAAGCCATATTGTATTTACTGCTTCTCAAATGTGACTCCTCAGAATCATCTAGACTTTAGTAGTAGACTTGTTAGGGAGACCCTTTCTGATCCCCAGATTAGGAAGGAAGACCTGCCAGTGCTCCACATCTCTCTTTAATTCTGCCATCAAAACAAAGGAAGCCTATGTAGCATCTCCATCTGTCTTATTTAACTATCTCCATTTCTGTGAAGTCAATTCTTTGTGGTGTTCAAGGTATCAGCACGTATTTAGTATCTGGTGCATACGATGTTCACTATTTTCTACATGTTAGGATTGAACATAAAAGGGAGGTTATATGGTATAGGAAGGCTTTATGGAGAAGATAAGTCTCAAAAGATGAGTACATATTTAAATATGAAGATAAGCACTACCAAAGTGAACCATACTTGTGTATTTGTAACTTTTTTCCTTAGGTGTAGAGTCAATATATCAAGTCCATGTTTAAATGTGTACATCTGAAAACAGTAATTTCCTAAAGAAAAGGTGTGCATCAGGCTACTAAGAAGTCAAATTTCTTTTGGGGAGGTGGGTGGGTAGGTGAGAAGGTGAGTTTAATCTTTAGTCAATCTATAATAACAATAGTAACAACATCTAAAGTTCACTACTTATTTCTTTTTAATTTACTTTTTTAAAATTTTATTTTTTCTTTTATTGAAAATAGATTTTTTTCTCATGTAATATATTCTGATTATGTTCCCCCCCGACTCCTCTTAATTCCTCCTCACCTCTCCTCCCATCCAGTTCCACACCCTTTCTGTCTCTCATTAGAAAACAAAGACTTCTAAGGGATAATAATGAAATAAAATAAAATATTTTAAATAATATTTTAATAATAAAATAAGTCAAAACAACAACTAATACATTGGAATTGTTCAAAACAAAAAGAAGGAAAAGAGATGAAGAGAAGGCAAGAGAATCAGAGATCCACCCATTCCAACACTAGGAATTTCATAAAAACACTAAACTGGGAACTTTAATGTGTATGCAAAGGATCTGGTGCAGACAAGTGCTGCGTCCGTTTCTGTGAGTTCATGTGAGCTTTGATCATATTAGTTTAGAGGGCCTTGTTTTTCGTGTCCTCCGTCCTCTCTTATACTCTTTCTGGCTCCTCTTCTGCAGGGTTCCCTGTAGTGGTATTTGCTCTGCTCATGACCTTGGGCTATGTGGCCCAAAGGAGGTGGTGCATCTTGATGTTGTACTTGACCTCTTAAAAGATCATGTGGGTATTTATTTATTTATTTATTTACTTATTTATTTAATTTCTGGCATGATCAGACACCGGACAGCCTGGGAATTGTCAGTCTACATGTTTATATAAGGCACTTTTTACTTGTTGTGCATTATGTTAGCTATTATGAAATTTCAATAGTTTAGTTCACATGAATATAAATAAAGTATTGTAGTATCATTAATTCAGCATGTACTAACTGTGTGAGCTGTTTTAAGGCAAGGACCTATATTTTGTGCTCTAACATTGAATTTACTTAATTTGATTTTGGTCTTAGTGTTTGTGTTTTTAATTTATCTACACATGCTGTTTAATCACACGGTAAAGACAAAGAACTTCCAATTGTAATCCAAAGCCCTTTATTTCCAGACTACTTTACCAGTTGTACCGTTTCCTAAGCCGCTGTAAAACAGTCCTCGTACCATGGGGTATTATGTTATTTCACACTGTTTACACAATACCTTTTTACATAGGCCTCTTTGCTAAACAGCCATCCAGTCTTAGGACTTGATGGTCAGTTTTGCATTTTTAACTCTTTATAAGTAGAATTAAAAACATCTTCTATGTTTTTAATTGGATTATGTTGTTCTGAAGAACAAATAATAAAGATTCCTGGAAATAAATGTAAATACCATGTACGTGTTTATATTGTTCACAATTATCTACTATTTTATGAATAGCAATTTTTCATCTTTAGGTCCTTCTAGTTTTGGTGCTTTGGAAGAAGTTTTCTTGAAAAGAGTACAAATTTACCTATTACATCATTATACTACAGCTTAGTCATATATGGAGAAACCTGCCTAATAGACATTTTTAACATGGTATTTGCAACAGACACATTGGATACTTAATTAAATAAAGCATTGCCTATTTTTAAAGTACTGATAAGAAATAAAATTCTCTGTGGATGTGAATCTGTGTAGTAGCAGAAGTGGGAACCTGAAGGCTGTGTCTGACTTTTGGGATGATGCAGAACTGCTCCAAGCAGTAAGCTGAATGTTTTCAGACAGCATTAACAGCATCAGCAAACACCACTGTGTCAGCATCTCTTAGCATGCAGTGTTGGGAACTACAAGAGACAGTGAACAGTGCGTGAGAGCTGATACTCTGATGATGGTTTAAACAGATTCTGATGGACAGATCTGCTGTTCGGTTTCTTCACTAGCCTTGGAGATGCTGAGAGATAGAGATGGCTGATCTTATTTTTTGTAAGACAAGAAATACAGTCTTTTAGGGGTTTCTGGAAATAGAAAGGTCATGCAGCCTGGAAGCTGTGAGCATTTACAATCTCTAAGTCATCAGGTATGATCTTGTGAATTGTGATGATACTATTGGTATGTAAAGTTGTCCAGATCTTAGTCATTGAAATATGTTAATCAACATAATTGCTTATTAACTCATTTTTCATTTGGATATTTGACTAGGTAATGATTATAATAATGGGCAAATATGAACTAAGAAGTATTTGCATGTGTGTATGAGTTTGTTTTACTTTAGTGGTTTTTTTGGGGGGATAGAAATGAGGAGTAAAGGGGGATATACTTTATGTGATTAGAAACAAGGTTTATATGGCTTTTTAGATTTTTTCTAGATTAATTTTGATTATATTCAGACTATGTATTTTACTTGAAATCATAAAAATAACATAAGCGAATCAAACTGATAATAGTATATCATAACCATCTGCCTATAAATACTGATGTATTGCAAAAAGGTTGTTATCTGGGATTTAATCACATAATCAATGCTGTTAGCACTGTAGTGAGGCACAAAGCAATGGAAGTTGAGTGAGCAGAAGAATGCTTATCCAGGCTGTAAGCTAATTCGTGAAATTTGTATTTCATTCTCTGTCATATTTTAAAGCCATTTTTAATCATTTCTCAGATCTGGTGATGCTCCTGGAGCTTTTAATCTCATCTCTGCTAAGGCATGAACCACATCTGAAAGCAGACTGTAAATTTGTTTTATATTAAGGAGGCTTGTGGCTCCTAAGTGTCTTGAAGATATTTTTGACCCAGAGAGATTCAGAATTTCCTTACTTTCATTTTCAATTTACTCCATTAAACTCGTTAGCTATAAATTGTAGAAAATCCTTAGAACATAGGATTTTTATATTTGCCTTGCACTGAAGCTCTGCTGTTTTTCATCTATATCTATATCAATATCAATATCTATATCTATCTATATATCGAGCCTCTCAAGTAAAAATTCATTTAGTTTAGGCTCTTGTCAGAATTGTATTCTCAACAGAATTATGTGCCTAGCACTCAGATTTTTAAATAACTGAATTTTATTTATTTTTAATGTTATACATTTCTGAGTCAGTTTTAGAGAACTATCAAATATGTTAATTTTGTTATCAAAAGAATATGAATGTTAAAACATTTCTCAAGAGGACAGCATTGACTTCACAATTTGGTAGCATGACTATTATTTATTTATTCTCATCAGGGTGAAAAATGTAATATTAAAAATGAATACATTGGAAAAAGTCTGAAACAGTGAATAAATTCAGTTAGGGGCTGTTTTTCCTTTTTAATTAAAAACACATTGAAAAAATTCTTCCTACTGATATTGGACATAATTTATATGTTATTCTGGCGACTTAGCAGCTTACATTCTTATTAGTTGGGAAGATTGCCATATTCTTAAGCTTGATTAATTTTAGAATGATTTGAATATACCTTTTAGTTGCTACAAAACCTGTTTAATCTGTTAGAATTTATTTCCAGTATTTGCATGTATTAGTCACTAGGAGTACATTCTGTTTCTTGGCATGGTTTCAGGATTCCTCTAGGCCTTGATTTCCACAGCATTTTGCTAATTTTTCCCTGTGTTTATGACCTTTCAGAAGAACCAAACCATAAAGTATTTGGTTATGTTCTTTTACTGACACTTAAATATCATTGATTTTATTATATAAAAAAAGTCTCAGAATTGCCATTCTTTTTACACATCAGAAAAATATCTTTTACTCTGTCAAAATTCAAGGCACTGAAAAGGGAAATGCAGACATTTAATTGGAATGCAGAATGCAGCAGACATTTAAATGGAATGCCTTCCATTCTTCCTCTTCAGCAAGATGGTTTTGAACTTTGAGCCATGAAGTTTCTTGTGAATGTTCCTAGGAACAAGAGGTCTTGTTACAAAGATTACCTGTATCTGCACTGTTTTACAATGCATATCATTATACATTACAAAGATCTCAAGCCGGGCGGTGGTGGCGCACGCCTTTAATCCCAGCACTCGGGAGGCAGAGCCAGGCGGATCTCTGTGAGTTCGAGGCCAGCCTGGGCTACCAAGTGAGTTCCAGGAAAGGCGCAAAGCTACACAGAGAAACCCTGTCTCGAAAAACCAAAAAAAAAAAAAAAAAAAAAAACAAAGATCTCTAAAGATAAGCTATTCATAAATAATTATTTGGATAATACTTTAATAGAGGGAATATTATGAGAAAGCTGCTCATTTGTTGGACATTGTATCTAGTGTTCTGTGAAGTATAGAAAAGAAAGTCATTTATTGCTTTCAAGGCATGAATGAGAAAATGCATACACATTAATTCAGATATTTTGGGTTGACTTTTAAAAGTGATTTGTTACAATTAATTTTAACTTAATCTGTAAACTGGTGAACTCTAGTATGAGTTACATATTACTGTCCTTTCCTCCCATGCACATTTCATAATATTAGAGAAATCAAAGGTAGATTTAGAATTAGATTAATAATTGTGCGAAGTGCAATTTTATTGATAGAGAAGAAGATTGAGAATTCAAGGTCAGATTGCATTATACAGAAAGACTCTATCTCAAAAAATAGTTCTATATTCATAAGCCAACATGAACTTATTTTAAGAGAGAGTTCAACCTAATCCCTGGCAGGCAGCCGGAAGCAGAAATCCTGAGACTCATATTTAAAATAGGGATGTTGCTGCAATTCCAGGTGAGGTATGAATTATTTAATAGGTATGTGTATTATGGAAGAGAGTTTTTACCCTTAGGGTTAAACATTTGAAAAAAAGCCGGGCGGTGGTGGCGCATACCTTTAATCCCAGCACTCGGGAGGCAGAGCCAGGTGGATCTCTGTGAGTTTGAGGCCAGCCTGGACTACCAAGTGAGTCCCAGGAAAGGCACAAAGCTACACAGAGAAACCCTGTCTCAAAAACAAAAAACAAAAAGCAAACAAACAAAAAAACCCAAACAACAACAACAACAACAAAAACATTTGAAATAAAGAGCAGCAAGTATGGGGGAATCTGAGTATAACTAGACAATTTAAGCTGTACTTGAAACAAAAAAATATCTGACTATACACATCAGACTGAAAATTCTAAGAGCTTTAGAATTTTGAAACGGTCTTCCTGTCTAGTGCAGACTTGCCCAAACTTTCTGTATAGCCATATTAGCTGGAAACTTGTTCACTTTTGACCCAGTCTCCCAATTGCTGGGATCATAATTGTCCACCACCTCATTTAGATGAAAAAAAGCAAGGTCTGGTGAAAAGTGCCGGAGAATGGTCACCTCAGGCTCGGAGAAAGGGGATTGGAGAAGCTGCAATGGAAGCAGGTGTTAGCTTCTGGCTGACGGACAGTAGGTGTTACTCTTTTCTGTTTTATATCAACATGCCTGCTGAAAATAGCAGAGAGGTGTGTAGAACAGATGCAAATCCCCTATTTTCCAGTCCCAAACTGGGCATTTTGCCCAGTAGTGCCTCCAATGAGCTTGGTATCTTGTATTAAAGCCTTCAATTAAAGAAATACAAGGCTGAGTTACAAATAGACTCTGGTTTATAATAGCTGGGCTAATGTAAGAAGCTGTATATACTGAGGTTAAGTATCAAGTCAGCCATAGTCTCTTGCTTCAAACTTAGCTATACTATTAATCAGCTGTATGATCTTTAGTCTTTCTTTATTCATAACCAAGGGATGGTGATGGCACCTACCTCAAAGTATTGTGAATATTAAATGAGTTAATATACATAGAGTACCTGTAATAGTTTGTGGCATGTAGTATGAAATTATTAATATTCTTTCTGGTATTTGGCAAGTTTATTTTATTCATATTACTAGGATATATTCATTGTACATGATGATGGGTTTCAACATTGTATTTTTATGCATGATATCATGGATAGAATTAATTTAGATGTTTGTTAACAGATGAATTGATGAGTAAAATGTGGTATATATAAATAATGATGATTTACTCAGCCATGAAGAACAAAATTAGGTCATTTGAGAGAAAATGGATGGAGCTATAGATAATCATGTCATGTGAAATAAGCCAGACCAAATGGTAAATGTTTAATGTTTTCTCTTTCTATGTGAATATGTGTACGTGTAGATGTGGAAGAAGTAGAGTGGCCTAGAAAGAGGAGATACACAGTAAAAGATAGGAGGCAGAAAGGATATGATATACTTGAGTAGTGCACAATATCTCAGTTCGTCTTTAGCCTATAGAACATCACAGGAACTTTTTTTTTTTTTTAGAATCCTAGACCATAGATTCTTGAGCATTATGTTATGATTTTTCAAGCTAAGGACATATTATTTTCTCTTTATCTCCTCATTCCTGGGGAAATATAAAAGAAAGAACAGAAGAGCAGCTCTTGTATTTTGAATTCATTTAAAGAACTCTAGCTCTTTTGAGACGTCAGGAATGAAAATTAAATTCCTGAGTAGATTTAGTAGTTAGTTGCCACAGTAGGGGGTAGAAGCAAAATGAAGGATTTTAATAAAATTCTCTATCAAAATTGCATATGAGAGCATTACTCAGCCTCTCCATAAACACTCACAAGTCCCAGATTTCATATCCTAAGAGACCTCCCGCTTGTCCCCAATGTCACTCTGTTTTATTGGTAGGTAATCTGATTTAGCTTTGGCTTTGCTTTTGACATTTCCTAACCAAGGACAATCTAGTGGGATCATTTAATATGTGAATACTCATGTCATTGTGGTAAATATTTGGATAAAAAGAACTTTGTTTTTTTTTTTTTAAAAGAAATTTGATATAATAATTTCTATTCTAATCATGAGAGTCAGTGGCTATTTTAGCTTAGCTTTTTGTACATTTAGAAATGATAAAGTGATCCATCACTCGTAATATATTAATATTACCTCTAAGCTAATCTACACTAGAGGCTTTCAGGTTATCCAAGAATAACAGAAAAGATAAATAAACCCCCTGATCAGATTCCTTTGTGCATGACAGCTGGGATGTAACTTTGGTATTAGACCTAAGAAAATGTCATCTGTATTGAAAAGTCAAAATATAATACTCTTTTTGAATATAGCTTCTATACTACGTATGTCAGAAGTAAAATTTCACGGGGTTGTGGAGATGGTTCATTTGGTAAACTGCTTGCCTTGCCAGTATGAGAATCCAAATTTGAAAAGATGAAGTATGCTTGCAATCTTAGTGTGAAAACAAAACCAGACAGAAGTGAGCCTTTAACTTTATTTTTAGAACAATAGCAAAATATAATCAAAGACCTTTTCTTGAAAAAAAAAATCCAGTTTTTCCAAAGTCATTGTGAGTTGTTCTTAGAATTTGTGATTTAATATTGCTTGGGAAAGAGACACAGTAAGGGTTACACATGGTAGAGTTCTAGCACATTTTCAATACTTCTTTGAATATCATAGACATTTCTGGAAGAAAGCTTGTGTTTTGAGTTGCTATAAAATTTTCAAGTATCATTTTCTTTCTTAATAAACAGGTAAAAGACATTTAGAGATATAAGACCCCTTTACCCCAAGTCTTTAAAAACAGTATAGGAACATCAGTAAGAAAACAAAATTAAAAGAATGGATATTTCATCAGATACATGCTTTAAAAAGTGGGAGATAGGATACAGTGAAGTATATTGCAAAGTGTGCTGCATATAATTATGTACATCATTATTCAATCTACCCATCCTTTATATTCAACTTCAGTTAAAGGTTGCATGAATATGTTGGGATATTGTAGAGGAAGGCAGTGGAGGCACAGTACCTAACTGCTGAGTTCGTAGACCTGGGCTTCCTTGTTTAAATTTAATATTTTCCACTTACTGGCTTTTTTGTTTTTTATCTTAGAAAAGTTATTTAACCTCCTTTTCATCAGTAATATCCTCTGTTAAATTGAGATGCTACTATGGAAACCTCTATGCATGGTGTTGAGTTAAATAACTTTCTCCTTGAAACATTGATGAAACTGACATCAGTAAGGTACCTAGATTAATTAATATTCATTATGATCTTATTCCTACTGAATTTGGTAAAGTTGTGATATGTATTTATGTATTTATTTAAAGTGAATTTAAATCATCACTAAATTCTACTTTATGTGTAGTATGGTACAAAAGAAATTAAATAGCTTAGTAGAGATTAAAATTGCCATAAGCTAGGAAGCCTAGCTCTAGAGATACTGCTGTTAGTCACTGTTGCAGGTTACATTCCAGTAGTTCCTAACATGTGGGTGGAGACCCTTTGGGGATTGACTGACCCTTTAACGGGTGTCCTAAGACCATTGGAACATACAAATATTTACATTGTGATTCATAACAGTGGCAAAAGTATAGTTATTGTGTAGCAATGAAAATAATTTTATGGTTGGGGTTCACCACAACTTGAGGAACTATATTAAAGGGTCACAGTACTGGAAGGTTGAGAGCCACTGTTATATACATCCAAATTTATAGGGTAGCATAGATCAACATTTTCTGTAATTTTTATGGAAGACTCCATGGAAGAGGTCTGACAGTGTCTTACCTTTCATTATATTCCTTTTTTTCTGATTTCTTTTTCACTAGAAATAATACCTGTAGATGGGTGGTGGTAGTGCATGCCTTTAATCCCAGAACTTGGGTGGCAGAGACAGGTAAGGTAGACTTCTGAGTTTGAGGCCAGTCTGGTCTACAGATTGAGTTCTTGGACAGCCAGGGATACAAAGAGGAACCCTGTCTCGAAAAACAAACAAACAAACAAACAAACAAAAAACAAAAAAAGAGAGAAAGAAATAATACATGTAAAATCATCAGCCCTGGTACTGCAGTAGCTGCTCTGTAAGCTGTGGTTGCTGCTTGCTGTTACAGTCTTTCTACTTGATATTGCCTAATTATGGCAACCTGTTGTTTGAAAAACATGAACCAAACCTCAATACATGTAGCTGAGTGTCCCTGAGACAGCCTTTTAGTGCCAGTGTCTCAGAATACGCATCTGTTTAGAAGTATAATGAGATGATATATGCTCTGTATTCCATAGCAGTGTTCATGGAGGATCGTAAGGCTTACAGTGATTTATAGTTATTATTATTGCAATTGTATCCCACAGTGAGAAGAGCCAGAGAACTAAGAAACTCAGAATGTAGACTTCGAATCCTTCAGTGGTTTGATCTGGATAGCAATCAGAAAACTAGACCTTAGTTCTAGTTCTGCTGCTGACTTGGGTGTATTTTAATCCCATATAAATTATAGTAAAATTGTTAGTGTTAATGAGATTTCATCCATCAGGTGTAATAATTTGTGATACATAAAAAATCATAAAAAATCTGTCAAAGTAAAAGTAGCAGAGATTTGTCTACCTCAAAGTCACTGATACCTCTGTGCTTTTGCATAAACCATGCCATCTATCTGGAATTTTGTTATTCATCCTGAATATCTTATTTGTCTTTTAATGCTTAGTTTTACTATAAATTAATGAGGTTAGTATTTATTTATACACCATTTATACTGCTCAGCCAGCTTTTAGTATAACATTGACATACTTGCCATTAAAAAAATACACACCTATATATCTCCTCCTTCAAATATTAAATCTTTGATGGCAATTGTGTCTTTTACTTCAACAAAGACTTTGACATATATTCAGTGATTAGTAATAAATAAGCAAATGCACTATGACTTATTTATTATAGAACTATAAAAAGTACATCATGACAACCAAAAGAAAAAATTGCCAAGCTCAATGAAATATTGCTTATGACCTAGAGAGTAGAGAAATATGTCAACAATTATATTGAATAATAGCAGAATAACTATTAGTAACCCATTATACCACTGTGTCCTATCTCTCCTCCCTTGAATACATCATACCCCTGTGGTCTTTTACTGAATTCCTGAATTCAAAAGTTATTCAAAGTGAGACACACATATCTCAAGAGTCAATGTTAACATCCAGAAATGAAAAAACAAAACAAAACAAAAAAACTGTGTCTGGGTTATGTCATTCAGGATGATTGTTTCCAAATCCATCCATTTACCTGTAAATGTAATAATTTCTCCTTTCTTACAAGCTGAATAATATTCCATTGTGTAAATGTGCTGCATTTTATACATTTTATAATCCATTCAATAGTTGATGGGTGTCTACGCATTTTCCATACCCTGACTATCATGAATAGAGCAGCAATGAGCAGGTATAGGGGCCTTTGGGTATATAACCATAAGGGATAGAGCTGGGGCACGTCATAAATCTCTTTGCAGGGTTTTGAGGAGCCTCTACACTGATTTTCACAGTGGTTGTACCAGTTTATACTCCCACCAGCAGTGAGTAAGTGTTTGCCTTTCCCCAGCATCCATGCCAGCATCTGTTGTCATTTGCTTCTTAGATCTTGGCCATTCTGACTGGGGAAGATGAAATTTTAATTTGCATTTTCTGATGGCTAAAGATGCTGAATATTTGAAAAATGTTTCTCATCCAATTGTATCTCATTCTTTTAGAATTTTCTGTTTGGTTTCATGCCCCCATTTAAGAATTGGCCTATTTGCTTTTTGTGTTCTGTATATATTCTACATAGGAACCTTCTGTCAGATGTGTTAAGATTTTTTCTCTATTCTGTAGATTGACTCTTCATTTGAATAATGGTGTCCTTTTCTATAAAGAAGCTTTTAGTTTTATAAAGTCCCATTTGTCAGTTGTTGGTCTTAATTCCTGTGCTTTTGGGGTCCTCTTCAGAAAGTAATTTCTTGTGCCTGTAAGTTCAAGCATATTTCCTCTCTATCAGATTTTGGGTATCAGGTCTTATATTAAGGTCCTTGTTTCATTTAGAATTTAGTGCAAGGTGAGAGGTAAGCATTTGTTTATGATATTCTACATGTAGCTATCCAGTTTGATCAGCATCATTTGTTGAAGATGCCATCTTTTCAAACCAGTGTGCATTTTTGGTTTCTTTGTCAAAATATCCAGTGGCCAGAGGTATGTGGACTTACATCAGTCTGGATTTTAAGTTCTATTACATTGATTAATGTGCATGTTTTTTTTATGTCAATACCAATCTGGTTTTATTACTATATATCTGCAACATAACTTAAACACATGGGTGGTGTTACTTCCAGAAGTTTTTGTCATTTAGGATTGTGTGTGTGTGTGTGTGTGTGTGTGTGTGTGTGTGTGTGTGTGTGTGTGTCTATATTCCAAAATGCAGTTTAAGAGTATTTTTTCCAATTCCGTACTGAACTGAGTTGGAATGTTGATGAAGAGTGCATTTAATCTTCTGTAGATTGCTTTAGTAGGATGGCCAGTTTTACAAAATCTTACCAATCAATGACTATGGGAAGTATTTCCATCCATAATATTCTCACAAAATATCTTGGAGTAAATTTAACTAAGGAAGTAAAAGACTTACGTAATAAAAAACTCTATAAAACATTGAAGAAAGAAGTTGAAGAAGACACCAAAAGATGGAAAGACTCCCATGCATACAGATTGGTAGGGTTAATGTTGTAAAAAATTGCTGTCCTTCCAAAAGCAATTTACAGATTCAACACAATCCCCATGAAAAACTCAAATTCCATTCTTTACAGAAATTCAAACTCTTAATAAAAATATTTACTTGTATATTTATGTTGAGAATTGTTTCTTCCTGTTCCATTCCTCTTTACTCATCGTTTTCTAACTAGATTAAAATTCCTAAATATTAACAGGCAACACAAGATTATAAACCTGCTGAAGAAAACTTCTAAAAAGTATAGAAGCCAAAACAAGTAGGGAAAGAAGTCTACTGGAAACAGAGAGTGGAATGGGGGCAAAAAGCTTTATTAAAAAATGGTACCTTTGAATGCTAAAATGTTGCATGTATTAAACTAAAAGTGAATGTTCTTATATAGGAACATGGTGAAAAAGAGCATAAATACGAGTCCCTAGAACTGAAAGCTCAAATAAAAAAACTGAGCACAAAATATAAAAAGTAAGGTTGAGGTAATCCCCTAAAAAAGTGAAAGAGGTAAATAAGATAGAGTAAGTTAGATGGCACAAGGTCCAATATATGAAATAATGGCTATAGAAAGAGAAAACAGAAAAGAGGGAGAAATCAAAACAGTAGTTAATACAGGACAGATAATATGGAGCTCTCAGAGAGGTGGTCCCATTCTGTTTCTTGTCTGTGATAGAGCTTGAAGAATTCTATACACATGTGATAAACTTTACTGAGTATATATCAAAAATTTAAAAGTATGACTATAGGAGAGGATTATGATTTATAAGATGAAGTATGATATTAATAAATACCCATAACCATACATTTGCAAATATTTATTAAAAATCTGGTTTTCTGGATTTCTTAACACTGCTTAAGTAGATGATCTTACAATCGAGCAATCTCACTTCTGTATACCTGAAATAACTGAAGCAAGGTTTTGAAGACATATTTGCATCCTCATGCACTGTTCACATTATCCAAGGCATGGAAACAACCCAATATCCCTGAATAGATGGATGAGTAAATAAAATATGGTGAGTATACCCAATTGATACTATTCAGGCTTCAAAAAGAAGGAAACTATGACACTTGCTGCAAATGGATGAACTTTTACAACATTATGCTGTGTGAAATAACCAATCACAAAACGATAAGTACCGCAAGTTTGAACTAATATGAGGTGTAGAAAATAGTTAAACTCAGAAACAGGATGAGGGATTTCAGGTGTGGCAGGAGAAAGGGAGTTGCTTTTCAATATGAATATAGAATTACAGTTTTGCAGGAAGATAATGTTCTAGAGATCTGTTGAACAACAATGCACATATAACTAACACTGTAAATTTTAGGGCAAATTTTGTTACATGTTTTCCCCCACAAGGAAGAAGCATGTAGTGTGTTGACAGGTTGAGTTAAGACCTATTATTACTGAGAATGATAGAAATTTATTGACATTTTATCATTCTGATACTTTTTTTTTAACAACTAAGTTTCCCTACACTTAGAATTCACTGCACTTGACTTGTGGAAATTTGGTATTTTCTTTTTTAAATTTTACATCATTGAAAATTTTTATTGTATGAATGTTTTGCCCACATGTATATCTGTTCATCTTGTGTGTGCCTGATCCCTGTGGAGGTCAGAAGAGGGCATATGATTTCCCTGGAACAAGGGTTATAGGTATAGTATAAGCCATTGTACTGGTGCTGGGAAATGAACCCAGGTCTTCTGCAAGAGCAGTCAGTGATCTTACTCTCTGAGCCATCTCTCAAGCCTGTAAAGGGATATTTTTACCAGAGAAAGTAATGCCTTTGTATTCCTTTATATTTAAATAAATTGGAAAATTATGTTAAGTTTTGGGACTCAGATTTTTAAAATGAGAACTCATTAGAATTTTAACACAAGATTCATATAGCAAAGTATCTAAAAGACATATATTAGGTACTTGTACAGCAAGCTATTGTGCCCTATCACCCCCTGTCATTAGTTTTGTTCTGTGTGATGAGCGTGGAAGTGCTTAATTGGTGATACTATGAAGTTTTGGTTTTACTAGTCTCCATTCATCTAAGGCACTGAATTAATTTGGCTACCCAAATACATAACAGGTTTGCTAAAACATAGGGCATGCTAAGATAAGGCTGACTGTATCACTGAGTTCTTGGAAGGCCTAAAGATTCTAACATGCATTACAAGGTCCTATATGAGAGGAAAAAATAAAAAGAACATTTCAGCCACAAGTCCAAACTATGTTCTCCAGAACACATTAGTACATTCATATGGTTGATAGTTAACTCACTGTCTTATACTTTGTTTCTATCTCAGAGAAGAAAACATGGTATGTTTTCTCTGTTATGGTGGAAGCAGATGCAGACACCCACAGCCAAACATTAGGCAAGCTTTGGGAATCCCGAGGGAAAAGGAGAATAAGGACTGTAGGAGCTAGAGGGATGGAGGACACCACAAGAACATGGCCCACAGAAGCAACTAAGCAGGCCTCATAGGTCCTCACAGAGACTGAAGCAACAATCGCAGACCCTGTATGGTTCTGAGCTAGGTCCTCTGCATATGGTATGGTTGTTTAGCTTAGGTTTTTTTTGTAGGACTTCTAACAGTGGGAATGGGGGTGCCTCTTGACTCTTTTGCCTGATCTTGGGAGCCTTTTCCTCCTATTAGGTTGCCACATCCAGCCTTGATATGAGGGTTTGTGCCTAGTCTTGTTGCATCTTGTTATTTCCTGTTTGGTTGATGTCCCTGGGAGGCCTGTCTTTTCTGAATGGAAATTGAGGAGCAGTGGATCTGGGAGAGAGGGGAGGTGATGATGGGGATGAACTGGTAGGAGTGGAAGGAGGGGAAGCTTTGGTCGGGATGTATTATACGAGAGAAAAATAATAAGTAAAAAGAAAAAATTAAACTTTGAACTGGTAAAGAGAAAACTTAGGACTATTTTTATCAAACAGTAAAATAACTAGGATCACGTACATAACTGGAGAATGGGAAAATTAAACAAATGGGATGGAATCATAGGGAAACAGAATGAGGTTGCATTCATTAACTCATGTATTCAATCACAGAACTATCGTATCCATCAACATCTGTATGTCTGTCTGTCTGTCTGTCTGTCTATCTATCTATCTATCTATCTGACCAGCCTCATCTTCTATTTCTCATCTATTTTCATTGTGATAAGTCCCAAGAATACAAAGGTGATCCCTTACTATTTCTAACATGGTGGAGCGCCCTTACACAGTAGCTAGCTCTGCATCATGCTTGTTTAGGCAAAGGTCAGATACGCTGTGGATAGTTGAGACACTGGAGTAGATAACCTCTAAGACTATTTCTGGAAAACATAAAATTGTAATTTACCATTAAGAAATATAGGAAGAATTAATGCTGAATGTGATTTTTTCTATTCTTTTATCTTTCTTTTTAATTTTTTTTTTACTCAGGCTACAGTCATCTACCTTAGAAGAAATAATCTCAACTGAGAAAATTTCCCCGTTAGATTGGCCTCTATTGCAAGCATGTGGGGCATCTTCTTGATTGATAATAGTGTGAATGGGCCCAGCCCACTGTTGGGGATGCCACTCCTAGGAAGGTGGTCCTCAGGTGTAGAAGAAAGCAGGCTGAGCCTGCCAGGAGGAGTAAGCGAATAAGCAGTGTTTCTCTGTAGCTTTTGATCATTCTACATTTAGGTTCCTGCTTGAGTCCCTGCTTTGACTTCCCTCAGTGATAGACTTTGGCTTGAAAGTGTAAGCCAAACAAACCCTTTCCTCCCAAGTTGCTTTTGGGCATGGTGTTTATCACAGCAATAGAAAATAAACTAAGAGACATATAAAATAAAATGAGAACCATACCAAAAGGCACACCTTTGTTTTTCAAAGATAATCCATTGAAATTTTGAGCTTAAGCTTAGATTTATTTTTAACAGAGCAAAGAACTATAATGGTGTCCAAATTGGAAATAATTGGGATTATTTCTACATCTCCTCTACATATTAAGTGTAACTTTACAGATAACAACAATGGAATCCTAAACTGAAGTCATGATGATATAATTTCTAGCTATTTAACAAATGCTGATATTACTAACATTTTTAGGAGTTTGTTTTATCAAGTCATGATTAACATCAATAAAAATAAAGAGCAGGGCTGTGAGATGGCTCAGTGGACAAAACACTTGCTGTATAAGCATGAGGGTGGGAGCTCAGATCCTCGGTACCCACGTAAAAGCCGGCCAGCATGGCAGGCACCTGCACATTCAACCCTCAAGAGGCAGAGAGAGGAGATTTTTTTATTTTATTGTTTTATTTTATTTTATTTTACAATACCATTCAGTTCTACATGTCAGCCACGGGTTCCCCTATTCTCCCCCCTCCCACACCCTCCCCTTACCCCCAGCTTACCCCCCATTCCCACCTCCTCCAGGGCAAATCCTCCCCCGAGGACTGCAATCAACCTGGTAGACTGAGTCCAGGCAGGTACAGTCCCTTCCTCCCAGACTGAGCCAAGTGTCCCTGCGTAAACTCCAGGTTTCAAACAGCCAAGTCTTGCAATGAGCACAGGACTTGGTCCCACTGCCTAGTTGCCTCCCAAACTGATCAAGCCAATCAACTGTTGCACCTATTCAGAGGGCCTGATCCAGCTGGGGGCCCCTCATCCTTTGGTTCATAGTTCATGTGTTTCCATTCATTTGGCTATTTTTTTTCAATAATAGAGTAGAACCAAAATTTATTATAAGCCACAGTCGTCCTAGGGACCTGAGAGAAGATTCTTGATACAAGCTAGTCAGCAGAGTATTGTGGTGTCTGGATTCAGTGAGATCACATGTCAGAAAATAAAATGAGGACTTTGGCTAACCTGAAGCTTCTCTTTTCCCAGCATCCCTGGTCCCAGCCCTACTTACTCATGGATCCTCCAGTATTATTATCCCTTGTTCTTTCATTTCATATGTCTTCTGCTATCCCTTCTTGTGTTTTTTTACTTGAGTTGCAAGAGAATGGGCTTCCATATAGGTTTTTCATGCACACTTCATTACCTGCAAAAGAACTGCATGAAATCAAGCCAGGTAAAAATTCAAGCACAAATGGGGAGAGGCTTTATTTATTCATAGTATTGATGAATGAATGTGGATATGTGAGTTTTTCATAAATTGAGAATAACATTAAAATGACCGGATAGTTGAGTTTTACTGACTTAGGGGTTTGAGTACTCCTGATGCATCTAATAGTTTAAATTGTTCTTCTGTTTCTAATGATGCTCATTAAAACATTAAATGTAGGGAGAAATATTTTACAATGTTTCTAAAGTCATTAAATGAAATAAGCCAAACTTGGAGAGGTAAATATTGTATGTTTACACTCATTTGTGGATCCTGTGTTACACACAAACAAATAGACAGGCAGACATACATGCAGGTGCATATATGCAGGCATCCCCCCATGAAACCAGAAGAAGGACTACTTGGAAAGAGGAAGAGAACTATCTGTGGAGGAGTAAGAGGGAGAATAGAAGAGAGTAATGAGAAGTACATGTGGTAAAAATAAATGATATACTTTAGTAAGTTTTCATTATAGAGTCCATTGCCTTGTTCAACAAATATAAACTGACAGAAAGCATTAAAACTAGCTAAAAGAATTGGAATAAGAAACTGCAGAATGCTTAGCCCCAATTGGGACATCTATATCATCTTCTCCTCCTAATGCTCAGGGATCATTTCAGAAGAGAAAGCTGAAAGAATGTAAGAGTCAGAGGCAGTGGGTAGATGACTACAAGTGAACATGTCTTCCAAAGCAGGTCAGTTGTACATATGTACTCACAGTGCTTGTCAATCATTCTGCAGTGTACATAAGACTTGTCTCTGCAAGCTCAAGCCAGACCAAATGCCAACCTGGAAAATGGAGGTAGACAGGAAGTCTTACCTCTAGCTGAGGATCTATTGGCAATTGATAGCTGCTGGGAGACAGAGAGGCTATTTTCTCTTAAGAGCATACATAGGCTGTGGTTAGTGGAAAACAATCTTGTGGAAGCCCACATATTCAAGAATATATGTGCAGTGAAAATTGGACTTAATGAACTTTAAAAATTAAAAGAACACAATGTTGAGTGATCACAGAAATTGTAGGGGGCGATTATGACCAAAACACATGCAATTTTCAAAGAACGTTGAAATGTGTGTGTGTGTGTGTGTGTGTGTGTGTGTGTGTGTGTGTGTGTGTGTATTTCACCCCTGGGAAATGTTAATGATAAAATTGATCCATAAATGGATAAATAATTATGGAAGGTAGGATGCATTTGTATGTCTGATGTTTAGAAACATCTAGAGAGGCTCAATATAAAATTAAGGTTCATCATAATACATTTGGGAATAACTTCAAAGTGGCTTCAAAGCATAGCCATAGGTCTCTTCACATTACTTGTATCATAATTCATGTTCACTATTTGAGGGGTAACAAGGGGAAAAGAATTGATGCATAAGGTCTCTTTAATAATTGATCCTTTGACCCATAACCAAAGTAGAGGACTTTAAATATATGAATTAATAGCAATTTATATCGTGGATATATTTCAGCCCCCCCAAATCATTTATTTAATATCGTCATGCATATCCAGTGAACATTTAAGGGAGTTATGTATGTAAAAAC
Source organism: Peromyscus maniculatus bairdii (assembly GCF_049852395.1). NCBI lineage: Eukaryota > Metazoa > Chordata > Mammalia > Rodentia > Cricetidae > Peromyscus > Peromyscus maniculatus. Next base: position 40,002,190 of record NC_134855.1, read on the forward strand.
CTCAAAATGAAACACATCAAGTCAAACACATTTTCAATATAGCTTCATTTTTATTTCAAAGAAATATTTTAATTTATTTGAATGGCTAGGGCTATAGCTTTAGTTTGAAATACATCTATAACCCTATATTTCAAAGTCAAGTATAATTGTGAGACATAGAAGCCAAATCGTTTGTATAGATGAGGCCATTAATTTGGTCTCCTTCCCAATTTGTCATTTGTATATGATAGATACAGAGCAGTTCAGTGGGACAGTGCTTTCTTGGCCTTTCAGTGTGGATGTCTGAGTTAGTTTTTGGCCTAAAAACATGTGAAAGAACAGGAATGTTTTTCAGTGTGATACATATTTGAATATATTTTGTACATATAATAAAGTAATTTATAAATTTATTAGTAATAATCATTTCTAAATGGACTGATTTTTATTGTGTCCAGAAAAATTATATAAATTGCATCTTTAGTTTTTGTATTGCTTCTTCTTGCAGATTTAAATATTTTTGCTTTCCAACTTAAAAAATAACTGATCAAACGTAAAAGTTGTGCATGTTAGTGGATTTCTATGTAATATCTGATGCGTGTGTTTTGGGTGTTTACTCTTATCTGTGGTTCATTTCTTTAATGTTACTCAGTTTGATAGGTTGGAAAATGGCACAGCCTCTGTCACCCAGGCCCCGAGTTTGTGCAGCAGGAATTCTCTACTTGATGTTCTCTTTTGTTCTCAGAATATCTCTGACTACACATCAGCTCTCCTGATCCTCCCTCTAGATCTCAGAAAAATGGAGTCCCTTCACAGTAGCTTTGCACTTAGATCAATCCCATTTCCTTTTCTGGAACTTGCTAAAATAAAATTTTTAATTTACTTTCCCCTACGTGTCTTAGTTCTTTATATTGGCATCTTCCTTTCAGCCATCATATATGCAAGGGGCTGACTTGAAGAGAAAACCGTCACTCTCGTGTTGAACACTTCTCTAATCATAATCTTGTCTCTTTTGGTTATTCACTCGACAACTTGAGAAACGACAACAGCTTGGGTTCGGAAACCTGCTGGACCCACAAGATGGACTTAAGCTGTAACTCTGTAGATTACTTACAGTCATCCAGCCCCCCTCTGGCTAAGTTCCCTGTCCTTAGTGTCAGTTCAGGGACAGGCCCCAGCAACTCCCGTGTGTTTGTCTCCTTTTTTTCAGCGCTTAGTTGTCTTGGTAAAAGAAGGTGTGTTCTTTTGGAGATGATTATAATACAGACTATAATTTTGGTTCAGTGTAGCAGGATTTTTGCTCAAGTAGCTTTGTATTTTCCCTTATTCAAGCCTTCAGAGTTGTACATTGAATCAAGTGTGGGAACTTACTGAGTAGCTACGTTTTGATGATTCTAACTAGACATTTGGCTTATGTAGCCTGGAACTTATTCATTAATATATGTCTGACAACACTTCAGTAGACTGCCCATTTGCCTCCCTTCTAGAACACTTTGATCTCTGTGAATCAGACCATTTTATCACTGTTTTGATTTTGTTGTCTTATGCTAAGCATACCTGCCTTGCCTTTGGTGATTAGTTCTGTTTTGCAGGTCCCAGGTCTAGTTGTCCTCAGAGATAATGACATGTTATTGGACTTAGGCAAAGATTGCCTTTTCAGTGAAAGCAAGTTGTCACCAGTATTCGATGGTTCAAAGTTGTCAGTTGAATAGAAGGAAAAGGTTCTTCTCTTTTACAATGCACTCTTTGGTTTTTAAATATTTTTTTTCATCTTAAATAGTCATTTACTAGAATTGACTTAGAAATAGATCCCAGAAGCTTCATTCTTTTGAGTGTTTCTCCTGTTATATAAATTCAGTGCTCATTTTAGAATCAATTTTTACATATATTCCATGAGCAGATAAAAGTTGGAATTATTTCACTTTATTCAGTATTTTGTATTATTTTTCATCCTGTGTGGTCAAATCAATTATTTTAAATACTTTCCCCTTATTTTGCTAAATTCCAAATTATTTAGTATGTTTTGAGCATGTGTACAATGTTTATATATCTAGTATCTGTCCAGCCATTCTAAACTGGAAAATATATCTGGAAACTAAATGAAGATTTAATGGGCATGATAACAATTTAATATCTTGTTCAATAAGGTGTCTCACACTGAAGCAAAGTAATTAGAGTTTTCATTATCTAATAATTGCCTACTAATTGCTTTCAAGGGACTAGATCAATTTTTCATGGAAGTGGAATCATTTCACCCTGCCATAACATTTGTGATGTCAATACTAATGATTTTCATATTTTCCCTGTATAGTTAAAAATGTGATCTTGTTAATAGCAGTTCTTTATCGGGGATAAAATATAACTGTTACTAAATTGACAAGATATGTTTTCTGTTTTCATCTCACTAACAAATGACGCCAACAGAAATGTATTATTGTCAATGTTAAGTCAAATAATTTACTACTCTGAATATATGACCAAATTTATTTTAGCTTCTCTTTTAAACCAACAGTTGATAATCTAGCAGACTAAATCTCTAAATAGTTGGTCATATTAAGGCTTACTTTTTGAAATTAAGAAAATAGGTATACATGTATTTATTTTATTTTATTTTTCCTTACTCTATAGAGAAATGACGAAGAAGCAGTTGTGGATAGAGGTGGAACACGTTCTATTCTCAAAACACATTTTGAGAAAGAAGATTTAGAAGGTGAGACATTATTTTGGTGGGATGGGTGATATACTTTCCAAAGGCATTTTAAAGAGAAATGTAAAATTTTTAATTGTGGAATATTGAAAATGTTGATATGGAAGTAATGATGGTGTGCTGGTGTGATGTAGATATTATTGTTCTGGTACAGTATAGAGTACCAACAGGCAGACTGAAAATGGTGAGAAGTAATTGTTCATACATAGTTATTTGTTCAATCAATTCAATATTCTAGAGACTGTTTGGTGCCATCTTTTCTATAATCCCTGTTCCAAAGATTATAATTAATTATATAATGAAAAGAAAAATAGATATTCGTACCATATGTGATATGCTAGGAAAAGAGGAGCCTGTTATCAGAGTTGGCTGCCAAGAGAAGAGAATTTCAGACACCTTGTATTCTATCAGGTATCAGAAAGAGAAAGAAACTCAATTTCTATGTGTTCTCTTCAATGAGAGGGACTGCTAATATAGACAGAACATTTTAATGTTTAATTATACACACTCTAACAGCAGACTACAGCAGGTCAAATGCCAGGTCTGTCCCTTCATTAGCATAGGGCCTTTAGTTAAACTTCTGCATCTCAATTCTCTCAATTGTTAGCACACTGATAGTAATGCATATATATTAAGGATTTTTAGAAAACCAGGATATAGTATTTCAACTAATATCTAGGAATTGAGTAGCATAGTATCAGCAATTATCATACTATGATTTAATGTTCATACAGAATTAAATTCTATGTTTTTACTTTCAATTTTTTCATATCTTATATATAAGGTATATAATGTTTGTTATTTGAATGAGAGGTAAAACCTGTGTAGTCTTAAGTATAGGTAATCAGAATTAATTATCCATTAAGTGTTTTTCAATTTAAGCATTAAAAAGCAGACTGTTTTTCAATTTAAGAATTGCAATATAAGCTTTTAAATTGTAATTAGTTTAATAGTTTTTGAGTCTTATCTGTAGTTGTAATAATTCCATAGCATGATAGTTGATATAATATTTGGAAACAACTTTTATCAACACCGACATTGTTGATAATATACATTGTTACAGATATTTTGTATGGTTCACAGAAAATAATATCCAGCTCCAAGAAGGTCACACTTGTTGGATGAGCCTAGTGATTTGCTATACCACCCATTTTTTATTGTATAAATTAAAGATTAAAAATCCTTGAACATTTAAGTTGTAATGTTTCATATAAAATAATTTTCCTTGGATTTGAATACAAAAATATTACTGTTTTTCCTTTAGCCTTCCTCATTTATTCCACTTTAATCATGTAAAGAGCATGTGTAGAGACACTGTTAGAATTAAAAACTAAAGCTTATATTTCACAACACATGTTGTTTATGGCATAATTACATTAATCTTTTTGATTCTAAGTATAGCAGAACCAGGCAGAATAGGAAAAGTTACAGGCTTTACAACTTAAAATGAGACAATATAAAGTTTCACTTCCTAAACACAGTGAATTGGCTGTAGAAGAAGTGATGAAGCAGTCTACTTCCATGGGGGGAATTATTTTAGAATCCCTAGGACAAAGACAAAGATCTGAGGATCATTACAAACACCCTGCACTAAAGATCTCACACACCTGTCTCTAAGTGCCCTCGTGCTAGCCAGCCCATCACCATAAAGATACCAGAGTCAGATTCTACCAGCAGAAGGCTCACTGGCATCCCGTGTTGATGTCTAGGGAAACGGCATCTCCTGAAGTAGTCTTTAAAAAAATTTTAAATGAGAACGCTATAGCATATGTTGATAGGTCATTTTATCTTTCCCACTGAAATATCTTTTTGTTTACTCTCTGAAGGTCAAAACAAAAAGAAACCATCAGTTCAGATTCTTGAATTGTTCTTTCCTCACCTTTCTGTTAATATTGGCAAAGGTATTTGATTTTTATAAAATCAAAGAAGAAAAAGCTTGTGTCAGCAGGATATTACATCTATCATTTATCTGTATTTCCTGTAAAATACAGTAATAGGTAGAGGTAGAGACATATGACAGCAGAGCCTAGGTAGATCTTTTCTTTTCTAATTATTATATGTAGACATACATAGACATATATAAATAAAACTGACTGAATCTATTTAGTGTTGCTCCTGTTATATGTTTTTAGTGCTGACCACTTGGTATTAGATTATAAATTAGGGGTCTCATTCCTGGGGAAAGTTGATTCTCCTTCTCTCAGCAGTCATTTGCGTCCTGTAGCTCTTCTTCTAGGGGTAGGGCCATGTGATATTTATCCTATGTACACTGGCATGTTAACTGGCTATATTATTATTCAGGTCTTGATTAGGCTGCCTTACTGTTGGAATTTCAAGCATGCAGATTTCCTGACTTATATTGAAGACACAGTCTCTTAGCAGATGTCTTGGTCCTCTGGCTCTTACAGTCTTTCTGCTCCCTCTTTTCTGAGGTTCCCCGAGACTTAAGTGCAGCCACCAGACATGGTGAGGATCCCAATCAGCCACCTGTGCACTCACTCCCCTCCTCCTTCATTATGGTCCTTCTAGTCTTCAGACAGCTTGCCTCAGACAGCCCTCTCTTCTCAGCCCATTACCCTTCCTTTGGGACTCTCTGACCCAGCTATATCTTAAGGAATCAATTCTATTCAGTCAGGAGCAAACTGACATACAATTTCACATTTAATCATTATGAATTCAGAAAGAAGAGGCATTTGGTTTTATATGTAATTCCATAAGTAGCTACTGACTCTAAATTTAGAGGATGCAATCACTGCATTAATATTACAATGCTGGGATTTTGTATGTGATGGTTAGATATGTCTATCTGCCTTTGCTTTGATACATTTTATAGTAATGCTAAGTTGGTGTTTGATTTCAGAAAGTACATTGACCATGCTTGAAGAGTTATGCTTATCCTCTCTAAAAAATACACCAAGAGACCCAACACCAAAAGAAATTAGCCTAGAAATATGTTCAGTTTCATGGAAAAAACCATCTTGGATTTAAATATTGACATGGATAAGCCACCGACAGATAAATGAAAAATTAATGCTTAATAATTCACAAATAATTATAGCAAAATACTGAATTATCCTTTTAGATATAAAATGCATTATTGAGGAATAATGTAATTGTTATAGTTGCATTATTACAAACATTTTCTGTGTCAAGCATTATTAGGGAATACAGAATGATTAGTAAAGGAGTTTTCCAATTGTCAGGACACAATTGGATTGTTTTTCATTTGTAGCAAGCTTTCTGGTTGGACTATCTTTGATTGCCAGCCCTCAGTTAATGACACAGAAATTTATGAGTTATGAAAGTATGGCCTTAGCTTAGGCTTTTTTTGCAACTAGCTTTTATAACTTAAATTAACCCATCTCTTTTAATCTACATTTTGCTGCATGGCTCAGTTACTTCTATTCTATAACGTATGTTTGACTTCTTCAGAGTCTAGCAAAATCTGCCCCTAGATTCCTGCTCCCAGTTTCTCTCTCTCTGCCTAGAAGTCCTGCCTATTTTCTCCTGCTTAACTATTGGCCATTTAACTCTTTATTAAACTATCACAAGGTGCCTTAAGCAGAGACTCATCTTTACAGTGTAAACAAATATTCTATAACATTCACTGGTGTCTGTGAGTAGGCATTTTCATTCTAGAGCAGTGGTTTTCAGCCTTCCTAATGTTGTAACTCTTTATACAGTTCCTCATGTTGTGGTGACCCATAGCCATAAAATTGTTTTTATTGCTACTTCATAACTGTGATTTTACTCATGTTATGACTCATAATGTAAATACCTGATATGCAACTCCCAAATGGATTGCAACCCACAGGTTGAGAACCACTGTCTTAGAAGGTAATGACTATAATTAAATTAGACAAAGAGCTAAGATTGAACTCAGAGGGGCCTCTTGAAACACAGACACAGCAAGCACAGATTGAACTAATAGCAGCTCGCTCAGACATAGGCACCTCTTGCACCTATTGGAGGAAGAGATGGGTGGACACCAGTGCAAAAATACATACAACATAAAGAGCAATATGGCATCACCAGAACCTAGCCCTTCTACAATAGCAAGACCTGAACATCACAATGTAGAAGAAGCAGAAGAAAGTGACCTTAAAAATAACTTTATGAAGATGCTAGAGGCCTTTAAAGAGGAAATGAAAAATTCCCTTAAAGAAATTGAGGAAAAGGCAAACAAAAAAATTGGAAGAAATCCTTAAAGAAAGCCAAGAAAATCATGCAAAAGTAATTAAACATGTGAAGGAAACAGTTCAAGACCTGAAAAGTGAAATAGAAACAATGAAGAAGATACAAACAGAGGGAATGCTGGAAATAGAAAATCTGAGTAAACAAACAGGAAACACAGATGCAAACATAACCAACAGAATTCGAGAGATGGAGGAAAGAATCTATGGTGTAGAGAATACAATAGAGGAAATAGTTTCACCAGTTAAAGAAAACACCAAAGTCAAAAAAGTCATAACACAAAATGTCCAGGAAATCTGGGACACCATGAAAAGGCCAAACCTAGGAATAATAGGGATAGAAGAAGGAGAAGAATACCAACTGAAAGGCACAGAAAATATATTCAACAAAATCATAGAAGAAAAACTTTCCCAACTTAAAGTAGGAAATGTCTATGAAGATAAAAGAAGCCTATAGAACACCATACAGACTAGACCCCTAAAAAAAAAGACCCCTCGCCACATAATAATTAAACCACTAAACATACAGAATAAAGAAAGAATATTAAGAGCAGCAAAGGAAAAAGGCCAAGTGGCTTATAAAGGCAGACCCATCAGAATAACACATGACTTTTCAATGGAGACTTTGAAAGCCAGAAGGTCCTGGACAAATGTAATGCAGACACTAAGAGACCATAGATGCCAGGCTAGACTAATATACCCAGCAAAACTTTCAATCACCATAGACGGAGTGAACAGGACATGACAAGACAAAACCAGATTTAAATAATACCTATCCACAAATTCAGCTCTACAGAAAGCACTAGAAGGAATATTCCAACCTAAGGAAGTCAGATACACCCATGAAAACACAGGCAATAGATAACCCCACAGCAGTAAACCCCAAAGAAGAAAAATGCACACATACTACTACTAAAAGATAACAGGAATGAACAATCACTGGTTATTAATATCCCATAGCATCAATGGACTTAATTCACCTATAAAAAGACACAGGCTAACAGAATAGATACAAAATCAGGACCCATTTTTCTGCTGCATACAAGAAACACACCTCAAATTCAAAGACAGACACTAACTCAGAGTAAAAGGCTGGGAAAAGACTTTCCAATCAAATGGACTTAAGAAGCAAGCTGGTGTAGCTATCCTAATATCTAACAAAATATACTTCAAACTAAAATCAATAAAAAGAGATCAAGAAGGACATTACATACTCATCACAGGAAAGATCCACCAAGATGAAGTTTCAATTCTGAACATTTATGTCCCAAATACAAGGGCACTAACATATGTAAAAGAAACATTACTAAAGCTTAAATCACACATAAAACCACACACATTAATAGTGGGAGACTTCAACACTCCACTCTTACCACTGGACAGATCTGCCAGCTCAAAACTTAATAGAGAAACAAGAGACCTAGCAGATGTTATGACTCAAATGGACTTAATCAATATCTACAGAACATTCCACCCTAACAAAAAAGAATATACCTTCTTCTCAGCAACCCATGAAACCTTCTTTAAAATTGACCACATACTCGGTCACAAAACAAATCTCAACAGATACAAAAAAATTGGAATAACCTCCTGCAGTCTATTGGACCACCATGGTTTAAAGTCAGATTTCAACAACCACAATTAAACAACCAAAAATTACAGAAAGCCTACAATCTCATGGAAACTGAATAATGCTAAACTGAGTCATCAATGGGTCAAGTAGAAATAAAGAAAGAAATTAAAGACTTCCTAGAGAACAATGCAAATGAATATACCACATACCCAAACTTATGGGACACTATGAAAGCAGTGGTAAGAGGAAAATTTATAGCACTAAATGCCTAAATAAAGAAGTTGGAGAAATCTCACACTAATGACTTAACAGCACACCTGAAAGCTCTAGAACAAGAAGAAGCAAAGTTACCCAGGAGGAGAACATGCCAGGAAATAATCAAACTGAGGACTGAAATCAATAAAATAGAAACAAGGAGAACAGTACAAAGAATCAATGAAACAAAAACTTGGTTCTTTGAGATAGTCACCAAGATAGATAAGCCCTTATCCAAACTAACCAAAAGGCAGAGAGAGAGAGAGAACATCCAAATTAGCAAAATCAGAAATGAAAAGGAAGATACAACAACAGACAATGAGGAAATCCAGAGAATCATCAGGTCATACTTCAAAAACCTCTGCTCGACAAAATTGGAAAATCTAAAAGAAATGGAAAATTTTCTGAATAGGTACCATATACCTAAGTTAAATCAAGACCAGATAAACTATTTAAATAGACCAATAACCCGTAAGGAAATAGAAGCAGTCATTAAAAGTCTCCCAATCAAAAAAAGCCCAGGACCAGATGGTTTCAACACAGAATTCTACCAGATTTTTAAAAAAGAGATAATACCAATACTCTTCAAATTGTTCCACACAATAGAAACAGAAGGAACATTACCAAACTCTTTCATGAGGCTACATTTACTCTGATTCCCAACACACAAAGATGCAACAAAGAAAGAGAATTACAGACCAGTCCCCCTCATGAACATTGATGCAAAAATACTCGCTTGGTGGTGGTGGTGCATGCCCTTAATCCAAGCACACGGGAGACAGAGCCAGGTGGATCTCTGTGAGTTCAAGCCCAGCCGGGTCTACAGAGTGAGATCCAGGACAGGCACCAAAATTACACAGAGAAACCCTGTCTTAAAAGAAACAAACAAACAAAAAATACTCAATAAAATGTTGGCAAACTGACTCCAAGAACACATCAAAGAATTATCCACCATGATCAAGTAGGCTTCATCCCAGAGATGCAAGAATGGTTTAACATATGAAAATCCATCAATGTAATGTACCATGTAAAGAAACTGAAAGAAAAAAAAATCACATGATCATTTCATTAGATGCTGAAAAGGCCTTTGACAAAAACCCAACATCCCTTCATGATAAAGGTCTTGAAGAGAACAAGAATACAAGGAACATACCTAAACATAAAAAAGGCAATTTACAGCAAGCCAACAGCCAACATCAAAGTAAATGGAGAGAAACTCTAAGTGATTTCACAAAAATCAGGAATAAGACAAGGCTGTCTACTCTCTCCATATTTATTTAATATAGTACTTGAAGTTCTAGCTAGAGCAATAAGACAATAAAAAGAGATCAAGGGGATACAAATTGGAAAGGAAGAAGTCAAACTCTCACTATTTGCAGATGATATGATAGTATACATAAGAGACCACAAAATTTCTACCATGGAACTCCTAGAGCTGATAAACACCTTCAGTAATGTGGCAGGATACATGATTAACACAAAAATAAATCAGTAGCCCTCCTACATACAAATGATAAATGGACTGAGAAAGAAATCAGAGAAACATCACCCTTTACAATAGCCACAAACAATATAAAATACCTTGGGGGTAACTCCAACTAAGCAAGTGAAAGACCTGCATGACAAGAACTTTAAGTCCTTGAAGAAAGAAATTGAAGAAGATGTCAGAAAATGGAAAGATCTCTTATGCTCATGGATAGGTAGGATTAACATAGTTAAAATGGCAATCTTACCAAAGCTATCTACAGATACAATGCAATCCCCATCAAAATCCCAACACAATTCTTCACAGACCTGGAAAGAAAAATATTCAACTTCATTTGGAAAAACAGAATACCCAGGATAACTAAAGGAATCCTGTACAACAAAACCATCTCTGGAGGCATCACCATCCTTGACAACAAGCTCTACTATAGAGCTACAGTAATAAAAACAGCTTGGTACTGGCATAAAAACCAACATGTGAACCAATGGAACAGAACTGAAGACCCTGACATTAACCCACACACCTATGAAACCTGATTTTTGACAAAAGCAACAACTGTACAATAGAAAAAAGAAAGCATCTTCAACAAATGGTGCTGGCATAAGTGGACATCAACATGTAGAAGATTGCAAATAGATCCATATCTATCACCATGCACAAAACTCAAGTCCAAGTGGATCAAAGACCTCAATATAAAACCAGTTACACTGATTCTGAAAGAAGAGAAAGTAGGAAGTAGTCTTGAACACATTGTCACAGGAGACCACTTCCTAAATATAACACCAGTAGCACAGACACTGAGAGCAACAATTAATTTAATTAATTAATTAAATGGGGCCTCCTGAAACTGAGAAGCTTTTGTAGGGTAAAGACAAAATGACAGCCTACAGAATGGGAAGAGGTCTTCACCAACCCCACATCTGACAAAGGGCTGATCTCTAGAATATATAAAGGACTCAATAAAACTAGACATCAAAATAACAAACAATCTAATTAAAAAATCAGCTACAGAGCTAAACAGAGAATTCTCAACAGAAGAATCTCAAATGGCTGAAAGACATTTAAGGAATTGCTCAACATCCTTTGTCATCAGGGAAATGCAAGTCAAAACGACTCTGAGATACCATCTTACACTTGTCAGAATGGCTATGATAAAAAACACTGAAGACAGCCTACATTGGAGAGGATGTGGAGCAAGGCAACACTCCTTTAGTGTTTGTGGGAATGCAAACTAGTTTAGCCACTTTAGAAATCAGTATGGTGCTTTCTCAGAAAATTGGGAATCAATCTAACTCAAGACCCAGCTATACCACTCAGGCATATACCCAAAGAATGTTCAATTATACCACAAGAACACATGCTCAGCTATGTTTATAGCAGCATTATTTGTAATAGCCAGAACCTAGAAACCACCTAGATGTCCTTCAACTGAAGAATGGATAAAGAAAATGTGGTACATATACACAATGGAGTACTACTCAGCAGAGAAAAATAGTGACATCATGAGGTTTGCATGCAAATAGATGGAACTAGAAAATATCAGTCTGAGTGAGGTAACCTAGACTCAAAAGTACAAACATGGTATGTGTCCACTCATAAGTGAATACTAGAAGTAAATCAAAGGATAACCAGACAACAACTCACAACTCCAGAGAAGCTAGCTAACAAGGAAGACCCAAAGAGGGATGCATGGATCACCCTGGGAAGGGGAAATAGATGAAATCTCCATGAGTGAACTGGGGGTGAGGGGTGGGCAATGGAGGGTAGGGTATGGGGGATGAGAACATAAGGGAATGGGATGGATGAGCTGGAACAGGGATGGAGTGGGAAAGCAATGAGAGAGATACCATGATGGAGGGAGATTTCATGGGGATAGTTAGAAACCCAGTGCTAGGGAAGTTGCCAGGAATCTTCAAGGATGACCCCAGTTTGGACTACTAGCAATAGTGGAGAGGGTGCCTGAACTGAACTGGCTTGCCCCAGTGATCAGACCGGTGAACACCCTAACTGTCATCACAGAGCTTCTCTCCAGTGACTGATGGAAGCAGATGCAGAGATCCACAGCCAAACTCCAGGCAGAGCTCCAGGAGTCCAGTTGGAGAGAGAGAGAGAGGAGGGATTCTATGAGCAAGTGCATCAGGATCATGATGGGGAAGCTTGTAGAGATGACTAAACCAAACTAGTGGGAACTCATGAAAGTTGGATCAATGACTGTGGAGCCTGCATGGGACTGGACTAGGCACTCACATGGTGAGACAATTGTGTAGCTTGATTTGCTTGGGGGTCCCTCTGGCGATAGAATCAGAAACCATCCCTGGTGCATGAAGGGACATTTTCGAGCCCACTAGGGATGGGACACCTCATGCAGCCTTGAGGCAGGGGCAAGGGCTTGGACTTGCCTCTACTAGATGTACCTTGCCATGGGAGGTGTTGCCTTCTTGTAGGGGGTTGGGGGGTGGTTTGAGTTGGGAGGTTGGGGAGGTGGGATGAGGGAAGAGGGGGATCTCTGATTCATGTGTAAAATGAATGAAAAAAATTTCTTAAAAAAGAAACATAGATGACATTACATTAAAAATTTGTTAAAATATATTTTCAATTTTAAAATATAAAAAATCTTATTTATATTGACTTATTTTTCTTATCCTCAGAACACACCAAAAAATGGGCACCTGTGCTATTAATGGGTCTAAATTCACATCCAGGTTTATAAGATCTGAATGTACCTGGAATTAGGTAATATGGGAGTGATGTGCAGGATGGTGTAGTTTAGGAGTAAGTGGGAGAGGACCAGTGATGAAGGATGTAGCACTGAAGTTAGAGAGGTGGTAGCTCCTCCCTTTGTATAATGGAAAGTCATATGCACGTTTAGTGATGCAGATAACATGAAATAAATATTTTAAATGGAAGAGAGTTAGGACTAATATTGGAGACAAACATATTTTATAAATAGAAATATTTTTCAATTAAAAATTCTCTATTTGAAAATTGTTTCCTAGGATTTACGCGTATCTTAGCTACTAGAAGTACTAGCATAATTTAGCATTCTGAGTGCAGCTAGTAGAAATGCCAGGTGTTTAAAAATATCTTTTAAATCTCAGGTACAATATATTTAGTGGAAAATAATCACCTTCTCAAAAAAAACAGCTTGAAGTTACTTTATTAGTTACTTTATTCACATATATTATGCATTCTGATGAGTGGCAGCAATTGTATAATTTTTTGCTCTCTAAACTCTTTCTTTTGTTTGTTTCATGTATGTTTTGTATATTTTTTATCCTTTCTATTATCTAAAACCAAGACCATACAATTTAAAAGTTTTATGTGCTTATTTTGTATAGTATGTTGTTACTAAATTCTCTGAATTGATATTAGTGTCATCTTTTCCGTTCCCACTGATTTATTCCGCTTGGTCGTCTGCTGTGTACTGCCTAATGTGTCTTTCCCATCGTCCAGCCTCCTTAACACCACCAGCATGTTCTTCCCAGGCATTGTTCTGTTTCATGCGACAATACCTAATAAAGGATATCAAATCTCTATAGTTAGATAACATTGGGATTGTGGTTAAAGAAAACCTCAATGCAATTGAGATTAAGCAATTTTTACTTTTGGTCTTCCATGTCAGTGTGCGATTGGTGCAATCTAAAGTGTGAGACAACAAAGGGAAAATACATTAAAACTTTAAAATTTATTTTAATTACCTTCTGATACATATATAGAATACCAAGTTAAATTTTATATAACTACTGTATGTTTTGATAATGAATGATAGCAATATGTATGGCAATGTAATGTTTTCATTTATTATTTCATATTTGTTAAATCTGTAGCTCTCTAGTAGTGGTGATTAGGATGACCCATTAATATGCCCCTTTAAAAACAGGTATGGGCTAGTGAGATGAAATCAGTGGGTAAAAGTGCTTGCTGCCAAGTCTGATGACTTGAGTCGGAGCCACAGGGCCTAGTTGGTAGAAGAGAGAACCAGTTCCCACAAGTTGTTCTCTGATCTCCATAGGAGAACTGTAGCACATATAACAGACACACATGCACACATGCACACACACATGCACACATGCACATCTAGTGGCTGCTGTTGAGATGGGAATCTTGCCAGTTTGCAGCCACAGTATTTGTTTGAGATGGGGGCTGGTGGTAGTTATCTGTTCCTGCCCGTTTAGCTGCGTGTAAGAAACCAGTTGTTTCAAAAATAATTTGCAGACTTTAACTCTCAAAGCAAGGGATTTGATTCTTCCTGCATTCTTACTAAAGGATTCTTTGATACTGTCTAAAATAAAAGGATGAAAAATGGGTTGCAGAATGGGTTGAGCCTTCCTGATAATCAGCTAGGAAAAGTGGAAGAGATCCACGGGTTCTACTACATACTACTGATCTGTTGGCAACCAACATGTTTAGGAGAGGAGGAGGCATGCTATTAGGTTGTGTACCCACTGGCAAGCCCACCAGGCTCTGGTTAGTTCTAAGCTCAGAATCATACAAACAGTCCTGATTACATTCTATAGGACACTCAACAAACCCAAGCTAATAATTAGGGGAAAGAAACTTATAGGGGTGAAGCTGGTTTAGGCAGAATGGAAATGGGAGAAAGAAAGAAAGAAAGAAAGGAAGAAAGAAAGAAGGAAGGAAGGAAGGAAGGAAGGAAGGAAGGAAGGAAGGAAGGAAGGAAAGACCAAAATATGTACTGTAACATGAACAAAACAAACAAACAAACAAACAAAACAGCAAAAACAAACAAAACAAAGCCAAACCAGAACAAACTAGGTACAGAAGAGCACGTGATTCTAACCTTATTTCAGCTCTTTGTTGCTCTCAACTTGCCCATTTACTTTTTTAATAACTTATTTTTTAATTTTTATTTTATGTGCATTGGTGTTTTGCCTGTATGCATGTCTGTGTGAGGGTTCCAGATCCCCTGGAACTGGAGTTAGAGACAGTTGTGAGCTTCCATATGAGTGCTGGGAATTGAACCAGGGACCTGCGGAAGAGCATCCAGTACTCTTAACCAATGAGCCATATCTCTCCAGCCCCTTGCCCAGTTATTCTTTTGAATATTCTTTACTGAGAGGAAGGCGCTTACTTGGTATCCACAAAATAATATAACTATTTAAGAAATTCTTGTGAGAAAGGGAAATCGGGATGAGTTGACCAAACTACTTTTGAATGTAGAAAATTATGTGTATGAGATCATTTTAAAAAATGGAAATTTGGGGGCAGGAAGTATAGAAAGTTTCATCTTTGCTTTCACCAAGCTGTGATGCCCTGTAGCCCCTATTGCTGCCCCCCATGCACCTATCTCCATGGACCTGATGTGTAAAGGTTGCTGTTTTCTAGAGCTAGGTGCTTTCTCTGTGACTCAATGTTTTCAGTGACTAGAGTAGGAAAAGAATAGCATGACTGGGTATTAGGGCCGAGCATTGGCCGTATTAATGCTTAGCCGAATTGTGAAACTGAGTGAATCGCTTTAATCTACAATTTTGTGGAAAAATCGTAAAAAGCAACTGTTTCTCTTTGCTAGTATAAATTATTGCAACGTATATTTAAAGAAACTAGTATTTTGTGAAGATCAAAGGAGATCTAATTAGTTAATTATTTAGCACAATAGATGGCACACTATAGACATTTATAGACTTTCTTTTTTTAAGCTTTAAACTCTTGTATCTGTCTCTAGTACTAAGTTACTTGGCATTTACTTACATGCTGCTTTAAGTTTTATTTATTTTTTGTCAAAAAGTCATTTATTAGGCCATGTTTTTTATGCCAATTCTGTGTTTGGACGTATTTTCATATACTGTTGATTTAGAGCTGTTCTTATTTTTAAAACCCTCAAACTTTTCATATGACATTTTGTCATATATTTATCATCCAGAGTACATTATACAGAACTATTAAAGGGGTAATAAAGGGTGCAATGTCTATATATAAAGTAAATACAGAGTAATGCTAACTCAAGTCAATATGGTACCTACTTCCTGTAACAGACTTTCTCTTGGGCCCCCACCAGCTCCCATATCATGGAGATTTATTATTAATTTTGAATGCTCAGTCTTATTAGCTTAACTGTTATTTTAATCCGTTTCTCTTTATCTACATTTTGCCTTAGGGCTTCCTTCCTTCCTTCCTTCCTTCCTTCCTTCCTTCCTTCCTTCCTTCCTTCCTTCCTTCCTTCCTTCCTTCCTTCCTTCCTTCTATATATCTTACTTTCCTGCTGTTTCCATGTCTGGCTGGCAGCTACCTGGCTTCTCTTGATTGTGGGATTATAGGATATAAAATGAATATAATTTTTCCTCCCCAAGTTGGTTTTTTAGTAGTCCACAGCAACAAAAAGTGAACTAGGGTATTAGTTACAGATCATCAGTCTGGGTGGAAATCTATTAGTTATTTGTTCTGTCCTAAATTAGCAGACTCCTGCATCTGTAGTCAGCTGATGATAGTCAGCAGAAGCTGACTGGTTATTCCTCAGCCTAACAGGAGAGCTGTCAACAAAGACTGTTCATGATCTCTCATCATTCAGTCTCCTAATTTGAACAAGCTTACATGGTGGCTTGAATTCCCAAAAGTAATAGAGAGTAGAAACCATGTGCATGAACTCTTTTAAAGTCTCTGTGACACATTTGCTGATGCCCATTGGTCAAAGTAAGTCATCTTGTCAAGTACAGACTCAAGAGGTGATTGAATAAATTCCTCTTTCTCTTTTCTTCTTTTTTAACATGGTTACTTTGGGTTCTTTTTATATTTAATTTTTTTCATACAATAATATTTGATCTCTTTTTCTCCCTTGTCCAACTCCTCCCAGATTCTCTGATCCTCCTGCACTTTTCTCCCTACTCAACTTCATGTTCTGTTTCTCAAAAAAAAAATCCACAAAAACAAAACAAAGAGAAAATCATAAGACAAAAATGCCCCCCCCAGATACCAACCCCTCCCCACCCAATACACATTCAAGTTCATTTTGTGTTGACTACCTATTCCTGGGAATGGGAACTGCCTGGTGGTGTGGTTGATATACCCAGTACTTCCATTGAAGAAAACTGATTTTCTCTTTCTCAGCAGGTATGACTTGCAAATAGCTTCTCACCTCTAGGTGAGACTTTGAATCTACTTTGTCTTTTCAATGCTGAAATTTTGTGTGGGTTGAACCTGTGCAGGTCTTGTATGTATTGCCAGAGACCCTGAGAGTTTGTGTGTGCATTAATCCTGTTGTGTCTAGGTTTTCTCAGAGTCATCCACCATCTCTTGCTTTTATAGCCCTTTTACCTTCTCTTTCACATAGATGCCTGAGCCTTGAGGGGAAGAGTTTGATGAAGACATCCCATTTAGGACTAAGTGCTACAGAGTCTCTCCCTCTCTGCACATTGTCTAGTTGTGGGTCTCTGTGTTAATTCATGTCTACTGCAAGAAGAATCTTCTTTTATGGAGGGTTGAGCAATGTACTGATCTATGGGTATAGCAATATTTCATTAGGAGTTTGTGGGAGGCCAGCTTCTACTTTTTCCCAGGGTGCTCTTGAGGAGAGAAGGATAAGAAGTATTTAGATAGAAAGATAGTGTAGAAAAGAGACAGACAGAAACAGGATAGTTTTGAGAGGGCCTGGGTCAATATCCACCATCCCCTTCTGTCTCTTCAAAAGGACTTTTTATAGGAATGCCAAGGGGCAGGGCCAAAGACCTCCCCCTAGCACAGCCAAGTGCAGACCCTTCCAAACACCTGATAACAATGCTCATGGTCAAGCCATTCCCTAATGCAGCCCTGGTAGTAAAGCAAGCTCAGATCTCACTAGGAAACCTCTGTGGGCCCCCACATGAGTTATTTTATTGCTATGTTCCTTCAGCAGAATAATGGTAAATTTTCTGCTAGGCCCATTACCTTCAGGTTCTTGGTCACTTAAACAATGTAAGTTATGAGTGCCACTTCATAGAATGGGCCTTAAATTCAATCACAATGGGGTTGGTTATTCCATAACACCTGTGCCACTGTTGCATCAGTGTATCTGTAGACATGTCACTGTTGTAGATCATGGGATTTGTAGCTATGTGAGACCGAAGCTCAAAGAGTAATTTCCAGCACCATGAACCCTACTCAGTGGTTGTGAAGCTTCTGGTTAGGCACCAGTGACTTCTCTGTGCTTGATGGCAGAATTAAGTATTGTCTCTAGCACAAGGACCTACCATCAGGTTGTTGAGAGCCACCAAGAGTGTTGTGATATTAGGAGTAGTCCATGTAACTCATCCCTGGCACTGGGGGTTTGACTTGGTGGCATATTTAATTAGGGCATTGTCCCTTGCACTATATGTTGACTCCATTCAGATTATTTTCATATATGTATATTTCAGGATGCTTCTCCAGTATAGGTTTCCATATGCTTTTTCCAAAGGCCTTTAGTGTTAGTTGTCTTTCCCCACATTCCTTCCCTTACCCTGCTTTTCTGTTCCCCTCCCTATTCAATCATTCTCTTTTAGTTTCCCTTTATCTTGCCATAACACTACATTCTATTTCTACTTCCTTGGGAGATCTTGTCCTCCTTCCTGGTCTCACAATAGAAACCTAACCTCTGTGGTTATTTGGATTGTAGCACTTATATTGAAAGTTTAAAAGCTAACATTCATATATAAGAGAAAACATGCAAATATTTGTCTTTTTGGGTCCAGATTACCTCACTCAGGATGATTGGGATGATTGTTCCTAGCTTCATCCATTGACCTGCAAATTTATAATAATCATAAAATTAAATTTTATAATTTAATTTTCTTTATGATTGAGTAATATCATTGTGTAAATATATAATGTTTTCATTATCTATTCATTAGTTGGTGGGCATCTAGGCTTTTTCCAATTTTTGGTTATTATGAATAGAGCAGCAATGAAAATGGATGAACAACTATTTCCTTAGTAGGATGTAAAGTCCTTTGAGTATATGCCCAAGACTTGTATGGCTATATCATGCCATGTTATCTTTTAAACTATTTAGAGGTCTTGTCTATGCCTCTTTTCTTTTTTTCTTTCCTTTCTTTCCTTTCTTTCTTTTCTCTTTTTCTTTCTTTCTTTCTTTCTTTCTTTCTTTCTTTCTTTCTTTCTTTCTTTCTTTTTTTTGGTTTTTTGAGACAGCGTTTCTCTGTGTAGCTTTGCACCTTTCCTGGAACTCACTCTGTAGACCAGGCTGGCCTTGAACTCACAGAGATCCACCTGCCTCTGCCTCCCTCATGCTGGGATTAAAGGCATGCGACACCACCACCCAGCTATGCCTCTTTTCATGTGCAACTATGAGGCTTTCAAGATTTCTACCTTCTACCTAGTACACTCATTAATGAGGCTCTTCTTTGGTAATGAATTTAAATGTGGACCAAAGGCAGGTAAATGTGACCAGTACTCATTTATTGCTTCCTTCTTCTTTTAGCAAAACAAAACAAGGACAAACCATGCAGTGGTCTAATTATATCTTTTGCTGTATGCACACATGAATTCATATTACATTCCTTCTTTCTTTTCTCTATTGCTTTCCCTCAGCAAAGATTTTCTGTTGTATTAGAATTCCTTGATACATTATAATAAGTGATGTCTTGTGTTTTCAGACTCTTTTAAAGCCTACATTGTGTTAAAGATCACATACTTATTCAGCTTAATGTATGTACTTAATGTATGTAATGACTATTTCCTGTGATTGACATATCTAAATGGTGATAGCTTCCCAGTAATTATGTACCAGCTGTGTGGTATAGTCATTTCACAGAAGAAAACACAATGCTCTTCATGAGTAGATGTTTTGACTTCCCTCAAGTCAAATAAACAAAAAAGAAAAGGGTTTTAGTTTTTAAATATCGTTGTTAACATTAGTCACCAAATGAATCTCTTTCTTCACTGTGCAATGTAAACATTACACAAGCCACAGCCATCTCTACATTAAGAACTCCTGCCGGGCGGTGGTGGCGCACACCTTTAATCCCAGCACTCGGGAGGCAGAGCCAGGTGGATCTCTGTGAGTTCGAGGCCAGCCTGGGCTACCAAGTGAGTCCCAGGAAAGGCGCAAAGCTACACAGAGAAACCCTGTCTCGAAAAACCAAAAAAAAAAAAAAAAAAAAGAACTCCTTCAGTGCTGGTGTTAGTGTATAATTAAAATGTTTACAATTTTGATTCTTCTCAACACAATAGTATCAACATAATCTAATTGTCACGCCAAGATTTAACGTGGTTTGTTCACAGAAGTAATACTGTTTTTATTGAGTCATTGTTTTGCTCTTTGGAAAAAAGTATTTTCTCTTTACTTACATATGTGTTAAAAATAAAAACCAGCTCTGACCTTTTGGGGAGACATTCTTCCCAGTCCACGGCTGTTTTCTATTTGCATCCATTATTCTCAGATTTCATTGTGAGTTCTATGAAAACTCCTGTGATCTTGAACTTCACATCTAACAAAGACTCAACTAGGGAAGGATTTGGATTAAGTTTTCAAAGACTTCTTGAAGAAAACACTCAGGCACAATTTTGCAAGAAATTGAGAAGAATAATCACATTTTTAGCTTTTGTCCTAAATTCTAGGGATGATTGATTTTTGTTATGCAAATAATATATTTATTTATTCATTTTTTATGAAATAGATTTTTTGTTTTTGTTCATATTCTTTCCACTCTCCCAGCATCTCCCAAATCCTCCCTACCCATCCATTTTCATCCTTTCTCTCTTAAAAAAATATAAAACAAAAACAAAGGTAAACAAAACAAAACAAAAACCAACATACACACACACACACACACACACACACACACACACACACACACACACACACACAAAGTTTGTTTTGTGTTGTCCAACTACTTCTGGGCATGTAGCCTGCTCTGGAGTGTAGATGGTATATCTAGTGATAGTCCATTGAAGAAAATTGGTTTAAACTTTCTCAGCAAGTATCAATTGCAAATAGCGTTCTGTTTAGGGTTGAGACTTTGTTTTCAATTCCCTTTCTCTGTGCTGGGATTTTGTTTGATTTTAATGTTCTGTACTTGTCTCAAACATTTTTTCCTCACTTGATACTGTTTCTGCTTATGTTTTCAAGATATTCTCATGTCTAAATAATTCTACACTTGACCATGACACAAAGATTATTATTGAACATCAATAAGATCATCAACCATGATCAAGTAGGTTTTATCCCAGAGATGCAGGGATGATAGGTAAATGGATAAATGTAATCTACCATATAAACAGACGGAAAGACAAAAACCCCCCACATAATCGTATCATTAGATACAGACAAGGCCTTTGACAAAAAACAATACCCCTTCATGATAAAAGTTTTGGAGAGATTAGGAATACAAGGGACATATATAAATGTAATAAAGATAATTTACAGCAAGCCCATAGCAACATCAACTTAAATGGAGAGGAACTTAAAGCAGTTCCACTAAAATCAAGCACAAACCAAGTTGGTCTACTCTCTATATACCTGTTCAATATAGTTCTTGAAGTCTTACATAGAGCAATAAGGCAATTGAAGGACACCAATGGGATAAAGACTGGAAAGAAGTCAAAATATCTTTATTTACAGATCATATGATAGTATATATAAGTGACTTTAAAAATTCCACCATGAGAAGAGGGGGAGGAAGGATTGTAGGAGCCAGAGGGGTCAAGGACATCATAAGGAAAAAGACAAATTTAACTAACCTGGGTTCATAGGGTCTCACAGAGACTGAACTGAAAACCAGGGAGCCTTCATGGGACTGACTTAGGCCCTCTGCATATATGTTACAGTTGTGTAGCATGATCTTCTTGTGAGACTCCTAACAGTGAGAGCAGGGACTGTCTCTGATTCTAATGCCTGCTTTTGGGAGTAATTCTTCTTACTAGACTGCCTCATCAGCATTTATAGAATAGGAGGAACCTATTCACACTGGCTGGCTGAGATCCATGGGAGGCCTGCCTGTATCTGAAGAGAAACAGTGGAGGAGGAGTGGATGAGGGGGTAGAGGGAAAGTAGTGGGAGACTGGGAAGAGGGAAGGGAGGGGAAACTTTGGTTGGGATGTAAAAACAACAACAACAACAAAAATTCCACCATGAAACTCCTACAGCTAAAAAAAAAAGTACTTTCAGCCAATACAAATTTGACTAAAAATCAGTGGCTTTCCCACATACCGATGAAAAATGGACTGAGAAAGAAAGAAGAGAAACAATGCCTAAACAATAGCCTTAATTCAAAATATCTTGGGGGTAACTCTAACCAAGAAAGTGAAAGACTTGTATGATAAAAATTTTAAGACACTGAACAAAGAAATTGAAGAAGATATCAGAAGATGGAAAGATCTCCCATGCTTGTGGATGGATCCTAGGATTAATATAGTAAAAGGATAGCCATCCTACCAAAAACAACCTACAGATTCAATACATTCCCCATGAAAATTCCAACACAATTTTTCACAGATCTTGACAGGACAATTTTTCAGCTTCATATGGCAATACAAAAAACCCAGGATAGCTAAAATAATCCTGAATAATTAAGAATTGCAGGAGGTATCACCACCCCCAATTTCAAGTTGTACCACAGAGCTATACTAAATAAAAACAGTATTGTATGGCGCAAAAACAGACATGTTGATCAATGGAATCAAATTGAAAATACAGACATAAGTCCACACACGTATGGACACCTGATGGTTGATAAAGAAGTTAGAAATGGTGCTGGTCAAACTGGGTGTATGCATGTAGAATAATACAAATAGATCCATACTTATTACCCTGCCCCAAATTAAACTTTAAATACATCAGCATAAAACCAGCTATACTGTATATTATAGAAGAGAAAGTAGTGAATAGCCTTGAACTCACTAGCACAGGAAGAGACTTTCTGAACAGAACATTGTTAGCACAAGCACTAAGATTAACAGTTAATAAATAGGATCTCATGAAACTGAAAAGCTTCTATATGGCAAAGGACACATCAATCAGACAAAGTGGCAGCCAACATAATGTGAAAAGATTTTTTTTTCACCAACTACTCATCAGAGGGCTAATGACTGAAATGTAAAAAGAATCTTAGAAACTAGATATCAAGAAAACAACCCAATTTAAAAATACGTTACAGATCTAAACAGAATTTTCAACAGAGAAAACTCAAATGGCTGATAAACAAAGAAATGATCAATATCCTTACCATCAGGGGAATGCAAGTCAAAACTACTTTGAGAGTCCATCTTACATATATCAGAATGGCTAAGATCAATAAAACAAATGACAACTCATGCAGGCAAAGATGTTGAGAAAGGGGAACACTCCTCCATTGCTGATGGGAGTGCAAACTAGTACAACCACTATGGAAGTCAACGTGGTGGTTCCTCAGGAAGATGGGAATAGATCTCCCTCAAGATCCAGCTGTAACATTCTTGGTCATATACCCAAAGGATACTTCAAATCATACCACAAAGACACTTGCTCAGGCATAATCATTGCTGCTTTATTCATAATAGCCATAAACTTGAAACAACCAAGATGTCCCATACAGAAGAATGGATAAAGAAAATGTGGTACATTTATGCATGGAGTATTAGTTAGCCATTAAAAAAATAAAATCATGAAATTTTCAGGTAAATGGATGGAACTAGAAAAAATCATCCTGAGTGAGGTAACCCAGAACCAGGATGACAAATATGATATGTTGTAGCTGGAGAGCTTCTCTCCAGGTCCCACCAAGCCCCAGCAGTCCAACAGCCCACTTATAAAATAAACACACAGACGCTTATATTATTTAAACTGTTTGGCCTAATGGCTCAGGCTTCTAGCTATCTAGTGTAGTGGGTAGCCATTCCAGCTTGGATCTGGAAGTTCCAACCCCCAATGAGACTCTGGCAACTGTCACGCCTATGAGGCGGGGCCAGGGGAGGCGCCTGGAGACCCGAGACCTGGATGGGTGAGCGCTCTCTCTGTTCCAGGACCCTAGACAGTGGAGGTGGACCGAGCAGAGCTCCAGAGAACACTGCTGGACTTCGATACACCTTCCCCAGACCCCACAACCTACCTTTCCCTTTTTTGTAAGTTACTCACTAAATAAATCTTCCTTTTAACTATGTGGAGTGGCCATAATAATTTCACCAATAATCTAGTTCTTACATCTTAAATTAATCAATTTCTATAAATCTATACCTTGCCACATGGCTCGTAGCTTACCCGGCATCTTCACATGCTGCTTGTCATGGCAGCGGCTGGCAGTATCTCCTCCCACCTTCCTGTTCTCTCAATTCTCCTCTGTTAGTCCCGCCTATACTTCCTGCCTGGCCACTGGCCAATCAGTGTTTTATTTATTGACCAATCATAGCATTTAACATACAGACCATCCCACAGCAGTATGTATTTGCTTATATTTGGATATTTGCTGTTAAGTCAACGGTAACAAGCTACCATCTGTAGAACCACAGAGGTTAGGTATAGAGTAAGGGACTGAGGGTGTGCTGATACATCTTCCTAGGAAAGGAAAATAGTTAGGAGGGGCTGGAACCAGAGGAACCAGACTTCCAATTGCTACTTTATAACTTACTGCATCCCAGAGCAATGTTGTCATGAATGCAGTGATAAACAAGGTGATATATGAATAGATGTGAATTCCTTTTCCTTATTTCCTCTCTAAAGGCTTCATTACCAGTAAAAAGCTGTGCATTTTAGCATTTGAAGTGAATTAGTCAGAACAGTTACATACACATACACAAAAAACAAATACAGAGACTATTTTTAGCTTGACATTTTTCAGAGGATTGATCTGTAATTACTTCAGGTTTATGCTATTAATCTCCCTTACTAGTGTATAAACATAATATCAGATTTTTCTTTCAGCGTTAGAATGCCAGTCTTGGTTCTAATACTTCTAGAACTTGGAGGTATTTTGATTCTGTCTCAAAATAAATATCTTTAGTTTTTTTAAAAAATAAAACACAATTTTAGTACAATAATAGCCACTAAATCTATATAGTTCATTTATTCCTTTAAAGGAAATACTGTCAGCCTAAGTAATATGCATTGAATATCTAAGAAATCTCACAATTTAATGAAATGTCTCCTGAGATTTAATATTACCATAAGAATTTTAGTTAGCATTCTCTCTCCATGTTAGTTAGCTAGGAGTGCCATTGCAAGATGCCATAGAATTTAATTTTCTCACAGTTCTAGATGTAGGGAGTCTATGGCAGGCGTATGTTGGTTCTTGCTTTGGCTTATAGAGAGCAGTCCCTTTGAATATTCTCACATTGCTTCTTTGTGTCTCCACTTAGAAATCAATTGAGAGAGGAGTCCTTAACGTCTCTTCTTGTCAGAATACTAATTGAATCTGGGCAACTTTATATTATTTCATTTAACTGCCTCTATGAATGCCCAGCTTCCAAAGTAGTCTCAGTTAGGGTTGAATACTTAATATATGAGGTTTGGGAGGAGACAAAAAGCCCCAGGTACTGGTATTATGGCATATGTACTATTTTGTTTTTAGAGCTAATATATATATTTATTATATATTATAATAATATTATATATATTATATATATATATATATATATTTCTTAAGGGAGTCACACAATCTACTTTTTTTTAAGTTGTGCTTTACTTGCTTATACATAGTTCCTCTTAATTGCTTATTTTTTATTTTCTTAGAAAATACATTTTTTATTCCTATTAAGTGATATGTATAGCTGTGAATAAAGTTACAGTAGCTATTTATGTGCAAGGTTTTCTTTGTACATAAAGATTAAAGCATTTAGATAAAATCTAATGGACTAATTTGATATTTAAAATAAATTCTAGATATGTTGGATATTCAGATTAGAATATAGACAAAATGGTTATTTGGAAAATAATCTAGATTAAGACCTAAACTTTCCATAAAAATTACCTCCATATTGATGATAGACCTAAATGTAATACACAAAACGGGATAGATATTCTAATTATCATGATGAAAGATGATGAGGGTCCAAAACAGGACAGTAACAGCTGGAATACTGAAGAGAACATGAGATGAATGGATACATTGTATATTCATTAAAATAGATGACAGATAATTCATACTTGGAGCAAAAGAAAAATATGAGTTTCATAGACTTGTTAAAGATCACATGCCTGTAAGAAGGTTGTTTAGGTGATTATGTCTGGAAAGTAGGACAATATATAGATTGTGAGTTCAAGAAAGAAATCTGACATCAAGGTGTATGTCTTAGAGTCTATAATGTGTACATGCGTGCGCGCGCGCCCACACACACACACACACACACACACACACACACACACATGCAAGGATAGACAATGACATCCCCAGCTTTCAATGAGTAAATAAAAGATGAATCATCAAAGGAAATAAAATGAATGAAACAAAACACAAAGAAGAGAATGACTGAAAAAAAAAACCAACCTTGTCATTAGTAGGGACATTACTATAGTCTTTTTTATTATAAACAGTAGTAGAGAATTGGTATAATAAAACAATTAAGTGTAGGGAGAAAGCAGATATTTTTTCTAATGAGGAGTATAATCATAGTTATAGTATGGTGAATGATAACAGAAATTATTAAGATAGTTAATAATAAGAATAGTTACAAAATTATAGCAAAATGCCTAATATTATTAATGTTTGGTTTTTACATCTGTAGTATAGTTAACTAAGTATCATTTAAAAAAAAAAACTATGCTACCAAGCCCTAAGCTTTATGCACCATAAATACTCAAAAATAATTTACTGTTCTGAATTCAATTGAACTGAGATTCCTTTGACATGTAAATCATCATCTTTTGTGTTCTAGAATAATGAGAGTTTTAATTTGTGTACTTGTTTTGTAATTAAGGTCATCGAACATTATTTATTGGAGTTCATGTGCCTCTGGGTGGAAGAAAAAGCCATCGTCGTCACAGGCATCGTGGTCATAAGCACAGAAAGAGGGACAGAGAGAGAGATTCTGGACTAGAGGATGGACGAGAGTCACCTTCTTTTGGTAAGCATCATTCTCTTTGTTTTAATAAATTATTCCCCCCAGTGCATAAGGCACTGGCTCTTTATGCCATCTACTTCCTTCCTTCCAAACTGTTTGAATGTCTTTATTGAGGCTTAGACCTAAGATCTATTTCATTAGAACACCATTGGTTCATAGGCAGTCTCCAAACAATGTAACTTCCTGCACATCATTTTTGTCAAGTTTCTTTTGTCAAGGATCAATCATTTGCTATTAATCCTATTTTATAATGGGTAAACTCACTTAGTCACAAGTTGAGATTTGTACCATATTCTAAAAACCATCACACTCAATTGGAAATTTGATATTCTATATAGTGAGGACTTGTGATAAATATTTCTATACTGAAAGAAAGCTTCAAAGAAATATTCTGATGACAAACATTTTTCTTACTTGGAAGGAGTCCAAAGAAAATATCATAAGATATTGCTGCAAGTGCCCCAAAATTGTTCAGAATTTACTTTCCAAAGACATGTAGAATAAATAGGAAAAACTCCAAGGAACATGAGGTTTATCTGCTGGAAATCTGCATGTTTCACATTGTATGTTGTAAAGTGGTGTTTGAACCAGTGAAACATGAAATAACTTGAGCTAAAACTTCTAGGTCAGCCATCAATTTAACAACGTCTTTGGAGAAGTGTTTGAAGTTTGGTACTCTTGAGAATTCTCTCACCCCAGTACATGCTCTATACCATCAGACATAATGCTACTTGTTATCTGACTCGGGGTTTTAAGAACCTGTCTGTTTTAAAAGGAAAGACCTTTACATAGCTGAAAGATAAGCGATAACTGCTTTTGGTTCACTAGAACATTGGGATGTGATTTCTCAGTGAGTTTAAAAATAATTGACTGTGTAGTGGTGACAATGAGGATGTTTGATTACATAAAATATTTTTCTAACAACAAACGAGGTTAAATCACTTTAATTTTTAAGCAATTTTAGGTGTAAGTATGCATGTGTTCATGTGTATATACATGTTTGTGTGTGTGTCCATATGGGTAATATACGTGGTGCGGGGGAGGGGTCAGAAGCTGGCATCAAGTATTTTCCTCAGTTGCTATTACCTTAATTTTTATGAGACAGGCCTCTTAGTAAACTTGGAGTTCTCTGGTTGTCATGCTTGCACCAAGCAGTTTGCTGACTACCCTTGTCTCTACTCCCTTACTTTTGATACTGTAATCAGTAAATGCTGTAGTTTTCACGAAAATGTGATATAAATATTTAATACTCCTCTCTACTGTAACAAATGGAAACTACTCAGTTTTACATCTTGCTAGTTTTAGTGTCAGACTTTACTCACTTTGTATAATTAAAAATTTGGTCTCTAAGTGGGACTATTAATGAGTATTTTAGAATGAACAGTTTGAAGTGTGAACTTATAGTCAGTAAAAATATGAATGACTTTGAGAGAAATTCAGAAATATTGATTTCTCCACTTCAGCCTCTCAAAGAATGTTAAAAGAAGATTAAGAGGATTATGTCAGTTACTGATGGTTAATCTATAAGCAGTAGAAATAAATTTGAGAATATAAACTCTATTAGCAAGTTACTTAAAATATTGTATACAAAGATACTGTATATATTAGCATAGTCTTGCAATTAGATGGAGTATTTTTCTAGGTTTAGATGGCAAATTGAATGCACACTTCAGGAGAAATGGGACAGATAGAGAAAAATCAGAATTCAAAGAGCTATGTTTTGGTAGGTCATAGCTTTTGCTCCTGTTTTAACTCCCAATTTGGTGATAGATAATAACCAAAATGTTTAAAAAAAATTTCCTACAGTATAATAGCAGAATTCACAAGTACTAAAACATAAATTAAAACTTGCACAACTCACTGAACTATGACTTAGAAACACCCAATTAACAACCAACTGACCTGACTCCAGAACCTCTCTGCTTTTTCCAGATCACTGCTCTCATTCTCTAGGAACGCTTGATATCCTGTCTTCTTTAACACACTGTTTTTCCTGTTCTTGAATTTATATAAAGGAGATCCTCCAGGAGATCCTGGTTCAATATTCTTTTTGTAGAAAAGGAAAAATCACTAATGTTTTCTGATGTAGCTTTAGTTTATTCATTTTCATTATTATGTAATATACAGATGTGCTTCTGTATATTAAGCATTTTGCTGTTGATAGAAATTCAGAGTGTAGCAGCAGCTATGAGTCAAGTCATGTGGTCACTTCTATTTCATGCCTGCCAGTGCACATTTTATGCACATGAGTTAGCCTGGTTATTGCTGCACCATGGAGTGTATATATTTTCAACTTGAACAGGTAATACCAAATACTTTCTCCTAAGTAGGTACATATTTATGCTCTGGCTAACAGGGCATCAGTACTTATTTCACTTTACACTTTTAAGTTAAAGTTGATAATGCTACTCTTTTAATATCAGATACTCTGGAAATATGAGTAATAGCACCTCATTGCTTTAATTTGTATTTCTTTATCAACAATGGAATTAGGAAAATGCATGTGCTTTTTGATAGCTTCCTCTATGAAATGACTATCAAAGTTTTATGTTTTGTGATTAGATTTTTTTCTTACTGTTGTGTTTAATATTTATATATTATGAATATAATTCCTTCGTTGATTTTTCATCTCAAATAACTTCTCACAATTGGGGTTAATGTTTTATTTATTTTATTGTAATGTCTCCCTTTTCATCTCTAATTTTATTAAATTGGATCTTCTCTCTCCATCTTCTAGTTAATTTGGCTAAGGGTTTGCCAATCTTGTTGAATCAATTCTTTGTTTCATAGATCATTTTAGTTTTCTTGTTTTGTTCTGTTTATTTCTATTTTCTTGATTTCAGTCCGGATTTTTATTTCTTGCTTGTTTCTTGATTATTTCACTTTTGGGTATTATTTCTTACAGTTCTAAGGAAATCTCTACAATTTTTTTGAGGGCCCTTAGTGCTATGAACTTACCTCTTAGAACTGCCTTCTTCTTCTTCTTCTTCTTCTTCTTCTTCTTCTTCTTCTTCTTCTTCTTCTTCTTCTTCTTCTTCTTCTTCTTTTTTTTTTGATTTTTCGAGACAGGGAGAACTGCCTTCTTTATGTCCCATAGGTTTGGGTATGTTGTGTTTTTCGTGTTCATGCAATTCTAAAATATTTTAAATTTCTTTATTTTTTTCCGTTTTGACCCACATTTCTTTTTTTCTTTTTTTTGTAACCCTAATTAAGACACTTTTATTTTCGTTAATAGTATTAAAACTTATTTAACATTTTCCTTTCTGGCTATAATTATTTCTGTCAATAGTACTATTGTTACGAAGTATACAAATGGAGCTTGGCCTCTCAGAGGTATATGTTTCTCCATATTTTGAAAAATTACTCTCTTTAAAACTCCACCAATACAGAGTCATTTTTTTTCTTTTTTTTCCTTTTATTTTATTTTACAATACCATTCAGTTCTACATATCAGCCACGGATTCCCTTGTTCTCCCCCCTCCTGCCCCCCTCCCCTTTCCCCCAGCCCACTCCCCATTCCCACCTCCTCCAGGGCAAAACCTCCCCCAAGGACTGAGATCCACCTGGAAGACTCAGTCCAGGCAGGTCCAGTCCCCTCCTCCCAGACTAAGCCAAGCGTCCCTGCATAAGCCCCAGGTTTCAAACAGCCAACTCATCCAATGAGCATAGGACCTGGTACCACTGCTTGGATGCCTCCCAAACAGATCAAGCCAATCAA
Organism: Peromyscus maniculatus bairdii; assembly: GCF_049852395.1. Taxonomy (NCBI): domain Eukaryota; kingdom Metazoa; phylum Chordata; class Mammalia; order Rodentia; family Cricetidae; genus Peromyscus; species Peromyscus maniculatus. The sequence continues at coordinate 40,033,054 of NC_134855.1, forward strand.
CTGTCTCACCCATTCAGAGGGCCTGATCTAGTTGGGGGCCCCTCAGCCATTGGTTCATACTTCATGTGTTTCCATTTGTTTGGCTATTTGTCCCTGTGCTTTGTCCAACCTTGGTTTCAACAATTCTTGATACATGAGAAAAGGAAGAAACAAAGTGCTAGAGAGGCCCACAGAATTCCACAAAGATACCCCCACAATAGACTGCTGGCAATGGTCGAGAGACAGCCGGAACTGACCTTCTCTGGTGATGGGATGGTCAAACACCCTAATAGTCGTGCCAGAAACCCCATCCAAGGACTGAGGAATCAGGATGCAGAGATCCATGGCTAGGCCCTGGGTGGAGCTCCAGGAGTCTAATTGACCCACATTTCATTCAGTAGTAGTTGTTCAGTTTGTATACTTTCTGTTATTTCTGTTGTTGAGATCCAGCTTTAATCCTTGATGGTTAGATAGGATGCAGATTGTGATTTTACAACTGAGGCTTGCTTTGTGTCCAAGTATGTGATCAGTTTTGGAGGAAGTTCCATGAACTGCTGAGAAGAAAGAGTATTCTATTGTGTTTGGATAAAATACACATCTGGAGGTCTATTTGATTTATGATGTTACTTAACTCCAGAATTTCTCTGTTTAGTTTTTGTCTTGGTGACCTGTATATTGGTGAGTGGGGTATCAAAGTAACCCCTTATCACTGTGTGAGTGTCAAAATGTATGTTTAGCTGTAGTAGTGTTTCTTTCATGAATTTGGGTGCCCTTGTGATTGTTTCATAAATTTTCAGAATTACATTATCCTCTTGGTAGATTTTTCCTTTTATAAGTGTATAGTATTCTTTCATAGCACTTCTGTTTAGTCTTAGTTTGAAGTCTATCACATACTAAAATGGCTGTATCTACTTGTTTCTTGGGTCCATGTGCTTAGAATATCTTTCTCCACCCTTTTATCCTAAGTTGATATATATCCTTGATGGTGAGGTGTATTTCTAGGATGCAGCAGAAAGATGGATCCCATTTTCCAATCCAGTCTGTTAGTCTATGTCTTTTTATTTGGAAATTGAAACTATTAGTATTGAGAGTTATCAATGAGCAGTGTTTATTGATTCCTGTTATTTTCTTGTTATGTTGTGTCTTTTTACCCTCTTTTGATTTACCATTCTGGTATTATCTATTTTGTATCTTTTTGGGTATGGCTAACCTCTTCAGACTGACATTTTCATTCTAGAATCTTCTGTAGAGCTGTATTACTAGATAGAAATGTCATAAAATTGATTTCCTTGTGAATTATTTTCTTTCTCTGTTGATTGTGATTTATAATTTTGCTGGGTGTAGTAGTCTAGTCTAGCATCTCTGGTCCCTCAAAGCTAGTAGAATATCCATTGAGGCCCTTCTGGCTTTCAGAGTTTCCATTGAGAAGTCATGTGTCATCCCATCGGTCCTTATTTTATATATTACTTGATGTTTTTTCTTTCTGTATTTCTTTAAAACAAAGTTTTTTTTATTTTACATAACAATCCCAGTTCCTCCTCCCTTCCTTTCTCCCATCTCCCACCTTCCCAGTCCTACCCCCTATCCACTCCTCAGAGAAGATAAAGCCTCCCTTGGGGGGTCAACAATCCAAGGAATCCACAAGAATGACACCAACTAAGACTCCTAGCAATAATGGAGAGGGTGCCTGTACTTACTTTCCCCTATAATCAGATTCGTGACTACCCTAATTGTCATCAGAGAATCTACATCCAGTAACAGATGGAAGCAGATACAATGATCCACAACCAAGCACTGGATATTTTTCTTTTGCAGCTTTTAATATCCTTTCTTTGTTTAGTATTTTGATTGTTATATGTCATAGGGAATTTCTTTTCTGGTCCCATTTATTTGGTATTTTGTATGCTTTCTTGTATCTTTATAGGCAACTCCTTTAGATTGGCAGAATTTTCTTCTATCATTTTGTTAAAAAAAGATATGTGCCTTTGACCTGGGTTTCTTTTTCTGATTCTATCCTTATTACTTGTAGATTTGGTCTTCTCGTAGTGTCCTTGATTTCCTGGATGTTTTATGCAAGGATGTTCTAGATTTAACATTCTCTTTGACTGAGCTATATGTCTTCTACTTTGCCTTCAACACTTGAGATTCTCTCTTCCATGTTGTGTGATCTGTTAGCAAGGCTCTGAGGTTAATGTTGACATCCTATAGTTTTTGTGTTCAGTTTTATTTCAGTTTGGGTTTTATTTAGTGATTCTATTTCTTCGTTAAATTCTACTTTTGTATCTTGAATTGTTTTCATTATTGCATTTATTAAGGCATTTATTCATAGCCTTTTATGGGTCCTACAACAAATTCATAATTGCTATTTTGAAGTCCTTGTCTTGAGATTTAGCTATATTGCATTTCTCACGGCCTACTGCAATAGGGTTCCTGGCTTCTGGTGGAGGCATACTGTCTTGACTCTTCACATTTGTGTTTTTGCACTGGTGTCTAGGCATCTAGAGTTAGGATGTTTGAGGTATCTCTTGGTGTTGCTATTGTTCTTTTTCTTGTTGGGTGAGTGTTCCAGTCTTTGGATGCGGTTACCAGTCTCTGGATACTAGGCAAGTGTGGTGGCTGTTGGGTCCCTGATAGAGAGTTCTTTTGAGTCCCAGTCCAGTCCAGCCAGGGGGGGTGGGGGGTGGGGGTGGGGGGAGGGCTGGAAGAAAGTGTTTCTGTGTATTGGTGGCTAACACAAAGAAATGGAAATGTACTAGAAGAGAAGGCTGATAATGTCTTTTGGAAAGAGCTAAACCTGGTCCCCACCAAGTAGCAGAGTCCCCAGGAAATGGAAGTATGTTGGAAGAATGGGTTCCTAAGGCAGGCTACAGTACAACAAAGAGTAAGTCTGTAGAGACAGAAAAGAAAGGGCCAGGGAGAACCCTGGATCCATGCTTTAATTCTCTTAATGGTGTGTCTTCAGATTCCATAAAAGATTAGTCAGAGGATAAGATATGATTCTTTAGACAAATTTCTCTATGTTGTCATTTTTACTTTCACTGTGTGTTTTAGTAAATATAAACACAGATTCTTTTTTTTTTTAAAGATTTATTTATTTATTATGTATACAGTGCTCTGCTTGCATGTGTCCCTGCAGGCCAGAAAAGGGCACCAGATCTCATTACAAGTGGTTGTGAGCCACCATGTGGTTGCTGGGAATTGAACTCAGGACCTGGGAATTGAACTCAGGACCTCTGGAAGGGCAGTCAGTGCTCTTAACCACTGAGCCATCTCTCCAGCCTCAAACACAAATTCTTAATCTTTCTTATACTATATTCTATATCTAGTTTATGCTATAAACTTATTTGCTATATTTTGCTATAAACTTATTTTATAAAATTCTTGGCTGAAATTTCTGTTCAGTAGCCTATGATTTCAGAAGCTACCCCAAAATCAATAAATACCAGTCTTTTAAGAAGAAATATTTATAATAACTAAGAGAAATTTCTTTTTTGATTACATATATATATATATATATATATATATATATTACAACTTTAAAGTATCTACTTCCAATTGATTGAAAAACAGGCATTGGACAACACATTTTGAATTTCTATTGGAACAAAACCCAACTCCCTTTTAAAGATATTAAAATATTGCTGGATGGTCATGAAAAGACTTTGATGAATACAGCATAATACCCATAAAATCATTTTTATTTTATAGAATTAAAAGCCAGAGACAAGAAGGCATGTGTTATTTTGAACACAAGTAAATGGTCTCCATTAAATCGATTACACTCATTTAGGAAATTGCTATTTTCTATGCTATTGTTATTATTATTGTGTCTTAGTGAAGTCTTTTGAATACTTGCTATTCTATTTCACACTCTCCAGTCCTCTTTATTCTTGAGTATGAGGTTGTTAGTTCTTGTTTACCTTGTGATTTGTACTTTGGAGGTATAAGGTATATAGTGACTCATCTTGGTGCTTTCTTAGGGGAAGCACTAAAAATTCTCAAGTTTAAGTCTCATTTAGATAGTAATTGAATTTTGGGGGATGGAAGAGTAGTATTGTAGACACCCAAGTTATAAATGAGAAGTAAACTGAAATTATTAGAAATAGTGAATAGAAATATGTTTTAGAGCTATTAGGAACATACCAGTGTTAAGGCATGCCTACTGTGAGGTATGGTGTTTGACTTATAAGAGAAAACTGTATCTTTACTTAAAAGTCCAGGGGTGAGCTTATAATGGTATGGGTGGAATAGCAGCAGGGGACCAGAGCAGAAGGCAGCACACTCACATTTCCAAAGCACATACACAGCATCGAGTGCAATCTTGAAGTAGGTGAGGTTGTGCTCAAAACTCACCCACAGTGAATTTCATTGTCCATTAGGGCTCCACCTCCTAAAGTTTCTACAACTTCCCTAAATAGCACCAACCCATGGACCAAGTTTTCAAATACGTGAGCCTATGGGGGACATTTCTCATTTAAACCACTATGCATCCATTGTAATATAACTTTACTAGACACTGCCACCAGTGTCTGTTTCTTCCCAGTTTACTTTTCTAGAATCATAGAGATGTATAGGATTTCCACCTAACAACCTTTGACTCCTTTTAAATGATGCAAGATTCCTTTGTATAAATTCTTTCCCTGTAGTCTTTATAGCTCTTTCAGATGCTTTTACAAACCTGTGAGACCCTTAAGGGTTAGCATTATGTAATGGTAACTTTTCACCAAGGGTGGGCAAGTTCTCTGAATGCCACTCTCATCCCTTACGAGCAAGACAGTGCCAGTTAAGGGATGTTTGGGAGGTCCTGTATAGTCACATAGTTAGACAAAAGAGCAATACAGCAGGCATATACACTGACATTCCCTGTGAGCCATACAGCCTCCTCATCCTATGGTGCTCCACATGAGCACCTTGTCCTGTGCATTTTCCATGCAGTCTTGGGAGGGCTGGCTTGTGCTTCTTGGCTTGGCTCAGGAGTAAGGGCTGTCTTTAGCCCACCATGGCTGCTACTGGAATCTGCTTCTGAGCTATGATAGGCTCTGGACCAGCACTGTGTCCTTTGTTTTCGCATCAGCAGCACCTGGATTCTGAAAGGTCCACAGGCTGGACAAAACATTTCATCCTCAGTACAGTTCACACTCCATCCTCTGGGAGAAGGAGCCCTTCACCTCTTAATCCTTTCTTCCATGAACATTTGCTGAGAGTTTAAAGCCTTCCAGAAACTCACGAATGGAATGCTTTGGCTTTCTGTTAATTTTCTGCCGGAGAACCTTGCCAGGCACAGATCTTGTCACGGTTTCTTTCTAGTGGGCTGTTTGTTTGTTTTTTTCTTAACATCTGCTGAGTGCTTTAGCACCTCATGAATCTGACTGATGTGCCACTTTAGGTGATCTACAGCCTCTCCCACTGCATAAGGATTATATTACTTCTAAGATCTCTGATGAATCAACCTTTTTCTTAACTCTCCTATGAATTCAGTCTTATTTAGCCCAGTGAACAGGGCATCAAAACACAGCCTTTTCATATTTTGGTTCCTCAGTAATGCCTGCCTTTGCTCTTGACCTGGGCACCAAACACCGCCTCTTGCATACCTATTTTATTCAGTAATATATGCCTTTCCTCTTGAATTGAGCACCAACTCTGCTTCTCTAATGCTTAGTCTCTTCGCTAATGCTTGTCTCTATCATATTCTGGTGTCTGATCTTCATGAGAATTTCAGAAGGAGATAACCAAGCGTCATTAATGGCTTGTATGAGCTAGTATTTCAAACACTGGGCCCCTCACTTCACCTCAAGTAATGTAGCCTTTGTCTCTAGGAGGGATGGATAGTTGTTTTCCTCAGTTTCTTTGCTTCCTTTGCATTGATCCCAACTACCATATCCCTCAGCTTCATGAGCTGTGCTGTGATTGGGTCTTTCATTCTTTCTTTAATAGTCTTACCTAATTCAGGCAATTCAAGCACTGGCTATTTATGTTTACTTTAGTTTCTCGTAATGATCCATTAATCCCATACTAAGACCTCTGTATGCATGTCTATCAATTCTGTCTTTCTCTCTTCCTCCTTACATTCTTATGAAACCCTATTGGTTTCAAGGTTTAAAAAAAATATATCCTTAACACATATTTAGTTTGTATCATTGATCTTGTGAGGTCTATATAATAAGGCTTTGTATTTGTTTCCATTAATTTATGCCTAAATATTTAATATGTTGAAGCCATTGTCATTTTATTGTGAAATTGCATATTCTAGTGTATAGCCTGTAACCTGCTATGTGTATCTCTAGTTCTTTTCGTTCTTTTTAGATTTCATGGGATATTTTCTTTGTAGATAAATAAAGTCATCTATGATATAGACAATTTTGTTTCTTCCTACACAGGCTTTCTATGTATATATAATATCTTTGTGGTGCCAAATTATGTTAGACAGTATTCTGTTAAGATTAGTTGAATACTCAGATGAGGAAAACAAGGGGTGTGGGATTGAGGTTGTGTCAAAGTTATCAACTGGGGTATTTAAAGCTTGTAACTATGATAAACTCATGTCCTTCTGTATGATTTTTTTCATAGATACCCCATCACAGCGGGTGCAGTTTATTCTTGGAACTGAGGATGATGATGAGGAGCACATTCCTCATGACCTTTTCACAGAACTGGATGAAATTTGCTGGCGTGAAGGGGAAGATGCTGAATGGCGGGAGACAGCCAGGTAAAAATTTGGGTTGAGGAGTTTGTATTTATATATATATAAGTTTTATATATATATTAGGTCATTAAAAGAATAGAGTCCATATAAATTAGGTCATTAAAAGAACAGAGTCCCAGTGCAATGATTCTGCAAACATCTAGGGCTTTTGCAGCTTTCTGAGTTTGCTCATCTGGCCTAGGCAGATCCTATAATGGTATATGGGTCAGAATGACATCTGAAAGGAGTAATTTAACAGTCATGCTGAGTCAGCTACAGCTGCGGTCTTAAAGATAAACAGTAACATGATTTGTGTACCGTCAACACGACAATGGAAATCAAAAGTAATTTGCTTCTATTTTTTCTACTAACTTACACTTAAACTGGTGATATCATGTGATAATTTCACCGTGGGGCTTTTTAAAAAATAAGGAATGAACATGAAAAGAGGCTTTAGTTATAGTCCTCAACTTCATGTAGTGTTTGGTAAGGAAAAAAAAATTTATGTTGTTTTTCTAGGATCAGAACACATTAAATTGAATGTTTTAAAAAAATGTCTTCTTAAAAGTTACTTTGTCAATCATTTGTAATTAATATTTTGGTAGTGCCATATAATTGATGAATTACTATAAAAATCATGAATTAAATTTTATGCCTTTCATTCATTGTGTTCATTTACACTTAATTCATTTATTTATTAATCATTTATGGAGTATCAAATAGTATAAGACAGCAGCAGCAAAAGCATTAGATCTTGCTTTCAGTAATCTCACAGTCTAGTTTAGACACAAGGACATAGTTGTAAATGTTGCATAATGAATACTGTGACCAAGGTATGCATAGTAACTGGGAAAACCTAGGGTTGCCCTTAGTCTGCTGCTTTCCAGATTTTTATATGACCATGACTCACCTGAGGTCTAGCTAAAAATGTAGATTTTGTATGCATTAGGCATAGAGTCTCAAGTTCTGCATTTTTGTATCAACAACATAAATTCATGCAATGTTTTAAATTACCTCGTTGCTACTTAACTGAACTTTAATCTAGCTAATACTGATAGAAATTTAGGTTTTTTTTTAAACAAAAATTACTGTAATGATTAATTTCGTTATCAAGCTTTCATTTGATGCCATGTCAAATGTTTTTGATTTGAGGACCACATTCTTAATAGCAAGAACATTTACCACAAGGGTAACAGAGAATGGGTCAGCATAACTACATAGTTATGAATGATTCCTGAGCTGACACTTTTTTTTTTTTTTTACTTTTTAATTTAATGTATTTTGAGATTTTCATTCATGGGTATTTACATTGTATTTACATCATATTCACCTCTCCCTTTTTCCATTCCATCTCTTCCCATGTCCTCCCTTTCCTCTCTGCATTCTACTCTACACACACACACACACACACACACACACACACACACACACTGTGTGTGTATATATATATTTTTAAGTACATCAATATAATACAAGCTAATCAGTCTGTATAATATTACTTATAATGAATGTAACAACAATTATTTAAAAAGAGGCCATGAGTTTGAAAGTGAACAAGAAGGGATGTTTAGGAGGGTCTGGAAGAAAAAAAAAAGTGTGATAGTTTGGATGAGACTTGTGCTCCAGTAAGCTCATGTATATGAATGTTTAGTGTCCAGTTAGTGGAAATGTGGTGTGGCCTTGTTGGAGGAGACGTGCCACTATGGAAGGCTTTGAGTCTTCAAAAGCCACACTAGGCCTAGTGTCTCACTATCTGCCTGCTGTCTGTGGATCAGGATGTGAAACTCTCAGCTACTGCTCTAGCACCATGCCTGTCTGCTTTCTGGCATCATGATCATGACTAAGCCTCTAAAACTCCAAGCAAGCCCCCAATTAAATGGTTTCATTTATAAGAGTTTCCTTGATGATTGCATCCCTTTACAGCAACAGAACAGTAACTAAGAAAAAAGGAGGGAGGAAATGCTGTAATTATATTAATCTGAAAAACTGAAAGTAATGATTCTTGAAAAGCTATAAAGAGATTTACCATAGATCTGAGCTTATCCTTCCTAAGCTGACTCTTGATGGATGAGTTTGGAGTTGTTCAAGCAGAAAAGTAGAGGGGTTGGCATGGTCAGCAGAGGGAGAGGATGTGCTTTGAGTACACAACTAATACAGGGTTATTGCTTTGTTAATCTTCTTCACATGGTGAGACAGCTCTAATCAGACTGCTTTTGGTGTGGAGTGTCCTCCTTAGGAGCCGCATGCTGAAACAGCTTGGGAAACCAATTGCACTTCACTGAATATTAAACTGGAAGCTGTACTAGTTTGCCTTAACTCTGTTCAACAGTTAGTGTTTAATGTTCAACCATGTTATTGATGAATGAATGATAATGAATATAATGAACAATATTGGCCCATTTAATACTTATTGGATATATTTTTGAATAGTTTATATAGATCATTTTATTTAAAAATCATTGAAGTAGTTTATTTTTTGAGACAGGGTTTCTGTGTGTATTCCTGGCTATCCTGGATTTTGTAGATCAGGCTAGCCTTAAACTTAGAGATCCGCCTGTCTCTGCCTCCCAGGTGCTGAGATTAAAGGTGTGCACCACCATACCTGGCTATACTGAAGTAATTTAAAGGAAAAAAAAAAGATTTCTTCTAGGCAATCCCTATTAACATAAGAAACCAACAAGCAACCAAGCAAAAAGCAAACTGCCAATATTTGAAGACTCAAAAGTATGAAATAGTAGACAAAATTGTTTCTCTATCTTAATGTTTTCTGCCTTCTTCAAGGGGTATCACTACTAAAACTCCTTTGTGAATCTTCCAAAACAATTTAATATGCATGTTTTCCCCCTTTTCAAGTTATATCATACAGTGTTTACCTTGTTTTTCATTTCATATACTTATAATGTTTCCTATATTGGCCATATAAATTTTATACTCTCTTTTAAATTATGGAATTACATTAAACTGAAAGACTGAAATTTATTTAGCCAAGCTGGCTAGATGTTCATGTTGTTTCTTTTCCCAATAAAATTGTTGTAATGATCATTTACACATATTTTTTAGCATTATATTGTAATTATTTATGTAGGATGAATTTTAACAGTAGAATTTTATGTACTAAAGAAAGAGGGCATTTTTTCTCATGCTGTGATAACTATTACAAAATTACTATTGTAAATTTGAGAAATTTAACCATCCACCAATAGTATATACATGCTTATTTTCCCCAAATCATTGATCCTAACTACTCAAGCTATTTTTCTATTTCACATATAAAACATATTATTATTTTAATTCTTATTAGTGAGATTTTACATGTTATGTATGTTTTATTTTTCCCTATGAACTATTGCTTCTTTTAACCATTATGTCAGTTTTTTTTTATTTTACTATTTTTTTGTTTGAGTGATTTAAATTGATGGTGTGTTCTTCTGTTGTTACTGTCTTTAATGAAAACTTTTTCATAAATTAATAAAACTCACTTCTTTCCAACTGCCTTTAAAGAAAACTTTTTCATAAATTAATAAAACTCACTTCTTTCCAACTGCATCAAAAACAACAAGGTGAGCTGGAGTTGGTGGTGTACTCCTTAACATTACAGGCTGTAGTAGCTGATCTCTGTGAGTTTGAGGCCAATGTGGTCTACATGGCAAGTTTCAGGCAAACTAAGGCTATATAATGAAAATAGCCTCAAAACAAAACAAAGCAACATTAAAAAATATAACAAAATGAAACAACAACAACAATTCTGAATTTTCAAAAATACATGATATATTTGCTCATCTTTATTTGGTAAAAGAAAAGCAATATAAGACCATCTCTATAATACTGTGGTATAACTCTAGCTCTTTGTGTTTAAAACGTTGATAATGGAACAAAAGTGCACACATCCCTGTTTAAGGGTCGAAGCAGCTCTTCTCTACTGGTTACAGGAAACAGATGTTCCTGGTTGGCAGGAAAAGGAGGAGTGGGGGATGAGATCACTATACTGTGAATTCGTTAAAGCAAGTCTCTAATTTATTGCTAAGAAGCACTCCTTTTTGAGATTTATTTTTTAAGTTTTGAGATTATAATATAATTACAACATTTTGTTCTTCCCTTTTCTTCCCTCCAAACCAGTGGTTCTCAGCCTTCCTAATGCTGTGACCTTTTAACACAGTTCCCCATGTTGTGGTGACCCCCCACACACACCATAAAATTATTTTAATTGCTACTTCACAACTGTAATTTTGTTATTGTTATGAATCGTAATATAAATATCTGATATGTGACCCGCAAAGGAGTTGTAGTCCACAGGTTGAAAACCACTACTCCAAACCCTCCCATATACCCTTTCTTGCTCTCTTTCAAATTCAGTACCTTTTTTCAGTAATTTATTGCATGTATATATGTATATACTCATATATTCCTACATATTACATGCTCAGTCTATAGAATGTTATAAATATTTTTATGTATATATGTTTTCAGGAATGACCATTTGTTATTGGGTAACCACTCGTTGTATTCTTCCTTGGAAAAGACTATTTATTTCTTCCTCTTTCATCATTCCTTGGTTGCCTGCAGTTATTCATATAGGGTTGAGGCCTTGTGGCCTTTTCCCATTTTACTTTGGCATTTTTATTGGTGGCATCCACATTCAGATCATGTTTGGCTAGTCGTGTTAGTGAGACTGTATGGGTGTAGCTTCTGATGTCACTAGGAGATATAATCTCACAGAAAACTCCCTGATTCTCTGGCTCTTACAACCTTTCCCACTCTTCTTCCACAGTGTTTGCTGAGCCCGAGGTGTAGAAGGGTTTGGTAGGTGTAGACACAGGGACTGGGCTCCACAAACTCTGGATTGTGACTAGCTGTGGTTTCTGTAGTGGTCTTCATCTGTTGCAAAGGGAAGATTTTCTTTTTTTTTATTAAGAGATTTTCTATTCATTTTACATATCAACCACGGATTCTCCTGTCCTCCCTCCTCCCACCCCCAGCCTTCCTACCTAGCCCACCCCCCATTCCCACCTCCTCCAAGGTAAGGTCTCCCCTGGGGAGTCAGCAGAGCCTGGTACATTTAGTTGAGGCAGATCCAATCCCCTTCTCCCTGCACCAAGGCTGAGCAAAGTGTCTCAGCATAGGCACTAGGTTCCAAAAAGTGGGCTCTTGCACTAGGGACAGGTTCTGATCCCATTTCTTGGGGCTCCCCTAAACAATTCAAGCTAAACAACTTTCTCACTTATTCAGAGGGCCTAGTTGAGTACCATGGGGGCTCCTCAGCTATTGGTTCACAGTTCATGCGTTTCCACTGGTTTGGCTAGTTGTCTCTGAACTTTTTCTACTCATGGTCTCAACATCTCTTGCTCATATAATCTCTTCTCTCTCTCTCTCTCTCTCTCTCTCTCTCTCTCTCTCTCTCTCTCTCTCTCTCTCTCTCTCTCTCATCAATTGGACACCTGGGTGTAGCATGAATCTTAAAAGTTCTTATTAATAAAATCAAACCCGAGGCCAGTTATTGGGGTGAAATGCTGGATGGTCAGAGAGACAGAATAAGCCACAGTTACCTCACCTCACCAGTTCCTCAGCTGGTCTTGTTTCCTCAGACTAGAAGCCTCTGAGTCCTCATCCACATGGATATCAGCTGAACTGTGCTGTTTCAAAGCCTGAAGCTTAACCAGCCAAATGCTTCTAGTTTCTGGTCCTCACACCTTATATACCTTCCTGCTTTCTACCATCACTCCCTAGGATTAAAGGCTCGCTTTCTGGGATTAAAGGCATGAGTCACCATGTCTGGCTGTTTCCAATGTGGCCTTGAACTCACAGAGATCCCAGATGGATTTCTGCCTCTGGAATGCTAGGATTAAAGGCGTGTGCTATCACTGCCTAACTAGTGGCTTTTCTGTTCTCTGACCCCAGATAAGTTTATTAAGGTACACTATATTTTGGGGAACACAATACCACCACACCTGGGGCTCTGCCTGGGGCTTGGCCATGGATCTCTGCATCTGATTCCATGAGTCACTGGATAATGGTCCTATCATGACAGTTAGGGTGTTCAGCCATCCAATTACTCAGTCACTCTCTTGACCATTGCCAGTAGTCTATAGTGGAGTAATCTTTGAAGACTTCCGGGGACCTCTCCAGTGCTCTGCGTCTTCCCATTCCTATGAAGCCTTCATTTATCATGGTATCTCCTTCCTTCTTTTCCCACTCTGATCCAGCTAGGGCCTCCTGCTCCCCTAAGCTCTCTTTTCCCCGACCATTGCCCTCCATTACCCCCCTCTCCTCAGTATGCTCATGTAGATCTCATCTATTTCTCCATTGCTGGGCAGTCCCTGTGTCTTTCCTAGGGTCACCTTTACTAGCTAGCCTCCCTGGAGCTGTGAGTTGCAGTCTGGTTATCCTTTGCTTTACATCTAGTATCTACTTATAAGTGAGTACATACCATGTTTGTCCTTCTGAGTCTGGGTTACCTCACTCAAGTTGATATTTTCTAGTTCCATCTATTTGCCTGCAAACCTCATGATGTCATTGTTTTTCTCTGCTGAGTAGTACTCCATTGTGTATATGTACCACATTTTCTTTACCCATTCTTCAGTTGAGGGGCATCTAGGTTGTTTCCAGGTTCTGGCTATTACAAATAATGCTGCTATGAACATAGTTGAGCATGTGTCCTTGTGGTATGATTGAGCATTCCTTGGATATATGCCCAAGAGTGGTATAGCTGGGTCTTGAGGGAAATTGATTTTTAATTTTCTGATAAAGAACCATACTGATTTCCAAAGTGGCTGTACAAGTTTGCATTCCCACCAACAGTGTAGGAGTGTTCCCCTTGCTCCACATCCTCTCCAACATAAACTGTCTTCAGTGTTTTTGATCTTAGCCATTCTGACAGGTGTAAGATGGTATCTCAGATTCATTTTAACTTGCATTTCCGTGATGACTAAAGATGTTGAGCATTGCCTTAAATGTCTTTCAGTCATTTGAGATTCTTCTGTTGAGAATTCTGTTTAGCTCTATAGCCCATTTTTAAATTGGAATGTTAGGAATTTTGATGTCTAGTTTCTTGAGTTCTTTATATATTCTGGAGATCAGTCCTCTGTCAGATGTGGTGTTAGTGAAGATCTTTTCCCATTTTGTAGGCTGTCGTTTTGTCTTATTGACCATGTCCTTTGCCCTACTAAAGCTTCTCAGTTTCAAGAGGTCCCATTTATTAATTATTGCTCTAAGTGTCTGTGCCACTGGTGTTATATGTAGGAAGTGATCTCCTGTGCCAATGAGTTCAAGACTACTTCCTACTTTCTCTTCTCTCAGGTTCAGAGTAACTGGACTTATGTTGAGGTCTTTGACCCAGTTGGATTTGAGTTTTGTGCATAGTGACAGATATGGATCTATTTGCAATCTTCTACATGTTGACATCTAGTTATGCCAGCACCTTTTGTTGAAGATGCTTTCTTTTTTCCATTGCACAGTTTTGGATTCTTTGTCAAAAATTAGATGTTCATATATGTTCGGATTATTGTCAGGGGCTTCAGTTCAATTCCATTGGTCCACATGTCAGTTTTTATGCTAGTACCAAGCTGTTTTTATTACTGTAGCTCTATAGTAGAGCTTGAAATCAGGGATGGTGATGCCTCCAAAGGTTATTTTATTGTACAGGATTCTTTTGGCTATCCTGGGTTTTTTATTTTTCCATATGAAGTGGAGTATTGTTCTTTCCAGGTCTGTGAGGAATTGTGTTGGGATTTTGATGGGGATTACATTGAATCTGTAGATTGCTTTTAGTAAGATTGCCATTTTTACTATGTTAATCCTACCTATCCATGAGCATGGGAGATCTTTCCATTTTCTGACATCTTCTTCAATTTTTTTCTTCAAGGACTTAAAGTTCTTGTCATACAGGTCCTTTGCTTCCTTAGTTAGAGTTACCCCAAGGTATTTTATATACTTTGTGGCTATTGTAAAGGGTGATGTTTCTCTGATTTCTTTCTCAGTCCATTTATCATTTGTATGTAGGAGGGCTACTGATTTACTTTTGTGTTAATCATGTATCCTGCCACATTACTGAAGGTATTTATCAGCTCTAGGAGTTCCATGGTAGAAATTTTGTGGTCTCTTATGTATACTATCATATCATCTGCAAATAGTGAAAGTTTGACTTCTTCCTTTCCAATCTGTATCCCCTTGATCTTCTTTTGTTGTCTTATTGCTCTAGCTAGAACTTCAAGTACTATACTGAATAAATACGGGGAGAGTGGAGGAGCCTTGTCTTGTTCCTGATTTTAGAGGAATCACTTTGAGTTTCTCTACATTTACTTTGATGTTGTCTTTTGGCTTGCTGTAAATTGCCTTTATTATGTTTATGTATGTTCCCTGTATTCCTGATCTTTCCAAGACCTTTATCATGAAGGGGTATTGGATTTTGTCAAAGGCCTTTTCAGCATCTAATGAAATGATCATGTGTTTTTTTTTTTCTGTTTGTTTATATGGTGTATTACATTGACAGACTTTCCTATATTGAACAAACCTTGCATCTCTGTGATGAAGCCTACTTTTTCATGGTGGATAATTGTTTTGATGTGTTCTTGGAGTCTATTTGCCAATATTTTATTGAGTATTTTTGCATAAATGTTCGTGAAGGAGATTGGTCTGTAATTCTCTTTCTTGTTGCATCTTTGTTTGTTTTGGGATTCAGAGTAACTGTAGCCTCATAGAAGGAGTTTGGTAACATTCCTTCTGTTTCTATTGTGTGGACCAATTTAAAGAGTAATGGTATTAACTCTTTTTTGAAGATCTGGTAGAATTCTGTGTTGAACCGATCTGGTCCTGGACTTTTTTTTTGGTTGGGAGACTTTTAATGACTGCTTCTATTTCCTTACGGGTTACTGGTCTATTTAAATAGTTTATCTGGCCTTGATTTAACTTATGTATGTGGTACCTATTCAGAAAATTTTCCATTTCTTTTAGATTTTCCAGTTTTATGGAGTACAGGTTTTTGAAGTATGACCTGATGATTCTCTGGATTTTCTCAATGTCAGTTGTTATGTCTTCCTTTTCATTTCTGATTTTGCTAATTTGGATGGTCTTTCTGCCTTTTGGTTAGTCTGGATAAGGGCTTGTTTATCTTATTGATTTTCTCAAAGAACCAACTCTTTGTTTCATTGATTCTTTGTATTGTTCTCTTTGTTTCTATTTTACTGATTTCAGTCCTCAGTTTGATTATTTCCTTGTATGTTCTCCTCCTGGGTGACTTTGCTTCTTCTTGTTCTAGAACTTTTAGGAGTACTGTTAAGTTACTAATGTGAGATTTCTCCAACTTCTTGGTTCATGACTTTGTTGGCTTTAGTGTTTTCTTTGACTGATGAATCTATTTCTTCTACTGCATCTTCAACGCCAGAGATCCTCTCTTTCATCTCTTGTATTCTGTTGGCTGTACTTGCATCTGAAGTTCCCAATCATTTACTCAGATTTTCTATTTCCAGCATTCCCTCTGTTTGTGTCTTCTTCATTTTTTCTATTTCCTTTTTCAGGTCTTGGACTGTTTCCTTCATTTGTTTCATTGCTTTTTCATGATTTTCTTTCAGTACTTTATTTTTTTCTTCCAGGACTTTATTGTTTTCTTCTAATTTGATTTCCCTTTCCTCTAGTTGTTTATAGCATTCTTCCCATTTTTTTTGTCTTTTCCTCTACACAAACCTCTACCTTCTTCATGATGTTATTCATAAGGCTGTTTTCTTCTGCTTCTTCCAATTTTTGATGTTCAGGTCTAGATGTTAGAGGTGGTCTAGGTTCTGGTGATGCTGTATTTATTGCTCTTCATTTGTTGTATGTACTTCTGCCTTGATGTCTGCCCATCTCCTTGTGGTTCGTTCTTGGTCTTATCAGCGCACTTGGTTCAGACAGAGCTGACAGATTCAGGAAGTCTCTCTCTCTTGTCCAGATGGGAGCTCTTTTGTCCAAATGGGAACTCCAGGGCAGGATGGAAGCTCTTGTCCAGAAGGGAAGTCCAGGTCAGGATGGGAGCTCTTGTCCAGACAGGAAGTCTGGGGCAGGATGGGAGCTTTTGTCCAGACAGGAAGTCTGGGGCAAGAAGGGAGCTTTGTCTCTCTGGTCCAGAAGGGAAGTCCAGGGCAGGATGGGAGCTGGGGGCCGGTCTCTAAGTCTCAGGAAGTAGCTGGGGTCTCGGGCTGATAGGCGTGGGGGCAGGGCGTGGAGATTGCAGGGTCTGCCGGGGGTCTTGGAGAAGGGGATCCTTCCCAGTGGGGCTAGAAGGGATCCTGCCCGGTGGCCAGAATCTGGGGGCAAGTTGTGCAGGTCTTCCCCGGAGTGGCTGGTGCCCAGGGATGGGTCCAGGCTGAGCCAGGACACTCACCTCTGGTCCAGAAGGGAAGTCCGGGGCAGCATGGGAGCTGGGGCGAGATTTCTCCAACTTCTTCATGTGGGCATTTAGTGTTATGAATTTTCCTCTTAGCACTGCTTTCATAGTGTCCCATAAGTCTGGGTATGTAGTACATTCGTTTTCATTGATCTCTAGGAAGTATTTAATTTCTTTCTTTATTTCTTCCTTGACCCATTGATGACTCAGTTGAACATTATTCATTTTCCATGAGATTGTAAGCTTTCTGTAATTTTTAGTTGTTGAATTGTGGTTGTTTAAATCTGACTTTAAGCTTTGGTGGTCCAATTGAATACAGGAGGTTATTCCAATTTTTTTTTGTATCTGTTGAGATTTGTTTCATGACCAAGTATGTGGTCAATGTTAGAGAAGGTTCCATGGGTTGCTGAGAAGAAGGTATATTCTTTTTTGTTAGGGTGGAATGTTCTGTAGATATCTATTAAGTCCATTTGAGTCATAACATCAGTTAAGCACCTTATTTCTTTGTTAAGTTTAGATTTAGCAGATCTGTCTAGTGGTGAGAGTGGGGTGTTGAAGTCTCCCACTATTAATTTGTGGGGTTTTATGTGTGATTTAAGCTTTAGTAATGTTTCTTTTACATATGTGGGTACCCTTGTGTTTGGGGCATAAATGTTTAGAATTGAAACTTCATTTTGGTGGATCTTTCCTGTGATGAGTATGTAATGTCCTTCTTGATCTCTTTTGATTGATTTTAGTTTGAAGTCTATTTTGTTGGATATTAGGATAGCTACACCAGCTTGCTTCTTAAGACCATTTGATTCGAAAGACTTTTCCCAGCCTTTTATTCTGAGATAATCTCTATCTTTGAAATTGAGGTGTGTTTCTTGTATATAGCAGAAAGATGGGTCCTGCTTTCATATACATTCTGTTAGCCTGTGTCTTTTTATAGGTGAATTAAGTCAATTGATATTAAGGGATATTAATGACCAGTGATTGTTAGATCCTGTTATCTTTGGTGGTTGTGTGTGTGTATTTCTCTTCTTTGGGATTTACTGCAGTGGGGTTATCTATTGCCTAAGTTTTTGTGGGTGTATCTGACTTCCTTAGCTTGGAATTTTCCTTCTAGTGCTTTCTATAGGGCTGGATTTATGGATAGATATTGTTTAAATCTGGTTTTATCTTGGAATGTCTTGTTCACTCCATCTATGGTGATTGAAAGTTTGCTGGGTGTATTAGTCTAGGCTGGCATGCATGGTCTCTTAGTGTTTGCATTACATCTGTCCAGAACCTTCTAGCTTTCAAAGTCTCCATT
Source organism: Peromyscus maniculatus bairdii (assembly GCF_049852395.1). Classification (NCBI taxonomy): domain Eukaryota; kingdom Metazoa; phylum Chordata; class Mammalia; order Rodentia; family Cricetidae; genus Peromyscus; species Peromyscus maniculatus. Next base: position 40,051,363 of record NC_134855.1, read on the forward strand.
AAGAATTCAGGTGTTATTCTGATGGGTTTGCCTTTATAAGTCACTTGGCCGTTTTCCTTTGCTGCTCTTAATATTCTTTCTTTATTCTGTAGGTTTAGTTGCTTAATTATTATGTGGCAAGGGGACTTTTTTAAGGGTCTAGTCTGTTTGGTGTTCTATAGGCTTTTTTTTTTAAATCTTCGTAAGTATTTCCTTCTTTAAGTTGGAAATTTTCTTCTATGATCTTGTTGAATATATTTTCTGTTCCTTTTGAGTTTGTATTCTTCTCTTTCTTCTATCCCTATTAATCTTAGGTTTGGACTTTTCATGGTATCCCAGATTTCCTGGATGTTTTGTGTTATGACCTTTTTGTCTTTGGTATTTTCTTTGACTGACAAATAAATTTCTTCTATTGTATCTTGTACACCAGAGATTCTCTCTTCCATCTCTTGTTTCTGTTGGTTATGCTTGCATCTGTGTTTCCTGTTCATTTACTCAGATTTTCTATTTCCAGCATTCCCTCTGTTTGTGTCTTCTTCATTGTTTCCATTTTCCTGTTCATGTCTTGAACTGTTTCCCTCACATGTTTAATTGCTTTTTCATAGTTTTCTTGGCTTTCTTTAAGGGATTTGTTGGTTTCTTCCAATTTTTTATTTGTCTTTTCCTCAATTTCATTTTTCATTTTTTCTTGAAAGGTCTCTAACATCTTCAAGATGCTATTTTTAAGTTTGCTTTCTTCTGCTTCTTCTACATTGTGATGTTCAGGTCTTGCTGTTGTAGGAGTGCCAGCTTCTGGTGATGCCATATTGCTCTTTATGTTGTATGTATTTTTGCCTTAATGTCTGCTCATCTCCTCCTCTAGTAGGTATAGGAGGTGGCTGTGTCTGAGCGAGTTACTTGTGTCTGTGTCTCAGGGGGGGCCCTCTGGATCCAATTTTAGCTCTTTGTCTAATTGGAGCTGGCAGATTCTGTGTCTCATGGAGCTGCTCTTGGTCTTATCGGTGCTCTTGGTCCAGTCAGAGCTGACAGATTCTGTGTTTCAGGAAGCCTCTCTTGGTCCAATGAGAGGTGGCAGATTCTATGTCTCAGAAAGCCACTCTTGGTTTAATGAGGGCTGGCAGATTCCCTGTCTGAGGAGGTTACTCTTGGTCCAATGGGAGCTCTTCGTCCAATGGGAATTGTTGGTTTGGTTTCTGTGCCTCAGAAAGTTACTCTTGGTCCAATGAGAGCTAGCCGTTTGGTTTCCTTGACTCTGGAAATTGCTGGGGGTCTCAGACAGATGGGTATTGGGGCAGGAAATGTAGATTGCAGAGTCCAGTGGGGAGTTTTGGTGAGGGGGGGCCTTTGCACAGGAGTTTTGCCTGCTGGCTAGCAACTGGGACAGAGGTTTTGGGGGGGGGCGCTCCAGGGGACTAGTTGTGTCCCAGGGGTGGGTCCTAGGGGCAGGACTCTCTGGGTTTGACTGCATTTCTTGATGAGGTGTGCAAACTACACTTATCTGTGGGCATAAGGACAAAAGTTAAATTCTTTTTAGGGACTATGCTGGTTTAGTAAATAGTGGTTGTAGGTTTTCCTCCAAGATTCATGACTTCACTAGTACTGAGTAGTTAACTAAGTTTCCAATACCAGGCATGGTTTTCTTCCTGTTGAGCAGGTCTCAAGTCCAATTAGAGAGCTGTTGGCTATTGCCAATGTATGCATGTCACTACTGTACTCTTAGGTTATTGTCTGTTAGATTTTCTTTGCTTGGAACCTTCACAATGGAAATGAGAATTGAAATTGAAATCTATTTTTTTTCCTGAATACCTTCTTGTTATTAGAATTGTTGAAAAATTTCCACTTTCTGGATCATATAATGATCCATTTCTTTGATTCAGAAACATGCTTATAAATTTCCCAGTCTCAGAAAGCTGGGAAATGGCAGAAGGAACATTAGTCAAGAACATTAGAAACATCTTTCACTCTCAGAGTTGAGCAGATAAGATTTCATCATGCTCTAATAAAGACACTTGAATAATGTGCTCATCCTAAATGACCAGAGTGTCTTGCTGGTTATTTATAAGGAGTAAGAGAGATGATCTAGTTAATTATTAGCATCCTCTGTTAATGCTAGATAGGACTCACATTTATAGCTGTGCTCTTAGAGTCTTAAGCATGGCACATGTTTGAAGTTCATGGAGGCATCTGATGAACAATCAGAATAGACATTTAAGAGAAAGGTACACACATTTTGGCTGAGATGCAATACTTCAAGGTAAAACAGAATGTATTTATTGGAGATTTAAATTTTAGTGAGTTTTAAAGTGATGGAAGTAGCTTTGTTTTTGTTGCCTTTGTTCATCTAAAAACAATTTGGGTTAATTTATGAACCCATCTGATTTTTCAAATGCAATTTAATTCTGTTAAATAATTAGCATATTCTTTGAATGACTTCTTTCTTTTAGTGAGTACTCTAGATGGGATTATTAGCTTTCTACTCTAATAGCAAAAATAAAAATATATTTTACCAGCACATTGCAGTTGTCATAGACCACATTTGAATGATTTATAACTATTACTTTCTCAAAGCAAAACTTGAACAAAGTTTTAGAATTAGAAGTTAAAGTTTTGAATCTTAACTACTTAATAAATGTTTGTGGAAAGCAGCTGTTTAGTTTAAAACCATAAAAGAAGTATATGAAAGGCCAACGAAATAACAAAATTGTAATGTCCCACTTAAAAATAACATATAGTAGTATTAATAGAAAGTGAGCAAAGCTAGCACAGCTGTGTAATCATGGAGGCAGCATGCTTCATTCACTGTGCTTGCCCTTTAAAAATGCTTTCTACAAATGAGCCCAGAAGGGGCCAAGTAGGGACTAGTACTTAACTCTTTGATATTTAAAGGTAGTACAGAAAAGTGCTAGTACATCAAAAGAATTCTTGATGCCATGAAGGCATTTGATATTCAAGATTAGTAAATTCACATCATCTGGATTTTCAGTGGATTGCAAAGTATAAAGGTCACAAGGATTAAGACAGCCCTGAAAACATATATGCAGTTAACATTGTACAGATTGAGCAGATTCTATTCAGTTGTTTTGACTATATATGTATATACATCATATGCATCTATGTATGTAACAACAATTAGTGAAGAAAAAAGAGGCCATGAACTTGAAAGAGAGCAAAGGGGCATACATGGGAGGTTTTTGAGAGAGGAAAGGAAATGGAGAAATGATGCAGTTACATTATAATCTCAAAAAAACCCAAAGCAATTATTAAAGGAAAAGAGCAGTTGGTACAGTTAAAAACTGAGGTTCTATAGTTTCTTTCTCCTGTAAGATGAACTCTTTTACAGATGATATTTTCTAACCCTACCTCAACTCTATTAAAAGTGGATGCTTTTTCTGGAGACATCTTGCTTCCTCCAAAGCCATAATTTTGGGACTATCGAGCTCCTGTCTATTTAATAGAATCAGAGAATAAAACTTTCTAAAAATTTTAAGCTGAGTTAGTAGTGAATATTACATGCAGAGTTAATTTCTCCAGAAAATATCTGTAGTTAAACAGCAAAAGAATTTGCTTTGTGTATTTTAATACAAGTAGGGCAGATTTTCCTCAACTTAATCCTCAAAGAATTTCTGAAACACCTTTTTAATGTTGTTTATTAGGAAGAGAATTCAGCTTGCTAATCATGGGTCAGAAAAGATCCAGGCACAATGAGGGGATAGAAACAGTTTGCTCAAGGCATAAATACCCTACCACCTAGAGAAAATGCCATGTATTTGGCCTACCAATTATATTTATTATTTGTATCATCCACCAAATTCACTTCATGATCTGATACTCTTACTTGCTTCATTTTACTACTCAAACAAATGTTAGTAGAGTTTATTAGGAATACTTGACCCATTAGGTCATTAACTGTATTGAGTGAGACATTTTGTAACTTACCACATACTCAATGGCTAGAAGTCTTGAAACAGGATTTGGGATGTCTCAATACCTCTTTATATATATATTTAAAGGATGAAATTGGATGGAACACAGAAAACAGAGATATATGATATGTATTATTTTTTTAATATAGTCTCCTTAAAACATTCACTTAAATGTCTCTTAATGCTTTTGGCATCATTCTGGAGTTGGCACAAAGCACTGAATCTTGAAAGTGTGTTATTTTTAGTAACTTGATATTTGTAACTTGTAGGCTTCTTTTATGGAAAGTGCCTTCTGTCTTCTCCCATAATGTTCATAAAACCTATAGTTCCATCAAACCATCCATGCATGTAACATATTTGGTCATTTTTAGCTACTAAGCTGCTTAGAGCTTCCAAGATTCCATTCTTTTCTAACAGAAGCAAGTCCTCAATTGGAAGTACTTAGTATAAAAGAAACAATATAGCACTTAGATTTGTATTTAAAATGTCATTTCATGTACATACATAGATCTGTGAATCCTAATCAAGAACCAAGACATAGACCAACATGAGTGGCTAATTGGTTTTTGACTTTGCAAAAGATATAAAATAAAGACAGAACTATTAATGTTCAAAAGCATGAAAATAGGAAAAATTATAGAACTCACAACAGATTTTTCCAAAGAATGTATATGGCATACATATGCAAAAATATTCTATATATGTATTTGTGTATGTGTATCATATACAGATTCACTGTAATTAATCTTTAGGGAAAGACAAATTAAAATTTAGGAATTAAGAAGTCTTGGAATATACCAGGTCCTGTTATGTACATGGATGGTTTGATGGAACCATGGTTTCTGTGAGTGTTATAGAAGAAGATAGAACACACACACACACACACACACACACACACACACACACACACACACACACACACACACACGGTGGTATTCTAATTGTACTGAAATGTGATTTTGATTGTATGTTAATAAATAAAGTTGCCCGGGGGTCAGAGCTATTAGAGCCATAGCAAGAGTGTGGCGGTGGTGGCACATGCCTTTAATCCCAGCACTTGGTAGAAGAGCTAGGTAGATCTCTGTGTGTTCAGAGATACAGCCAGCATTGGAGACATATGCCTTTAAGACTTGGGGGGCTGTACATACAGACAGTGACGAGGCAGTCACATGTTTGGGTTTACAACCAATGAGAAGACAGAACAAAAAGACTAAAAAGACGTACACACAGGAAGTAGCTCCTTTTCAGAGAGCTAGGACCACCGCAGGAGAAAGGGTGAGATTTTAGCTCTGAGCTCTGACCTCTTGGCTTTCTCTTTTACATTGGTTCTATGTTTCTTATTTAATAAGACGGTTGGTTACATCAACACACACACACAGACAGACATACACACATACACACACACATCCCACACATGTGTGTGGCAAATGCTTTATAAAATATTCACTACCATTAACATTGAGGAAAGGGCAACTTAAAACTTCTGTGACATGTCACTATTTAGCTACTAAAATAGTTAAGATAAAACATTGGCAAAATGATAAGTGCTAGTAAAGATACAGAGCACGTAGAGTTCATATTTTGCTGCTGTGAGTGTAAAATGCTGGAGAAACACTCTGGCAGTTGTACTCTTAGGCATTTGTTTCACAGAAGTGAAAACTTATGTTTGCACATTAAGTTTGACATGAATGTACATAACATGTTTTTTGGAAAAGAAAAACAAATGAACCATAAATTCCAGTAAACAGACCCTGATATATCTGTCCTGTCCATTCAGAAGAACATTACTCAGAAGAAAAAAATGGGATAAACTATTGATGCATGCAGCAACTTTGATGAATCTCAAGTGAAAAACAGCCAATTCTGAAAACTTTTCAGTTGCAATGTTCTACATCCTCAAAATGAAAAAGCAGCTTGAAGAAGTTTAGTGATTTCAAGGGAACAGAGACCAAATGAAAGTTGAGATTATAAAGATGTGGCCTAAGGGCTTTACTTAGTGGCTCAGGAGCATGTCTGAACCTTTTCTGTGACAGAAATGTTATGGGCCCACATGAGGGATAAAAACACACAAATTATACATCTTGCAGCATTCTTAAATACAACACAACACAACACAACACCACACACACACACACACACACACACACACACACACACACACCATTAAAGGAAAAGAAGCATGAATTTGAAAGAGAGCAAAGGGGGAACATGGGATGTTTTGGAGGGAGGAAAGAGAAGGGGGAAATGATGTAATTATATTATGATCTCAAAAGAAAAATTTGTTAGTAAAAATTAAAATGTTTATAATAAAATATAATGGAATAATATAGAAACCCAGTCATCTCTCCTCACTGGTACCTAAAAGTAAAATTTAATTATAAATATTTTTTAAAAGGAGTTTGATCATTTTATATAGATGCAATAACTTGTAAGTATTTAAAAATGAATTTGTATTATAATTTACAAATATTGTATAGGTCAGTTAACACAGTTATAATTAATTAATTAAAAAGTGTATGTATGATAGAAATAACTGCAGCTCTAGAAACCATAAATGAGAATATTTTACATGGAACAAAAAATTGTTTTCCCATAAACATTATTAAACCTTTCCATAATTCATTGTTTTTAAACCTAACATGGTTCTCCAGTGAAAATCTTGCCAGCCCCCATGATACTGTCATCATCATGCTCTTCTTCTTCCTCCTCCTGCTCTTCTCCTGCTCTTCCTCCCCTCCTCCTCTCTACTGTCCCCTTACCACTGCCTCCCCATTCCTCCTCGTTCTTCTCTACCCCTCCTTCCTCCCTCTGCTCCCTTCTCTGCCCCTCTTCTTCCATTCATCCTCCCTTCTGTTGTTTGAAAACCACATCACATTTGAGTAGCATACAAGGGGACAGGACACTTAACAAAAGTTGTTTTCTTACTAAAACCCATTGTTTTAACCTTGCACAGTTGGTAACGAAGAAAAACCATATAAATAATATAAATAGGAAGGAAGAGAACAGAACTTTTTCATGTTGAGATTGTTTTTAGTCATGGTTGAAAATTAAATGTATCAGTTTTTTTTTCTTTGTTTGTTTTTCAGCTACAGGAAAATACATAGGAACTTTGGGCTGAAAATGGACAAAATAAATTGAAGCTGGGGAATTCTATAATGATAGGAAATGCCCAGAGACTTGAGGGAAAACAGAGTTAAAACAAGTTGTATTTTAAAAAAATTGTTAGCTAGGAGATCCTCAACAACTTATTAATATGCTGAATTTGTTTAATGTTTATTCATATGAGAAATTGAACCATAGCACTTGTAAGACTTTATCTTGGTCACACTGTAGTTTGTGTGTATATTGCAAATAAAGATCAGATTTCTTATTCCTATCTGGGCCAAGGGACTTTCTCCAATAGAGTCTGTCTCAAATTGCTCATCAAGAAGTTAGTTTTTTGATATTACCACTCAATGTCATGATGGCTTAATAGACACAAATATGTACTATATATGTCAAACGTACATATGGCAAGAAATACTAATTCATTAAATGTATAAAAGTCATGTTCGTTCTCACCTGACCTGGATCAACAGGTTGATCTTCAGGGACAGGGTCTTGAGAGAGAAGGCCAGGTGGGACGCCAGAAGATAAGGAGATAGGAAATAGAGAAGATAAAGTTTGCGATTTGGAGGTCTTGCCCACAGCTTTAGATCCGAAAAGTTGGGTTATCAGGATCCAAAGCCAAAGTTCCCCCAAAACCCTTACCCCAGGTCATTACTGGCTCTGCCAAGCATGTTTCTGGTTTTAGAGAAGGAGCTGTTTGCACTCTCTGTGTATCAGGGCCTCAGGAAAAGCCTTGTACTCATACTCCTCATGCTCAACAATGATCCTAACTAGGATTTTTATTCTGGGATAAATAGCTAAGGTCATGCTTTATATCAGTTGGGATCTGCTAAATTATGCTATAAAATACTCTGTAATCTTAATGGCTTAATACTAAGTTTATTTATGACTTACTATACATGTTCATCATGGATCAGTACAGGCTCTGTTCATATGTTTGTTGCTATAGACTTTGGTTGCTAGAACAGCCTCCATCTTGGACATGATTGGTTCCCATATTATGGAAAAAGAAACATCAAGGAAGTCTCATGTTGGCAGTTAAATAATCTATTTTGGAGGTGACACACATAATTTATACTCTGAGCTCATTGACCAGAACAAGTTACAGTCACATGGACTCATACAATTAAAAGGGAGCCAAGTACTGATATCCCAAAGGACCAGCACTAATTACCAGCAATTGAATATGAGGTATTATGGATCTGTAAGGGTCAGAAAAACTTCAAGAATCACTCAGACAAAAAAATTCTTGAAGGGTCTGGGGATAGAGCTCAGTTGGTAAAGTGTGTAGGTAGAACTTTCCTGTAGCACGAATCTTAAAGGTACTTATTAATAAAAACAAACCCAGGGCCAGGTATTGGGGTGAACACTGGAAGATCAGAGAAGCAGAACAAGCCACAGCCACCTCACCTTGCCAGTTCCTCAGCTGATCTTGTTTCCTCAGACTGGAAGCCTCTCAGTCCTCATCCAGAATGGGTCTCAGCTGTACTATAGCTCAGAGCCTAAAAGCTTAACCAGGCCAAAAGCTTCTAGTTTCTGGTCTTCACACCTTATATATCTTTCTGCCTTCTACCACCACTCCCTGGGATTAAAGGCTCACTTCTTGGGATTAAAGGTGTGTGTCACCATGCATGGCTGTTTCCAATGTGGCCTTGAACTCACAGAGATCCAGAGGGATTCCTAGCTCTGGAATGCTAGGTTTAAAGGTGTGAGTGCCACCATTTTCTAGCCTTTGTATCTAGTGGCTGTTCTGTCTCTGACCCCAGGTAAGTTTATTAGGGTACACAATATTTTGGGGAACACAATACCACCACAGTTTCCGTCCCACCAGCTGCTCCCAAATAAATACACTGAGACTTATATTAGTTACAAATTCTCAATTGATAGCTTAGACTTGTTACTAGCCAACTCTTACATTTAAATTTTAACCTATATTTCTTATCTACCCTCTGCCATGTGGCTCATGGCCTGTTACCTCATTTTCTACATGCCCTGCTTCCTCTGCATCTGCTGGCATCTTCCTTGACTCCACTCTTTTTCACCCCAGCATCCTTAGTTTGGTTGTCCTACCTGTACTTCCTGCCTGACTACTGGCCAGTCAGCTTTTTATTAAACCATTTCAAGTTATACATCTTTACAGTGTACGAAAGTGTTATTCCACAGCAAAAGTGCTTGCCACACAACATAAAGACCTCCTGAGTTCATTCCCTAACACTCAGGTAAAAAGTATGTAGTGTGCCCGTGACCCCAACCTTGGAAAAGAAGAAACACGTGGATCCCTTTGGCTCCCCAGCCAGCCAGCTTAGCATAATCAGTGAAGACCAGATCCTAATGAGAGACCTTGTCTCAAAACATACAGAAGTCTCATTCCTAAATGGGATGTCTTTGTCACATCCCTTCTCTCAAGGCTCGGAGATCTGTGTAGAAGTGACACATAGATTACTGTAAGATCCAGAAGTTGTGAACAATGTCAAGAAAAAGTCTTTTCTAGACATAGAGTGCACATATTAACTCACAGAGACTGTAACAACATGTAGGAGACCTGCACAAGCTCAAGCCACACAAAAGTCCCATCAAGGAGGAGGAGAATTGGGCACAAATTCTCACCACTAGCCAAGAAGATATTCAAGATTGATAGCTGCTAGGAAAGGGAAATCTTTTTTTTTTTTTTTTTTTTTTTTTTTTTTTTTTTTTTTTTTTTTTTTTTTTTTTTTTTCTGATGGACTAACACTGAGTATGTAGCCATATTCCATGACAGGCCCCATGCTCAAGAGTAGTTGGCCAACCCAAACCAAACTCCATGTTTTTTGTTTTTCATTTTTATTTAAGAGAGAAAAAGAACATGAACTTTAATGTGTAGGTAGTTGATGGGGGAAGATCTGGGAGGTGTTCTGAAAACAGGAAAGAATATAATCAAAATATATTTTATGACATTCTCAAAGAACAGATAAAAACACAAACTATATGGTAGATGATTCCTGGAGAGTGATACTAGAGATGGACCTGTGGCCTTCATGTTCACACAGGCACTTGCATCCTCTCCCCCATCCTGCACACCTATATGTGAACATCCTTACACATACACAAATAGAAAACTCCTTGGCTGAGTATGGTGGTCCACACCTGTAATTTCAACAATTGGGAAGCAAAGGAAGGAAGGCTAGCCTGGGCTGCACAGTGAGACCCCTTCTCCAGCTAGAACTCCCACACCCCTCTCTCCCAGCATCAATAAAAAACAACACAAACAAAGAACATCAAAAAATAAACAAACAAATAAGGAAATAGAAAAACTATATTGACACGGTGTTCTTTGAAAAGATTTTTTTTTCAATGATTTAGGGATAAAATACAGATTTTTTCATCCTTCATGGTTTCTCTATAAGCATAGAGTTCACCACTATGTGTAAATTTTGGGTAGGTGTAGCTCTTTCCCAGTAGTTTACTTTTGACACCCTGAATAGTATTTTCCTCTGTGAATACTAGGGACAGATCCATGGCTTTCTTGACATTCCTTTCTACACTGTACATTCTAACAAACTCTTTTCATTACTATCTGCCGATACATTTGATTCATGTTTCTCATATGGGTTTTACATCCATTGAAGTTGAGTCATTTTATTATATAAACGGCAATATAATATCATATAGAATTTTTGTGTATTTTCATTTAGAAAGAGGAAGTTTAAATGAAGGAAATGGAGGAGGAGAGGGAATTTAGGTTAGAGCTTATCAGAAGTGGTGGAATAAAACAAGTCCTCTGTTAGATTAGAGAGCAAGTCCCTAAAGCCTTGAGTAGTTGATGCCTGAGTAGTAAAACCATTGACTTTCTTTAACTTTCCTATTTGTCTTGATTATAGATGTTCCTAGATTTTGCTGAATATTTCTTTCACACTAATAAGGCAGTAGTTTTCACTTGGCTCCAGAGTTTCTGTTCCATACTTGGCAGAAATACCCATGGAATGATGTCCAGTCTCAATTCTTGTATATCCAGGCCCAACCACTGATTGCCATGAAGAGCTTTCTTCCAGACAAACATAACAAGAATTTTTCCTACACAATAAGTCCCAAATTGCATAAGCCTCCTATAAATTTATTGGAAAAATTATCATTCTAAAATACTGAAACTTAACAGTCCCAACTACAGGGTAAAAAAAAAAATGAGTATTCTTTCACTTTCTTTTTCAACTACAACGTTTTTCCACAAATGAAAATGCTTTTATTGTTTTAGTCCTACAATAGTGACCACTAGTGAATTTTTATTTAAAAAAATTCTGCAGAGCAACATAAATTAATAAAAATTGAACCTCTCTTTATTTTTAATAATTTATTACAATTACAATGTTGATTTAATCAAATTAAAGAGAAAGTAACAGTAAATTGGGCTACCTTTTCCTTATTTCCCCAAACCCACAGAAACAACAATCAGTTTGGATCTTTCTTTATATAGCTTTTACTTTTGTCTTAAGGGATAATTCTTCTACATTGTGGTATTTAGGATATTCACAGGAATATCTGTTTGTAAAGGTGGTTGAAGTTTGAAGAAGATGTGGAAGACGGAGGAGAAAGGTGGAGCAAGCCCTATGTGGCTACGCTTTCATTGCACAGCCTGTTTGAGTTGAGAAGCTGTGTTCTGAATGGAACTGTGCTACTGGACATGCATGCCAATACTTTAGAAGAAATTGCAGGTAAGTCTTTTGTTACTCTATTTAATTCTGATGATTTCAGCTGCTTTTTACTATTCCTTTTCCTGACAGTTCCATATATGTGTGAACAATGAAAAATAAGTTATCATGGTCTGTGTAAGGGATATTAAAATAATTTTCTCCTATCCCTTTACTTGAAATAAAATAAATTGAATATGAGATAAACCTTATATTGCTTATAAATAGTGATCTATAGCAAGAAGATAGATAGCCAACTTCAATATTTACTATTTTTATTAGCATATTTAGACTATACACAAAGAAACACACAGGAACTTAAAAGCTAGGTATATATATATGTATATGTATATATATATAGTGTTAATTTTCTAAAAGCTAAATTATTTTACTTTAAGGGCTCCAGATCCTATTAATTCATGAATGTAAAGCCTGTAGTAAAGACTGTGGAGTTAGTGCTTTCTAGACATTTGTTCGTAGGGGAACCTGACTTAGATATTGTTTCTGGGTGGTGAAACATTTACATCAGTAATTTTTTTCATCAGATTTTGATATGTTTTTAACAGACTCAGATAATTCCTTAAAGAGATTTTGTTAGATTTAGTAGCAGAAAATCCCATTTGTATCTGGCAGGTCTGTTAAGAATTTCTGGTATAATTAAAGTAGGATTTTCTTTTGGATGAAGTTAATTTAAAACATATCTATTTCCCTGTGTTTCCGGGAACTCAATAAATCCAAACTTCATTCCTCAAAATATTACTTAACCTTTTCAAACCCAAAAATCTCTAGATGTAATTTCCTACCATGATTTATTCTGATGTGGAGATTAATTATGTCAAAATGCTTCCTACTTATATTCATATACATTGTAGGCAATTTATGGTCTGTGCTAATCTCTTTAAAACTCAGAATTATAAAGATTAAAAATGGAAATATTCCCTTTGAAGTGTGAATACTTTACCCTGATTCTGTCAATGAGAGTTAGAAGGAAATTAAAACCAAGATAAAGTTTAGTATCACGGACAAATTATCAATTATAACTCATTAAAACAACCTTTGTTACTTAAACTTTTTCATTGGAGGATAAATTAATAGCTTGTTCCATTGAATGCAAACTAAAGAATGGGATGGGAATGCATCATTAAAGATCATTTTTATGCCAGGTGTGATGACATACACCTTTAATCCTAGCACTTGGGGGTTAAAGGCAGTCAGAACTCTGTGAGTTTGAGGCCAACCTGGCCTTCCTAGTAAGTTCCAGACCATCCAGGGATATATACTATGACCCTGTCAAAAACAAAACAACGCTAGAAAACCAGGTTCATATTATGACAATCCTTGGTCAAGAAAGTTAAGTATTCTATTTAGTATCCACAATGCTGTTAGTGTTGGCAGCCAAGTAGAATTTACCATTTCACATTCCTTACTCATGCCTCTTTCTCTTTGAAAGTTAAGGCAATGAGTTTTCAGAGTATTTATATGGTAAATTTAAAGAAGACAGACATTTATAAAGTTTTTTTTGTAAAAAAAAAAAATCATGCCTTCTTAGGGCTCTTGGTAATCAAGATGAGTTGATTATGCTAAAGCAATTATCTAATTATGATGAAAAATTATTCTTCCGTTTTCAAGCCTTTTTACACTAGCACTGTTAGGTTTTGTAATGTTCTCTATTTATCTTTTTCTTCATGCTTCTTTTCTTAACAAGATCCTGGCATTGGGCTTTGCCAAGTTCACTATATTAGGCATCGTTGCCTGCTGACTTGTGAGGACTTGACTCTGGGCCAAAAGCCATTATGGTTCATTATCTGTTCCCAACTTTTCCAGTAATACTGATAAGTATTATTGTGGTGAGGAGAGCAGTGTAAGTGGTGACCGAATCATATGCATGTCTTTGGTACTTGAGGTCCACTCCAGGACACTTCACTCTTGAGCAAGAAGATGAATCTTTCCAGTTCACTAATTGATGCTGTAATGTGATTGTGCCTTAGAAATGTGGCTAATGAACAAATGAGTATTTAAAAAAACTTTACTTTCTCCTATGTATCCATTCGAAATAAAGCTTATCTCTCTGTAATTGCAAACGTAGAAATTAGCGAGTTTTATAGTGTTCAAGTGATTGTGGTTCAATGGAATTTTAGTAATAATATATGACATTTATTTTACATATGATCAATTTAGGTTCTATTTAGTATACAAGACAGGAGAGTCATAATATCTTATTTCTGGATCTGCCTTAAAATTGTGTTATATTAGTGTTTTAATAAATTCCTTATAGCTTCTACTATTATGTATAAAATACATATTTTATACACATTTTTCTGTCACAGCAAGTTTTCAAAGTAATGTCATATGTTGACAGTTCTTTAGTTCTTTTATTTTGTTTTAATTCAGAGATGTTATAATTACTGATCTCCAAAGAACTAAAATATGAATTTATATCTCATCTTTTAATGCCATGCACTTTTCAGAATTGAATGGGACTTTTATTCACAGTGGATGACTTCCAAATACTCCACACACGTATTATTGCCAACTCCCAAATATTCATCTTTAACTTCTTTCCATTGTGAACAGAAAGCGACAGGGCAAACTATACTCCTTAGTTTGAATATGGCCCACTGCCTAGTCTTGTAGGCCTTTTGATCTGTGATTTGGGACATTTCACGTGGCTGAAAATGAAAAAAGAAAAAGCTTTTATAATGTAAAAATTGTATGAAACTCAAATTTTGGTAATCTTTAGAAAGTTTTAATGTAGTTTAAAGACAAAGTTGGGTAGTTGTGACAGAAATCGCTTATCGTCTGGCTCATGGCAGAAAAAGCTTGGCCAAAGAACTCAGTTCCGGTTCTGTACAAAATCTATATGAATTCCATCTCCACTGACAGTGATTGCTTCATGTCAGTCAGATGTAGAATGTTCATGCCAGGTGAAAATGAACCATTTATAAAAGAGAGTGGCAAAAGCGAATCTGCTTCTTACTGGATACAAACAAGGATATTTCCTTGTTACTGCTGGCAGCACCTTGTGCCCATAAAGGAAATAAGATTGTGACTCAAGTGCATGCCTATAGGAAGAGGAAGGCTACAGCATCACAGAGAAATGGAACTAAGCCGGACTCATTGTGATTTACCTCTTTTGCAAGCCAATCAGATGAATCAAGTTAGCCAAGGTGCTTTGCACTTTCTGTTATTGACAAATCCAACTCTGTATCTAGCTGGAGCTGTTATAAACTATGAGTGTATTGAAGCCTTTGCAAATTTCAGAGGCCTATACCCTGATTAATGGAAGTTGCAAAGAAAATCCCCTATTGGGAAATAACTTACTGATTGTCCTCAATTTTTTAATCAGTGCCTGAAGGGCCATAGATTATTTTCCTGACTGTAACATATAATACATATATTGTTATTCCTACTTTTCAAGTAATAATACTGTGCTTATTCAACTTTGTGAGGTCACACAGCTAGAATGTTGTAGAGTTCCAAGTCCCTCACCACTGTCTATTTTCCTTTCATACAAAAAAAAGCTCAGTTTTATTAGGGGAAAGTTTGTTAATATTAAAGCCTGCAGTGTACTGAATATGGCAGCAGGAGACAGTTCATTGGCATCTGCTTTACATAAGCTGTACCTCCAAAAACTATTAGAGTTAATAGTTGATGTTCTGAAAGCAGACTAGTTTTACTGAGGCTCAGTGAGGTGATATTATATTGCTAAGGAACTACAAATGCCATAAAATAAATGTCTATTTATTTTAGTGGCATTCTTGATACTATGCATAGAAAAATATCAGTGTGCTCAGTTCAGTCTTCTGAACTTCTATGGTTTGCAGTTATAATCCTCTGTTATCTAACATGTTCTAAGGGTACTGCTGGAGAAAGAGATGGCTTTAGAACAAATGGGAGGCTTGTTTGCTCTCTAAATACTGGGCTAGATGCTGGAGAGCCTTCCTGTGGTTCCTAACCTCACTTAGAGGAATCAAGAAAATGATTCTCTACTGGAAAGTCATAGAAAAACCACATTAAAATATGTGTAAAGCCAAGTGCATAGCTACTGTACACCTGTATGTGAGTTCTTGAGTGGCTGAAAAATATGTAGTATAAGTGTGAAGCTAGCCTGGGTTGCAAAGAGGGACTCTGTTTAGTTAGTGTGATTTTCATTTTCTGTTATTGAAAGTTGAAAACCCAACTTTGTAACTACAGTTCATACTGTTATAAACTTTGAGTGTTTTGGAGCCTTCACAAATTTCAAAAGGAGACATATACCCTACTTAATGGATAGTGTGTGTGTGTGTGTGTGTGTGTGTGTGTGTGTGTGTGCAAGAGAGAGAGAGAGGGAGAGAGAGAAAGACAGAGACTATAATGTAATCATTTTTCAATCACAGACATATGAATTAGTTTGAGATTACCCTCACTATATTCCTACCCATCAGTATGAGTGATGAATAATATAACAAAATAATGTTCTTTAATACAATTTAGCATATTTGAAAGAAATAAATATTTTTTTAAAAAATGAGTGGTTTATAATAAAAAATCATGTTTCCATGTAGCAATCCTATAAAAGATGAAATTTTATTCAAAACATCATACACTGAAGTTGTCAAAGGAATTCCTTCCTATTTTAGTATGGATAACATTCAAGGTGTCCACTTTAAACAGAAAAGCTGTGTTCTTTATCTTCCTCCTGTCTTCAGATATGGTCCTTGACCAGCAGGTCAGCTCGGGTCAACTGAATGAAGATGTACGCCACAGAGTCCATGAAGCACTGATGAAACAGCATCATCACCAGAACCAGAAAAAACTCACCAACAGGATTCCCATTGTCCGATCTTTTGCTGATATTGGCAAGAAACAATCAGAACCGAATTCCATGGATAAAAATGGTAAGTACTCTTTTATCTCTTTTATAGGACTATGACGTGTTAAATTTTTCTAAATATTTAAAACCTCTTATTGAAATTCATATTGTTTTAGTAGATTTGTCTTTGTGTGTGTGTGTGTGTTTGTATTATATATTGCTCTTATTTTTGCCATCAAAATGTGGAAATTTTAACAAAGAACTTATTTGTAAAAAGGCTCCTGAATGAATACAATAAACCATATCTAATATCACCTTACAGATCTAAACAGCAAGCACGAATGGGGTGTAGCTGTCACCTTGACCCAAGTCTAAGCCCCTTCCCATAGCTGAGAAGAGTAAGGCAATGGTTTATATTGTAGCGGCCTTCTAATCAAAACAGTAATGATCACTATGTATTGTTTAGAAAAAGAAGCTTTCTCTATCTAGGCCATAGTCAACAGATTCCATCACTGATAATAAAAAGATCCAGCAGTGCCTGATGTGCCTCCACCTATCCGAAGCCTATTTTCTGCTCTTGAGTGCATTGCTGTTTTCATTGAAGCATCTGAATGTGCAAGCAGCCTCCTCACCATCTTCACAGGACATCATACTTGAGCACTATTATTTTCCAGTAACCTTATATTTTTTGTTTTATTCTCAAATCCATTTAGTCACTCATCATTTACGTTAAGAAATTGTTTCAAAATTTCTTATGATAGTTTCATAAATGATATGAAGTTAATATGAATTTGTTGCTCTTCTATCAGCTGTAATTGCTTTTCAGTTCCAAAATACAAAAAAAAAAAATGACTAGGATGTAGCTCAGTCAGTAGAGTGCTTGTCTTGTGTTCACACAGTTTTATCTGCAGCACCGAGCAAACTGGACATGGTGGTACATACCTGTAATCCCAGATTTTAGGTAGAGGCTGGAGAATCTGAAGTTCAAGGTCAGCCTTAAGTACATAATGTTCATAGTCAACCTAGCACATGAGCTATTGATTTGAAAGCCAAGTAAACAATGAAAATATTTTCAAATTACTTATTAGGAAAATTGACTTAGGCAAATTGATTACAGTATATGGATTGACAGCACAAAATATTTGCATTACTTTTTTCCATTTTTCAAAAGTTTCAGGAATACTTTACAAATACATGAAGATGAGTTTTCTTTAGACTTTGTATTGTGCAGGAGTTTTCATACTACAAACAAAACAAATACTTAATGAACAGGTCAGTTTTGTTTCAGAGTATCTTCAGGTCATTAAGTACACTGTCTCAAGACAGTGTTAAATAACAATGACTTATATATTTCTAATTGAAAAGTTGCTTTTAAAGTATTTGTTTGTGATTTAGGTGCTGTGAGGGAATTGTATATTTCACTGAAAATCTCTGTATACAGTTCTCCCTTTTTAAAAAATGTTTATTAAATTTTTTTATTCATTTAACATACCAATCACAGCTATCCCTCTCTTCCCTCCTCCTGTCCCCCAGCCCTCGAGTCTCCCTTTTCTTATACTTGGAAGTTTTTTTTAACTCTGGTTACTACTCTACTGCCCTTTGGTGTTCTATGTTTTTGTCTGTTGGTACTTCACATTTCTATATTGATCCCATGTCTTTATGAGACTGTATTTTCTTCTACTTATTACACACTATAAAGCCAACAAAAGGCAGTTGAAATTTTTGTTTTTTAATTTCTAATACATTGAAGACAGAAATGAAATATAGAAGTTGCCCTTGATTGCATATAAAGCATTGATATTACATAGAAGCATGTGTATTGATGTATATGTAAAGTTCATTAAAAGTGTTACGAGCATGCTATGATATGTATCAACTTATATTAGAAGACTCTACTATTTTGAGGATGTAGAACTCACATTGAGACAAAAACTATATTTAAATTAATTTATATTCTAAATTATAATTTCATTTAAAACATAATACATATTAATGTGAAATTGAAGATTTTATAGTCTGAGATATAAATGTAGTGCTTTTTTTTAAAGGAAGCTCAGGGACAGTTTTATTAGAGTTTAAGAGAAGACCCCCTGGGCAGACAAGCTGTAAACTCTGGCAGTGACCCAGAGGAGGAAGATGGGGAAGAGAGGAAGAAAACCATGCTGTTGAAGCTATTGTTGCTATTACAATGCTAGTACTTATTTGATTGGACAATGTTAATAATTTTGACAAGAGATTTAAGTTACTAGCTTCTAAAAACCTTATTAAAATATCCCATGTTTTAATTTTCCAAGAATATGGAGAGCTTTTGGACAAATAAACTTTTCATTACTTTTATTGGAAATCAGATAATAGCATATAGACAAAAATGTGCTTATTCAAAGAGGTAATGATTTTACATGCTGCAATTTCTATAATTTTTAGTTTTTGCTGAGGACAATGTTTAAATTTGAAGTTTTCACTACACTTTAGGGGAAAGGAAAGCAGGTGTGAGATTTACTGAACTGGACCATTTATTGTCATATCTAGACTATCCGCACTGTTGGTGTTTTAACTCCCGTTCAGTTGAAGGAGAGAGGACAGAATTACAGCTGTGAATCACACATCTACATGTAGATACATGTATATACAAGGTTTACGGAAAGAACTTTTGTCTCATTTGTGAAATGTCTTAGTTTTTCTAAAAACGAGGATCTGAGTGATTCTGTTGCCGTCTGTACAGTCAACCTTTATATGAACACATACAAATCTTTCCAGGGCATGTGTTAGGGTAATAGGAACTTGAAAGCACATATAATAAGATTCATATATCCAATTAAGTATTGTTGTGCAGCATCCTGTCAGCAGCAGTTTCTAAGCCTAGGCTTCTAACACCTCCTCATGACTCTGTTTTGCTTCCTCACACACTTTACATAATTATGTGTGTTGGGAAATCTGAAAATATGTATAGACTTCACCAATTTAGAAATAAGTCTCCTACCCACAAGTGAAAGAACGTGCGAAAGACCTTTACTACTAAGGATCTCCATCTACTCCTGAACCCTGTACACTCACGAACTTGAGATAAACAAAGAAATTGGAATTCAAAGCATAAATATAGAATTGATGTTTCAAAACATAGATTAGAGTCTTAATTTTTATAACGTGATAGTAAAAAGATTCAATGGAGCTTAAATGTCCAAAAGAGTAAATGTAATATTCTTTTTCTAAAAAAAAATCTCTTCAGCAAAATGTTTTACTCTGAAAGATTGACTTTTCCTTTTTTAAGACAATAAAATTAAAATTAATAGTTTTTTTAAAAAAAATACTTGACAACAGAACATGTTTTTATTAAAAGAAAAAAAGATAAAAATAAATTTTCTACCCTTGTATAATGTGTTTCTGTTTTAGGGTAAAAAAATTAAAATACACTAAAAATGAGTTGACATTTACCTAAAGAAGTCTGAAAAATAATTAGAATAGGTTTCTGTTTCCTTAATTGAATTGCTCCTTAAGTATGTTAGCTTCCTGGTTTTCTCAAGGGTTAAACCTCCAGACACTGCATTTCAAATGTAGGTCTTCCATGTTTCATATATTATATCAACAAAATAGCATATTTTATTTCTCTTCTCTTTCCCAGTACATGCTTTCTGTTTGTAATTCTTTCTTAGTAAGTTATGATAATTTGTCACTCTCACCTACAAATACACTGATATATATGTATATATTACATATATATGTAAATATTCTTGGTATTCTGCACATTCTCCTCAGGGTTAAGATGCAAGATGCTATGGATTCACCATGCATTTTTAATGCCACCATGCTGTGTTTAACTTTCACTTTTCATTAAGCATCAAAACTGTGAGAATTAAAATGACTGATTCTGATGTTTCAATAAAAAGTGACAGTTACATTTGGCAAAACAATGGTAAAAATAATAGAAAATAGCATCTACTTTGACATTAGAACCCTGTAAAATGTACTGAAATGAAAACTATCAATACTATTCAAGCCATTTCTTGAATCTGGAAATATTTTTTCAAACACAAATGTGACTTGCGTTAGGTGATCAATAAATCAAAATATATTAATGCTTGTATTATCATTTAGGTCATGTATTCACTTTTACACGGAGAAATTTATATTGCAATTTGATTGTAAAATGATGTTAATTTCCTGATCCATGATTTGATAATTCCTGGGACTCGCAGCTTCTGTAGTATAGGGTATCTTTATTGCCCCATCCATTACTATTAATTTCTAGCTCTTCTTCTTTTGCTTCCACACTTTCTCCCCCTCCTAGCTAGAATACTTTCCAGTTGCAGTTTTTATTTAGAATCCAGAAAGGGTTCCAGGACTTCTGCTAGTTTCCTCTAATTTATGTTCAAAGTCTTAAGTGGAGGACATTTAAGACTGAGAAGGATGGAGTATGTTTTGAGTATTTGGTCCTGGGTAGATTGAGCCCTTAAAGCAGTAAACACATGTGTATTGTTAATGATATTTCTTCGTGGTTTTTTAACTTGTCTTATTACCTTAAAATCACTTTTATTATAATGCTGTACTTTTATTTCCAGATGCATTTTGTCTTTATATGTTTAGAAATTCATTCTTTTTAAAATATTACGTTATCATAAATAAGATAGCATGTAATATTTATTCTTCATAATGATCTGCACTGAAGGAGAAAGCTAGAATATTACTTTTTAGTATTGCTGGAGAGAAAGCACATTAAGAAATTCTCATATATGAAAAATGTTAAAAGAAAATTAAAATATTAATTATTGACACAATGTGTCTGTTTAAAGGCTGTATTATCATTGGGCTATGGAAAATTGGTTCTATATTCTAAGGACAAATATACTTCTATTTAAGGTTTTAATTTCTTATTTGAAACTATTTTCAGACATACCAGTTTTCAACAATTTTAACTGCATGCATACTCTTTCTGTTTTTGAAACGTAGTCACCTAATCATAATTTTCTAAATATTTATCTCTCCTTCTCCATGTTTTCTATTTCCATAAATAAATGTATTGTTGCACATGTATGTAACTTTGTCATTCATCTCTGTATTTCTTCATTTTGCTCTGTCTTGTGTCTGTCTCTAACAGGCTCATCTCATCTCTGTACCTCCCTCATCTCCTACCTTTTGGGTACTCTAAATGCGTTGAAGGTTCGGAGGTAGTGTAAACCAGCGTGGACTCTAGGCTAATAGTACTGCACCTCCATGTCTTCATCCCAGTTTCCTTCCATGACATATGATTGATACTGGATTAACCAGTAGCAAATAATGATACATGTCGGTAATAAATTATCTAGTGACTTGAATTAGACCAGATGAAAATGCTAAAACTTCTGTTTTATATCACTCACGCACACAGTTTACATATAGGAGAGAACTGTATGTAAAGACTCACATGTGAGTCAAAGAAAATCAAACAGGTGCTAATATAAATGCTATACACTTTAACTCATATATAATGAAATACATTATTTTTCATTAAAATATAGAACCATATATTTAACAGATAAATAATGTAAATTAATTAAACATGAATGTTGAATTAGAGAGGATGATGCGAAATATCTCAAATATTTACATTTAAATAGTCATAGGCATCAGTTAATATTAATGATATCAACATTTTATCAAGCTTTGGATAATTTTCATGAAATACAGAAGAATAATGAATTCATAGAAGTTTCTTAATGATATTTTAATGCCTTGAGATTTACATAATATGATAGTAAAGGCAATCTAACTTTATAGTACTATTTGATCAAGGGAAGTTTTAGTCTGGACAACAATCAGTGGACAAGGTGAAGAAGTTAGAAGGAAATAGGCAAAACATCTGTTTGCAAACGAAGTGTCAGAGTAACTACGAAGTCATCCCAAGCCAGCAGTTCTTGCAAAGTTTCCAGTGCATGAGTGTTGATCTCCAACCTTTGACTTGTTTCCCCTGGAGAGGAAAATATTCTTGAAAACTCTTTCCTATTCCATTAGAAAATAGTCACTATACCTGAAAACTGTCATTTTATGAATGACACTTTTCATCATAGAAGTTAGCAGTCATATTAGAGATGTCCTTCCCTAAATGTATTTATTCATTTTCTGTGATAGTATTTGAGTTCATGAAATGGACTTTTGAATCTAAGCCCATAATCTTTCTAAAGGTGGTGACAGTTGAATAACGTTTTAGGCAAAAAACTATAACGGACAACAGTTATGAAAGCCGTTCTACTGTCTGGGGAATCTCGTAGTTCCATGGACTGTTACGATGCATGCATCTTAGCTTTGTGAATGTAACAAAAAGAAGAAGCTTTATTTAAAGATCTTATAATTTTCCTAAATAACATAAGCCAAACTGTTTAGTTTAGATCTTAAATGATTCCTACAGGTTTTCAGTAGCAAAGTTGTCGAAACTGCTTTATTTATATTATTTGATTTATTTTATGTATAGTTTTAAAAGTAACACTATGATTTTAAATGTTATTTAAACTTTGAAGGACTTTAGTGTGATAAATATATTTATGTATTTTTCTAAAGTATAGAAGATACAAATACTGTGGTTTCTCTATACCAGAGGGTGGTTGTATTTAGTATACATTCTCTGTACTGTAGTACACATTCTCTGGACATGTCTGTACTCTGGAAGTAACAAGAGCTTACTGTCAGCTAGTGTGCTTCATGCTTGATATCAGGAATTAGGTCAGTACTAATATCACTTAAAATATTCAGAGAAAGTGGTTCCTAATTCACTTTATGATTATCAGCTTTGTAAGGTAATATTTTATATTTTTTAGTCTTAAAACAAGAATAGCATAGAACTGTAAATCTCCAAATATATTTATTACAATTATCACATAATAGCAACACATTACAGATCACAAATATTTACAAAATGAAATATTAGTGCCCATGTTTAAATATAGTTCATAACCTGAATATAGCTTATGAAATATAGTTCATTAAATATATGAATGAAAACAAAAACTAGATTTTTCAAATTATAAGGTCTAGCATATTTGCTGTCTGATTCAATCTCATCTAAGTTGATTTTGCATTAAGTTGACTCTTGGTATATGTTTTCTTACAGCTTTAAGCAATTGATATTTCATGTAGTTTCTGACTATATGACATAAATTATTGTAAGAAAACATATATGTTCATTTAATTTTTCTATGACTTGAGTATTACCACTCAATTTTCCAGAACATTTAATCAATTTAGTTTTAGATATATCTAATGTTCTAACTCATGAAAATATGGACAAATGTTGTGAAACTGGTGATTGAAGACATCTGTTAGTAGCACAAATGCATTATGTAAAAGACTTTTTAAAAATAACAGTTATTATTTTGAGAATGGTAAATTGAATGGTGGCTACTGCTGAACAATACAGTTGTAGCTACACATTGCAGGTAGAGATGGGAGAATGGATGCTCATCTGACCTCTCTGATGATATACACTGCCTTAAATTAACCATTCAGAAGTCAGAATCTTTGTCTGTGATTTGAGGTGAATTTTATTTAAAATGTCATTTTATTTTTACATTCCCAACATATATTATTTTTCTGTGTTTGATGAAAGCAGAAAATATTAAATTTTAGAAGAATATTAAATCTATGACTTTCTGACAAAATTATTTTAATCCAGAAGTTGTTATCTATTAACGGATGATCTCTGACTGACAGCCTTACTAGTCTAAGCAGTAAAACTATACTAGTATTTAAAATAAATAATTTTTTAAAATCATATTGGTGATCAGGGAAAAAATTGAAGAAAAAATTTTGTGTAACTATTTAAGGGAGTCAAGAGAAGTTCAGAGATGGCAGCAACTGGGAAGGATGAGAATAGAGGTGAATTCTGGATAAAATTGAGATTTCAGCATGGAGAGAGAAAAGTTAGACACAAAGAGTATTTCTCATGTTTGAGATCAATGAAAGTAAAAGAGGGTTTGGAAGCCGCTGAGGGGAATGGAACTGTAGTCAAGGCTTCAACATCGATTTTGATTTCCCTGCTTCACAGTGAAAGTAACAAGTGAAGACGGGCCGAGGATAGGTAGGGGAAATCAAGTCAACTGAGTGAATTATCATTTAATTGCTAACTATGGGCAGATTTAAAATGATTTATGCTTGCAGAGACTGTTGCATAGTAAATGACGGATGTTAATGTTTTCCGGTCGTGGTCATATTCCCGGCTCCATTACCCTGATCTTGTGTACAAGAAGGGAGAACTACAGCATAATTATATTTTCAATAATGTGCATGGAAAACCAATGCAACTCTAGTTTAGTGATCTTCTCTTGGCTAGTAGATGAACAAGAGAGCTTCTGTGACTGAATAGTTACAGGCACAAGACACATGTTTCTAATAAGCTCCGTCTCTAAATTTTATTGCTAAAGAACGAAGTGATTTGGATTTTTAAGTGTAATAGAACCTAAAAATATGCTGAGCACTTAATGATATTCATCCTTTCTTATATTGTCAAAAATGCTTCAGTCAGAGCTTGAAATTTATGCCTTTTTAAGTATGTGCAATTAGTTTTAATTGATGTTTAGAAATCAATGAACTTTAAATTATGGTTACATTTAATTAAGTTTTGAAGGCAGCTTTTCTTCAAAGAGAATAATCATTTAGAGTTTTAAATTGATTATTGGCTTAAATGTGCTTGATTGACTTCTCCCATTTCTATCTGTAATTGATAATCTTTCTATTGTATAGTTCTATTTAATTGAATGTTCATGCTTACATCATAAGCTCATTAAAAATTCTAGTTAGTTTAGTTAAATTGAAGTTCATCTTTCACCCAGTATGCCTAGAACTATGTTAGTAATTGTTTGTCTTCTGTACTAACAATCTCTTTCAGCAGGTCAGGTTGTTTCTCCTCAGTCTGCTCCAGCCTGTGCTGACAATAAAAATGACGTTAGCAGGGAAAACAGCACTGTTGACTTCAGCAAGGTAAGCTTTTCTGTCTTCAGTCTAAGTGAGCTGCTGAATCTCTAGTGGAAACTCGCTAACTGTTGACACATGCATCCGCATGCCTTTAGTTGGTTTCTTAGCCAAAGCTTGAAATTGTTATAGACAGTGTTAGAGTTCAGTTCACATGCAGAGCTTTGCTTATTTGAGAAAACAACCATGTAAGTTTTATGAATCATCTTTTGGATTCAGCCACTTGTAATGTATCTCTTGAAGTAAAAAGGACAATTGGACTTCATAGGAAGCTTAATCTGTTGTTTGAAAAATATTTGCTAGATTTTCCGCCTCAAAACAATCTTATTATGTAGAAAAGCAAGTCATTTTATATAAATCTTTACCTTACTATATAATTAGAAGTCAGTGTGAGGATACCCTACAAGGTAAAATAAAAGTTTGAATAAAAACATGCCTAAGGCTGATTATGTTGAGGGCTACTTCTAGTTGGATATTATCTAAATAAAATAATTATTTGGATTTATACTAAGAAAACAATGAGTTAGTGCAAATGAAGGGATTTTTGGTTAATGCATTCCTGACTTTGTATATGTGCTACAGTAGCTATGACAAAGTAACAGCTGAATAGAACAGAGAAGTTTCAATACTGGCCAAAAATAAAGATGTTGAACAATTTTATCTGAGTGGCTGATAAGGAAGTAGTACTCTGATAAAGCATTAGCAATAGGAGGAGGAAGTGGGAATGGATTTCAGTCTGAGGAAGTAATGAAGATCAAAGTTCTGAAAAGATTGATGGCAATCAGCTCCTTGGACCTGTTTTAGCATCCCTGGGACAGTGTCTCCTTGAGCCAGGCTAGTTCAGTGCATGCTTTCCTTCTGGTGCCTGGTGGAGGATTGTGGGAGCATGATGTACCAGCTGAAGTCTGTTAATTATGCGTGCAGGGACTGGGAGGCCAACAAAAGGGGCATACTAGTCCATGTGGGATGAAACAAAGGCATGAAAAAGGACCTCCACACCAGCAAGAGAGAGAGGTGAGGGCATATTTGGGCTCTATTTCTACAGTAGTTCAAAGCTCATTTCACTGTATGGAGGCATGTAATTCAAATATTAAACCGGTTTAAATGTATTCCATCTGCCACTATAAGAATTATATTTTTAAAGCATTACATCATCATTCATCTGTAAGTTATAATAAAACTGTCACAAACTACCATAAATTTAATTTCTGCTGTTCTTAATTCAAAATAAATTCAATCTTAAAAGTGATGACATTAAAAAATTGACTATCTTTTAACAATGGGATATTTGACATTTTTCAAAAATAGTGATTTTTAAACTATGTAGATCATCACTTGAATAAATTACTTTTAAAATTAAAAATGTATACATTGAATTTTACATATTCATATTATTTTGGAGTTTTTGGTGACCTGTCTTCATGACCTTCAAAAATAATTCATCACCATTAAAGAGAAATAAAGATTGTCAATTAAAGACAGAACAGTAGTCTTATCCCCAGGACCCCCTAACAATTAGAACTACAGAAATGTGAAAACCAGAGTTTCTCTCTTTTAATCCTCTCCTTCATCATTGCATGTTCATTTACTGGCCCATTTGATGAAACTTAAGCCAGACATCTGCATCTATCTGTCTTTTGTCCATAGCATCGTTCATTGGAAAGAACATGCCTTTTGAATTCTATCTGTGTAGCATATATCTATGACTGCTTTTATAGAAGCTCTCTACACTGCAGCCTTATCATTGCCTAAAATAAGTATAATGCATGTTTATTATTTGGTTGTGGAGATTTAATGATATTACGGTTTGTCAGAGACTGAGCATAAAGTAGCTACTCAAGGAAAAGAGTGGGAATGATAGTGTCAGAATAAATTCCAGACCAGATTTGATATGCTGGTCTCCACAGGACCTTTAGTACCTTCAACAATGTTTGAGATTTTTTTTTGAAGGAATCCTATAATATTCAAAATAGTTTAAGTCCTTAGTTTTAGAGTAATAAAACAAAATAAGAAACATTCCCAGTTTTATAACCTGGTAGAGCAGAGAATTAGAGTTTGGAAGGCATTGTTGTGATCCATCACCTTGGAAACTATTCTCAGTGCCAGATTTTGAAGGTATGCAAGTTAAGATATTTTTAAACTAATGATTTCAGTTTGGTGGTGGATTTATTAAAGTTCAGCTAATCTCCACATTACTGTGTCCGTTTCAATATTTTAAGTAGTTATATAGATCCTAAATCTCACTCAAAAATTGAGATATTAAAAGTACCTTTTTCATTTTATGTAACTTGAGTCTATGTTCTATCAGCCTTCAATCTACACATCTTTAGCCTCTACAATGATTAGGCCCATCAGGCTTATTCAATTAAGTAATGAATTAACATAATCTATTACATCAGATTGTGGCTCTTTCCATTAAGCCTTCAAAAAGTAGATGTTTCAAAATAATATAAACCTCTTTGTTTTGTTTTGATTTTTTTTAAACAGTAAAAAT
Organism: Peromyscus maniculatus bairdii; assembly: GCF_049852395.1. Taxonomy (NCBI): domain Eukaryota; kingdom Metazoa; phylum Chordata; class Mammalia; order Rodentia; family Cricetidae; genus Peromyscus; species Peromyscus maniculatus. Next base: position 40,079,254 of record NC_134855.1, read on the forward strand.
GGCTATTTTATGTCAACAGTGATTTTTTTCATTTTTTTATTATTAAGAGATTTTTCTATTCATTTTACATACCAACCACAAATTCCCCTCTCTTCCCTCCTTGAGTCCCCCAGTCCTACCCCCTCCCAACCCACCCTCCATTCCCACCTCTTCCAAGGCAACGTCTCTCATGGGGAGTCAGCAGAGCCTGGTACATTCAGTTGAGGCAGGTCCAGGCCCCTCCTCCCTGCACTAAGACTGTGCAAAGTGTCCCACCATAGGTCTTAGGCTCCCAAAAGCTGGCTCTTGCACCAGGGACAGGTCCCGATCCCACTGCCTGTGGGCCCCTTAAACAGTTCATGCTAAACAACTGTGCCATCTATCCAGAGGGCCTAGTCTAGTACCATGGGGGCTCCTCAGCTATTGGTCCACAGTTCATGCGTTTCTGCTAGTTTGGCTGGTCGTTTCTCTACATTTTCCCATCATTATCTTGATGTCCTTGCTCATAGAATCCCTCTTTTCTTTCATCAATTGGACTCCTGCAGCCCGTCTTGACACACAGCCATGGGTCCTGCATCTGCTTCCATCAGTCTCTGGATGAGGGCTCTATGATGACAGGTTATTCAGCCATCTAATCACCAGAGTAGGCCAGTTCAGGCACCCTCTCAACTGTTGCCATTAGTCTAAGACAGGGCCATCCTTGTGAATTCCTGGGAACTTCCCTAGCATTCTGTTTCTCCCTATTCCCATGATGTCTTCATTTATCATGGTATCTCTTTCCTTGCTCTCCTACTCTGTCCCTGTTCCAGCTTGAACTGCCGGTTCCCCTATGTTCTCATCCTCCATTCCTTACCCTCCATTACCCCCCCCCTTCCCCAGTTTGCTCATGCAGATCTCATCTATTTCTCTTTTGCTGGGTGATCCATGCGTTCTTCCTAAGGTCCTCCCTGCTAGCTAGCCTCCCTGGAGCTGTGGGTTGCAGTCTGGTTATTCTTTGCTTTACATCTAGTATCCATTATGAGTGAGTACATACCATGTTTGTCCTTCTGAGCCCAGGTTACCTCACTCAGGATGCTATTTTTTTTTAGTTCCATCTATTTGCCTGCAAACCTCATAATATCGTTTTTCTCTGCTGAGTAGTACTCCATTGTGTATATGAACCACATTTTCTTTATCCATTCTTAAGTTGAGGAGCATCTAGGTTGTTTCCAGGTTCTGGATATTACAAATAATGCTGCTATGAACATAGTTGAGCATGTGTCCTTGTGGTATGATTGAGCATTTCTTGGGTATATGCCCAAGAGTGGTATAGCTGGGTCTTGAGGGAGATTGATTTCTAATTTTCTGAGAAACCATCATACTGATTTCCAAAGTGGCTGTACAAGTTTGCACTCCCACCAGCATTGTAGGAGTGTTCCCCTTGCTCCACATCCTCTCTAAAACAAGCTGTTTTCAGTGTTTTTGATCTTAGCCATTCTGACAGGTATAAGATGGTATCTTAGAGTCGTTTTGATTTGCATTTTCCTGATGACCAAGAATGTTGAGCAATTCCTTAAATGTCTTTCAGCCATTTGAGATTCTTCTCTTAAGAATTCTCTGTTTAGCTCTGTAGCCCATTTTTTAATTGGATTGTTAGGTATTTTGATGACTAGTTTCTTGAATTCTTTATATATTCTGGATATCAGCCCTCTGTCAGATGTGGGGTAGGTGAAGATTTTTCCCCATTCTGTAGGCTGTCATTTACCTAGAAGAAGGAGAAGAATACCAAGAGTGATTCTTTTATTTCAAGTGGTCCTAAAGAAGTGTTCCATAATTCCGCACCTAGAAATAAGTTCTGTCTTTTTTTTTCCATCTTTCTGCTGTACATGAAGCATATTAAGAGTAAGAAACCTTAGTCGCATCATTTAGGGAAAAAACTGAGTCCTGGAGAACTTAAAAATGCTACCTGCTCCCGATCATAGTGTCAGGCACCATAGCCTAGAAAGAACCTCTATCAACCACTGTGCTTTTACTAATAGCCTTAAGACTTGAGCTTTCTTCTTAAATTTCCATCTCCTTTTCTTTTAGCTCTAAGTGTGTGCCTTGGCCAGACATCTCCAGCTCCACTGTGGTCTTCTCTCTTGTTGCCTAGAGATGAACTATTTTCATCAAAAGCTTAAATCCCAAATAGCTAGAATCAGGCATCTTTCTCTTCTTGGCTTAACAGTGGGGTCCACAGAGCCTAGAAATATAATATAAATCCAGAAGTCCCAAAATGTAGCTTGGCTCCTTCAAGGTTCTCTTCAAAGCACTAGAAACTTCCAGGATTTTTCTATGTCTGTTTCAAGTGTTTGAATCCACTAGGGGAGTGTCTTAGAAAGCTATTGTAACCTAGACTCTCAAGTACTGTATATTTAGCTATAAATTTATACAAGATTAAATTTGTGGTTCTTAAATATCATCTTTCATTTTAATAAGATATTACTAAATGAGATTCTTTATGAATCATGAAGTAATACAAGTATAAAAATATAGGACTATTCTAGGTATAATTCAATCTGAAAATATAAGTATGATTAAATGTATTATGAAATCTACCACCTTCCCTAAATATCCATGTGGTACAAGAATAATATAATATAATGATTTTAATACAATGATTGGCCCCAGACACATATAATTTATTATATTTAAAATAAAAAGATAAATTTGCTGATCTGCATAGCTTTTACTGTGTAATAGGTATCAATTATATAACTGGTTTAATGTAATTTAAAGTCATATATAATGGTCACATTTTTTTGTAGATTAAACTTCTTTAATATTCTATGCAGTCTTTGACTCAACTGAATTTCAATTTAAAGCAGTTAATTTTGTATTTGCTCCTTCTCTGAGGTACAGACTTTAATAGCAAAGATTTTGATATTTGTTGAATAAGAAATAAATTTGAACAAAGTCATCTAGGCAGAATTTATACCTCAAGTATTACCAATAAATTTCATATTAATTACAAATTATGTTTTTATTTTTAAGTTAAAATTTGTGTTACATCTGTATGTTGCATTTGTGTGTGTGTATATGTATGTGTGTGCGTGTGTGCATGTATATGTGTGCGCGCACACGTGTGTGCCTGTGTGTGTGCGTTTGTGTGTGTGTATGTGTGTGTATGTGTGTATGTGTGTGTGCCTGTGTGTTTGTGTGTGTGAGTGTGTGTGTGTATGTGTGTGTGTGTGAGTGTGTGTGTGTGTGTGTGTGTGTATGTGTGTGTGCCTCTGTGTGTTTGTGTGTGTGTATGTGTGTGTGAGCGTGTGTGTGTGTGTGTGTGTGTGTGTGTGTGTGTGTGAGTGTGTGTGTGTGTGTATGTGGGGGGGGGCGCTTGTCTGCTACAGTGTGTATGTAAAGACCAGAGGACAGTATGCAGGAGCCAGTTATCTTCTTCCACCATTCGAGTTCAAGGGATCAAACTTACATCTTAAATTTGGCAGCAAGTGCCTGAGCCATCTCACCAGTCTCTATTGGGCTTTGTAAACAGTCATTTTCTCTTTTAAAGTTTTGTTCTGTTGTATTAATTCCATGGGTTGATAAAATTTAGTTATTTATTCTTTTAAACTTGGAAAATTTTGTAAAACATTGTTGCGTATTTTTTTTTCATAGCACTAAGAGTGGTTAGACGGAGGCTAAGCGTGAGGAGTTGCATTCAGATTCCTAACACCCACGTAAATGCCAGCAGTTTCGGTAGACTGCCTGTAAACCTACTCTAACTCGCGGGAAGCAGAGACAGGGATCCCTGAAGCAAGCTGACTAGGTAGATCAAGGGAATCAGGGAGCTCTGGGTTTAAGAGACCTTGCTTCATTGTATAAGATGGAAGAAGCTATCTGACATTAACTTCTGACATTCACACACATGCTCACACACACATAAACATGCACATTAACTGTGGAAGACCAGCTCCAATATGTCGAAGGTTGTCTTGCGGGGTGGAGAGAGGAATGAGGAAGTATTAGATAGAAATATAGATGGAGACGGAGAGAAAGACAGAGACACCGGATAGTTTCAGGAGGTCTACCCAGCCGCCTTCAGATTTATTCTAATGTGCTTTTTATACACTACCCAGGCAAGAGGCAAAAGACCTCCCCCTTTTAAGATCAAAGCACAATGTACAGCCAAGTGTAGACCCTTCAAAACACCTGGTAACCACGCCCCCGGTCAAATCATCCTGTTAGGCAGCTCTGCTGGGTAAAGCAAGCTCAGATTTTCTGGCCTTGAGTAAGGCCTTACTAGGGAGCCTCTGTGGGCCTCCACAATTTACCACACACATGCACATTCTCAACAACAACAAATATCCCAACACATATAGTATATAGGAAATCTTTTATTTTTTTCCTGGAATCTTTTCCATTATGGCAAAAGTGTAAACATTACTAATTTAAAGCAAGTTAAATATCACAATGAGGCCACAAATGAGCCTTGCTTATCTATGAATTGAAAGATTAGATTCTACAGAAGCAAAATACATGACATATAATATTCATCATACATACTTGAAGAACTTATACATTTATATTGGGGGTATATTTATAGAGAATATGATGGAGTTTGTAGCTTACAATATTTGTGAAATATTCTTTTTATGCAAACTTTTAATTTCATAAATGATTCTTTAAGATAAAGTATTACTATGATATTGATGGAATGCTGCATATTGTTATCTTTAGTTGTGTTATTTTTCAGTTCTGGAGAGGTTATGTAGAGCTGACCACATGCTAGGCAAATGCTCTACTATTACATCTATATAAACTGCTATTATATTTAATCCTTTTAATAAATAGAGCTATATATACTGTTTTATTATTTTAACAGCCATAGCTTACATATAATTTATTTCATATCTTTAAATATCTGTACTAATGCCTTAATTTCAGTAACATTTTAAACATAATCATTAGACTATAGTTATTGATTTATAAGGTATTTTTAAAAAAATTTATTTTTAAGATTATAATTATATCATTTCTTCCTTTTTCCTTCCTCCCTCCAAAACCTCCCATATACCCTTTCTTGTTGTCTTCCAAATACATGTCCTCTTTTTCACTAATTGTTACTAAATGCATATATGTGTGAAATATAAGCTGCTCAGTCTATGTTACTTGTGTGCATACAATGTACTTTAAAACAGTTATTAATTTAAAACTTCTTGAACTGGTATTTTCTAACTTTTTAAGCCTTCAAAACAATTATCTTGTCTAAAACCATCTTCTTAGCCTCATTGACACATGGCAGAGTGCTCTCTCTCTCTCTCTCTCTCTCTCTCTCTCTCTCTCTCTCTCTCTCTCTCTCTCTCTCCTCTCTCTCTCTCTCTCTTATTCCCACTTTGATCCTTGGTCCCCTTTTCGTTAGCATAATTGCATAAAACCAATTACTAGGGCAGATAAACTCCTTGTCCCTAAAAACATGTTCCATAAAAAGCAACTCAAATGACTTAGGAACAAGAAATAGGCCTTGCAAATTCTACAAAGTCACTGTTTCATTTTCATTGAAGCCCCATGCATAAAACTAATATGTATTTAAAGACTATACATGCATTTTCAGACATCACCCTTTACTCTTAACATTTCTTCTTTTTAGCGGCCCTTTTTGTTTTATTTTCATTCATTTAAACCACAGACATTTCATAGTAGATGTAGTTCAAAATGCTATACTTTTAACCTTTATTTTTATTCTGTCATATCCCAGTTATATGGTAAATAGCTTAAACTGAAGAATTTCTTAGGCCAAATATACAATATGAAGGACAGCATAATTAGAATAAAAACAAATGTTAAAGTCATATTATACTCTAAGAATATATTTATTTTAAATTATCCATATGTTAAACATTAGTGGAAATGTACAAAATTCATCTGTACATTTTATTATTAAAGATATTAAATTTGTAGGCATTATAATTAAATGTGATTATTATGGTTAAAATATTTACTTGTGATGCCCTCAGGTTGATCTACATTTTATGAAGAAGATTCCTCCAGGTGCTGAGGCTTCAAACATTTTGGTGGGAGAGCTGGAGTTCCTGGACAGAACTGTGGTCGCCTTTGTCAGGCTGTCTCCGGCTGTCTTGCTCCAAGGCTTGGCTGAAGTTCCAATCCCAAGCAGGTAAAAGTACCCAAGACATTTTCATGCTTATGGAATAATTTATTTTAGGAAATGGCAATATTTTAATACAATTGTCTGATAGATCGGTGACTAGGAATGGATTTATTGTCCATAAACCTACTGTCTCTTGCTTATAAGCATGGGGGAATGGTTTAAAAAGTATTCTGCCCTTTCTTTCTCCTTCTGAAACTTCTTATTTCATTTTAGGCATGCTCCTTCTCTGTAGACTCCAGGTCTGTTTCACAGTTTTTCAAAGATTATATTGAACTATGTATTTAGGAAGAGGATCTAAGTATGTGGTCTTACCAGAGAGGACCATGGAAGACTTAGCTCTGTTGGAGTAGGCCTTCCACATCTGTGGAAATGCCTGGTTGGGATCAAATGTTTCATACTTCAGCACTAGGACATTTGTTCTTTCACACAGCGTTTGAAGAATCATTGGTAGTCATCCAGTGAAAGTGGGTGATTCTGGTCAAAAGCCCAACTTTAATTTGGTGACCTGAACTTGTTTTCTATTTAGTGATGTGTTGAAACTAATAGATAGAGGTAAAATGAGAACTGAATTCTATTATTATTGATTCCTGATTTATAGATATAAGGGTGCTCATGGGTAAAACTGTGAGAAAAGAAAACAAAGAGTAGAACATTGACTTTAACATGTTAGACCCTTACTGCTTTATCTAGGAATCTTGTTTCTGTCTCTCCTGAGACCATTCAACCTGATTCTTATGCTCACCTGGCTCTGTCTAGCCATGGCAGAGCCTGTCTGCTTAGGGAAACAAAAGAGTTGAGAAGTGCTGCACAGATTTTTTTCTTCTGTGAACCTCTGATTCTAACTCAAAACATAACACAAATCACTCCACTGTTTGGTTACAGAGAAGATATTCAAGAAGTAGGGGATAGTAGAAGTAGGAGAAGCCTCATTCTGTAAGGACCCTTTTGGTAAGGACTCTGTAAGGTAGTCAATTGAACCACCTGTCTGCTTGGTCTGAGTGAGAAACCTGGTTACTGTTAAGGTTATAGAAGTAAATGTCGGGCTGGAGAGATGGCTCAGCCGTTAAAGGCTAGGCTCACAACCAAAAATATAAGAAGTAAATGTCTATTTATCCCATTTGGAGGATACTGATATACATATCAACTTGCAATTAAAAATTGGGAGGTAAACTGAGTATATTCAAATAGCATATAATTGTGTGAATAAGGCTGTATTTTTCTATATGCAAATTACATAGTATTAAAAGTTTCTAGATGCCAGGCCGTGGTGGTGCACACCTGTTGTAGAACGTTAAGTAGGCAAAGATATGTTACATTTGTTCATTCTGTGTAATATTATTTTAACTGTGTAAAGTTGCATTACACTTGTTTATGCTGTATTTGTTTAATCATGTAAAGATGTGTTGCATTTGTTTCACCTTGCCTGCCTAAAGCACCTGATTAGTCTAATAAAAAGCTGAACAGCCAATAGCTAGGCAGGAGAGGGATAGCCAGGACTGGCAGGCAGAGAGAATAAACAGGAGGAATCTACGCTTAGAAAAGAGACAAGAAGAGGAGAAGGAGAAGGGAGGAGAGAATTTCTGGCCTGGGGCCAGAAGCCAGGCAGCCACCAGCTAGCAGACATGAGAAGCAGTGAAAATAAGACATACAGAAGGAAGGAAAGTAAAAATCCCTGAGGCAAAAGGTAGATAAACAGGTTAATTTAAGTTAAAGAGCTGGCCAGGTACGAGCTTAAGCCTGGCCAGGCATTCAAAACTAATAATAAGTCTGCTGCATGGTTTGGGAGCTGGTTGGTGGCCAAAAGGGAAAGCCTAGTACGTACACCTTTAATCTCAACACTTGGGCACCAAAGGCAGGTAGATCTCTATGAGTTTGAGGCTAACCTGATCTACAGAGTGAGTTCCAGGACAGTCAAGGCTATAGAGAGAAACCCTGTCTCAAAAAAAAAAATAGAGTTTATGGAAATCTGGGTTTTTGATTTCATGTGTCATGTTTACTAATTGTAGAGTAGTAGAAACTGTAGCAGTTTCAAATTCCCATTCTGTTGGATATTGATATTTCACCACTGAGGAAGGTATTTGGAGACCTATGAGTAAATGAGAGCTATTTATGACATTAACAGTTTGTGTATTTTAAAGAAAAGAAAAATTCCCATGGTAGAGTATAGCCATGATTAGGTTATATACCCTCACTTTGAAAAGTGTCAGGCTTAGGTGGCCTCATCCATACTGACACAGCAAAGAATATGTAGAGAAAATGAAGAAAAAATTGGGGGCACAATAGAGTCACTGTGTAGAGAGAGATGTTTATTTAGAAAAGGTAGAAAATGAAAGAAGATTAGACAAATAGAATAAAGGAAACTATCTGTGAACCCCAATTATCCTTTCTTAGGAGGAAAAAAGGGCATGCCATGATTGTAAAGGCAACATACAGTAGATGTGTCAGGAAAATAATCTTTTAGGGTTTTATAAATAGCACATGCAGTAGAAACTTTAAAAATAGCAAGATACTCACAGGTTAGAAATTTTCTCATAAGTATTATAGTTGATAAAGCTTCTGCCACCACATTCAATTATTTTTTTATATATTAACTCTCTCACACACAGAGTCAAGTTTGATTTGGGTTCAATTATAACTGATGGAAAATTAATGTTACACATAACCTCTAAGATTGTCTACTAGGTGCTTCATATAGAACTGTGTAATCACTAAAACTTACAGCTAAACAAAGCATAGAATTATATTAACTAAGAACTACACCTGATAGAGTCTTCCTTAATAATGTAAACCATTTAACACATGAACATTCCAGAATACTACTGCAAAATACATGGCACTCTTAAATTTTCACACCTTTTTCTTTTCTTCTGCCTAGCTAATTTTTAAGTCCTAGCAGTTTTTATAAGAATGTGTGTACAGTGACTGGATGTTAATAATGTGTTCTCTCTTAATGCACAATACTGTGTTGCCCTTCTTCCACTCGAATGGTCTTCATTTTGTGTACTCGTGAACTTTTCTGCTTCCTATTCAGAAAGATTTAATTTTCCTATCTTCCTCTTCTAAGGACATACAATCTTTAAAATTCCTAGTCACAGATGCATAGGCTGTGTAGACAGCTAAATGCATAAACCCTGGTGTTTAAAACAACTCAGTATTCTCATTGCTTGATGATGTCTCAACTGTAAAACATTTCAAAATCATAATGAACATTACATAATCATAAGAAATTACATACATTACATTACATGAACATTACATGAAAATTACATACATGAACATTACATGAAAATTACATACATTACCTTACATGAACATTACATAATCATAAGAAATTACATAGAAAATCATAATGAACATTACATAATCATAAGAAATTACAGAAACATTTCACATCAAAGTCTTCACTTTGACTAATTCCATTGAGATTGGTGACTCTGTTCTACTAAGTTTGTTACATTTCTAGCCTGAGTTTTTTTCTTCTTAATTACAGATTTCTGTTCATTCTTCTGGGACCCCTGGGAAAGGGTCAACAGTACCATGAGATCGGCAGGTCAATTGCAACCTTAATGACTGATGAGGTATTTATTCATGTTTCTAAGGAATATTTTCCTCACAAGATATACCTAGATTTGGGGGTTCATTTCATGATAGTTTTCTGGGAATAATATTTTTCTGTGTTGAATCCCCTTTTCCCAAGTTTTCACCAGCAACTTTACTTGAATAAAATTTATCCAAAAGGATAAATTAAAGCCATGAATAATTTTTGAGAGCTTACATGGTCATAAAAACTGTTAAACATTTATAATATATTTGTATTTTCAACACAGTACATATGCCAACATTGTAAGCACTACTTATATGTTAATAGCATAGAAAATTTGGGGGAAAATTACTTTGCTGTCTCAATAAAAACTAGTAGTTAAGATGCATAGAATATATAACATCAAAAAGCTGGGCAAACTCTGCAAGTTCTCTGCAATTGCCTGATGTAGATATAGATATTCTAACTTTGTGATCTTAAAACTATTAATGGAGGTGTAGATGGATTTTAAGGGGTTGCTGATCTCCATTATGCAAATATTTTTTTTTGTAAAGAAAGAAAACTTTGCAGTTCTATTTTGGGTTATAGAAAGCTTTCTTTAACTTCTCAGAGTGATATCTCAAAATGTAAGATCTTAAAAATCTGAACCAATGTTAACTCACCAATATGGCTGATCAACAAGATGTGAACAGAACACCAATAGATAAGCTAGCATGAAGGAAGGTGGTCTCAGGGGCCCCTATACCTTGACAAAGAACTACAGAGAGAGACTTAGTCTTTCTCAGGGCTAACCTCAGCTACGCAATAAGTGATCATCCCTGAAAATGTACACACAAGCAACACTAAATAGACTTGGCATATTATATTAATATATGTGTTCATTTATATATGTAACAATAATAATATATTAAAAGAGGCCATGAATTTGAGAGGAGCATGTGGAAGGAGTTGGAGGGTGGTGATTGGTGATTGTTAATATATTTAGATATTTATTGGATGTGAACTACATATCAGCACTTGTGCAGTTAGTGGATAAAAATATGGACAAAAGCTTTTTCATTCATTGACAAAATATTTGAAAGATGGAGTGACATAGAAGTTAAATGTACAGTATGTGGAAATAAGTACCATGGAAAAAATCACAAGAGCAATGAATGGAGATAGAGGTGGCATGAGGAGCTTCCTAAGTTCAAGAGGACTCAAGAGAGCCCAAAATAAACAAGGACATTGAGATGGGAATATGCCTGGATCACATGGGACATTTATAACAAAAAAGACTTAGCAGGAATGAGGCCAGAGAGAGAACAGACCAATTATACAGGACACTGGTGTAGCTAGAGTTTTCACTCTGGGTCCGCCAAGCCCCAGCAGTCCGACAGCCCACTTATAAAATAAACACACAGATGCTTATATTACTTACAAACTGTATGGCCATGGCAGGCTTCTTGCTAACTGTTCTTATAGCTTAAATTAATCCATTTCCATAAATCTATACCTTGCCACGTGGCTCGTGGCTTACTGGCATCTTCACATGCTGCTTGTCATGGTGGCGGCTGGCAGTGACTCCTTCAGCCTTCCTGTTCTTTCTTTTCTCTTCTCTGTTAGTCCCACCTATACTTCCTGCCTAGCTACTGGCCAATCAGTGTTTTATTTATTGCCCAATCAGAGTAATTTGACATACAGACCATCCCACAGCACACTGGTTTATCACAAAAGAACTTAGACTGACCTGGGAAACAAGTGGAAGAGTTTGAGTAGGGAACTGAATCCCAGAGTCACCCTCCAGTCATTCTTGACACCTTGGTTTCACATCCACACCCAGTCCATAACTAACCCTTCTAGACTCGGACAATGTGTCCAGAATCCAACCATGTCTCCCTTTCTGCATGGTTTGTGTCTGGCTTCCCCATCGACAAGCTTTTGCTCTTCTCACAAGGGTCCCACCACTGCATAAGTCTGTTACAGAAACTATCTTTTTGCTCTTGCTTTGTTTCATTTTACTAGTAACACAATGGTTAGAGCAATCCCTCTTGTGTTCAAAGCCCTCAAATGGCCTCCTATTTCATTCAGAGTCAGTTTTAACCAATTGTAGTTTTATATAATGGTCTCTTGTTGTGAGAACCCAATTAGTCTTATCAATAAAATCCAGGAGTCAAATATTGGGGTAATAACCTGAAAGATCAGAGAAGAAAAAGAGCAGCCACTAGTGACTCACCTTTCTGGATCCTCAGACTGAAAAGGGATCACATTACAGTCTCCTATTGAAAAGAGAAAAAAAAAAAAAAAACTTTCTTTGATGAAAGCTCCACTTATCTGTGGATATAAGATAGATATTTAGATTTAGGAATTATGCTGCTTTAGTAAAGTAGCAATAGTAGGTTCTCTTATAAGATCTGCTACTGCACTAGCCCTGGCTGGTTGGCTAGGTTCCCAGCAAAAGGCATGATTTCACTTCTGTTAATCAGTAAGATATGAATGGCACTGTTGCACCCTTAGTGTTATCAGGGCATGCTGGGTGTTGTTGTGGTTCATAGATATTGCAGCTGGATAGCACTACAGGTTGCCTTCCTCCTTTAGAAGGATGCAAGTCACTTGTCAGTGCTATGGAAGCTAGTTCTCAGTGAGGAGACTTTCAGATCAGATTCATCTCAGAGCATCTGGTCCTGGTAGCTGAAGTGCATGTTCTCTTAAGCAATAGGGATTTATCTTCAGCCTTTGGAAGGCAACCAAGGGCAACAGCAATATCTTATATTGTTTGTGGAGTCTCTTGGATTCCCTGACTAACAACATAAATGGATGTTTCTCATGCCTGGTACTGGGTTTTTGTGAGATAGTCTATGGTTCCAGGGGTATTATTGTCAACCCAAGTGGGATCATTGTATTTGAACTGCATATATATATATATATATATATATATATATATATATATATATATATATATTTGCCTGTGTTGTATATAACTTTGATTAACAAAGAATATGATTCCTAATGCACTTGCAGATCCTCTTAGCATTATTTTACTTTTTTCTCTCTCCTTCAGTGTTGACTCCTCTCTCCCATCCCAACTAAATGCCATTATACCTATTTTGCCCATTTTCCCTGTATAAATCACTTGTTCAGATTAGATTTCTTTTATTACATGTTTCTATTATTTAATATAATTATTTTGCTTACAAAATCATCATAAGGATATTCTGAATCTTAAAATCAGTGGTTTATACAAGGAAAACCCGTGCTTTAAAAAAATAAATGTAGCTATTATCCTTCATCAATGACACTTTTACAACAGATGGAGACTATTACAGAGATCCATAACTGATCATAAGGCAGACAATAAATGACTGTGGAGGGCACATCTACAATGCAACCCAACGTCTAATGCTCAGGAATGATATAGAAGAAAGGATTGAAAGACTGGGCTATCTAGTGCCAGGTTGTTGGTCACCCAAGCAGTGTCAGGCATGGATCCATCCCATGGAGTAGGCCTTAAGTTAAATCAGATATTGGTAGGTTACTCCATCAAGCTTTATGCCACCATTGCCCTAGCATGTCTTTCAGGTAGGATACCATTGTGGATCAAAGGGTTTGTGGCTGAGTTGGTGTTTGCTTTTCTCTTTTGGTGACATGCAGAGTACCTTCCTGTACCAAGGCTGCTAGCTGGGGAAGGCTATGCAGGCACCAGCTCAACCTCTCCATGTTCAATGGAGCTATGTCGGGGTTGTCTTCAGCAATGTCAATTAAGGGGCCTTGCCATCAGTTTGTGAAGAGAAAACTGTCTTGGCAACAGTCTGGGTTATTTGGGGATTCCCATGGGACCCATTTGGTCAACAACTCAATTAGATGTGACCCAGTCCTAGGGCTGGAAGCTTCATTTGGTGACAAGAGATAACCAATTGAGGTGCTCTGTCTCACTCATTATTTAGTGATTTCATTTAGATCACCTTCATATGTGTATATATTCTAGGATTTTCTACTGTGTCAGGTTTCCATACCACCCCTCAAATGGCCCTCAGTCTCTCTCTGCATGCCTTCTCTTGTTGTCCTCTCCCTCCCCTTCCCCACTTGGTCTCCCATTTCAGCAGCCCCAGTCCATCCACAACAATCTATTGTATTTCCATTTCATAGGGAGATCTGTCTGCACCTCCACCCCAGTCCCTTACTCTATACCTAACCTCTGTGGCTCTATGGATTGTAGCGTATTTATCATTGAGTTAACAGCTAATATCCACAAAGAAGTGAACACACAACTTATTTGTCTTTCTGGATCTGAGGTGTCTTACTCAAGTTTTTTTTCTAGTTCCACCCATTTACCTGCAAATTTCATGATTTCATTTTTTTTTAAAATGGCTGAGTAATACTCTATTTGTAAAGGAAATGTGTCACATTTTCTTTATCTGTTCTTCTGTTGTGGGACATCAAGGTTGTTTCTAATTTATGGCTATTATGAATAGAGCAGCAATGAACATGCCTGAGCAAGTGTCCTTATAGTAGGATGAAGCATCCTTTAGGTATATGACCAACGGTGTTACAACTGTATCTCAAAGTACATCAACTCTTGTCTTCCTGGTAACCACCACATGGATTTCAATAGTGCCTGTATAAGTTAGCATTCCCACCAGCAATGGAAGAGTATTCCCCTTTCTCCATATCCTCATCAGCATGAGCTGCCACTTGTTTTACTGATCTTAGCCATTCTGACAGGTATACAATGGAATCCCAAAGTAGTTTTGATTTGCATTTCCATAATGGCTAAGGATGTTGAACATTTCTTTAACTATTTCTCAGCCACTTGAGTTTCCTCTATTGAGTATTCTCTGTTTAGATCTGTACCCCATTTTTAATTGGTTTATTTATTTTCTTGTTATCTAGCTTCTTTGGTTCTTTTTATATTTTGGATATGAGCCCTGTACTTGATGTGTAATTGGTGAAAATCTTTTCCCATTATGCAGGCTGCTGCTTTGCTTGATTGACAGTGTCCTTTGCCTTACAGAAACCTTTCAGTCTCATGAGGTCCCATCTATTAATTGTTGATCTTAGTGCCTGTGCTGATGGTGTTCTGTTCAGAAAGTCTTCTCCTGTGTGCTATTGAGTTCAAGGCTATACCCTACTTTTCTGAGAGATTCAGTGTATCTGGCTTTATATTGAGGTCTTTGATCCATTTCCAGTTGAGTTTTATGCAGCATGATAAAATGGATCTATTTGGATTCTTCTTCATGAAGCCATCCAGTTTGACCAGTACCCTTTGTTGAAGATGTCTTTTTTTCCCCAGTGTGTATTTCTGGCTTCTTTATTAAAAACCACATGTCCATAGGTGTGTGGATTTGTGTCTGGGTCTTCAACTTGATTCCATTGATTAAAATGTCTGTTTTTATGCCAGTGTCATGCTTTTTTTTATTATGATAGCTTTGTAGTACAACTTGAAATTGGAGATGATGATATGATATCACCCGCCACGCCCCCACACACATAATTCTTTGATTAGTCAGGATTGTTTTAACTATCCCGGGTATTTTGTGTTTCCATATATATATGAAGCTGAAAATTCTCCTTCCAAGGTCTGTGAATAATTGTGTTGTAATTTTGATGGGCACTGCATTAAATCTGATTGTTTTTGGTAGGATGGCAATTTTTATTATATTAATTCTACTAATGTTTTTAATAGGTTATTATGTGCTACTGCTTTTCTTCTGTAGGTATTTCATGATGTTGCTTACAAAGCTAAAGACCGAAATGACTTGGTGTCAGGGATTGATGAGTTTCTGGACCAGGTCACAGTTCTCCCTCCTGGAGAATGGGACCCAAGTATCCGGATAGAACCTCCTAAAAATGTTCCTTCCCAGGTAGGTATATTTGAAAACATTCTTGACCAGCTTCTAGGCAGCTCAGGGCTCGAAGGGAATCCACAGCACTGGTAAAGCTTGGACTTTACTATCTGAGGGGGTTACGAAAACAGACACCCACACATTCTCTTGATCATTTCCTTCTTTATTCATCAGCCTCTTCTGATGGACTGACTGGCTCGGACTCGGCTGACTTGGGTTTGGCTGACTTCCAGCTGGGAACAGCCCTACAAAAGTGTATTTATAGATTATTACATAAGTATTTCCTCATACAAAGGTCCCTAACCTTAATCTACATGACTTACTAAAGGGGAGCATCATATGCCTCCATGACTGTAGTCCTTCATTATGCACTATGTGCAATACACAATAATACAAGAGCCTCAGGTATACTGAGGTGTGTTGTGACCAAGGTCATAGGATGGTGGAAAGGCCCCCTCAGCAAACAATCATTGTTTTCTACAAGGATTCTTCAAGGTCAAGGTACTTCTAAAAAATATCTGTTCATTTTAACCTCTATCTCGTACATTGATTTTGCTAAATTCCTACAGAGTACAGATAACATATTTTTAATCTCCCTTACATAATTAAAACCAAAGTCATTCCAATTTCTCATATACATTTACGTCTAAGTAACTTATTGCAGATCAACAGAGCATGAGCAGACAGAGAGCATCTTTTCATAGACAACTCCTTTGCTGGCAGGCTGCATGCCAAGGCTACCAAGAAAGAATTCTACTGTCTAATTTATAATCTTATAAAGGAATCACAAACCTAAAACTTTTGTACATAAAAGACAGTCAGTCAGCTGTAGTTTAGATCCTCAGTGTGCATACCTGTTTATCAATAGCCTCTTATGTCAGGACATTGAGGGCAGGAATGGGTACAAGGAGTTAATCATGACATTTGATCAACAACCAACCTTAACAGTTGGACGCTTTGTATTTTTAACCTTAGCTATGGGTCCTATGGACATTAGATTGTTTTCTGTGGTTCTTTTCATCTTAAAGTTATTGTCAGAACATCTGTTCTAACCTGAAGTCATTGCAAGGCTTTGTTTCAACTAATGATGCACACCAAAAACTTGTGACTGCTTTTCAGCAGAGAATTAGAGCCAGTTTGGCTCCTGAGGAATTTCAATTGTTCTTCTTAATCATTAACCTAAGCTGTGATCTAAAGCACCTCCTTAGTTGGAACTCATGGGCCTAGATGTGAAACATATCTTTGTATATACTTTTATTCATCAAAGCTCTATATAAGCTAGTGTTATTATTATCAATTAGATGGTACAGCCTAGGAAGTCATAATCATAATAATTTGCAGCTAAGAATGCCCAGCAGAAGGGATGTTTGCATGGATAAACACATTATCTTACAGGCAGTGGGGAATTTCCCCACACCCAGTTCAACCATGCCAGATATCAGAGAAAGTTAGCAACATCAAGTATGCAAAGGCATAGCAGAATCAAAAGACATTCCAGGGTGTAGTCTTGGGGGCCTTGCCTACTCAAGAATTACCCACTAGGAGGTTGCCTCCTGGTGGGCAGACACCCTGAACCTAAATCATCACCTGCTGACCGCCTGACGTGGCTACTGGCAATTTCAGTTCCCTTTAAATTCTTGTCCCTAAAATTATGCAATGCACCACCATTCTTGGAATTAAATCTTAAGCTATTCCAAGAAAGCATAAACATTAATTTACAAAATGTTCTTGATAAGACCTAACACGTTGAGAAATTTGGCATTTTTATCATGAGCCCTAAATAAGTCTCATGAGCCTGGAAATATTTCAGGCCCAACATAAAAGATATTACATTGGGGAAATATTAAATTTAATAACAGCATAAAATGTAGCCCGAGATAAAGCCCATTATTTTCAGTGTTCTGAAAGTTGACAAAGATTAGGAACACGAGAAGGAGGATTAATCATGTTTTGTACAAACTCCCTATTACTACAAGTCACAGTGGAAATTGGGAAAAGCTTTTCATCATGATTCTTATGTTTGTATCCTTTCATGTATGATATAATTTCTTTAATTCTGTCTATGCAAATCAAATGTGTATTTTACCTATCCTATATTACAGAAGGAAATAATAAAGAATGTTGTTAATTAGGGCATTTTCTTATCTCAGGCATGACTTGATAATGATGGCCAAATAATGATGATAATGATGCAAAGCCCTCTTTTCTTATGGCCTCTCGGTTCCTGTGGGATCTGCCTCCCACATTCTTCCACTTGCCTTTGGCCTTGGTCCTGCAGAGTCGAACCTAGTCCGACTCTGATGTTCTGACTGAAGTGAGAGGTGGGCCTACACACCCAACCCTGGACTTAGATTTTCAGGTCAGTTAGAGTGGGCAAACTGAGCTGGGTAGTGGTGCACGCCTTTAAACCCAGCTCTGGGGAGGCAAAGGCAAGTGGATCTCTGTGAGTTCGAGGCCAGCCTGGTCTCCAGATTGAATTCAAGGACAGGTTCCAAAGCTACACAGAGAAACCCTGTCTCAAAAAAACAAAACAAAGGGGGAGGCGGCAGCAAACTGGCAAATGTATTACTTAACCGTAGTTTAGCAAGTGATTATAAGGGCTTTCTCAATTCTCTACACATACATGTCTCTGCACTGATATTAGAAATGACAACATGATGATTTCTAAAATGATAGAAAAATTCTAATGATATTTGGATAAGTGTAATAAAACTATTAAGATATTGAGAGTTAGACTTTGTAACTCACTGTAACACCAATTAATCTTGAAAAGTTAAAAGTAAATAAATTTTTAACTATCCTGGCTTTAAGGAATGGTGTTTTTGAGGCAAAAGGTAAATGGTGGGAAATCTGTATTTCCTATTATTTTTATGAGAAAATAAGTATTAGCAAATTCCATGTATTGGGAGATAGCAATACAAAGAACATTGAATCAGGGATTCTAGTGCCTAGGTTCTGCCGTTGTGTGTTTGTTTGATCTTGAGTAAATGCTTTATCCTCTCAGTCCTGATGCTTTGTTTCAGAACTGCTCAATAGAATTTCTCCAATAGAGGAAGCATTCTATAGTGATGCCCCCTAATCAACAAGCTACTATATTAAATGCTAGTAATGTGGCTACTGCAATTAATATAAATTTGTATAGACACATGTTTAAAGGCTATCATATTAGAATGAAAGATTTTATCCAAAGAGTATGAATTATATATACATTGTGTACTTCATTATAATATTATTTTAAAACTGTGCTATATTTAAATACTAGATCATACAAGCTGTATTTTCTTTTATTAAGGGAACAAAATTAATTAGCATATATTAAGCACCTTGAATTCACACTCATTTAAATAATGTTAACCTCATCAAATAATTTCTGTGTTTTCATTCTTTTGAAATGTAAAGATGACAGCATTTTTAATACATTTCCCTTTCAGTTAAAGAAAAGGACAGCCTGTCATCTCCAGAGATGAGCCTGAAATTCTTCTTTAGCCTCCTGTGTCAGCCATTGTAATCACTTTCTTATATGTTCCTTCATCTTCTTTGTTCTCTTCAGGTCATGTACTTGGTTGTCAAAATCACAACTCTGTGAGGATTCACATTTTACTATGTGCCCACACTGTTGCTGTCAAAGCAGAAGGGAAAAGTATGACTTCATTGACTAACTTCCCATCATTTAAAGCTCATAGGGCTCAAATGGGCCCTTCATGCTACATGTTCACCATCCCATCCTTCCCAAGTCCACTCACTCTTTGTAAGTGATCAGCTCACACCTGTTCTCTCTTGAATTTTTAGCATCCCCTCTGTGACCCTGACTGCTACATGTTTCCTGTTTCTCAGTTTCATTAAAATTTTGTAACAGTCAGAAATATCTTTCATAGGTTCTCACCAGCACATTTGTTTGTCAGCTCAGCCTTCTCTACCTCGCTTCTGATGAAAGTTAGCATTCCAGTTGTGCACCAGATCCCATCTCTATGCATCTGCTCAAGGACTTTGCTTTGTCAAGACTCCTTCTTTCATCATTGTATCAGTCCTTTGTTCTGCGTTATATCATTTTATTAACATACTGTCAAGTCACAATCTTTTAAAAATAACTGCTTTGATATTGTGACTATTGTCAGTTACACATTTTGTTTTCCTTTGCAATCGAATGTTGTAGAGAAGTTCTCTATACTATATGTCTCTACTACCTTTTATCCACTTCTCCCTAAATGCCGATCCCAATAGGCTCCCCACCCACTTTCATCCACTAAACTAATTATTGGCATTAGTGCCATCCACAACGAATAAAGAAAATTGTAATTTATTGGTCTATATTGCACGTAGAGTAGGAATAGCAACGTTTGATAGAATGGGTGATGCCCTTATGTTTAGTGTACTCTCTTAGCTCCTAAACAACAGTCTCTTGGCGTTTCTACAGTCTCTGGAGTCAGTCCTTACCAGGTAATTATTTTTATTATTTACCGGTTCTTCCACTTCTCTCTGATTTCCTTATGTTGAGACTATTACTTAAACCATAACCATGTTTTCTCTATTCACTTTTTCTGCTTTCTGTACTCATGTTCTCAGTAATATCATCCAATCTTAGAATTTTAAACCTTTGTCCAAATTTATTTTCTAAACTGAACTCAAGTATTGTTCATCTTCCTATTTTATGTCTCCACTTGAATATTTGCTAGGTATCTAAACTGAACATTTTGAAATTTTAAGCCAAATTGTATACAGTCTCATTTCTTTATCTTTCTCTATTTTTGTAATTACAATTTTAAGACAAGAAACAAATGGTATGTTTCCAGGAGTATATAAGCATCTGAGTTTTCCTTAATGTCAATTGTAATTGTATCTTCCAATCTTAATTAACAGATAAATACATTCTTATAATTGAGCAGGCCCAAGCAATCTATTATTTCATCTCATATCTTATATCTATTCTTCCAGAGAATTCTGTTGGCTTTGCCTTTAGTGTTTATTGATACTTACACTATTTCTCACTGTGACCACCCTGATTCAACCTTCCATCACCATCCTCATGGATTTATGAAATAGCTCCCTAACTGATTGCTTCATTCTGTGTCCTGGAAGCTCTCCTCAACATCATAGTCAAAGTAATCCCAAGTTCTGTTATATCATTTCTTTCTTCAAAATCTTGTAAATATTGTTCATTTCATGGAGAATAAAATCCAGATAGATAGGCTTGTTAAGTACTAAGTATTATTAAGTATTTATTAAGTATCTATACCATCACCTCCCTTTTCTTCTGGGGCTATATCTCTACCATTCTCTTACTTGTGTTCTTCAAACCTTCCAGGCATTCTGATCCTCAAGACCAGCACTGGCTGGTTTGTCTTTCTTGGTATCCTCCAATTATTTCTCTCATCTCCCTGGGGTTTTCTCAAGTGGCCCTTTCCCACAGGGCCTATGTGAAAACTCAATCTATAATTGCCACCCTTGCCTTCCCTCTCAGTCACCTCAGACACTTTGTGTTCATGCAAATATTTTTCCCATAGATCTCCTTCTTTCTAAAATAATGTAGAATTAAATATTTAATTTTTAATTTTTTTTGTATTTCCTAGGAGAATATATGCTCTACAGGCCTAATTTATCTACTGGTATACTTTAGGGGTCTTTCACAAAAAATACTTGTGTTTGTTTCAGAACTGAAATAGGTTCTATTTCTTAAGGATATTTATTGATATTATTTACACATATTACATTTTCCAATGCATTTTACTCCTTGAGAAAACATGTACTTTAAAATAGCGTTAATAAGCCGGGCGGTGGTGGCGCACGCCTTTAATCCCAGCACTTGGGAGGCAGAGGCAGTCGGATCTCTGTGAGTTCGAGGCCAGCCTGGGCTACCAAGTGAGTTCCAGGAAAGGCGCAAAGCTACACAGAGAAACCCTGTCTCGAAAAACCAAAAAAAAAAAAAAAAAAAAAAAAAAAAAAAAAAAAAAAAATAGCGTTAATATCTTAATTACTTATCTATTTTATCAACATATGGCTCTTTAAACTTGTAAAGCAAAAGTTAAATTATCCAAAGGGGAACATTTTCCCAAATGGCCAGATATTATCACTTGTTTTCTGAGAACTATAGAAGCTATGACATGTTTTCCTAGGTAATTGGAAGTAAATAATGATGGCTACTCTTAAATCACTTTGTAAATGTTTTATATTTACCTGTCAAGATAAGCCCCTCATTAGTTGAAATATATCTTCTCTTTTATCTTTAAACTTTAGTCTAGTGCATCTTTACATAGACCTGTAGAAACTGTAGAAATACTAATGAACTTTCCTATATTGTGCTTAATACAAAAAATAGATTTTGTTTTAGGTGAAACATATATCATTCTATCTAAATATTATCTTGTGAATAAAATAAACTAATGTATTAATTTTGTGCTTCATATTCATACTGATTCTAGTTTAGAATGACAGTCAAGTACTAATTTGAATTATACAACTTAGAAGTTCTTTATCATTCTTTTAAGTACTTTTAAATACATTGATGTAATCTAAGATGACGAGAGGTAGAATTTTAGGGAGTGCTTTCTGATTTGTTTATTTCAAATATCTCTGTCAGTGACAAAAGTAAAGTGGAATTAATCTGAGGGAAATAACATTTACATAAACCTCAGTTTATTTGCTATTGGTTCATACAGAAGCTTCCTTTAGTAATAGTATTGCATCTATGAGTCATGAAAACTTGTAGCATAAAGTATCCCTTTCTAGAAAGACATGATATAGAGAAATAAAGACAATAATACTTAAAAATAGTGAAGTTCTAGATATTTTTCCTTTCTTCTCTTTCTTTTATGATAGAAATTGAATTCAGGGACTTAGACATGATAGACAAGCACCTATACAGTGGGCTGTGTGTATCTCAGCCCTCAAACACTGATATTTTCTGCATACCTTTGCAGCTATGGTATTTATATCAATGTATGGCACAAAATAGGGCACCTTAACACTGGTAGGGGTAAGAATTAAAAAATGCCCATCACTCATCTACTTCATCCATACTGTGAAATAGGAACTGTTGTCTTCCCCAGTGATGAGGGAAGATGAAAGCTTTAGGGGACTGGATGGATTTTCAAAGGTTAAGCAGCTACTAAGTCACGGAACCTGTGGTCTTAGCCCTTCTATACGTGGCTTTACGGGGGGCGGGGAGAGTTTTTGTCATTAATGCCTGGCCTTACAGTGAAATGTGCACCACCAAAAACTTCCCTGCAGGAGAAGAGGAAGATTCCTGCTGTACCAAATGGAACAGCAGCTCATGGGGAAGCTGAGCCACACGGAGGACATAGCGGCCCCGAGCTCCAGCGAACCGGAAGGTTAGTGAGAACCGCTTGTATGGGACCTACATGGTGTGTTGTTCTTATCTGTCGGGAATTGTTGTTTCTAGACCTAATTTATTTCATACTTTTAATAGCTACCCTTTGAGAGTGAAATGCCAATTAATTTGTTTTCTCTGAAGTGAGTAATGATTGTCACTACTGTTAAAACAGAGCAGTGGCTACCCCATTCCATCTTATCCTAGTCTTTCATTTTGTGAAGCAGAAAATACATTCACAGAGTCTTAGAATGAATCTAAGAAAACTGTCAGTTGATGCTTCCAAAACAGCTTGTCGAAAGCTTCAAGTTCAAGATGGAAATAAAACTAAATACCAAGAATTAAGTCTTGTAGACCTTACCTCATTAGATGCTAGTAGGGTGTATGTAATGGTGGTTTTTATTATTATGCCTGTGATTTGAAAGAGCTATATGATTTATTTTTCTAATCACACACCTTTGAAGAGATGAAAGCTTCAATTTATTTCATAAAATGTTTTTTTATGGGTTTTTGACAGCTTGTCTTTCTGCAAGCAATGTGTGAGGAGAAAATCAGAAACCCTTGGGTGGATGTCTCTTCAGGGAACTTGTGTGGACAGCCTCCCTATAATTAAAGACAGTTGCCAAGGCTTTGTAGGAATGGTGGTCCCCCCTTGGGCCATTCTCTGTACTGCTTGCAGTATTCCTGCCCACCGAGCTGACTTTCCAGTTCCTGACAACTCTCCATTTTAATTCTGTGTTTTCCCTTGACTGCTGTTTGTTTCTGAGGAAATGTCCATTAGCCTCTTCCTTGGCTTCCTACCTATTTTTAGACGGTTCAAGTTTTTCCTTTTTCCTTCACTGGAAGCATTGGTACTCATCCTGTTTGCTTTCATACTTTCAAATACAGTCTTTTTATTTTTGGTGGTGGTGTATTTTTTTTCTTTTTCTCTCAGGTGTAACATGCCACATAGCTTAGATTTTTTTTCGAGTTCACTTTCCTTACTGCTTCCTAAATCCTCCCAGGTCACCAATATCCGGTATCTTCGCTTCTCCAGAGTTCTTCCACAGATTCTGTTGCTGACATGACTTGAAGTATCCATTACTCATCTGCTCTCCTGGAGTTGCTGGTGCACATCTGGGCTGCTCTTGCACTTTCTTCTGTAACGAACTCCCACTTCTGGATTTAGATCTTTACCGATAAAAGCACATTTATTACACAGCTATATAACAACTATTCAGACTAATGTATGATCTAATAAGTGATTAATTACAAAGGAGTGGTCTAATATAAAATGCTATCAGAACTATAAATATTAATTACTAATTAATAGTTCATAACTATCTCAAATTATTTTTAGAACTAGGTAAGGTATAAATTATAAATGGATGCTAGTAGAATAAATCTACTTTGAACTGTGACTTTGACAAGGTAACATATTATTCAGAAATAGAAACTATTCAGCATTTAACATGCATATGTTTTCCCAAACACAGTTAGAGTGGCCTGTAAGAGTTTGTATATATATATGTACAGTCCACATGTTCTCTGGAGGCATCTCTGAGTTTCAAACGTCCTTTTGTCTCAAACATTTATTCTTCTCAATCATTTATGGTTGAAGAAATCACTAGACAAACAGTGATTTTGCACTCACATATTAGTAGATAGTTACTAATAGACAATTATTGTGTCTCCATCAGAACAGGGGAATTAAAATAATAGGAAAGGGCTGGCAAGATGGCTCAGTGCCGAGCCTGACTGTCTGAGTGATTCCTAGAACCCACATGATAGAAGCAGAGAGCTGTCTCCCTCAAGTTGTCCTCTGACAACACACACACAGACACACACACAGACAGACACACACACAGACAGGTACACACATACACAGATACACAGACACACACACACACAATAAATAAGTGAATGAAAAAAATCAATTATTTTGAGTATAATTTCAAGGTCAAATAGAACTTGATTCTTAAGAAAACAATTATTTTTGAGATAATACTACAAAGAATACTCATAAACTAACCAAAGTTTAATTTTTATAATCTAAGAATAGTCAGCATAATTTCAGAATTACAGAACCTCACAGGTTTTTGATTTATTAATTTTTTTTGAGACAAGGTCTTGCTGTATGTTCCAGATTGGCCTCGAACTCACAACACTTCTGCCTCCTGCCTCTGGAGAGCTGGGCCAATTGTCATGTGCTACCCTGTCCAGCTTAAAAATATGTTTTTAATTATTGACCTTTGCATAGGAACCATATTGCAGTCTTACTTTAAAATCACATCTTTATTCCATGGAATGAAATGAACTTTTAATATCAAATATTAAATTTTAATGTTATCAAATATTCAAATAATGAGAATCCCTACTTACTATTGGTCCCATTCTTAAGACATTAAAGAACATTAGCACTCAGATTTTAAGCATCAATTTACAATTTAAAACTCCTGAACCAAAAACAAAACCCTTTGAAGTGTTTCAAGGTGTTTTTCTTTGTCATATTCTGAATAAGTGAATTATTTCCAGGAAAGGTCATTACTATCTTGTAATTGACAGGTGTTAGAATGTGTGTTGGCAATAGTAGATACAAATAACATTTATCTAGTTTGATTATGTTAGGTTAACGTCTTAGTTTTCTATAACTAAAAACAACCTCAAAGTCTGTCTGTCTCTATTGAATGTTGATATTCACACACCCATTTAGTTGTCCTCTTAGGCAAGTTTTTGTTGAGGGAGCTTTTTTTATTGGCAGAGGGACTAGGTGACTGAAGTTGTGATTGAACACGGCTTTATTCTCATTAAGGTGATGTTTACTACTAGCATTCACAAAGACCAGTTGTCTCTCTGTCTCATTTTCTGCTATGCTAAATTAAGGGCAAAATATTAGAAAACACTTCCAAGGTTGACAGTGAAGGCCTGAGTTTAGATGCTATGGGTTAATAAAGAAATGACACAGACATTGGAATAACTTATGAATCTCATTATTTGAATTTGATGAATCCCTGGATCTTGTTTGAGAAACCCTGATGTTTTTTTTTTTAGTTGTAGGCATGATATTTGGGGTATTGTAGTAGTGCAAAGCTATTCTTATAGGTCATTATAATGCAGCATTGTAGGCTAATATGGGTCTCATCTCTGCTGATGGAAAATATTACTGTGACCGGGCAACAGAACAAAATGCACATTTTAACTTATGTGCTTTTATCTTTGGGTTTCACTATTGTGTTTTCCCCCCATGTCTTAGGATTTTTGGGGGACTTATATTAGATATCAAAAGAAAAGCTCCATTCTTCTGGAGTGACTTCAGAGATGCTTTCAGCCTGCAGTGTTTAGCATCTTTCCTGTTTCTCTACTGCGCGTGCATGTCTCCTGTCATCACCTTTGGAGGACTCTTGGGAGAGGCAACTGAAGGCCGTATAGTATGTATTACACTTTTCTCTGAACTTCGAACCTTAATCTGTTTTTTTCTTTTTCTTTTTTTTTTTTTTTTTTAAAGATTTGTAGTTATGTAAGTGAGCATTGGATTTGGGTTTTGAAGAGAGATTTGATACATGGTCCAACAAATAGACTTCCTATGAATTTCCTAGATGGCTAATGGAGCTGGTGATCTGGGAATAAGAATGTCTTGGAAATACTTATTTTTGAATCTTATACAAGACTATGGCCTGATGCCACGTCCCTTGATCTAAAATTCTACATCAGTTTTAAGTTCAGTCTATTTTTCAAAAAAATCTGAGCCATGGTTCTGTTTAGACACTGACTCTGAAAATATTTAAATATTTTTGTAAAGCAATAAAAAATGAAGCAAGAAGGTATAAATTATACTTCCCAGTGTCTGTCACTAATTTTCTATTACCACATGCCATTTTCTCAGCCTCATTTCCCATATTCTGCCCGGGGTTGCTAGGAATAACATGGTAAAGGGTAAAAATGTGAGCCAACATATTTGAAATGTTTATACCTATTACAGTGACTGCCTGTTTAGCTTAGGTAATGGATCCATTCATATTTTTTTTTTCACAGAGTGCGATCGAATCCCTCTTCGGAGCATCTATGACCGGGATAGCCTATTCTCTTTTTGGTGGACAGCCCCTTACCATATTAGGCAGTACAGGACCTGTTTTGGTGTTCGAAAAGATTTTGTTTAAATTTTGCAAGTAAGTATTATTACTCTTGCCTGCTGTATGCTTTTCCATTGGTGGGTTTTTTTTTTTTCTTCACTCAGCATCAATTTTGGAGGTCTGTGGGGAGGAGTAAAATTGGCTGGTATGATTCTGTTTTTTAGTCTCTGAATCGAAATGAAGGAAAAATTAAAAGATTTATGCATATATCGTACATGTAATATTTATAATAAATAAGCTTTGGTTTTAAACACCAAAAAAAATCTCCATTAGCTTATCCCATTAGATTTCTCTATAGACAAAGTCTTGAGCTCAGAGACCATGGGATGTGGTTACTCACTTTGACTTCCTGAACTGGGCTTATTTCCACTTATTTACATGGTAGCAAGCTGTAAAATGACCTTCTTCCCACACTTTCCCATTTCTCCTAGAGAATATGGGCTGTCCTACTTGTCTTTACGAGCCAGTATTGGACTTTGGACTGCAACCCTGTGTATCATCCTCGTGGCCACTGATGCGAGTTCCCTTGTCTGCTATATCACTCGGTTTACCGAAGAAGCTTTTGCTTCTCTTATTTGCATCATTTTTATCTACGAAGCCCTGGAGAAATTGTTTGAACTCAGTGAAGCCTACCCAATCAATATGCACAACGATTTGGAACTGCTGACACAGTACTCGTAAGTCCGATTTCTGCTCTTGGCTGCCAGGCTTTTCTTTTCTCAAATATTGCTATTGTTTCAGAAATATGACGACCTTACTCAGCACAGAGTATGCCTTAAATTGATTCATGACCCACATCCTTGACTTTTAGAGCTGAACAGGATTTTAAGTCGTCTAATCAGCCACACATCTGATCCTTGGGTTCTTGTTACAGCATCTCTGCCAAGAACATCGTTCTAAAGCTCTGTTTGTCGAGTGTTTCATAAAATAAACACATCATTAACCAAGTCAATATAAATACAGATTGGTTTTGTTTTTCCAAACTGTATCATTTTGCTTTTCTTTTAACTTCAGATTTAAAGTAACTAAGTGAAAGAAACTCTTCAATTCTAAGTTGTAGTAGTTTGAAGTTTGAAATTGTGATTAAAAACAGATGAAAACAACAAACTTAAGGTTTAATTTTGCTTTTGGACATTTGTGATAAACATTTTTAAGTATTAATTACTGAAGAAGATATTACAGTTCAGTACTGAAGAGCAATTAGAGCTTTCAAATTTTGGTACA
Organism: Peromyscus maniculatus bairdii; assembly: GCF_049852395.1. Taxonomy (NCBI): domain Eukaryota; kingdom Metazoa; phylum Chordata; class Mammalia; order Rodentia; family Cricetidae; genus Peromyscus; species Peromyscus maniculatus. Next base: position 40,107,377 of record NC_134855.1, read on the forward strand.
CTAGAAATCAGGAATTGCTCAGACACTGAACCTATAGAATATATATGATCAGTAAATAGTACTTTTATTTAAGTTTAGGATTTTTGTTCCATTTATATATGGAATTTCTCAGAGAAAATGTTTGAAGTGATGTATTTTTTATCAGGCATTTTAACCTCTATTCCAGCCACCAGCACCACTTAGATGTCAAAATTACATAATAATAGTTTAATGCTATAACGTTTAAAGAGTGAGATAATGATTCATTGTTAAAAAATGACATGGTTCTTAGTATTTAACATTTTCTTGTCCTTTGGAGAAAAGCAAAGTACCTCTAGGTGGAAGCAAGAAAATTCAAGATTTACATGTAGAATAATTTTCCAAATAAAAATAATATTGATGGTATTGTGAATAAGGCCATGAAGAAAATAGGTGGATGTCCTGGACATTCAAGAAGAGGCAGATAAAAGAGTAATTTGGTCAGAATCACACATCATACAGACACGTGCTTGCATTCCTTTTATTGACTGATGGACTGGTGAGGACATGGCTACAATGCACATGTGGCAGTCAGAGGACAATGAAAGCATCTTTTCACTCTTTCTGGACAGTGAACTCGGGTTGTCAGACTTGGTGTAAGCACCTTTACCTGCTGAGCCATGCCAGCAGGTATGTTTATTGAAAAGAAAGTAGAACTGAATTTGGTTATCTTTGTTAGGATACATAATTATCTCTGGTTACAGTCTCAAACCAGTCATAATTTAATGCTAGTCACAAAACTAGAAGATAGTATAGCCACAGTGAATAATATTCTTACATAGAGAGACAGAATAAAGAGATGAACGCTGTATTGAGATACTGGTACAGAATGTTAAGGTGCCACACCAGATGAGCACCTCACTTTGACATGAACTTTGGAGGAAAGCGTTAAGGAGTAGGATAGGGATGGTGGTCACATAGAAGACGTGCCCAGGGCTTTGGAGAGTCACTAAAGCTTTAAAACATTTGAAATCAGAATGATGGTGGTAAAGCCAGAAATGATGTCCAGATATTATTAATTTGATACAATTTTTAGTGCATTGACAAATACTAATAACTTGTCTGAGAGAAAACATGTAGAACAAATAAAGCAGGTAAAAGCTGTGCTAGGAAGGCACCAACTGTTCTTGCAACTTTGGTAGCAACTTCTTAGGTATGTAAACTGAAAAACATGGCTGAATATCCTTTCACGCAGAAAGAAAAGTCTTAAGAAGCGAGGGTTGAGCCCTTGATAATGTAATTAGCTTAAAGTTAGAGTCATGGAGGTTATTCCGGGCATGTAGGTTTAAAAATGGCGACAGTTGTAGAAGGCAAGAGACAAGAATGTATCACAAATCTTTAGAGAAGAAGAGAGTTCCAACAAAATTAAGGAAAGAACTTTTTAAAAGATCATTATTAGCTTTAAGAAACTGTTATATTGAGAGAGAAGGTAGAATGAGAAGCCATTTAGCCAAAACTTAAGAAAAGAGAAGGTGGTAAAGAACTGGAGAAAGTATATGCCTAGACCATTGGGTGTCAAGGAAGTAAAACTATGCCTGTTGGGGAGGGCAGTGAGATCATTGGTAGGACAATTTACGATGTAAAAGAATCACTTTGAAATGAGGAATGGAAGCCGAGAGAAAGGAAATCACAGAGATGACAGAGACAGGGTGAGTAACACGGAGTCAGAGCTTTCAAGGAGTCAAAAAAATGACGAGGGCCAGACAGGTGGTAGCAAAAAATACAACTAATGACACATGGATGCCTGAAAGTGAAGCTTACTGTACCCATGGGCCTTACTTAGCATGGTGATCAAAAGACAAGGGACCCAGGTCCTGATGTCCCCATGTTTCCATCTCTGATTCTTAAAAAAACAAATCTTTCTTAAAAATTAATTTTTGGTTAGTCTACACACTGTTAGGTTTCATAGTGGAATTTTCAAACAAAAGTTGTCTTGTCGATTCTCCTTCCCACTCTTCTCCACTACCCTCCTGCCCCTGTACCTCTCTACTCCTCTCAGCCTTCTTTTTTTTTTTTTTGTTTTTTTTTTTTTTTTTTTTTTTTCAAGACAGGGTTTCTCTGTGTAGCTTTGCGCCTTTCCTGGAGCTCACTTGGTAGCCCAGGCTGGCCTCGAACTCACAGAGATCCGCCAGGCTCTGCCTCCTGAGTGCTGGGATTAAAGGCATGCACCACCACCACCCGGCCTCTCAGCCTTCTTTTATACACTGGGTTCCATTGCCCTTCTCTGTCCCTCTAACACCCTTGTTTCCCCTGTCAGGGGAAAACCATTGAAAGCTAGGATCTCCATAGAGCAGAGAACGTGGGAGAGGATCTTCCCAATTCCCCTTTGCCTTGGAGAGCACAGGCTGCTGTGACCTAGCTGTGTACTCACTAGGCATGGAGTGTGTGCTGCTCTCTGGGCCCATTGCCCATACTTAGCTCTTCACTGATGGTAAGGGGCTAGACAGGCTGATTCGGCAGGATGGACAGACAGTGAAGTCTTGCTGTCAGTGGCACCTCAAATGAGCATTGCAGAAACTGAGTGACAGTCTCCCTGGGCACAGTACTGACCACAGGCTGGCATTGTCCTGTCTCCTATTTGTTTTTACATTGTGGTTGTTTGCCAAATGTACCCCAGTTTGAATATACACACCCATTAAACAGCTCTAAATTCTACCAATGGAATTAATTTTATGAATTGAACAGTCTTTTTTTTTTTTTTTCTATGAGTACATGGCTTGTATCAGGTCTTGTCATGACTTGCTTTCTCGAGAAACAAAATCAACCTTTTTGTTGTACATCATGTGCTTTTAATTATTTGTAGAAAAGGAATTTGAAATGGGCTGCTAAGAACAGCCATTTTATTACAATAATATTTTGTGCACTCTCTCTGCTTCATGAAGTCTGTGTGACATTGTAGCAATTGTCTTATCCTGTCGCTGTGACCATTAGTTTTTAAGGCTCATCTTACCAATGCCCACATCAAGATTTCTACATTAGATATTGCTGGCTTCATGCTTTCACAGGTTTCATTTGAAAAGTTCCTAGAAAATGTTATGGCCTGGACACACTACATCTGAGATTGTGATTTTTACAAACTGAATGTTCCTGTAATTGCATATATGTTACACTATATATGCCATATGTTGTATTCAGGAAGAAGATATTGGGAAAATGCCGGCATCCTTAGGTTCTACATTTCAGATATGCTTTGTAAAATTTGGCCCTTCTATTCTATATTCAAATTTCCCTATAGTATACTAACCAAATAGCAAAATGTTCTTGAATTAAATAAACAATAATAAAAATTCCCTAGCTTTTCTGGCATCTTAACCTTACAATGTGGTAATATGTAGACCTTACATTTGAAAATACACACTTCCCTTTTATTGTGCCAAGAGCAAGTGTCAAGATAATCTATTTAGTTTTAAGTATATTTTACACCAGATGATCAAACTGAATATGTCACATTAGCAATAAGTAATGAGTTTGAAGGAATCATTTTTCCCTGGTAGCTTTGATTTTAAGGAATGGCAAAAAATAAAATGTTATGCTTGTGTAAAATGAAATGTTTCTTCAGTACATAGTAAGGTTCTCAAGGATGGCTACTAAAGAAAGAGTGAGAAAGCATGCATAGGACAAGAAGGGAGAAAGGGGTTACCATGGGTAAGGATGGGTAAGGATGGGAACTAGCCAGAGGGTGCTGGCAGCTGGGGAGGAGAATACATGAGAACAATGTATGGCACCTACATATGAAAATGACATTGTCAAAGCCACTACTTTGCATACTAACCTAAGAAATATAATTTTTAAAACATGTATACATTCTACTTTGCAAATATATGAGTTAAAGCAAAATTCAGGGTATATTACCCGAGTTTCTCATATATATGTAGATTATACTTTCCAAGTTACTTTTCTAAATTTATTCTTCTCTCATATATTACATCCTGACTGAGTTTCCTCTCCCTCCTCACCTACCAATCCCCACCCTGTCCACTTCTCCTCCATTTCCCTTCAGAAAAGAGCAGCCCCCCCCCCGGGACATCAAACAAACATGGCATATCAAGTTGCAATAAGACTAGGCACCTCCCCTCACATAATACTGGATGAGGCAACCCAGGAGGAGGAAAAAGGTCCCCAAAGCAGGCAAATGAATCAGAGACAGCCCCCAGTTCCCATATGAAGAGGTCCTAGGTCAGACTCCTGATTATTAGTTCAGTCTCTGTGAGCCATTATGAGGCTTGCTTAGTTGGTTCTGTGGGTTTTCTTGTGGTGTCCTTGACCCCTCTGGCTCCTACAATCCTTCCCCTTCTTCTGCAGGATTCCCCAAGCTCTGCCTAATCTTTGGCTGTGGGTCTCTGCATCTGTTTCCATCATTTGGTAGATGAAGCCCCTCTGATGACAACTGGCAATTGGGCTAGGCACCAATATATGAGTATAGCAGAATATCATTAGGCATCTTATGCTGAATTTTTGTATCTTTTTTCCCCAGTGTTACTTGCTTCTATCCTAGGTCTCTGGGCTATCCAGCCTCTTGTTCCTAATGCAGGCAGTGTCAGCGGTGGGGTCATGGCATGGGTCTCAAGCTGGACCAGACATTGGTTGGTCACTGTTTCTCTTTCACCTTTACTCCAGCACATCTTGCAGGCAGGACAAATTATAGGTTGATGGTTTTATGGCAAGGTTGAAGTCCCAGTCACTCTACTGGAAGTCTTGTTTGGTTATAGAAGATGGCTGTTTCAAGCTCCATATCCCCCATTACTAGGAGTATTTGTTAGGGTCACCTTCGTAGATTCCTGGGAGTTTCCATTGCACTAGATTTATTAGCTCATCTCTGAGATGCCCCTCAGTTCTAGTTGTCTCTCCATGCACTTTCTCCCTCCATCCGCCCCAGCCTGATCCCTCCTATTTCTGTCCCCACTCTTGTCCAGACTAGCCGACCTGTCAAACAGCAGCTAAATAAGGGAGTGAGGATTAAGAAGAGACAAGACAGAGAATAGAATCAATCAGGAGGACTGTCAGTAAATACTGCAGCCCTGAATTTATTCCTCATGGCCTTTATGTACAGAAAACAAGGAGGCAAAAAGACCTCCTTAGCTTTTAAGGACACCATGGTTCAAGGTACAGACAAGGGTAAACATCTCCTTAATTCTCAGAACATCTGGTGACCACAGCCTTTGACAAAACATCCTGTTATTCAGTCCTGAGGAGCAAAAACCAGATTGAACTCTGACCCTAAGTCAAGATGGAATCAAGCCACAAGATGGAGTCACTGTGGGCTCCCACACACTCACCCCGAGTCCACCCGCGATATCTATTCTAGTTCCCCTTCCCAGGGAGATTCATGCGTCCCCCCTTGAGCCCTCCTTGCTCCTTTCCAAGTTTCTAAAGGAGAGTGCCTACTACTAAGTGCTGAGAAATACTTTTTGCTTTTGTCTCTGATGATGGTTTCATTTTTTTCTCTGCTCCAATATTTACTTTATCCTCCTTTATCTGTGAAAAGATAGTCATTTTTAAAAATAAATGCTGCTGACTGGAATTATACTCAGTGTCTTTTCTCTTAGTTACACAACTAGATTTGAGCCTTGTTTAAGATTTAAAAACTTAAGTAATTTTGTCCCCCATAGTCCTATCATAATGCTACAGAAATGGTCAAGTCAGGGGAGAGGAGCTTGGGCCTGCCTCAATTTGGTATTCCATGTTTTGTTGACTCACATGGGAGGCCTTACCCTTTCTGAGAAAGGAGGTGGGGAGAGGGAATGAGGTGAGAGGAAGGAGGAGAAATTTGTTGGTATGTAAAATAAATAAAAATTAATAAAAAAGTAAAAATTGAAAAAGAAATGGTCAAAGCATACTTAATGCATTTTAGTTAACTAAACATACTCAAAATAATTGTCATCCTTTGCCAAGTTTAACAAGTAAAGTGAAAAAATAAAATCTCTCTCTCTCTCTCTCTCTCTCTCTCTCTCTCTCTCTCTCTCTCTCTCTCTCTCTCTCTCTCTCTGTGTGTGTGTGTGTGTGTGTGTGTGTGTGTGTGAAGAGAGAAAAGGGTGCTTATGGTGACCAGAAAAGGGTATCAGATATCCTGAAAGTGGAGTTGAAGGACTTTCTAAACCACCATGATGGTTCTAGGAACTAAAACCAGGTTCTGTGCAAGAGCAGCAAGTGTTTTCTCCAGTTAATTGTGTTTCTGGCCTCCATGTTTCTCTGAAATGTATTTCTTTGTACAATTGTTTTTAAAGATATAATATTTTCTGTAAATCTGCCTGCTTTTCTGAGTTACTTGGAAAAACTTAACTTTTACTTCTGTTTCTGTTCTGAGTGTGCTGTCTCTAACACTTCGTACTTCCTTACTCTCTCTAACTCTCCCCCTGCCCTCCCCCCCCCAATGTGGCTGCTTGTCCAGCACGTGTCTTACCTCTGTGTACTCCTTGCTGGCGTAAACCTTGTCCTCTCCTCTAGGCAGCTGTGGGGTTTTATAGTTTGCCTGCCTTGCCGTTTTTCTTGTAACTAGTCTTCAAGTTTTTAAAAATCATTGAATCTACAAATTTTGAATAAATTTGACACACTAAAAGGATCTTAACATGGAATGAATAAATATAATTATACGTGGCTATATATATATATATATATATATATATATATATATATATATATATATATATATATGTGGATATATATGGATCCAAAAATTAGTTCTGATTGAAAATTTAGATAGGCTATTGACTTGGTGGAGGAATCATCTGGAGGAAGTTGGCGAATTAGGATGTCAACCTACCACATTGACTAGAATTACAGGAAGAAGATGAAGAGAGTTTTCATAGTTTGTTCACTAGAACTCACTAATCAAAAAATAAGGAATGAAATTGAAGGAAACACTGTATCTTCAAAGAACTTGGCACATATAGTATAAATATGTTCTTATATGTACTGCACATTTCCCCTACAACTCCCTCAGCACCCCCCCCACATGCCTCCTCTGCCCAACTTCATGTCCTATTCTTCTTTTAATATCCCATGGAATCCAGTCACTGCTACGTTTAAAACTGATGTGCAATCTTGACATAAAGATTTTCTCTTCTAAATTGTGTATTGTACGTCATCTTACAATGAAGCAAATACACCTGTAGGCACCCCATGAAATATTTATCAACAAATGAGCTATCAATAAAGGAATCACCTGGTGTTGGAGAGAAGGGTCAGTGGTTAAGAGCACTTGTTCTTACAGAGGACCTGGATTCGGGTCCCAACATCCACATGGTGGCTCACAACCAAAAATATCCCTCTGGTTCCAGCAGACCCAGTTTACTCTTCTGACCTCCATGAGCACAAGCAAAACAAGTTGTGTACATATGCATATGCAGGCAAAACACTTAAACACATAAAATAAAATAAAGTAAATTTGAAAAATGAATCATCTAATTCTTGTTTTTTATTAAACACTTGCTGTCTTTGTTTTCTGCCCTTGATTTTGAACTCAATTGTTTTTAAAACTGATAGATACATACATTTTGTCATTTAATGTTTGAAAACATATGTACACTGTATACTTTGAAATTTGTGTAAAATTATTTATTCAGTATTATTGTTTCTTAATGGTGGAAATATCCAAACTGGTCCTCTCTAGCTTTCTGAATAAGAACAAGATGTTATCATTGCTTACAGTCGCTCTGCTGTGCAGCAGAGCAGCATGACTTCTTGCTCCTGTATAACAATAGCTTACTATGATTCATGAAGCTTTTCCATATCCCCTGCTCTGCTGCTCTCCCCAGACTCTGGCAGCCAACACTCTGCTTTCAGCTTCTATGGGATTAACATTTTTAATTACATATGAGTGCAAACATGTGGTGGTTTTCTTATTGTTCCTGGCTTATTTCACTTAACACAATGACCATCCATGTTCATACAGATGATAAATTATATGGTATTTTTAGAGAATTAGTATCTCACATATATATAATATACATATATATGCATTTATATGCATACATAATTTTCATTACTCATTAATTGATATGCACTTAAATTGGTTCTTTTTCATGCCTCTTATGACGAGTTATACAATAAATATGAGAGTGTAGATGTGTCTTTGACAAAGTGATTTCATTTTCTTTGGATATGTAACCATTAGTGATACTGATGGATATGGTAGTTCTGTTTTTAATTCCCTGAGATTATGGTTTTCCACAATGATTTTATTAATTTACATTCCCATCATATGACGAGTTCACTTTACTCCACATTCTGGCCGGCACTCTTGTCTTGATCTAGTATTTGTTCCATCAGTAGTGAAGTGATTTCTCCTTATGGTTTAGATTTGTGTGTGACTGACAGTTCTTATGGAGCATTTTGTTCACACACTGGTTGGAAGATGTTTGTCTTCCTTGGAAAAATGCCAGTTTAGATATGTTGTCTAATTCTAAATTGGATTATGATTATTTTGTCATTACCTTTGCTCCTGAATTGAGTTCTTTATATATTTTGGTTATTAATACTTGTCAGGAATATTCTTTTCAAACAGTGTATCCCATTCTGTTGGTTGGTTGTTGCCTCTACAGAAGCTGTGCAGTCTCTTCATTTTGCTTTGGTTTCTTGTCCTTTCGGGTCACACTCCCCAACTCTTCCCTCTCCCATTCCAATATCTTAAAGCATTTCTCTGTTTTCTAGTAGAAGTTTCATAGTTTTTGGTCTTCTAATATTTAGGTATTTAATATATTTTGTTCTGTCTTTTGTGTATGGTGAGAAATTGGGATTTAGTTTTATTCATGTGTTGACTTAACTTATTCTAATGCTAAAGTTGTTTCCAGGAGCAGTGGTATCAAAAATGGTTCATTATTGATCTGTTTCATTCTCACTGGCCCTCTAACAAGCTGTGAAACATTCAGGAGCAGAGCTGGTGTCTTCATCTTTCTGTCTCCCAACACCCTGGGGGCTGTGTAGATGCCCCTGCACCCTCGCCAACTGTGTCTGTCAGGAATTTGTCCTGTCCACTCTCAGCCATTTTACTTCCCGAAGACTATAGTTTGATTGACAGGTCCTAAATAGACTCATCTTCCACACTTTCTTGTCAAAGACAATGAGAAGGTAGAACATTACATCATTAATCAATATTTAAAAAAAAAGTTCTCTCCTTACAAATTAACCAAATAGTCACATGTTATACACCAGATTTTGGTGAGATAGAAAGACTATTCTTAGAGAGTTCACAGTCTATGAAGTACTGACCCAATTTCTCTTTGCTTCTGAGCTGACCTAAATTTAAGGATGTATTCTGAAGTATTTAAAGTGAAATTTAATGGTGTTTCAATTTACATTAAAATATCCCAGCATTGATAGTGAGATAATTTCATTTTCATGCCTTGAGAAGCTGATGTTCTGACCTAGAATCCAGCTAGCATTAAGTCAGGAAGCAATATTCTAGAAAAAGCCCCCACAAACTTTCTAAAGTTCCTCTGAATTTCCGTTTTTCTATAGTTTTATGTTTGCTCAATTTTTGTGAAGCAGATAATATTTGCTTTAAAAAAACAAGTTAGTGGTTTATGATTTATCTATAATCAAATAAGGCATAAGTGGAGTTTTTTCTAATGTAATACTTCTTCTAGTTAGATGGTATGATCTCTCTGTACCATCCAGCTTTATCTTTCCTGTTGGACACATTGCCTTGCATCCCATATAAAAGTTATGCCATGCATGTATTGATGCTTTGTATATGATTTGATACATTTACTCAAGTTATCTGCCATTCCTGTTGTAAAGTTTTGATCAGATTATTTTGAGTCATGTAACATTCCATTCCCTGTTCATTTCTTCATTCTTCACAACTTTGCTGGATGTTTTAAGGGTCACAGCTACTTTAGTCATCTTTAGAAGCTGTTCTAATAATTTGTTATCAGTGGAAGGAAATTTCCTTTAGCTATGAAAATTAACATTCTAATTGCTCTGAAGAAGATACTTGTAAGGTATTTATTAACTAGCCAAACTCAGTTAGTTTAGAATATTTTCCTATTTATAAATGCATTTCTTGATAATATAAGGTGTTCTACTTATACATTTTATGTTTACTAGTTAGCATACAGAGAAATTCAAATGGAAAGTATATCTGTGTGTGCATGTGTGTATGAGAGAGAGAGAGAGAGATGTGTTATATAAAATAAATATTCTGTGGTGTGGCTATATTATTTTTATAACACAGAATATTATTTAAATCAGAAACATAAATATGTTGGCTTCTATAAACATGCTACTATAATTTTTATATCTTGTATTAATATATATTGTGCTATAAAGCACTCTTGTGGGCTAATTTAGTCAATAAAAATGCTTGAAAAGGCAAAAAACCCTTCCAGGTTAGTTCACAAAGGAGGGGACTGTTAATGACTGCCAAGGCAAAGGGACAGCCTCTGTAGCCTAGGAGCTAAAGTCAGTGACAAGGCTGAAGGGAGTTCTGCCAACTCATGCTGTCCAGAAGACGGCATGGGTGGGCTCGTGTCGGGACGACGACCACCTCCATTATCCTCAGGGAAAAAAAGCAGACTTCTGCATGCAGGCATTGAATTACACCCTTCCCCTGATCACTCTGTGGCCATTTATATAAACAAGATGGTTGGGAGAACTTGCTTTTCTGTGGGAAGCAAAGGATGGCAGAGGACATTTTTTATAAAAAGTGTATTTTAAGCCAATTGATCCATTTCTACAAGGCATTTTATACAGCTTTTCAAAAATCACACGATCATCTCATTAGATGTAGAAAAAGGCTTTTTTTTTTTTTGACAAAATCCAAAAATCTCTTCTGATAAAAGTCCTAGAGAATCTAGGTGCATGGTAGAATATTCGCCATTAATGGCAATATACAGGAATCCCACTGCCAAAATCATGTAAATAGAGAAAAAACTCAGAAGAATTTCTACTAAAATAAGGAACACGACAAGGATGGTCACTCTCTTTATTCTTGTTCCGTGCCTTGCTTGAAGAGTTAGCTAGAGCAATATGATAAGTGAAAGTGGTCGAGGCGTACAAACAGGGAAAGAGGTAAATTACCCCGATGTGCAGATGGTATAACTCTCTCTGTAAAAGTACCTGCATACTCCACCAGGAGAATTCTACAGTTGATAAATTATTCAGCAAAGTAGCAGCATACAAAGTCAACACGTAGAAATCAGCAGCTTCCCTACATACAAATGACAAACATACTGAGAAAGAAATCAGGGAAACAATCAAATTCACAGTAGCCTTAAAATATTTTAGAATGAATCTAAGGAAGTAAAAGATAGCTTTATAAAATAAAAACTTTAAGATAAAGTAATTGAGGAAGATACAGGAAGATGGAAAGTCCTCCCATGCTCCTGGGTTGTTAGGAGTAATATTGTAAAAATGGCCATGCTACCAAAAGCAAAATTTAGACTCACAGAAATCTCCATCAAAATTTCACTTCAATTATCACAGAAATTGAAAAAATAATCTTGAACTTTAGTTGGAAGCACGTGCATGGGAGTGTGCGCAACACACACACGCACACACACACACACAGAGAGAGAGAGAGAGAGAGACAGAGAGAGAGAGAGAGAGAGAGAACACAATTTTGAATAATAAAAGAACTAGTGGAGGTGTCACTGTCCCTGATTTTAAGTTTATAGCTACAGAGCTATAGTAAAAATATGGAGAAAAACAACAATGTAGCAGAGAACTGGTCCTTTCATGATTCTTCTACTTTCCATTTCAGGGGCATGTGATATTCACAACAGCAATAATAACCACAATGAACATACAAAACACCTGATCAGTATTTTCTTATGATGGATCCTATTTTGGAGCTTTTGCCAATATTAATTTGTTTGCTCTCACCATAACCTGTGAACTTGGTGACTGTCATCACCATTTTATACACGAAGGAAATATACTATAGATTGCTTAAGTATCATATCCAAGATCATTCAGCTAATTATTTGATTTGAATGAATAAATTTGGCTGAAAATCCAATATTGTGAGTATATACCTAAAGAATAGTCTGTAGCTGGAGTTTTCTCCAGTCCCACTTGGCCCTGCAGCCACTCAGAACTAAATAAACACACAGAGGCTGGAAGTTGCTTGCTTGCACTTCCTGTTATATTAGGTAATATTATTTCCTTCGTGGGTCTCTAAGGGAGTTGAAGATTAGATAGTTATAGTTATAGTTAGTTAAAGATTAGATGTTATAGTTTTAGTTTTCTTTGTTAAGAATTTCAGAAAAGAAACTCACTAAAGAAGTATAAAGTGTATAAATTTTAAAGACATTTTAAGATAGTTCTCTGTTAGTAATATGTTAGGATAGAAAGTGATTCAGGTATATTTTGGACTTACCAAAATAGGATAGATAATGGAATATTTTCTCTGAGTTTGTCAAATGCAAATGGACTAGACATTGTTGAGGTATTTATTGCTTGTATATATTGTATATGGTTATTGTACTTATTGTATATAGTTTTTCTTATATTAGTTATAAATTTTTTTCTTTTCATTAGAATAAAAAGGACAAATGTGGTGATATTTTATTTGTGCTGAAATGTGATATTTTATTTGTATGTTAATAAATAAAGTTTGCCTGGAGATCAGAGGTCACAAAGCAAGCCATAAACAGAAGTCAGGCAGTCATAGAACACACCCTTAATTTGATCACATGGCAGGCAGAGCTCTGTGTAGTCAAGGACACAGCCAAGCATGGTGATAAATGCCTTTAATCCCAGTACCAACCATAGAGGCCTGGAGGACTGTATAGACAGGCAGTGATGAGGAAGTAATGTGGCTGGATTTAGTGTCAATGAGAAGGCAGAACAGGAAGGCAATAAAAGCACAGGTTAGACAGGAAGAAGCTCTTTGTGGAAGCTACTGCCTGATGGTAAGCTAAGGCTAGTCATGGCTATTAACCATTTCTCTGATCTCTTCAGCTACTACTCCTGTATTTGGCTCTGTGTTTCTTGTTTAATAAGACTGTTTAGAAATTCATCCACAATAGTCTTGTATTTATACTTCCACATTATTGATAGAGTCCCTAGAAATTGGTTTGGGTGAAATTAACAAGAATTTGCTCTTCATTCAGGCTTTATCCCCTCACAGAGCTTACTTCTGATTTTTGTTTTATTTCTTTGCTTTAGATTTTAGGTTGGCTCTGAATACTTTGAATTGAGTTCATACCAAGGGAGGATATGAAATTTTCCTTATTTTATTCTTTATTCATGTTTAAGAACATGAGAGCCCAGGATTCAGAAGTCCCTTTTGAGCTTCCAGGGGTTGTACAGAGATCGTTTACTTTTTTTCCTGGTTCTGTACTAAGGATTGACCCCAGGTCTCACACTGCTAGACAGACACTTCACTGATAGCTATATTCCAAGTCTGAGAGATGACTTAAACTTTCTATGTAAGCATGCACACCATGAAACCTGACTGTTGAGAGTTCTGATATCTAGTGTGTGAACTCTAGAAAGAGCAGTGATTTTTTTTTTGGCTATTCACGATGTCTTTATGTATAACATAAATATTTTATAGACTAAAATGTTTTTCCAACTTGGAATTGATTTGAGAAAAGTGATTAGCCGTAGAACCCTGCCAGGGAGGCATAAGTAACTAATGTACACTCCAAAATAAGTCTTTCCTTTGAGTTTGCCACTTTTATATCAGATATCTAGCTTAGCACTTTCAGAAAATCACTGTTAACATGTAAATGAAAATAGAATACCAGGAATGCAGTGGCACAATATGCCCTGTGCGCACTAACACAATGCAGTCACTCGAGATAGCAGAGACCACTGCCCCCAAGGAAATCCATACAATGGTGAGCAAAGTGAATGAAGGAGCCACATTATCAAGTTTATACAGGGCCCAGTGAAACAGGACACTGAGCAGCAGGAATGAGAGCAGTGGAGGTAATGTAGCTGCTATAATAAAGGGCAAGAGTGCAGGGCATTGGAGAGGATATCTTAAAAGAGACAAGACCTGAAAAAGGAAATAGGGGAGGCATAGTGAAGTGTAGATCACTTCATTTGATCTGGAACATTGTCACTTTTCTAGCTGTCCTGATAGAAATGGCACCAACTTATATCTAGAAGCAGCATATCATGGCTGAAAGGACTTCCAGGGTCAAACAAGGATTCAAATCTAATTCTGTTAGTATGGACTTGACCAAGTTATTCCTCCTATACAATTGTGTAGCATTTTCATATAACCTACACATACTTTCTTGTATCATATCTATGTCATATGATATATGGTTCAAGCTAAATAGTTGTCACCCTGCATTCTTTAGGAAATGATGACAAGGAATAAATCCAAATGAGTTCAGTAAAGATACAGTTTTTCTCTGAATATTTTTAAATCACAGTTGATTCAAACTGAATTCAGAATTTGGATAAGTAAAGTTGACTGCATACAAGTTTCCTTTGAAAGAAAATGAAGAGAACTTTAGCATGTTAGGAATGCACTGATGTTCCTTTCATGTTTGGGTGAAAATTTAATATTTGTTAAACAACTGAACTAGAAAACAATAATGATTATGATGAGAGCAGCCACAATTCCAAAGAGAGCCAAATGTGTACTAAACATCATATATACACACAAAGAGAGACAAGAGACAGAGACTCAGACAGAGAGGGGTGGGTGAGAGGCAGAGAGAAGCACACACACACACACACACACACACACACACACACACGCATACACAAACACAGAGACAGAGACAGAGAGAGATACACATACACACACCCCTTTAAGAGACAGAGAAATGCAGACACACACACACACACACACACACACACACACACACACACACACACACTTCTGTGTGTGATGTTAACCTATTCCTCATATTAGTCCTAATAGGTGAGCATTTTCAACCCCAGTTCCCATAAAACGAAACAAATATAGAGTGGTTGAGTCATTTGCCCATGGTTACATAGATGATTGAGCTTCCTGACACAAAAACCTGTATTCTATCATAATGTCTGGAACTTAGGAACAGCTATAATTAATCATTGTTGCTGCAAATCTGTGCCTTTGTTTCTTTTTTCTAGTATTCTTCTCTGTGCTGCCAGTGAGGTCATTGAACTAACTGTCCATGGTAACAAATACTTCCATTTCCCATCCCCTTAAAACCCTTGTCACTAACTTGCTCCCTGGAACTTTCTCCAAGTGAGCTCAGCTGGAAGAACTCCATGTTCCCCTAGTGAGGGCCAGAACTGTGCCTGCCCTTACAGCCCATCTCAAGTAGGATGTCTTCTGGTGATACATTGTATAACTCCATGAAGTGTAGCTGAGTTTTCCTGTGTCCCAGCCTGCCAGTGGTCAGGACAAATCTCTCTCACTCGTCAGTCCCACAGCCACTCGGACCCAAGTAAACACACAGAGGCTTATGTTATTTACAAACTATATGGCCGTTAGCTCAAGCTTATTACTGACTAGTTCTTACACTTAACTTAATCCATAATTCTTATTTATGTTTAGCCACATGGATTGGTACTTTTTCCCAGTTCTGCCTTCATGTCTTGCTTCTCATGGTGGCGGCTGTCAGTGTCTCCTGACTCAGCCCTCCTGTTCCTAGAATTCTCCTCTCTCTTTGTCCTACCTATACTTCCTGCCTGACTACTGGCAAATCAGCATTTTATTAACCAATCAGATAGCATACAGATATCCACAGCAATGAAGCATGAAAGAATTATGGGAATGAAAAATGCAAGTTCTTGTAGTAGAAACCGAGAGTTTCCTAGGCAAAGAGATGTTTTCCAATAGAAATAAGCTTAGCACTGGAAGTCAGTTCTACAGTTCTAGTAATATAACCACAGAGGCAGTCTAATGCACTTTCCAGCTGTGTGGGTTATTGTGGAGCCCAAGCACCATTTGAAGTATGTCTCTATAGAAAAATGCTTCCCAATAGACAAGGTAAAAGGATTAGAAATGAATCCAATATCCATCACAGAAGCTCATACACTGTGCGCATTAGAAATGTATATTGATTGATCTCTAGTGGAATTGTCACTCATCACAAAGGCAAGTATAATACTGAGCTGTCTAGGGCTTTCACTTCAATCAAGCTCTAAATTAGAATTGTATGGCAAAGCGAAATGTGACCTTCAGAGCGTGAATTAAATGTCATTCCATTTTTTTGTTAATATGATTGTACAAATAACTAAAGTAGGATATTTATAATTTTTCCAGGTGGTTTATAACTTATAAGACAAGTAGACATTAGAATCATCCCTCATTCCAGGAAAAACCACTGAGTGGTGCAGTATCCAAGCATTCTAGTTCTGATTGTTGGTATAGTCTTTCAGAGAGCGGTTTGGATGATCCAGCTGCTTGTCTGTCTGATGGATGAATGCTTTATCTAGGAAAATGACTCCTTGAGTATATGCTTTGAATTTCAGAAAAGAAATTATTTTGCTCTTTCAGATGTAACTGTATGGAGCCACATAGTCCCAGCAATGATACCCTGAAGGAATGGAGGGAGTCCAATATTTCCGCCTCTGACATAATTTGGGGGAACCTAAGTGTGTCAGTAAGTAAAACATGGCACAAGAACTCACATCTTGAGTCATTTACTGTAAAGATTTTTATTGACATTATTAATCAGTTAATGCAACTAAGGTAAGAATTTAGAAAATACAAACTTATACAAGTGATATCTTTGTTTTAAAGCTCCTCCATGTCAGATATCCATCCATACTTGGGGTTTTCATTCCTCATAAAAATGTTTCTTCTCATAGACTTGAGTTGCTCTGAAAGCTTGCCCAAACAGAAGAACGGGACTAAAGTCAACTGAAAACATTAAATACTAATCCTGGTTACCATCATGGCGGGGCACACTCTGCCTTGCACATGAAGGACCTAGGATATTTTCCCTTACTCTACATGCTTCTCCCAGTGTTCAGAACAGGCTAAGGGGAGAGGATGGGCCTGATATTCTACTGTAAATACTAGATTTTGATGAAAGTGATAGTTAAAAAGAAAACTCTCATATGTTTTCCAACAGGTTTCCAACATCCATTTTTATTCTTTAGTCTGCTAAAATAAAGAGAGAGGGGGAGAGGGATAGACATGTATTTTTGCCTATAATGATTCAATCCTGTACCTTTGTTTTATTTTCTGGGCCCTTCGTAAATTTTTTTTCTCACAGGATCATTTCTCTGTTCTTACTCTGACTCCATGTATGTATGTGCATCTCTTGGAATCTGTATTCACAAGCTTCACTTATTTCTGTTCAGTGAAAGTGTGCAATTTGGGTAAAAAGAAAACAAGTGTTCTGCTTTATAATACAGTACAGTAATAAGTACAGAGATCCCTGAATAGCCCACCTTCTCTTTTACTCCTTCCAGGTATATGTGTTACTATCCAAAGCTTTTGCCACTTTGCCTACTTTTATGTGCACAAATTTCTTCATAGTCATTAGCACAAAGCCAAACAAACTACCTCATTTGATCAAACACATGCTATTTTAGTAAGTGAGTCAGTTAATGGAACATAGAAATATTTTTGTTATATAAATATTATAAGCCTCTAATTTATTTAAGAAGGATATGATCTTTTATCTGTTTCCATTATATATGTTCCTCCAGAATTAAAATCAAATGACTTACTCTTGATTTACAATTCAACCCTGGCCTATATTTTCTGACCTTTCTTTTCTCTTGTTTTCTCTTCTTCTCCCTCCCCCTCTCCCTATGTGTGAGACATACAGTGGTTAACATTCATTCGTTTCCACCCACATTTCCCTAGAAAAGTAAGGCATCCAGGTTTCTTGCACCCAGAAAGTCTTCTGAATTGATCAGTAAAGGAACTAATGATCTAAACAAGAAAGAACAATGCAGTTTATTGAACACTTAGGCCAGGGTCATGGTGGATGTGCTTTGTAGTGAGTGTTCTTTCTAGATTCCCTGTTTATAAACTGTATTATGTCTAAAGAGCCCCTTTCTGTATAACTTATCTCTTATTTTCTCTTCAGTGAAATTCAAAATAATCCAGTCTGAATTATTCTACAAAATAATTCATTTATTGTATATTTTCTGAGTCATTTAATGATAAATAGTGAAATTTATTCTATATATTAGCCAATCCTGAATAATCGCCTTCTAAAAGACAGACTTATTACACAATTGATATAATTAGTTGTAAGTGAATTATTTTCAAATTTTTTACTTAAGATTTTTTAATAAATATATTTTGATAGTGTTTCTCCCTTCCCACTTCCTCCCAGATCCTCCCTACCTCCCTACCCATCCAACATTTGAAAATAAAAGTTTTGAGCTCAAATATTTTTGAGATAAATATTTTAGAGACAAAGAAAATGTAACATTTGGTGACTTATTTTAATTTTTAAAGTTCTCTACTATAGGTTACTGTTTTGGAAGATATTTCATATTATTTTCATTAGTTGATATCAGCGTTTTAAAGAGATAATTTCTATTCTTGACCAAAAACATTCTTAATCATGAGAATGAATGTTACATAAAGAAAAAGTCCTATGATTCTTGTCAATGAAAATTAATTAATTTATGTTATGCTGTTTTTCCTCAGCATAACCATAATTATTTTCTAATGTATATATTAACAAATCATTATATTAATGACTATTATAACTAGATTTGTGAAAATAGTGATGTAACATTTAATTTAATATTATATTTGTGGCATATCATATATTATTTGATTTTAGTATACTGTATCTCATGACTACTAATTTATACCTTGCTAACTCAGAAAGGGCAAAGAATCAAAATCAAAGAGTTAAATATTTGATAAATACTGAATGATTGTGTTGAACTACTGTTGTGGAATGTTACTTTAACTATGTAAACATTTGTTACATTTGTTTATGATACATTTGTTTAATTATCTAAAGATGTGTTGCTGTCTTACCTTGCCTGCCTAAGTCTTGTGATTGTTCTAATAAAAAGCTGAACAGTCAATAGCTAAGCAGTAGAGGGATAGGTGGGGCTGGTGGGCAGAGAGAATAAGTAGTAGTAGGAATTTAGGCTAGAGAGACGAGAACAGGAAAGAGAAGTATATGAGGGAGAAAGACAGACAGACACAGAGGAGAACATACAGAATGAAAGAAAGGTAAAAAGCCCTGAGACAAAACTTAGATGAAGAAAACAAGCTATATTAAGTTACAAGAGCTAGCAAGACAAGCATAAGCTAAGGCCAAGCATTCATAACTAGTAGTAAGACTCTATGTCATGTTTTGGAAGCTGGTTGGTGACTCAGGAGAAAGCCTGTTACAGACTACTTCCATCCCACGTATTTACTATTTAATTCAACTTTATGATAGCTAGTATACTTAGATTTCTGTCTCTATGTACATACATAAGTCTAGTCAGTAGTATCTCAATGTCAACCATTCTAAAGAATATTTAGGCATAGTTTAATCATATATGCATGTAATAACATTTAATGGAGAAGAGGCCATGAATTTTAAGAGAGCAAAGAGGGGTATATGGGAAGATTTGGAGGGAGGAAAAAGAAGGAGGAAGTGTAATTATATTATAATCTCAAATTTTAAAACGAAAAGAAAACGTATTTGCAAGTGATTATCAGTTGATTGAAAATTGCTTCAATGCTTTTTAGCATATATATGTGTGTGTGTGTGTATGTGTGTGTGTGTACATATACACACACAAGGGGAAATAAACTCATGATTTCCAATTCTTATTTCATAAAACTTATTTTTGCCAAGTAATTAGTAGAAACCTGTTTGTTATCCAATATCTTTTGAGTACCCATTGTAAATTAAACCATGTTAGACTGAATTTTGCTTGCCTTTCTGAATTTCAGGATTCATTTCTCTCCGTTTCTCTGTTTCTATCCTTCCCCCTCCCTTTGTGTGTGTGTGTGTGTGTGTGTGTGTGTGTGTGTGTGTGTGTGTGTGTGTGTGTGTAAGAGAGAGACACACAGACAGCATAAAACTGAAACAAATGTTGAATTTTGCAGGTCACAAAATTTACTTTTTAAAATTAGAGACTCTCTCCCCTGGAAAACAAGAAAAACTAATACTTTACAATCTGCCTCAGTTGGAGTAACTAGGCTTAGATTATGGTTTGTTATAGATAAGGCAGTTGAATGATCTAGTATCTGTCTTATTAGGAGTAGAGGATATGTGTAGTGCTGCACCCAGCATCCAGCTGCATCCAGGGAATGCTTAGAAGCCTTTCACACCTGCAGGAAAGATTGCAGGTGCTCACGATTCAGTATGCAATATGTGGGACCCTCACCTCCTCTGCTCAGACGCCCAGCTACACACTACATTGTGCAGTAATTGTTCCAAGTATTCTGAACAGGCACACACACACAAAAAAAAGACTGAAAAATTTAAGGACTCAGGTTTTTTTTCTTATTCTGTTTTAGAAAAGGAAAAATTAAAGCTATAAATAATGCCTAGAGGCTTATTCTGTAGTTTTTCGATAGCTGTGTTTTCTGTGCTCTGAATCAGCTTAACATGAATAATTGAAATTTAGCTAACAAGAAAGATACTGCCGGGTTTGTTGGGTGATTATAAATTATACTGATAGTATTTCTCCAAAATCTTTGGATGGGGCACCTAGGTCAAGTAGAGTTTACTTGTTGATTGGTTGTTTCAGATGACAACGTGGCTACTTGTTTATTCTAAAATCTTTCAGAGGACTTGATTTTATGTCACAGAGGACTCGGAGGCTTGAGGTTTGGCTCAGTGAAAAGACTGTGTCTCTACATTTTCTTCCTGTGATTGCACAATTCAATTCAGAATATCTAGATTACTAAAGAATTCACTGGCTTCTTTAAGCTGTTATTTTTTATTTATTTTGGAACAGAGTAATATAATTTTTAGAATAAAAAGTTTTCCAAGATGTCAGAAATATTTTTTCCCTTTCAAAATATTTAATGCTTATATAAAATGTTGTTTTTGTCTTGAAGTTCTATTTGACTTTGCTGCCACCTAATGGCTAAGGTAGTAATTTAAGATATTTTTCTTTCTCTTTTTAGAAAGAAGAAAGGATATATATATATATATATATATCAGAATAATAGACATGAACTTTGCCTTGTTCATGTAGTCATTTTTTCTTCATTTTTTTCCTTTGAATTCAATAGTTGCCATATCTGATTCAAGAACCATTTCTTTAATTATATATCATCATTTTCCTGTGCCCTTCTTGTCTTCCTTGGTAGTTTTAAATAAGTTTTCCTAAATAATTATTGTTTTTAATATGCTATAGGAATGGTGCATGTGCCCACCTCTACCACGCAGCATTGATGGTGCTGAAGTACACTGCTCAATCTCTCCATGCCTTGGCTTTTTCAGATAGCAAATATAAATGAGAACATCTATTTGTGCTATTGGTGTGAAATATGGTGAAAATGATATGTTTAAGTACTTTGTCATCATGTATCTGATGTTAGTATAAACTATACATTATCAAACTTACCACATTGTGAATACATCTGCTATCTTGAACTTAATAGATGTTAGATTTAATACTTATCCAAGTAGAATTTTGAAAGCAAGCATCATATCTGCTAAATCCTTGTGGGCGCCATCAGTGGACAGCCTTGGTATCTCAGCTGCAGATCAGGTGTTAGCTTTCTGGAAGAAAAGCACTGGACTTTCTTTATCAGCTCTGTTTCCTTTCCTGTGCAGGAGTGCAGATCACTGCATGGTGAGTATGTTGGGCGCGCCTGCGGCCATGGCCATCCCTATGTGCCAGATGTTCTCTTTTGGTCGGTGATCCTGTTCTTCTCCACAGTCACCATGTCAGCCACCCTGAAGCAGTTCAAGACAAGCCGGTATTTCCCAACCAAGGTACTTGGGCTCTAATACTCCTGACCCAAATATAAACCACAGTGTAGTTGTTATGAGATCCTACATACTTGAGGACAAAGAAGAGTTACTGAGGAATGAAGGGAACCATGAAGAGGTTTGGCCATGAGGGAACTGGCAAGTTAGAGGTTGGTTGTGGGAAGGGGCTGAAGGGGAACACTTCTGTGACATGGGTACCTGAGGAGGCACAGGCCCTTCAGGTTTTACTTCTAACTGAAAGTGCCAGCACTTCCCTCCCCACTTACAGTTTAGGAAAGTCTAAGCACCTGTCATCTTACTGATTGTCACATTCTTTCCCAGTGGATAAAGGGGCCTATTCCAGTCTGACAGTTACCTCAGAGGAACAGCCGTTACACTCTCTAAGTCACTGATTCTCAATCTTCTTAACAGCGGTCCCTATGTTCTGGTGACCTAAACCATGAATTTATTTTCATTGCTCCTTCATAACTGTAATTTTTCTATTGTTATGAATCATAATGGAAATACCTGCATTTTCCGATGGCCTTAGGCAAACCCTGTGAAAAGGTTGTTTGTGTGCAAAGGGGGTCCCGGCCCACTGAACCACTGCTCTGAATGGAGAAGCCCTGCAATGCTCACTCGAACATTATTTTCCTCTTGTTTTAAAAGCATCAATCCTTTCCCCTAACCCACTGTGCATGTATCTGCATATTTGGGAAGTAGACAGAGAATCAGTGAATTCAACATTTAACTGTAGTGTAACATCTGTAATGTCTGATTCCACCACAAAAAGGAACAGAGGGTGACACAGAAAAGAAAACCAAGCAAACAGACGTTTTCGGGTTGAGATACACATCTCAAAAGCATCCCACTTTGGCAAATGTGTCAAAAAGAGTCCCTTCCACAGAGAGCTGCCTTTTCTGTCACCTTCTCCTTTGCTAAGATAACAGACTCATTTCCTCCACCCCAGCTTAACCTGATTAATACGGTATATGGGAACCTCAATCCTAAGTATTTTGTGTATATGTTGCAAAAGCATACTAATAGAAAACAAATACTATTGACAATTGCTTAAGGATAATTACTCAAGCATGTCCTTGTAGGACTTGGGGGATGATTCAGTCAGTGCAGTGCTTGCCTTGTAAGTATGAGAGCCTGAATCCAGAGCCCCAGAACCCATGTTAAGAAAAAAAAAAGAAAAAAAAAAAGCTTGGTGTGTTGTGCATATCTGTAACCCTGAGACAGTGAGATTGGAAGGGGAGAGAGGTGGGCCTGCATGCGCCTGTGGCTCTACCTGGCCTGCTTGGTGAAGTTCCATGTCAGTGAGGAACTGAGAGCCAGTATCTATGGAGGTTCTTTTCTGACCTGCACATGTGTGCCATGTACTGTGCACCCCACACAATGGCTTTCTACAACAAGAAATTGTTTGAAAACTGGTTTATATAGAATTTGTTTTAAATAAAAGAAATTTTAAAACTTGCCTACACTATTTTTATATATCACCAATTGTCATGCCTTAATTAAAGTAATGAAAACATGCTTCTTTAATAAAAAGAGTTGATTTGATTTAATGTCCCTTTAGATTCATAATGTTAAAATGTAACTTCTATGAAAGAGGCCTAAAAATTCATTAGATTCAGGCCAGATGACCTTAATCTGTGTTCTAAATTTTCATATACTTGGGTTCGAAAAAAATACTTTAAATAAATATTGAAAAGAAAATGACCAGCATTATTTCAGTTCAATGAATCTTTATTCTGAAATGTGTGGATGAGAAACATAGATATGTATTCAAATTCTAGCATAGCTAATGATAATACTTTATAATGTGCCTACAATGTAAGATCACAGTATTATGTCACAGCATTTATAAAGTATGATTTGAGACTGCTTCTGGGTATTCCTTATTATTTATAGCTCCCTCAAGTAACAGCATTTTCATTATTTTTAGGTTCGATCTATAGTGAGTGACTTTGCAGTTTTTCTTACAATTCTGTGTATGGTTTTAATTGACTATGCCATTGGGATTCCGTCGCCAAAACTACAAGTACCAAGTGTTTTCAAGGTGAACATAGTTAGCACTTAACATCTATCTACTTTCTATCTCTCTGTATCTAAATCTTCATGTTGATGATGTCTGTGACCCCAGTACATGAGATTTTCTTGAGAGCATGAACAATATACTTTAATGGAATAAGAAATAAACAATACATAGCATGAATAAAGTTGTGGTCTAGTGTTTAAAATGAACCATAGAAATGAAGCCTGAAGACTGCTTAAACATTTTCCTGTTGGCCATTATAGTTGGAATATGTACATACATTATAACATGCCTAATTCCAAGGAATCCATCTAAGGAACATGTATTATTATGAGGCAACACTAGAGTGAATGGGGTTTGTAAAGCAGATAAAATAGGCTTTGCATGAGAATGCCAACCATATTATAAAGGCAGGACATGCCCTTGAAGCCAGGAACTTGCTGTCTCAGCCTGTTTTCTCATCTGTCAAACAGAACTAGGGCTTAATCATAGGATTTTGCTGTCATAATGAATTCCTCTGGGACTCAGTTCCAGCATTAGCCATGTTTTGAACCTTTTGCTGAGCTTCTGATGTGGCTGAGTTTCTGTTTGTTTGTTTTTTTTTTAAATTTTCATACAGTATCCTGTATACATACCTAAAATAAGTTACTATATTATATCAAAACACTGTTTATGTGTCTCCTTGTGATTCTAAACTAAAAGAAAGTTCTGTCTTATTTATCTATTATCTTGTTTCTAGCATAGTATTCAATGTGCAGTTTTAAATGTAGACAACAGTAAATTTGCCATCAGTAAATGGTGTTGGTAGTATTTAATACAGGCATTGATAGAGAATATGCTTTTTAATTAGCCTGCTGAAGTTCAAATTTGACCTCAATTAATTACTAGCCCTAGAATCTTAGACAATTTACTATAGCATTTTATGTCTAATTTCATCTTTACAGTGTTGAGGGGGAAAATGAGTTCAAAGATAACATACTTAGGATGGTGTCCTTAATGATGTAATGCTCCATGAGTTCATTATTACTGAATGCTCAGTCAAACATTTTATAATTAAGAATTCCCTGTTTATATCTATATGACTTAGTTTCATTAGGTATTTATCAATCTAGGTCCTAATATGTATGTTTAATTTTTTTCTCAGCCTACGAGAGATGACCGTGGCTGGTTTGTTACACCTTTAGGTCCAAACCCATGGTGGACAATCATAGCTGCTATTATTCCAGCTTTGCTTTGTACAATTTTGATTTTCATGGACCAACAGATTACAGCTGTCATCATCAACAGAAAAGAGCATAAGCTTAAGGTGTGTTTTAACATCCATTATAATATAAATAATTTTTATTTAGCTGATAGGAATTGATGGTCATAGATTTTGCTGGAATTGAGTTCACTTGTCCAGTATAAAATACTGTTTTCAGGTTCATAGTTTTTATTGTTTTCCGGGACACTTTGTCTTACAGTTGTATGGAAATTTGCTTGTAACATTTGACTAACTTCCAGAGTCTGAAACCTTACCTTCAGGGGAAACATCAGTTCTAACTTTAGCATGCTTAACACTGATTTAATGAAATGTTCAATCCTGGTGAAGTTTTTACTTACCAACCTGCCTGGGTTTGGAATTCCTCTTCCCTTTATTTGACACCAAGTATGTTCATTATTATAAGGGACCATGTCTTCGGGTGTGTTTCACTGAATTATATCATTTAAAAATATTATTTGTTTGTAATGCCTGAAACAAAGGGAAACCTTGGCCATAGATACTATAGATCATAATTGACATCTTTGAGCATTATTGCAGATTTCTAATAACTTTTTAAAACTAATAGATTTCATTTAATGTATTCTAGCCCGCTGCTTTGTAACTGTAATTAAAGATTTTCATTGCCATTCAACTTGTATGCAATATACGTATTATCATTTATACAAATGTTAAATCAATAAAATATTGAATGGTTAAAAATAATGAGAATCAATAAAGGAAGATAGGGCAGAAGATGGTAGGAGCCAGAGGAACAGGAAGTCTCTGCTGTGAGATAAGGAGTCTATACCTACGAAACCTCAACAAGGATAGCACCAGGAGACATGTTGACATGAAAGGAGGAAATCCCATTACTAGACAAAGAATGACAGGCAACTAATGGTTGCTGAGAGAGGGAGAATTAGTTTTTCCTAGGGATGAGCCCCCTCACTGATTATCCAGTACCAAATGATCAGCGCTGAAGTCATGCACACAAGCAACACTAAATAGAATCCGCAGGTTATATTTACATATTTATGCATTTGAATGTGTGTATGTCTGAGTACTCTGCACTCACATTGAATATAGTTATTTTCAAAGCAGGTTCTCTCCAGTCTAGTCATAATTTAACAACAATAAAAACTTATTTTTTGCATCTAGCCTTTTTCTCCTATAAGTTCCACCATAATATAATCTATTATTGTTGGTTTTCCTCTTGACAACAACAAAATATTACTTCTTAGAACACTGCTTACTAAGAATAAAAGTTTATACCATGATTATTCAAACTGCCTGTTGCTACACTGAAATTTTTTCAAAGTTTCCTGGCTTTGGTTTGAGCTTCATGTTCATGAAAAGATGTCTCCTGGATATATCCCCAAATCACAAGCTAACTACACTCCAGATTTTACTAATTTGTTTAATTGAAAGTTCATTGTTGCTCTGGTTACAACATTGTCTGGAATTGTTCTGTGAATCATGTTCTTTCATTTCTGTGTCAAGCACGTTGTGGTCTTCACAAAATGTATCTGAATGCACATCATCTCCTCAGGTCCTCACAATTCATACCATTTCCTCTATCTTCTTAATGTATTACAGATCTTTTTGACTTTTCCTCACCTCATTGCCAGAACCACTCGTTTTCTTTTACATGATATTTTTCATGACAACAAGAAAATGTTTTTACAATAATCTTTGGTAGTATATACACAATAAAGTGTTGAGCTCCAGAGACAAAAACCCCACTCATTGGTTAAGTAATCTACTATACCTGAGAATTAGGGAGCATAAAATTAGCAATACTCAGATTCATCCCCACTGGTCTTTGTGTCACACAAATATGAAAGCAGCCACAAATATCAAAATATGACCAGGAAAATTATTATATACTATATAGATGCACAATTAAATTCATACTCTAACTTTTTTTTTCCTTTTGGAATTGGATTGGGGCATAGTTTAACTGAATCCTTTTTAAAGGCATTAAAAACAAAAGCTTGGTTTTGTTTAGAGCATGCTCTGTAAAAGTGGAAATAAAGAGAGACATTATTTTGCAAAAAAGAAAGTTTCTGTTAATATACAGCTCTGGGATTTTCTACATGTTTCCGTAGACAGTTCAGGCTTCTTTTGACATCATTTTTAATAAACAGCAATACAATCCCAGATCACTAGAGTAAATGAATGCATTTGCAACATTCATTTGGCACCACATTCCCTTGATGATTATGGCATTTGATATGTTCTTTTTTGCCCTCTTTGTCAGCCTGGTTCTTCATGTCAATCTATAGTCTTTTATGTGGTTAACTTGACAGATGCAGGAAGTTGCTGCCAAGCTCTGAGACGATTTTTTTCAGCGGTGGCATCTGGGTATCAGATGGTCCTCTCGGCTGGCCTCTTGTCTTGATGCATGTTGGTTCTAGTGGGGTCTGGTGTAGCATCACCTGTTGCTATGCTCCCTTTTCCTCCCATATGTCCGTGTCCCGTGATTCAAGGATGAATGTGAGAATAAAAGCTTCAGTTCTGTCTTTATTTTTGAAAAAAAAAAAAAAAAACTACAGAAATATGTTACAAGGTGCAGAGTTCTCTCTCTGACAAAGGGATACTTCCTTTTGGCTGGCATGCCTAATCAGCTAATAATTTGTTTGCAATGAACAAGTTTTTAAAAACATTTGAAAAGAAAGGCAAGAAGGATGCTGATTAATGAGAGGAAATGTCAAAACTGCTTTACTTCCATTAAGTCAAATTATTCTTATTGTACAGCATAATTAAGGAAAATCATGTATTCATTTTAAAAACAAAATAACTCTCTCTGAAATAATTATCTGGCCCACTTCCAGAAATCCAAAATTCCACTGTTCATCTTTATATTAAATTTTTAAAAAACTAATAAAAGCTACAGGAAATCATTGTTATGAGGAAGACTTTCTTCATATTAGTAAATTTAGTGGATGTGGATGCTTAGAAAGTTAAGAATCTGCTAAAATAATAAAAATAAAATTTAAAAACCCTCATGTCTAAAGAGCTCTATCATCTTTTCTCTTTTGATGTTCATCTGTGGCCCCAAGCACTTCTCATAACCCCATCACTTTTGGTAACATCACAACTTTAAAATAGTTCCAGTGTCACAATTGCACTGAATCCCTCAGATGCAGGAATTTGGGTAGATTCTAATTCATATCGTAATTTGCAGTCCCTAGGACAAAACACACCTGTAACTGCTTCAGGCATTGCTTTCCAAGGACTTGAGTTTTATGCAATGAAACTATAGCTTACCAAATGTTTTGCCAAAGGCTTTTTCTTATGCATTTTTGGTTATGTTGACACCAGGATGGTTTCCCATTTTCTGGATATCCCCTGGTATTTTATCCTCTCTATCAGGCCAAATGTACTACTCTATCTATTCTACAATTACAATTATTACATTGAATTTTAAGATGTGTTTCAAGAATACCTGTTTCCTTATGAAAGTCATTCCATTCAGCAGACAGAGGTAAGAGGATTGCCTATGAGTTCCAGGCCAGGCACTTAATCTATATAATAAGACACTCTATCAAAAAATTCAACCTATAACTTCTATTGATTATTTCTTATGTGTTAATAATTATGCTAAGAATCTATGGGAAATACTGAGAAGTGATTTGATGTTATCTGTTCTTAAATAACTTGGTTTTATTACAGTAGAACCTTAAATACACTTAGTGTTTATGATGCAGTGCACATCACTCTCAATGATTTCTAGAATTAAATAATTTAATTACTACAACTTAACAAAATGCCCTTTATTATCGTTACCAACTTCTCTCAGATAGGAAAAGGCCTGAGATTTTTTTGTTGTTGTTGTGTTTAATTTTTGTTTTTTAATTGAAAATAGTTTCTTCTTTCATACAATACATCAGACCACAGTTTTCCCTACCTCCACTCCTCTCAGCCCCCTCCCATCTCTCCTCTACTCTAGATCCACACACACACCTCCTCCATTTCCTTCTCAGAAAAGAGTAGGCCTTCAAGAGACAACAGCCAAACAGGACAAAACAAGATACATTATGACAAGGCGAGAGCTCTTATATCGAAGCTGAACAAGACAACCCAATAGGAGAAGAGTCCCAAGGGCAGGCAAACGAGTCAGAGACACACCTGCTCCCACTCTCAGGAATCTCACAAAAACCCAAGCTAACAGCCACAACTCACATGCAGAGGACCTGGTGTGGACCCATGCAGGCCCTGTACTTGCCATCATTTCTTCCCAGCAGTGCATTTCCAGAACTCTATTACACGGGTTTTCATGAAGTAGTACTAAAAAAATAAAAATAAGAACTAGAACACGTCAATCAAGAGTTTTGCTACCTCTGGGGCTTTTACACTTTCCATAGCTACACGGCACAGTGGGAGAGGCTAGCAGCACTCTTTTGAGTTCTCCCTTGAGATCTCCTCACCCAATCAGCCTATCAAGAGAGCAGTCTCTGAACATCCTGGCACCTACTTTTCCTCACTTCATTTCTTGCCTGCACTTAAGTGTAGGACAGTGAGAGTGGCGTGGAATTTCAGAGGAGGCAAAAAAAAAAAACAAAAAAAAAAACACTGTTGTTTGAAGGGATGGCTGGATTCTTTGGCTGTTGAGAAGGGAACAAAATGAGAATAAGGTCATAATGTACTGAGATAAAAGTGAGAATAAATAAGGGAGACTAGGCTCTATGATATTATTCTTTCCAATAAAACATCACTCATTAAAATGGGAGAGGGCTGCTGGAAATAGTATTTAGGATCTTATCTGCTATGGAGGGACTCTCAGTATTGTCGGGAAATGGTTTCTATTCACGACCAAGCCGTCAGTAGCTGTGTGGCTGACACAGTTTCCTTCTCTTTCTTTTGTTTCTTTAACAGAAAGGTTGTGGCTATCACCTGGATCTGCTAATGGTGGCCATCATGCTTGGGGTGTGCTCCATTATGGGCCTGCCGTGGTTTGTGGCCGCCACAGTCCTCTCTATCACTCATGTCAACAGCCTGAAGCTGGAATCAGAATGCTCTGCTCCAGGAGAACAACCCAAGTTTCTCGGCATCAGGGAGCAGAGAGTGACTGGGCTCATGATTTTTATTCTTATGGGGTCCTCAGTTTTTATGACCAGCATTCTGAAGGTAATGAAATTATCCCTTATGGAAGAATAAATATGTTTAAGATAGCATTATAATATAGACATAAATTTGTAAATATTGCATGGCATGAGATAAAAAGTGATTAATTTTAAAATTTTTTAATAATTCTCCTTCAAGGGTGAATGAAATTTTGTCCTGTGTTTTAGAATCCTTAAGTACTTGAAAATATAATTTTGTTATACTTCATGACAGTAACAATTTTGATTTGTAATTTTCAAGCAATGGGAAAATGTCACACTTTCTAAGTGGCTAGTGACTGAATTCACTGTAGTCCGGCCCAGGTTAAAGGTTCTATTATTTTGTTAGTCTGTAGACTGAATGTTATTTACTATAAGTCAGTGATGCAGACCAGACAATGACTATGCTGTGGTCACACAGAAAGTTTTTTATTTTGAAGGCTCCACACAAATGTTCCATGTAAATCATCATCGCATATAAGAAATTTTCACATTTTAAATTATCAAATTAATTTTGAATAGCAGTACAGAGGGATTGTTTTGTGATACAAATCTGGCAGATATTCTTGCAGCATGTTAGCTATATTATGCATTATCATTCATCTTGATTGCTTAAATATCAAATATTAATTGAAATATTGAATTTAATCTGTATCTTCTTGTTTTTAATCATTGAAAATTTGTATTTCTGCTATATAAGTAATAGGATACTAGATAAAATGAGCTAACCCAATAAAAGAAATTTGAGCAATCCACATGTTACCAAATATCTGCCATAATTAAGGACCACATTGTAAAAGTAAACTTCATTCTTTATCTTTAATCCAAATATTTTAAAATAGAATGTAAACTGTTTTTAAAGGCTAATACTCAATATTTGTTGTGGCACAATGATAGCTTATAGTGCTATCTCTCTGGAATCATGTGGTTTTTAGGATAAGTTTAACACTTATAGCTGCACTATTATTATCATCTCTTTAGAGATTGAGAAACTAAGGTTCGGGCAGGTTATATAACTGCTTAATGTTATACAGATAAAAAATGCTGAGGTAGAGTCTGAAACTAATTGGAAGCAATTCTGTACTATACTTGTTTCCAGAATGTTTTTAATTTCCCCCTTTCCCCCAACTGTGCTAAGTACAAAACTGAATGACCACATGTTGGAAAATAATGCCTCCCATTTACTGATTGTTCTTTTACAGTTTATCCCCATGCCAGTGTTGTATGGAGTGTTTCTTTATATGGGGGCTTCATCTCTCAAGGGAATTCAGGTAAATTACTTTACTCTTACAAGCGTGTCTGTTGTAACCTAAAGTACAGATGTTGAGGCATGTGACAGCAACCATCATCTGAGCAGAGCTTTCTGACCATATGTCAATCTTATGAAAGTGGCCAGAACTGTAGATGCTAAAGAAGATTCTCTGCTAAGTGGGCACTCTCTCATTTATAGCCAGCTCTAAAGATGGATAACCTTAAATGTCTATGTAAGTGTGTATATGTGTTTGAAGGAGAATGCATATGCATATATATATATATATATATATATATATATATATATATATATATATATATATATATATGCCAGAGGACAGCCCTGCTATTCCCTGTCTAGGTTAGAGTGACTGGCCAGTGGACCCAGGGATGTCCCCAATTCTATTTCCCCAAAACTGGCATTACAAGCACCACCATGACTGTTTTCATTAGGTGAGCTCTGAGGATCTAACTTTAGTCTTCATGCCTGAATGGCAGGCACTTTGCTAGCTGCACTGCTGTTTACCATAAATATATTAACACTGAAAAAAGTTGAGTTTTCATCACCCTTTTAGAAAACAAATTAAGTTCATTTCAAGACATACATATATATATACATATATATATAATCTTTAATAATTACCAAGCCATGTTTATGGACTCTATCCACAACAATAGAAAAAATACCTTATGCAAAAGATATATTTTGGCTCATGGCTTCAAGGGATTTCAGGCCATCATAGCAGGGAAGCCCTGGGGAGTAGTTCTGTCTACAGTAGTGGGAACATGTGGTAATGGTTAGTCACAAGGCAGCAAGCCAGGAAGCAGACAGTTTGGGACTTGAACTATTGGCTGATTATAACCTTCAGAGGCCTGGCCCCCAGGGACAGACTTTTGCTAGCCCACACCACTTGATAGAGGTTCCATAGCCTACCAAAGCAGTGCCACCACTGGAGATCAAGTTTTCAGAACATGAGCCTGTGGGGAACACTTAAGACTCAGACCATATCTGAGCAGGACATAAAAGACATAGGTAATGGGACCACGGCAGGACAGAGGGAGGAGAGCCATGCAGGATGGAGGGAGGAGAGCCATGCAGGATGGAAGGAAGAGGGCCATGTGGGATGGAGGGAGGAGAGCCATGCAGGATGGAGGGAAGAGGACCATGCAGGATGGAGGGAAGAGGACCATGCAGGATGGAGGGAAGAGGGCCATGCAGGATGGAGGGAGGAGGGCCATGCTGGATGGAGGGAAGAGGACCATGCAGGATGGAGGGAAGAGGACCATGCAGGATGGAGGGAAGAGGGCCATGCAGGATGGAGGGAAGAGGACCATGCAGGATGGAGGGAGGAGGGCCATGCAGGATGGAGGGAAGAGGACCATGCAGGATGGAGGGAAGAGGGCCATACAGGATGGAGGGAGGAGGGCCATGCAGGATGGAGGGAAGAGAGCCATGCAGGATGGAGGGAGGAAAGCCATGCAGGATGGAGGGAAGAGGACCATGCAGGATGGAGGGAAGAGGACCATGCAGGATGAAGGGAAGAGAGCCATGGAGGTTGGAGGGAAGAGGACCATGCAGGATGGAGGGAGGAGGGCTATGGAGGATGGAGGGAAGAGGACCATGCAGGATGGAGGGAAGAGAGCCATGGAGGTTGGAGTAGACATTGGAGTTTTGCTGCCGTGAAGTAAGAATACAGGAAACCATGAAGAGCTGCAGGAAATGGAAAACCATTCTCTCCTTGGGATCACAGAGGGATCGTAGTCCTGCCAAAATCTTGATTTCTGACTTTTGACCTCCACAACTGGACATTTTTATTCCATTAAACCAAAATGCTGTAGTAATTTGTTCTGTGACCTTCAGAAATGAATGCAGATTTCTACTTAAATGTAGCTTTGAATTGTCTTTGTTTATGGCAATACTCTTCAGCCAGAGCACTTCATTTTCTTCATAAGAGCCTACAGTGAGGCTTGTTTATTATATAGATTTTTTAAAAACTAAAAATAATATAAACTACAGTGTGGCTACTCTAACTGCTGATGAAAACATATGGAGGAATTAGATCCTGGTTGAGACACAAGAAGCACGAGGTCTCATCCCTGAGGAAACTGGCCTGCCTTTAAGAGAAGCAGCGCCCAGCCCTTGAAACAGTGTGGGCTGCCAGAACTGGGGCAAAGCTTCAACATGAGGCCATTGTAAGATACTGAAATCCACAAATGTAGAGGCTCTATACCTCAAGGAAGGGAGGGCATGATCAGGAACTGTTGTGTTTTAAAATTTTACTCAAAGATTTAATTTGCTCATTTAAAGTATCATGTATGAAATACATTTCAATAGAATTAGTTTAGTGTTTTCATTTGTTTTTGATTTTTGATTTTTTTTTGCCTTTGGCAAAAGTTTCAATGAGTAGTGATTCTGTCTGTAAGTGGAAAGCATTTATTATTAGGCCTCAGGCTCATATAAATAGAGCAGCAGGAATTGAAAAACAAAGTGAAATAATTGTGGGTAGATACCGGCAGATTTTCTTCTAATTCCATTCAAATGATTTTTTTCTTTTTTAACCACGTGGCTTAGAATTAAACAATATGTCAAGTTTTAGAATTACTTGGGATGTGATCCTTTCAAATGAGATTGAAGAGAACATCAAAGTCCTCAAATCAAATTTAGTGAGTTTTAAATCACGTTAATGAAATAGAAAGCCTAGGCACACTTTGACAGGTCTCACACTGAGAAACAGAATTGGTGGAAATGTAAGTGAACAGTTAAAATTCCTATTGGGAAGTGAAGCTGACTGAATGGGGAAATATTACACATTGCTATTGGGACACAATGAAAGCCAAATGCAAAACTTCGAATAGATTTATCACGATCGTTATTCCTGGAGTAGTGCTCGGCAAGCACATTAGCTGTCTATGGTGGATATCCTAAGGAGCATGCTACTTTGTTACCAAGCAAATTGGAGGACTCTTTATGTCACCTGGCTTTTTGGCACTATTAAGGAACTCACTATGTAGGCTTCTCGCTGTGAAATATGGCAGAAAAAACAGATCACAATGTTCTCATGAATGCTGTTTCTGTATTCAAATATATAACCACATCTATATTCATTCCAACATTGCAGGGATCCAAAGGGAAGCAAATGTGCCACTTAAACAATAACAATTGAAGCGCCCACTCACTGAAGCACACTTATGCAACAACATAGCTCCCTAAATGGATAATGATGGGTGGGGAAAATTCTATAGGAACAGACATTCAGTTGTAAGCTAAAGGATTTTATTCTCTATTCTTCCATCATATACAAAATTGTATCTGCTTAATGATTCTTAACTTTAAGATATAGTTATGTGGTAGAAAAGACACACACACACACACACACACACACACACACACACACACACACACACACACAAGGTGAGCCAAGAATGAGGTTAGCAGTCAGCTCTGGCATGGGTTTCAGCAAATAACTTTGGAAGATTATGAATGAGTATTAGTGGATGGAGTAATGTACATTTCAGTATAGTTTGCATAACTGAAGAACAGTTGGGCCACACAGAAGACAGAGCATACCCAAAAGAAGATAGATTTCTATTGAGTTTGATGTTCTCTCACACCTATTCCATCTCAAATTGGGTTTTGAGAAAACAGGATGCCCTAACCCTAACTCTATAGACACTTGTTTATCTGCACAGTAAAGTTTGAAATATCTGATGATAAGTAGCTGATAATTTCTTATGGTAGCTGAGAAATATTTATCAGTGTTCTTTTGAAAATTCATAGGTTATATTATAAAAATTTATGAATTAGAATAGTGACTGATGGTGATAAAAACCATTGTTTTCTAAATAACCCCCTCTCACTGAAAGAATTATAAATAACAAAATTTGGCCTAAAGGTGAAACAAGTGGTTCACACAAAATACAACTAATATGCAGTAAAATTAATTATTCAATAAAATATGTTGAAGTAAGAGTCTATGAAAATGTAGCTTATAAAATAAATTTTAAGTTATTTTATCTATCATTATCTATCATTATGACCAAGTTGAAATAGAGATAATCCACTGATTACATTGGATCCATCTATTAAAATGACCCAAATAAGATAGTTTGCATTTCTGTATGAATCTGCATTGATATACGTTATATACACAGGTATATCATATACCTGTGTGTATGCACAGGTACACGTGTACATGTGTGCGTACCTGTGGAGGCCCTAAGTCAACACTGGGCCTCTTCCTCAGTCACTTGCTGATTGTTTTCTGAGACAAGGTCTCTCAGTGAACCTGGAGCTCACAGCTTTACTAAAATGGCTGACTAAGGAGCTCCAGGGATCTGTCTGTCTCAGGCCCCACCAGACCTGGGATTACAGATAGGATAAACTGTGTCCATCTTTTATGTGCGTGCTGGACATCTGAAATTAGATTATCAGGCTTGCCATAAAGGCTCTGTGCTGACTAAACTATCTCCCCAGCCCTCAAGTATAAAATATAATAAAACACCTTGGTAACAAAGACATATGTAGGCCAAATCTTTATGTAAGATGTGTGTGTTTCTAAAGACAACATCAAAACTTTGTTGGAGATCAAAATGATAAAGCCAAAACAGCAGGATTCAGTAAGGAGGAATCCAAGGCACTCTTCACAGCAGCTGAGTTTGTGTGGTACTTGGAGGAAGCTGAGGCAGAGAGCTAAATCTGGCAGTACTTAGCATGTGAAAGCCAAAGCCATGAGGGTGGATGGCACACTCCAGGAGAGAAAAAAGCACACCAATCATGGGAGACCTAGAAGACCAATATTCGGGGACAAAAGGGAGAGATTATGATATGATAAGCTGAAAGAATGTGATTTTGTCTGTCATAGTGCTAGTTCTCAAGGTAGCAAAATGTTGCATTTACTATATGAAAACCCTATTAAATGACATTCTGTTACAATATTATAGGAAATATAGTATAGTATTCAATAAATAGAAGCCCAAACTGTATGTCAATTCCAATGTCCTGCAGTTCCTACAGCTGTGTCATTTGAACCTAATATATTGGAACATACTTAATTGTCCTATGGTTATTGTTGTCTTGTTCTTTAAATGCAATATAGTCTGTTTAATCTTTTAGTTATTTGATAGAATAAAGCTCTTCTGGATGCCAGCCAAACATCAACCAGATTTTATATATCTAAGGCATGTACCACTCCGGAAAGTCCATCTCTTCACAGTCATTCAGATGAGTTGTCTTGGCCTTTTGTGGATAATCAAAGTTTCAAGAGCTGCTATTGTCTTTCCTATGATGGTACGAAACTTCCCTCTACCCTTTCTCTTTCACTGCTTTTTAGGAAACTCATGAACTGAAACTGCAACAATAGAGGAGCCCTGAATCACTTTGAACAGTTACTGGAAAATCTAGTGTAAACTTGGGCGCTAAAATAGGGTTTGAAAATTATTTTGCATTTCGCTGATTTAATATCAGTTTTTTTTTCTTGGTCATTCATAATGTAGTGGTTAATGGAAAGCAGGATGAAAAATGTAAATTTAAAAAATAGCATTGAGATATACTAACAAATATGAAAAATTAGGGGAATTTTTTAAGATAAAATTTAATTGAATGTTTCAGACAAATTTTAAATGCATTTAAAAGTATAGTGAATTTGAATGACTATACATAATTCAAAAATTATTAGCATATGTAAGAATCTTCTAATGTTCACTTATCCTAGTTCAGGCTTTTAATTATACATTTATGGAAGCATAATTAAATATATTTCATAGTTTACAATTTTTCTTTAAGATTACTTCAACATTGAATAAAATCTTAGATGCCACCCTGGCGATTTCATAAGAAAAGGAAATAAAGAGAAAGACGAGGCTGTGTTTTATACACATGTGTTTTCAATTTTTAGTTTAATATCAGTCCTAATACAAACTCATCTATATTACTTCTTCCTTTCATTTTCATTTGCTTGTTTACATTTTAAACTATTTTATTATTTTCTTCAGGTGTTAGCCCTGGTATTTGTGAGAAAGTTGATGGACTTCTTGTTTACCAAACGGGAACTCAGCTGGCTTGATGATTTAATGCCTGAGAGTAAGAAAAAGAAACTTGAAGATGCAGAAAAAGAAGTAAGTCAGAATAAAACTTGATATTTTGTTTGAGAGAAGAACAATAGCAGGCAGCTCGTTGCTAAACAAAATTAGTATGTTTTTCATTAAAAGGTGATTACTAAATACAACAGGTAGAAAGATTTGGAAGTGTAATGTTTAAAAATCTAGCTGGGGCAGAGAGAGGGGCGGAGACATTACATGAGGAAGTCAACCCTACATGAACCATACAAATACCTGCATTTAGTTACTCTCCAAATTATCAGGCTTATTTTTCTGATTTCTCAATCGTGGATGGGAAACTTGCTGATGCATAACTGTTTCTAAGATACAATCATGTTGTGATTGCTTCTGATGGAATGTTTGAGGAGGAAATAATGTGGCACATCACTGCTGGTAATTTTTCTTTCCTAGCAGGTTTTAATCAGCAGATTTGAATCAAATTATTATCCTTAAAACAGACAAAATATTTAAGAAGAAAAACATGACCTGATTTGCTTCCAAAATGATTGAAGCTTTAAAAACATATTTGAGAAAACTTTGGGTTTTAGTTATTTTCCCGGACCACTGATTTGTCCTATTCTGTTTCATAAGAGAAAACAAGTTAGATAAAAGTTTTAGGAGATATGTAAAGTTCACATGTCAGCCTGGATATTTTTTGAAGGTTATATAGTCATACTATTTTTAAGGCACATAAAAATTGTAAGGAATATAAATGAAAATAATGACCCATGCAACATTTTTAGCAGAGTAACTGAGCCCAAAGATTATAGAACACAAAAACAAAATTTCTCTGTAGAAATGAAATAGAAAGGAAACGTTTTAGGAGCATTGTCCATTCTTTCCAGTTTTGTGTTTCACGGGTATTTACTTAAAGCTTTCAGTTTCTTTTCTATAGAATATTTTTGGGGGACCATAGATATTTTTCTTCTTTCCTGTAGGTAACTTTATTTGTAAACATGAAAAGAGTTTTAGTTTTGCTCAGGCATTTAGATAGGCCAGATTGGACCACAAATCCTGGTGAATTTTTGGCTGAGAACATTCTACTAGCATAGCTATGTAACATGTGGTTGGTGGTTCCTTCATCCATGGGATCCACACTTAGAGACATCACGATGGTGTATCTTATTTCTGTGTGAATTCAATTTCCCAAAATGTTGTAGAAGGCATATATAGAACCATATTTCTAGTAATGTTAATGCAACATTAAAATACTGTGAAACTATCACTGGTTCTTTGCTTTTCGGTTTACTATATTCATCTAAGTAGCAGAGATCTTTTTAAAAATAATAATTTAACAGTCCTTACATGATGTACTAAAATTTACCCCACCTGAAAAAATTTCCAAGGCTTAAAGTTTGAAGGGAAGTAATTTTGAAGACAAAATATATTGCCTATGAGTTTCCCCCATCTTCCCAATAATTATACTACTAAGCTCATTCATCTAGTGACACACACATTATGTTTTCTTTATTGTATTGTTTTTATTTCCTGTCAAACATCTTTATTGTTTCTGGTGAATTATGGTAGGGGCACTCTTTTCCATAGAGTACCATCCCTTTCGCACAGCATTCTTTTGAGGCCATTCTCAGAATGAAACATTCATTTCTCTTAGTATTTGGAAAGCTCCTAAGGAAAATACTGGGTAACCTACTCTGCTATCATTGTTATTCTTCTCTACTGTTATAGAAAGATAATGGCAGCTTCTTCTGTTTGTTCGTGACATTGCAGAAAGCAAGTTGACAGTCATAAATTTGTTAGAACTAGCCGTTGTAACTTTGCACAGTGATATCCAGCTGAAACGTTTATCGGAGATATGCTTATTGCTGATAGAATTAGCCATTCCCATTGCCCATAACTACTTATAATGTATATGTGGTGCTCATATGTATGTGTGTAAAATATTTGCATTTTGGGAATTTATTAACTCCACTGAGATCTTGTATAGAGTTTTTAACCTTTTTTTTTTTATTATATCACATTATACCTTACTATGCTCTGATGGTGTTTACTATCTTGTGAAATTGAAAGTAAAGATTTTAGGAGTAATTAAATATCACTAAATTTTCTAGAACTTATACTTTCAGCAGATATCCAAAAATAGAATAAGACCTACTTGGGGAATTTTATAGTTGAATCCTTCAGTTCCAAATATGGGCGGGGGCGGGTGGACCTTGCAATATATTTCCCAGGGGGTGGTTAGAAATCCTTAAAGTTTCACATAGTTATGATGATGATAGTTTCATATGATCCCACCTGCATGTAATTAAATAGGAAACCCAGTGTTTCATTCAAGAAATAACTTATACTCAAACATTAAAAAGCAGTTCTAAGTAGTGCAAAGAAGACATGACACTGGCGGAGTGGAGAGATAGAGGAAAGGACGTGTGAAGATGCTCATGTTCTATTTAGAATCAGCACTGGAGAAGAAGAATTGGTAAGGAGTGGAGGAGGACGTGCGGAGGTTGACACTGAAGCTTAAATCCAAGGTTCATTTTCTCCTCAAGGGCCCAGATTTGGGTATTTTTGTTTTTGTGAGCCTATGAATTCCCCTGAAAGATATGGTTGTACTGTAGTGTCTTGTACCAGTGCCCAGTACCACAAGAGATTGTACATTAGAGTGGATAATGGATAAGTTCTTCAGAAATGTTCCAATTAATTGAGGAACTCTAATTGTGATCTGGCAAGATGATAAACGGCAGAAATGTCTCAGCTCCCTGAGACTTGAATTTAAAGTGAGCTCACCTCTGGTCCTTTGGATGATAGTTAGAAGCTTGAACCTTTATCCTCCAGGGTTTTCCTTTCAGTAGCCCATTTCTGGTCTTATGGCACTGAGAAAACATTCATTTGACCTGAAAATTCAATAATGAGTTAAGCAGAATAAATAGCTACACAGGCCAGTCCAAGGTCGCAGAGCTTCTGTTCCAAATTCTCATGTACTTCATGCATATGCATATGCATATGCTTCAGTTTTTAGAAAGAAAGGATTATAATCAGGGTAGAAATGAATATTGGAACCCTGACATTTTGCACATTGCTCTGTGTAAAGGGAAGACTGCAGAATCAATTCTGGATGTCCAAATGTGCTCAGAGTACCAACATGCCTTCCTTCCTACTTAAATATTCCCCAGGACATTGTACGCATGACAAAAGGACTACTGCTCAATGCAGAAAGTTCCAACAGAATATGTTTGCTCCCAGGTGGAAAGCATGGGCGCCGGTGTTAGGGAGAGGTGGGGATGCAGTTCTGTGGAAGTATCCCCATCTACAGCTCCTTCATTACTGAGGGGCCTCTCTAACACGTACCCTATAGAAGAAAACAAAAGAAGGCAAGTGGGGCCTTGTGATCGCAAAAAATTCCAAGAAAGTACAACCTAAAAATAAGCACAATTAAACAAATTAAAGCAAATGCTTAACTTCTCAGAAAGGTAAGAATTGGCTGTGGATTTGGGAAGCGTGTCCTAATTACCAACATAGATAAATGTTTTTTATAATTCAACTGTGGGGTGGGACAAGTATGTTCTATCTCCTGAAGCAGCACTTCCCCAAAATGTGGTTCCAGGGTCTCTGCTGCACCAGCCAGCACCTTGCAATATTTTAAGAATGCAAATTCATAGGCCTGTTTCAAAAAATGCTGCATATTAGAACCAGAATCTATTTTCCTAAGACCTCCAGGTGATTTTAACATCTGAGATAAGCCTTTTACTAGACTCACAAAATCTCAATCTCTATAATACAGTAGAATTCTTAATACAAGATTACCGTGTCAGAATTTTTGTACTTAGAATAATTTAGGCAATTGCTGAAAGGTGCTGAGTCAGGACCAGTGAGCTGGCTTAACAGTCAAGATTGATTCCTGGAACCCACATATAGAAGGAGAAAACAAACCCCTGTAAGTTGTCTTCTGACTGCCACATGTGCTCGCTCTCTCTCTCTCTCTCTCTCTCTCTCTCTCTCTCTCTCTCTCTCTCTCTCTCTCTCTCTCTCTCTCTCTCACACACACACACACACACACACACACACACACAATTTAAAAAGTTGCCTTGTCATAGGTTCTGATGCCTCCATATGGACTTACCTGATCCCTTTAAGCATTGTTTTGTGTTATCAACCCTTTAATCTGTTGGAAATTAAAAATAATACTTTTTTAAAACGTAATATTTATTATTTTCAATTTATACACATACAATATCTGAAGGTGGTTGTATTAGTTGAGAGAAGGAAATGGTAGGAGCTTCTTAAGTTCTGTATGCCTTGCTTGCTTCTTCAATTAAATGAAGTGTTGAACGTGACTCCTGAGTCTCCTTCTACTCCTTAGTAAACATAAATTGCAAAATCATTAAGTACTTGCCTCCCATAATAACTCAAGTATCTTTGTGAACACTGACTCTCTGCTGTTGTTTGAACTTTGAGATTTTTAAGGGCTCCCACATGCATACAGACTTTGCCCTCAAATGAATATATAATTTAAGTCACCTATTTTACTGAAAGTAAAGGACAGAGCACATGTTAGGTACTGTTAATATAGCAATTATAATTTTTCTGCTACTAGAGACTATGTAATATCATTCAGTTTATAAAAAATATCAAATACTAGAATCTTACAGATTGTATTTCCCATTTCAATTCACCATGGGCCTTCGGCTTTTGTGAACCTAGTTGCTCACTGCCATGGAAATACCTTATTTAGTTCTATCTTTTATGCTTGTCTCTCATCATTTCTTCCTACCTGAAGTTTCTTCTTCTCTTCACTGTCTATTCCTGTATTCTTTGTGGTCATCTTTTTATTTCCTTTGATAATTGGGTTTATATTTTTCTTTTTATTTTTGTATTTCAGTACCTTACAACTACCTGCCATCTAGATCATGTAAATATACACTCATTAAGTGAATTGATTAGCAGTGTCCCTATTATTCTTCTTTGATACGTGCCTAAAACATAATGCATCTTCACTCAATAGCACACATTGCATGCTATTGAATAGATTCCTTTTCTACGCATCATCATCTCTCTGCTCCTTCTTAGATATGGAATTACTGGTTTCCCCCTTATTTTGTATCTGAAAACTGCTTTGATAACCATCTTAATTAAAAGATTGCCTTTAAATCATAACATAAGGAATTCTAAAGTCTTACTGGCAAAACCCTTCCTTTGGGTATTCCTTTAATACGTTGCAGTTGGGTTCCATGATGCTACTCAGCACATCATTGATGGATCTTGTGTAAATGAGGCGCTGAATGGACACCATGTTAAGCACTTCTGCAGTAGTTGTCTGGTCAGTGTCATTCAGCTCTCTTCTCTGTCTCCTTGAATGAGGAGACAACTCAGGCTGTGAAGATCAGGGTAACCGTGCTGAAGGCTCCACTATGGAAAGTCTCCA
The DNA here is from genome assembly GCF_049852395.1 of Peromyscus maniculatus bairdii. Taxonomy (NCBI): domain Eukaryota; kingdom Metazoa; phylum Chordata; class Mammalia; order Rodentia; family Cricetidae; genus Peromyscus; species Peromyscus maniculatus. Next base: position 40,150,260 of record NC_134855.1, read on the forward strand.
TTTTTGCCCCACCCCCACCCCAGCAGTGCTGCTTAGGATGCAGCCGTCCCTCATCACCACTCCCAAGCCCACCCAGCTCCCTTCTGGCACTGAAGACAGCAGCAGCGGCTGCTCTGCCACTCTTCTCTTCAGATAAGCATGGCTTGGAAATGCTATCTTTAGAGGTGATGAGTTTTTGTTTAGATAGGATGATGACTAGTATAAAGCCCACACACACTAACGAGCCTTGGAGTGCAAAATAATTATTGAAAGCAATTTGAGAGAAAAGTGGAAAATCATCAGGAAAAAAAAATTGTTCACAAAGCCCAGTCTTTGCTGCCAATGGGTCTGCCTTTTTTGCTGCCAGGTGATGCAGGCACTGATCATACTCTTATTCTCTTCAGCCTGTTTTGCATTTTAGCCTTTAGCAAATCTTTCTGGTTTGGCCAGAAGAGATGCTATGCATCATCTTCTAGTGAACAACAAAGGGCAGATTTATACTTTGTTTACATCTTGGTTTGTCTTATATATCCTTTGGGATCACTGGAGGTCTCTTTATGTCCCTTCATGTACAGCAATATAAAACATATAAATATATAAAAAGTAACATTTTTCTACCAGAATGGATAGATACGTTCTGACTCTGACTCTATGGTGTGCATATGTTAATGTACTATGCCATGTCCCATATATCTTGACAAACTAAGTTACAAGGAAGACCTCATTCTAGGCTGCAGCTTAGTTCTCCTTTTACTTAAATGTGGTCTTTTAATTAATGGTCTTCTTATTGTAAATTGAGTTTAAATTATTTCTCAGAAGCTCATGTATTTGAATGTGTAGTCCCTAGATGATGACACTGTTTTAGAAGATTGTGGAACATGTAGGAAGTGAAGCCTCTAGAGCAAATTGATTACTGGAGGTGGACCTTGAGGTTTTAGAGCCAAGCCCCACTTGCTGCTACTCTCTGCTTCCTGACAACTAATGCAGGGTGACCAGCTGCCTCATACTCCTGCTATCATGCCTTCCCTGTCATAATGGACTGCATCCCTTGTTGAAGGTCAAAATAACCCTTTCCCTGAAACTGATTTTTATCTGGTTCACAATATGAGAAAAGTAACTAATACAGAAATTGTTGTGGAGAAATAAGGCTGTTGCTGTGACAAGCTTGACCATATAGCTCTTGGCCTTTGGAACATGTTTGTTGGAGGATTGTGGAAGAATTTAAAAGAGGACTAGAAAGAAGATCTAATCCTGTAAGCAAAGCTTTACTGGTTATCCTTATGGGAATTCAGAAGACTAGAATGCTGAGAGAAATGTGGAAGTAGAAGACCAACTCCTGAGGTTTCAGAGGGGAACAAGGATTCTATTGGGAGCTGGGCTAGAGACAATTTATTTCATATTCTGCCAAAGAAGTTGGTTGCATTCAGCCTGCCTATTATGTCCCAAGAACTTCAGAGCACCTAAATTTGAAAGTAACAGACTAAATTGTTTGGCAGAAAATTGCCCAGGTATTCATGCTGTGCTATGGTTATCACTTACTGCTCTTATGCAGGTCTTCAGCAGAGAACAACAAGTGGATATGAAAGGTATAAGAATGTCCAGTTAGTACCATTAAAAAAAATCTGCTCTGTACAGAGACAAGAGAAAAGGTGACCTGATGGTGAGACTCTTCCCACTGTAGTCTCCATCTTGTGAAAATGGAAATTCATTTTTAAGACTAAAGTCTAAACTGAGAATACTGCTGAAGGCATTGTCTCCCCCAAAAACAACATAAATGGGTTTTTCTAAGGTCAGAATACAAAAGCTGATAAAATTGTCTTCAAAGAGGGCAAGGCTTCATCTTGAGCTGGTTTAGGGCTTGGCAGCACTATGTGGTACTGATTGTATAGGGGTGGAAGATGCAAGAATAAGAGAGTCAACAAAACTTGTGCCAAGGTTTCTGAAGGCCACTGAGGCCAGGAAATGTATCCCAGGGTTAGAAAATCCTGCAATAAGGCACCTGAGAAGGTAATTATGAGGCTGTGAAGTTGAAGATTGGGTTACAAAGAAAACCTCATGTGGGAGATGCCAGACCCACAGGATTTCTCCACAGCAAAGCCTGCAGGAGGGAGCAAGCTGGCACATAAGAGAGGCTATGTGTACTACTGGTAATGAAGCAGGAGAGATGGGGCTACGTAAGCCCTTTGGACCACTGATGATTCCATCAAGAGTTCCAGATGCTGGACACAAAGCTCTAAGATTTGGTGTTTGCACTCCTGGGGTTTGGTCTTGCTTTTATATGATCTTTCCTTTCTATATTCCTGCTCTTCCATTTAGAAATGAGGATAGTTACACTGTGCCATTGTATGTTGAAGGCATTTAACTTGCTTTTTGATTGTACAGGGGTTCACAGTTAAGGTATTTCCTTGAGTCTCAAAGATGGCCATGAACCTATGGGAGAATGGAGCAGAATGGTCTAATTAAATTGTAAAATGTCCTCTGTAGACTGGTGTGGTGGAACACTTAGTTTCTAGCTTGTGGCACTTTGTGGAGTGTGGCACTTTGTAGAGCTTCACTGGAGGAGATTGGCCACTGAGAGACCTCCAGGTTTTATGTCTATAGCTGGGCCTTACTTCTTGTCTGCTGTCTGCTTCCTGAGTACTTAGACCAGCTGCCTCATGTACCTGACACCTTGCCTTCCCTAACTCTTAAACCAGAAGCCTAAAGAACCCCTCTAACGTTGATTCTTATCATGCACTTGGTCACAGAAGTGGGAAAGTAGTTCATGACTACTCACCTTTTAGTCCTAAGAGCAGTGCCAATGATAAGAGCATAAATGGGCTGTGAAAGAGACAAATTCCCTACAAAACAGCACAAGAAAGTGAACAGAACTATTTCCTTGGACACAAGAAGATATATAATTAGTCCCACAGAGTATAATACACAATGAAGTATCTGAGGGGAACATATAAGCAAAGTTAGTAGCCGGGCTCATGTAGGCCCCTCGTCATTATTCCACAGCATAGACTGAGCCTGGACCTTCTGGAGGCATCAGGGGTGAAGTCTCCTCAGAGGGGCCTGCCTTGATCAGCAGGTTGGGAGAGTTCTGCAAGAGTAAGCTGAGACCTGACTTCATGTTTCATTACTAAGTTGTAAGTTAGCTAGCTGAAGAAGCATCTGAGAACATTTTGACACTTAAAATAATAATAAACATGGTGTTGGACATTTTGACTGTGGAAATAATGGCAGTAGCCAAGGTCACATCTCTTTAGCAACTAGTTTGGGTCAATTGAACTAAACTGGGCTTAAGCAGCTGGTTTACATTCATCTTAGTTAAACTAACCTTAGCTATGCTAAGCTAAGGAAAGGGGGTAAAAGATGACCTCCATTACCGTTCCTGGTTTTCTCTCAGCATTTCCCAGTTAGGTGGGGTCACTGGGCTCCTTCTGTCTGATCATCTTAGAAATCTATTTCAAGAGTCAGAGCCAACAATTCTAACATCTTAAAATGATCCTAAGTAATTAATTGAACTAGGCCAAGGCCAGATGACCCGCTTGAAAATGAATGCCTTAAATAAGGGTATGCACACACATGCAGATTTTACATCTATCTATCTATCTATCTATCTATCTATCTATCTATCTATCTATCTATCTATCTATCTATCTATACATACATACATACATACATACATATATAATGCAGGCAAAAATTTAATGATTCCGTCATTGAAAACTATAGAACATTTCTATAAGATAGCCATAAGCTTATCATTTCAAAATTATATAGATTAAAAAATCTTATAAATGAAGGAAATGTATACATGAATACATTGTTTTCACCCTTTAATGAAGGGTGGAATATTGCTGTTGAAAGAAGAAATCTGAAGCATGAAACAAAAACAATATACATCCAAGTGGAGTGTAATTTGCTTATTCCTTCATCATGGCAAGTCATAAACCTCTGTCTTTCTTGGAGGGTTATATATACATGTTTTATGGACATGTATGTATGTTCATACAAGTATACCTGATCAGTATCAGGTGTCTCTCTCTATTACTTTCTACTGTAATTTTTGAGAGCATGGACTGTCTTGGAACATGGAGCTCACCTGTTGGCTAGGTTAGCTGGAAAAATAAAACTCCAGGGACTTGCTTGTCTCCACCCCTCCATACTGGGGTTCCTTGGTGCTGCCTGGCTGGTGCATGGTTTGTGGGAATCTAAGCTCAGATCTTTATGCATGTCTAACAGGTACTTTGCCAACTGAACCCTCTCCTCCAGCCCTAAGCCCATGTTTTAAGACATGTAAGAAGGTGTCTTCTGTCTTTTTCCGAGTCTCTAGAGCATTTCTCAAAATGTGCTCTCAGACCAGTCTGACCAACATCACCTGGAATGTGTTAGGAATGTAAATTAGTATGCCCTCTCTATTCCAGACCTACAGAATCAGAACCTCTAGAGGTAGGACCCACACACTTTTAGCATTGCCTACAGGTGATTCAAATAGAGTTCAAGGATCAGTGTTCTGAACATGCAGCCCTCGTTTCCTCCTAGTAGAGCATTTGGGGGAATGTAAATTCAATGTATAAAAACCAAACTCTCATAGCATTACCCATACTTTTGTTCTTGTGAAATTTAGGTTATTTCTTAATGTGCTTGGAAATTAACCATGTTTCACATTGAGTGACATGAAGGAGATTGCTGTTAGCATGGAAATTACTTCGTGTTATGAGATTTTCATTAATTACTTGTGTTCTTAGTAGCTGAGGCTTTATGAAAGGACCTGTGCTAGCATTAATAAATGCAAACAAAGTGGAAGGTCCTGAGGTTAATGAGATAATAAAACATTAATCTGTGTTTCTTCTTTAATGTAAAACGGAGGCCCATCAGGTTCACTTTATGTACGGTACATTTGTCTTTCCAGGAAGAACAAAGTATGCTAGCCATGGAAGATGAGGGCACAGTACAACTCCCACTGGAGGGACACTACAGGTAAACATGTGTTTAAAACACATCAGTGAGCATCATAGAATGTGCTGGTTATACTCTTCATACCGTGTGAAAGTTATCAAAGCTGTGTTAAAACATGAGAAAAAAAAAGGTTACAGTAAGTTCTGACAGCTCTCACTGTATAGCAAAATAACCTAAAATGAAGTGGACAGGGAGTTGTTTCCTTTGCATGTTTTATAAGGTATAGAAAAGATCACTTTCATATTCTCAGAAACTACCCCCTGAAGATACATGGTTAGACACCATTTACTTCTAACATAAATGAGGTCAGTATCTGTAAGATGATCTTGGGAAAAGATTTTTATTCTAAGAATTTGCTCCTAACAAAAGTCATTTCCAAAAAGATACCCTAATTTTGGAGTTAAAGAAGTCAGCCATGTCTGTCATTTAAGAAAATATTCATATAGTTCTGCAAAAATACACTGACCTTTTTACACACAAAGACAGCAAAATGAAGTTTTGTTAGTTAAAACGGAAATTTTTACAAACCTTTGTCCCCCACCCACCTTCACTATCCCTCCCTCCCTTCCTCCCTCCCTCCCTCCCTCCCTCCCTCCCTCCCTCCCTCCCTCCCTCCCTCCCTCCCTCCCTCCCTCTTTTTCCTGCTCCCTTCCTCTCTCTCCTCCACTCTCTATCTCCCTTTTTCAAAAAGTTTGGTTTGACTAATTTCCTCATAAAGTCTGTTTTAAGTACTCTTCGATACCCACATTGTAAGGTCTCAAAGTTCTCAAGCTGTACCAGTAAATCAATAAACATGAAAATTTTTTTTAGGGGGAGAGATTTGCCATGGTATTTAAAAGACAAAGTCGTAAAGAATTTATTGGATCTCAGAGTCTCACTCTAACAACATATTCTCCCCAAAAGTTTAGGTGTAATGACTTGTAATTTAAAGGTGGACACAACTAGTGAAAGTATTTAACTCTTTTTTTTTCCTCATTTAAAATTCTCTTGATTGAGTTGGATCAGTATATTCTCAAGTGAATTCTACAGAAACTAACTTTATGACATGCCACTCCAAAAGGGTTTTGTAGTTAACTAAGTTCAAAAAATAGTCCAAAACTGCACTCTAGCTTGTAAATTCATAAAGGAATTTTGAATATGGAATAATAAAAACAGTACTGCCCCTTTAAAGCTTAATTTTGCTTGATTCAAAATTTTCTAAATCTCTTTGTTCATAAGACTGTCTAATAATATCACAATATACTTGTTTTTCATGTGATTTTTTTTTTTTTGGAAATTAATTGATCTCCTATTCTGAATTTCTAGAAAGTTCCTTTTCCAAGAAGGCTAGAGGAATTAAAGGGATTTTCAGATTGAGCAAGGCTGAGTCCTGCTGCTTTATTTACCCCAATTGTTGGGTTTGTTGTCTTCTTGTAAACAGCTACCAGTATAGTTGACATGAGGCCAGCTTAGGAATTTGGTTAATGTGATTTCTTTTTCACAGTAAAAAATGCTACCTAGGGGGTTGGGGATTTGGCTCAGTGGTAGAGCGCTTGCCTAGCAAGCGCAAGGCCCTGGGTTTGGTCCTCAGCTCCAGAAAAAAAAAAAAAAAAAAAAAAGGGTCTTTCTTAAAAGGCAAAAACAAAAAAAAGAGAATTTTTAGCCGGGCGGTGGTGGGGCACGCCTTTAATCCCAGCACTCGGGAGGCAGATCCAGGTGAATCTCTGTGAGTTCAAGGCCATCCTGGGCTACCAAGTGAGTCCCAGGAAAGGCACAAAGCTACACAAAGAAACCTTGTCTAGAAAAACAAAACAAAACAAACAAACAAAAAAAAATGCTACCTATATGTACAAGAATAATGCCTTTTTTTCCTTATGAAAGTTTTCACTTGGTCTGTAATAGCTTTATACTGCCATTTGACTATGTTTCTAACTCTTGAGAGGTCTTGAAGTATTGTGAATGTTTTCTATAATTGCTTTACATTAAAAATATAAAAACAGAACAAAACTAAACAAACCAGCCAATGACCATCATAGAACCTAATCCTGTAGGTTCCCCAGTTGTATGGGAAATACTCTGTCAAAGGCACAGGCTGAATTCATTTTCAAACACATAATTACTGAGTAAGTGCCATGTGTCCTGCTTTGGCTGACTTTTGGGGGACGCAGCTGTTAACCAGTGACCTCGAATACTGTTGTCATTGTATTCAAGTAGAACAGAGAACCAGCACAGAGCATTAAAATGTGAACATCTAATACAGTGTTGTAGATGGCAAAAAGAAGGATAGAAAGAAAGTGGATACAAAGAGATGGGCAGCTAAGGGGGGTGGAACAGCAATTTAAGATGGTGGCAGCATGGGCCTCCTGAGCAGTCGAAATTAGAATTGGAAGCAAACATCTGAGATCGGGGATGAATTAAGAAAACTGTAGCCCAAATTTATGTCTACACAGCTAGAATATTTTCTTCAGATTTTTCAGATACTTTTTAATAACTGAGGGAATTGCTTTATGCTTCTCAATTTTAATTATTAAAATATGCTATTATAATAAACAGAGTGAAATATTATTCAACCTTAAAAGGAGAGAAATTTGGGCATATGTGAGGGTATCTTGAACTCTCAGGACATTTTTCAAATGAAATAAGGCAGCGACACAAAAAACAGACCTTGTATGATCCGTCTTACAGGAGGCACTCAAAACAGTCGAAACAGCAGAGGTAGGACATGCCGTGGTGCTTACGGGGGCTGGGAGGAGAAGGAAGCAGAGAGTTATTGTTTAATGGAGATAAAATTTCAGTTTTAGGAGATGAAAAGAATTCTGGAGACAGATGTAGTAGTGAGCTATACATTGTAAATGCCTTTTAATAACTTTTAATTGTACATCTTAAACATGTTTAAGATGAGAACTTTATGTTGTATGCACTTTACTTGAAAAATTTAGGTAAAATATTTCACATGGTTATAAATTTTCATGTACTCATCTTCTCTAGCTGAATGCCTCATTATTTGTTTTTTGTATGTTATTTCATTTTGGGTAAACTCCTGTCCAGAGATGACCCATCTGTGATCAATATTTCTGATGAAATGTCAAAGACTGCCATGTGGGGGAACCTTCTGATTACTGCTGACAACTCAAAAGATAAGGAGTCACGCTTTCCTTCCAAAAGGTTTGAATTTTGAAATAATAAGGTTATATTAATGCTAATGATTTTATGGTATAAACTCACCAGGAAAGGATACTATTGGTTTTAATCAAATTTAGACTTTAGATATTTCAGAAACTTTTTCTAAAGGGAGAATGGCAATTTTTACAAACATTGTGTTTCTCAGTCTCTTCCTTTTAAATTAAAACTCACTCCAAAACTACCACAGTGGGGGGGAAATGGAGCTGTTATCGACCCCAGTGCATGACAATGTTGAACATTCATTTTGACCCACTCTTTCTTTGTGTGGTTTCATTGTATTTGCTCATCACACACTCCCCAGGACCACTGTGGGTGCTGGGCTGCATTCCCCACTCCCTGTTTCCTTTCGTGACAGTGATTTGGCACGTGTAATAGTCATTCTACATTTACTTGGTTTCTAGTTCCCGGTTTTCAAGTCCCTGACAAACTTCCCTAACCTTGTCCTGAACATCCATCCATTCTCATCTGTCTGTAGACATGTGAGCAGTCCTGTAGCTGTGTTGGTGATTTTAAGTGCATGCTGAGAGAAAAATATGTCTTTAAACAGTAAGGGAATCCTGGTATTTCCCCCTGAATTTTCCAGGACTGATAAATGAGTATGAATCTTAGCATGCAGCCATCTTAGATGCTGATCAGAAACAAACAAACAAACAAAAAACAACCCTGTGTTATGCTAGTTTTACTTCTCATATGAATGTGGTTGATGTTTGGGAATGGTGTAATAATGATATAATTTATTTTTATAACGTTACATTAACTTTTTCTACTTAATTTTTATATTACATTTTTTTTTGTCATAAGCTCCCCTTCCTAATCACTCTAGAAGCTGATTCCCTAAAGGTAAGACCTTTTCCCTCAAACCTATTCCCTGGTTGCATTTCCTTATGTTAAGTGGTGTCTTCTGGAAACCTGGTCAGCCTATGTCATCTGTGTGAGTTTTGGGGAGGCAAAAGGCCCGGAGAGTCTTGGACTCCAATCCAATGTAAGACTTATTTTTATGTTGTTTTATATCTACTCAGTTCTTTAAGGGGCTCTGAAGCATGAGGAAACATTTTTCCCTTAAAGTATACAAATGCATCACATGAAAAGCAGCAAAGCTTACAGAACCATTCTTAGCAAGTAATAGCATCAAATTTCTAGATTGGGTAAAGAAAATGTGTCCCTTTAATTTTGCAAATTACAAATATTGCTGGGATACACCCAAACTTGCAAGCTCCGTGAGACACAATTGGAGCCATGGCTAGAGAGAAAGACTACATTCATCTTGGGGGAAAACCTCTTGCTGCTAGTTTTTGTCACCCCAAAATGGCATGCTGCTTCAATGTCACCTCTGTAGCAAGCAGAGTAAACAAGACAGGGACTGTCCCAGAAGCTGGAGCGTCTTTCCCCCCTCTCCCCTACGTTTCCTCTTTCATTGCTTGACTAAATTCCTCTGATTGCCTGACTCTAAATTTCTCTAAAACTTATACCAAAAGAGGTTGATAGAGTTTCTTTATAGACTACTTCTACCAGTTTCGAATGGTGTCTTTGAACAGGGATTCAAAACCAGCATGTATTCCTTGGATAATTCCCTTGCAGTAACAATGTTCATTCTAAACATGATTTAGATTTCTTTCTTCAAAATTCTTGTCCTAGCCCCTCTGAATCATCCTTGCAGTAATTTTATGTCTTTGTCAGAACTCCTGAAAGAAAATCAGGGTAGTAAGGAGGGAAACTTGAGCCCATGGGCTCTGTCTGTGACTCTGTCACATGAAAATTTAGCATTTTTCCAATTTATTTTAAAATATGAAATCCAGGTTGATGGGCTCAAAGTAAAATGTCAATCCTGGGGACTGGGCAGAGAGTTTGAGAAAATCAGACTTACAGATGCTTTTCATTCTGAATTACATGGGTCCGTAGTCCAGACTCTTCCTGTTTTCTCTTTGTGTTGAGCAAAGGTTTTGTAATGTGATACTTTCTGTGATTCTTAAAGGAAATAGTAAAGTCAAGTGGTGCCCTTTACCAGAAAACCTAGTTATTTTAAAATCTTGCTCATAACTCATTTCAGGAGCAGACTGATTCTGGATAACAGTATAACATACTTGAAAGGTATCTAGTTCTAAGTAGACCATCATTCATATACTGGTATAATCATGTATTTCTTGGTTTTTTAAACATATATCCACACTGATCTTCAACCATTAAGAAATGAAAGTTCAATCTAGCTTTCTCTCTCCCTTACCCCCGGCCCCCCCCCCCCCCCCCGTGTGTGTGTGTGTGTGTGTGTGTGTGTGTGTGTGTGTGTTTGAGATATTGTCACTCTATAGCACAGGCTGGCCTTGAACCAGTTATGCCCCCAAACATATCGCTATGCCCAGCACTTTTCTTCACTATTTGATGTGATAATATATTATGTCTGTGAGTTGGTAGTCAGTGTCTTTCATCTTCACAGTAGTGGAAACTTTGGAAAAAAAAGGAAGTGGCTTCTAGAAACCCTAAAACCATCAATATTTTTTAGCGGCGGTACCCTTCCAAAGCTACTGCTTTTCCTTAGCATCTGTTGAAAACAGTGAACTATAACAAAGGAATTCTGCCCATTTGCTGGATAACAGACAACTCACTTGTCAAAACAAAAAAGGCCTGAAGATGAAGTCTCTTGTGACCCAAGCAGGTTCTATACAGACTTTGACCCACCTCTCTCTCACAGTTCATTCCCATTTTGTTTCTTTGTATAGTATGTCTCGGGAAGCTTAGTTGCCTGTGCAGTGACGTTTAGGACAGTGATATCTTATCAGTTGTTTTGTTCATATTTTGTTTTTGGAAATACCATATCTAGTTTGACTGGAAGTAGAAGCTAGGCATTGACTGCAATTCCCGCTCATCTTGAGGATGACAAGCTCCTCGAGCATCTGTTTTTTTTGTTTTGTTTTGTTTTTTGTTTTTTGGGTTTTTTTTTTTTTGTTGTTGTTGTTTTAAATGGACTTGAATTTATCTTTACCTTTTGATTGTCTTGCTTGGTAACTAACAAGAAACACATAAACTATAAAATTCTAATAAATAGCTTTCAAATTTAACACTTAAAGTCCAAGAAAAAAATGTGAGATGAAGATTGGATGTCAGCAGTCAGCATTACAAGCAACCTATATCTTGTACTTGTAAATACTCTTTCAAGCAAGTAAGAAGTGATAGGACACTAATCCTCCTAAAAAGCATTAGGAAAATTATTTTCCTATTTTCTAAGTATACTGTGTAAGAATGATTTTTTTATAAAACAGTGACTCCAATGAAATACCTCTTTAATCACACTAAATACTCTGTGAATCATTTGTATCCTACAGAAGAGGTGATTGCTTAAGCTGGTGCTGTAAAATGTTGCAGCCAGTAGTGGCTAAAATTTGTACCTTTGCTCTGAACAGGTTAGCTAGTGGACAGCCTGGCTCTTCTATGACTGTTCTACCTTGAGTTGTGTTACTTGTGTGTGGTTCCTATGTATCAGCTGCTGTTAATAATCTCAAGGATTCCCTCTCTTCACATATATTTTACATTTGCAAAGTTGATCTCATAGTGTACTTGTTATTTCATAATTTTTAATTAGCAGTGTGTGATTAATATTTTACAAACCATATTTAACTGTAAAATCATATACTACTTAGTTATAATATAATTTCTTAGTTTCCTCCTGTTACATACTTAGACTGTTTCCATTTTTGTTTGTTTTGATTTTTAAAAGATTTGTCATCATCATCGTCACTACCATCATCACCACCACCACCTTAATCATGATCATGATCATCATCACTATTATTGAGACAGGTTCTCAGTATGTAGTCTGACTGGTCTGGAATTAATTTGTAGACCAGGCTGGCCTAGAACTCACAGAGATCTGTCTGCAAACTCACAGAGATCTGTCTGCCTTTGACGCCTAAGTTCTGGGATCAAAGGTGTGTGCTACCATGCCTGACTCAATTTATATTACTTTTAATTATGTGTATGTGTCTATGTGTAGGTATATGCTTATGAGTGCAGGTGCCCAAGGAGGCCAGAAGAGGGCATTGGATCCCTTGGAACCTGAGTTACAGGTGGTTGTGAGCTACTTTATGTGGATGCTGGAAACCTGACTTGGGTTCTCTGCAAGAACAGCATCTACTCTAATACTCTTAGCCACAGAGCCAACTCTCTAGCACCTTGTTTTGCTTTAAAAAAAAATTGTTTGTTTTTTTGTTTGTTTTGCTTTTTTACAATAGCGTCTTACTAGGTAGGCCCCCATGGTTTCTTTTTTTAATAATAAAATAATTATAATTTATATTATTGTATAATATATAGTAATATTGTAATTATATAATTATACATGATACAATACATAATTATAGCAGAATGTCATTAGGAATCATTTTATTGCTGTGTTTTCTTTTGAACAGTAGTGCTTAGTTTTAGCCTAGGTCCCTGGGCTATCTAGTTTTGGTTCCTGATCACCCAAGCAGTGTTGGGTATGGGATTCCATCCATATGGGTTTGAACCTTCAATCAAATCAGATATTGGTTGGTTACTTCCACAAGCTTTGTGCCATCGTTCCCTAGCATATCTTTCAGAAAGGATATCATTGTAGATCAAAGATTTTGTGGCTGGATTGGTGTTTCTGTTTCTGTTTTGGTAGCTTGCAGAGAGTACCTTCCTGTACTGAAGATGCTAGAATGTAGGTGTGAAGGCTCCATGTAGGCACCAGCTTGATTTCCTCTTGTTCAATGAGTTGCCTCCACAGCTTCTCATATAGTTTGACAAAAACAGGTCTCTCAAAAATCATGTTTACTGCATAATCAGTGAACAACCACAATGCTTTATAAAATGGACTCCTAGGAACATTTCTTGCAGTGGTACCTACAAATGCTAGGAAAGGAGCATTTTCAGTGATCTTAAAATATTTTTATGAATTCTTTGAAGATTTCATACAATATATTTTGATTATATTTGCTCCCCCTTTCCCACAACTCCTTCCTGATCCACTCCCATTTCTCTATCCTCCAACTTTGTCTTCTCCTTTATTTATTAAGCCATGGGACTCTTGTTTGTGCTGGGTGTGGGGTCAATCCATTGATGCATGGATGAACTGCCAGGACAGCTTCCTGCTCCTACTCTTTACCTTTCCTCTGTCCTCTGTACATTCTTCTCCTACCACGGAGTCTCCTTCTGTGCTGTGATTCCTTAGTTCTTCCCCTAACTACTTGACAAATGCTTTTCAAAACAATATTTGAGTTCTGTGGAAGAAACTTCCTCATAGATTTCTCAGCAGCATGGCAATAGTGGTCTACTTTTTGCTCATTCTTAAACTGTCACTTTCTTATTTTTATGTTTTGTTATTTTACTTTTTGAGATTATAATATGATTACATCATTTCCCCCTTCCGAATCCTTTGCAAACCCTTATGTACTTCTCTCTCCCTGCTTGCGAATTTCTAATTCATGGCCTCTTTTTTCATTAATTATTATTACATACATATATATGTACATACATATATATTTCTAAATAAACAAATGCAACCTGATCAGTCTGTATAATGTTACTTGTGTGTATGCTTTCAGGACTGACCAACAAAGATAATTTTATCTACTGTGTATTCCTAGATCTTCTCAGAATACCTGATATTTGTTTATTACAGTAAGAAATAATACACATATGATATGTTTGTTTAAATGAAAGCTTAGTTGATTGGTACTTAGAAAAATAGATGTAATAAGAAACCCAGAGAGATCATCTTACAGTTAGAAAATCCAAAGAAAGCATTTTCATAGAGGTTTGAGCTGATTATAATACTTCTGCCTCCCCAAATTATTTTAATGGTTATAAAATAGTCAGTTAGTAAGTTATATAAAACAACAATATAATTAAAGCAGATCAGGAAGAGGCTTATAGTTAGGATACAATATCCTATTTTCCAAAAGACAGATCATATTAGAAACAGGAATACCAGAATCAGTATTCTTGAAGTGAGCTACAAGAAGACTCAGAGGCCATCTGGTCCAAAACTCAATTTAGTGTTGAAGAAACCCTGTCTCAGAGAGATTAAATCACCTAGGTTACATGCCTCACCCTTAGCTCTGGGAGCTGAGAATGGGTACTCCACCTGTACCTCCACCCCACTCTGTTGGACTTCATCGGCTTTGTTTGACAGAAGAGGTGGGGACAAGTGATGTCCAAGGACAAGTTAATTTGAAAAGCAGAATAGCAGACATTTGTCATATAAAAGGAACTTAAAGTAGAAAAAAGTGAGTCATACAGATAGAGAAGTTAAAAATACAGAATTAAGGCACTCAACACATCATGTGCACACTGTCATCTCTTCTCATGGAAGGAGAAAAGAAAAGGGAAAAAAGTTGCTTTGCTCTGACCTGTAAGGAGTATGTGCTGAGAAATGTGGCAGGCATAAACCCGGGTGCCATAGACACTCGCTCACACCAGCTCTCAGCACTGGCAGCGTGCCACAGATGGCAGAAGCTCCGGCACTTCTTACCTGATGGCGCCGGGTGGTGGTGACAACTGAGAAGGGCTGTTTCTAGCTTGAATTGGAGAAAAAACAATTTTAAAAACACACTCTTAGAATATGTTTAAGTTATTGACCACTAAGAAAGATTCTCCGGAAACCCCAGAGAAAACATAACTTGGTTCCTTTATCACCCAGAGAGCTGTTGTAAAACCAAGAGCGTTACCACCTTCAACTATTTCATAAATGAATATTAAGGGCCAAAGTTAACAGTAAAAAAGTATGTTGATTCTTCCAGTTCAGGGTCTCAGAGGCTGAGTGTAGATTGTTCTTTATGCCATAATTGGGGGGCGAAGCAGAGAGCCCTCCAGTGCGTTGGATTTTGCCAGTCACCGGAAGTACTGAAGGAAGGAGTGTGGTGCCCTTCTGGAAGCATATACTTTCAGGCTAAGCTTCGTTCATTTGAACACTATATGTGAACTCTCTATGAAAACTTCTATGTGAGAGAAGAAGCACAAAATGGAGAAAATAGTGCAGATGACTCAACAGAAATGCTAGTTACATTATCCACACAGCCGTCGTTGAAGTCAAGTGGAAGATGAGATTAAATGGGCTTCTGAGGTGTGAGTTTATTCTAGAAAGAAAGGAAGCTTCATTCCTCTACTGGGTAGTCTGAGGCTTTACCTATAAACACAGCACAGGTATGTGGAGAGCAGTGAGCTGTCCTCTCAGGCAAGAAAATTTGTGTCTGCACTCCCTACCAAGACATCTCCCTTACCAAAGATCAAGGTCCAGTCCAGGAAAGGAAAAGCCATTTCCAGCAGAGCCTGGAAAGCCCTTGGGCAGCACCTTGTTCTGTCATTTCAAGTCTTATGCTACCTTAACGTGGAGCATGACTGGCATTTCCACCAATTATCGATTATTCATTTGCTCAGATGAGGACTGTGCATTAATCCTGCATGCTTTTAAAACTGTGTGGAAATGCCTGTTTTTCGTTTCTCAGTGTGTCTGTTTTTGAATTTCCCCCTCTCTGCAGTTCTTGATTTCTAGCTCACAGAGTGCAGAGGCTTTCATTGCTGCTGTGTATCTGTGTGGCAGCATGAGAGAGCAATGCCTAAGAACTCTTTGATTTCTTTGGGGTTGATGGGTTTTGTGTCTGAAGAAGCTGGATTCTAGTGGTAAATTTCTCCCTTTTTTTTTTCCTCCTCCCCTTTAGCATTGAAAGTGGAAAAGAGAAGAAAGCTGCCTCAGGGAAAGGTGTTGACAGGGAGACTTGTCTATGACTTGATCTTCAATTGATTTTTTACATATATATGAGAAGAGTGTCACAATTATTAATAAAACTGCTTTGATCATGTATTGTAAATCCTGTCTCCCCTCCCAAATCCACCTTCATACTGTAAGTAGTGCAACGCTTGTTTTGTTTCTGTGTTTAACCTCTGAGCAGTGTGACCCCCTTGTGAGCAGATACACTAGCTAATGCAAGAGTGCCCCATGTTACCACCGATAGACATTCACCAACACAACATTCTCACTGTCATCGTTATGAGAACAAAGCTTTCTTAAGAAAAAAAAAAGTCATATTTACCTAGTTTGTATTTTCCTACCTTAGTAACCTCAAGATACCTGATAATTTTATTTAGAAGAATTTTGAAAGGTAGTTTTACTTTTTATTTTTTATGCCTTAGCATTAGGGACTTGTTTTGAAAGACCCAAATCAAAAGGCTACCTTGAAAGCATTTTTAACAATTGTATGTATGTATTTCCTGACTTAATATGATGCATTTAATACTTAATCTCTAACTGACACTTCAGGTTATCTGAGAAAGAAACCTGTTCATACCTTCTTAAAAGTCATACGCAAGAGAGTCCTGTAGTGCTTGCTTAGAACTCAAGTTGTAGCCATGTGGTCAAGTACAAGGCTTCTATGAAATGCTTTAGAGATATTTGAAGAGTTTTGTGAGATTTTTTTTTTCAAGTCTTTACCAGAAATGTGCTATTGACTTTCTCTCCCATTGACAACAGTTGCCTCCCAGATACACCTATGACATACACACTTATGGAATGCCACATGGTGAATCATTGCACATGAAATGCCAATCCCTGTGCAGCTGTTCTGCTGATAATGGACACGCACTGCTTAGTATTGGTCCCTATCATGTTGTCGTGTAAGAACAACGGGTCTCCAACTGTAATTGTTTTTTGCAAAGTTCTTTTCCACATTTTAATTAAATGCATGTTGTGGAAAACAATCTTTGAACTAAAATTCAGATTCTGTTAGAAAAGGTTATGTAAATATTTCAGTCCATATGAAACCAACTTTACTAAGCTTATTGAAACAGGAAGGAAGTGATGGATTTTTTTGAGTATTACTAAATATAAAGTTCATTTAATTTTAGATGAATGTGAGTTAATAAAAATGAAATCTCATAGGATTCTTAGTTCCTAAGGATTATCAATAATTGACATCCTTATAATCTTTCAGTTTCCAAATTTAGAAAAATTCAGAGCCCTGTGGCTTTTATAAACTATATGTACTCTATGTAAATGCACATAATTGGACAAACTCCTCTGTTACTAAGTGAAGAACAGCAAAGCCTACATTAACTTTGACATTTTGATATCTTTTGAAACAAAAATTTCTCACAGTCTTTTCAGGAGCCATTTTTAATGCAATATGAGCTAAATTATGAGAAGAATTTGCAGTTAGTAAAGTTTGTATTTATAAATGGTAAAGAAAATGCAAAACTCTGTTCCAAATGTGCTGCCTTTGTGTATGTTGTAACCTGACACTCCAGCTAAACATTCTCACTATTTATGATTTAGCAGGTCAATCCCAAAGCAGTCTCCTAGTGTTTCCATATAGTAGTACCTGTTCCGTTAAAAATGATCAGTGAATTAAAACCTTCACATGATCACTGGTTTGAACAAGCAATCATCCTATGAAATTCTGTATTTCTGAGTATTTTTATAGTAATTTTGTTCTTGTGTGAATTTTAATGATATCTCTATCTTAATCTTAATATTTTGAAATCACATAAAATATAAGAAAATGTAGTATTATATATTTACTCCTAATTTCAGATTCCTGGTCAAAATTACTGAATATCTTGAATGTAATTTATTGCAATGTTTAAGTAATGTGTAAATGTGACTAGGATATTGTGTTTTTCAAAACTAAGAAATGTTATGTGGAAATAAATATTTATCCTAATTAATTTTCATGCTTATTTTAAAGTGTGTCCTGTCTTTATTTTTCCTTCATATTAACCAATAAATCAGGTAAAGTATTTTAACGATCTAAATGAAGACATCCCGCCTGTTAAAAAACATTTGTGACATAAAACACTTCAGGAGGATTCAAACAACTTGAACTTTATGAACAGAAAATAATGAGAAGTGTGTAAGGATGCCCATGCTCCTCCCCCTACAGAACAGGGCACGAATAAGGTTCCCTCTGTGGGAAAGTGAAAAGCTCATTAGCAGGATCTGCACTATTAGAATTCATGAATTCCTGCTTTTAACCTGTGTGGGGAAGGCATTCCCTAAATGTGACCTTTCTGTTTGCTGTAGAGGTCAAATGGGACCACAATTCTTTTGTGACCATTTAGATTGTCGGGAAGACTGTGTTCAGAACTCTACCTGCTGATTAATATTTCTCTTGACTAGTAGGCTTGCTTGTAATTGCCCCTACTTGGGATGACTCAGATTCCTACCTACAGACATCCAGTTTGACCACCATTTGTTGAAGATACTGTCTTTTTTCCAGTGTGTATGTCCATAGGTGTGTAGATTTATGTCTGGGTTTTCAATTTGTTCCAACTGATCAATATGACTGTTTTTATGCTGATTCCTTGCTGTTCTTGTTACTATAGCTCTGTAGTACCACTCGAGACTGGGAATGGTGAGACCTCCAGCAGTTATTTTATTGTTCAGGATTTTAGCTATGGGGGTAATTCAGATTCAGAGTCTGATAGAGACACTCCCATGATGACTTACAGATCTTTCAAGATTCTCTTAGGTCTTAGGAATGAATAGTTATTCTGTTTCCTGTCTGCACTGACCTCTCTGTTTCTGTCCAGCTAAAGCCTATTCTCTCCTGAGTTGCTTTTATATCATTGACAGACTGATTTCTAACTTTTCAGTATGTCTGTCTTGTATATCCAGTTAAGGAAATAAAGTAAAATGCCATCTGGGTGGCTAACATCTATAACATCAGCATTTGGGAGACTGAGCTAGGAGGACTGCCAGGATTTTGAGGCCAGCCTGGGCTATCATGGGTTTATGATCAGCATGGTCTAAATAGAGCAAGTTGCTGTCTTTTAAATAATGAGATGGCAACCTTCTGAAAATTTTATGAAAGTCATATTGTCTCTAAGTATGCTGAAAGGTTGTGGTTAATAATCAGAAATGACTTGTGATTTTTCACTGGGCATATTGAGATGTTCTGCTTCCCTTCAGTCCTAATGACCTCATTTCCTCTTACTGTGGACTGAGCTTATATCTAGGTCCACTTCCTTTTGAGTGTGGAGTCATAGGCTTCTGCCAGGCAACCTCATTCCTCCATTTGTTTGATGGCAACGGTGGTGTCTTAGCCTTCCCTGTTAACTCTAGAGGGTCTAATTCTGTGCTCTTGTATTTACCCAGACAGCAAAAGTTGCTCCAGAAGCCTAAGTAAAATGCTGTTGTTATGAATGAGAAAGGATACATTACAACAGAGAACTCCAGCAGTGCATATCAGACACTACATAGATCTGGCACATGAGAACATGGGCATTTAAGGCCAGAATCTATGCAGTGTATGCAGCCACCAAGGTAGAAAAACAAAAAAAAAAAACAGCAAAATGTTGTGGCTAGGCGGAAAGAAGACTGGAAAGGAAGATGCTAGCCACTGCATATATATAAATCTCAGCCATGCAGCAGTTCTGAGGTAGGAAGGAGTTGAATTCAAAGAGTCTAGATAATGTTCCTTAAATACTATGCTTGTCATAACTGCTGGTTATTTTGCCCTGTTTGTCTGATTTCAGCTGAAGGGCACTATATCTCAAGCAGGAGGTGAGAAAGGATTTTGCTCATCCCTAATAGAATGTTCGCTTTGGTTCTTAGAAGCAGAATCAGATTGAGTACCATTTCTTCTCAATATACTGTACTTTCTTCATCACTCATTTCTCTGTGATAACAATAAAACCAAATCTACCAGTGAAATCCACTTTGGTGCTTACAATTCACAAAATTATGATTTGTATAGAAGTAACTTACAGAGAGGACCATCCCTTCACATACCTTCAAGTACCCTACTCTTCATGTCTCTGAGGATTCATGCAATCACTGATCAAAATATTTCTAAAACAACTATGTCTGTATCAACATATATTTGCTTTTCCCCTTAACATTCCTTTCAGTATGATACACAGCATTTACATTGTCCTGGATATCACAAGAATCTGGAGATTATATGAAGTATAGAGAAAGACAAGCTTCCATTTCTGTATAGTCTAAGCCACTTTACAGGAAATATTTGGAGATTATTGGATTTTGTTTCCTGTAGCCACAGGAGAATCTAGAACCAATCCCCTGTAGATACAGAGAGATAGAGCTAAGGATTTTGGTTGTTGAAGGGTTACACCATTGAATGTTGAATAATCCCACTGCCATGATGGATGCTTTTTAAGAAATTTCACAGGCTTGGAGAATTGATTTGGAAAGGCTATGTAGAGTAAAGACTTCTATTTAATTTGTTAACATTTATAGTCTATAACAGTGGTTCTCTACTTAGGGTCACAACCCCTTTGGGGATTGAATGACCCTTTCACAGGGTCACATTAGACCATCAGAAAACACAGATATTTACATTATGGTTCATAACAGTAGCAAAATTATAGTTGTGAAGTAGCAACAAATATAATTTTATGGTTGGGAGTCATTACAACATGAGGAATTGTATTAAAGGATCGCAGCATTAGGAAGGTTGAGAACTACTGCTCTATATGCATTGAAAGACATACCCTTTTTAATAGCAGTAAAAAATATTCTCTTATTAATTCAAATTCTTGGACTTAAATGTTAATATTGTCAGAGAAATATGACACAAAGAGAGATGATCAAATACTACTGAGCTTCACAATGGTCTTGTTAATACCAGGCTCTGAGATTTCTTATGGGGTAGCCAGTGATGTTGTGCTTTATCACCCCCATTTGTGTTTCATTCTCAGCCATCTGTATCCCCAAAAACATCCTGAATATATGCTTCAGGTCACTCAGGACGTATGTGAAAATACTGCTGAAATAACTGTCACAAAGTTGGCACAACAAAATTATCTTATTTTAGGAAAAAAAACATGCTTGTGTTTTGGTATGTTTCTTCACTTAGAATTTATTGAATCTTAAATATTGTACAAATCTAGTAGTCTTATAAGTCAGTATTCTCACTCCAACTTAGAGCAAAAGCAGTCAGTGCCAAGAAGTGGGACTGCTAATACTCTGATCAAGAAACACAAAGCCCAGAGCGACACAGACTGAACTTATCCTGCATCACGAACTGCTTCTCAATTCCTTTAGCACAGGTGCCCCTGGGTGCTGGTGCACTCTGAGGATGGTTAGTGGAGGATGGCTTCCAGAGGCTGCGTACGCCCATAGGAGACATGTCTATATATCTTGATGACAATGCTAGTTCTTGTGTGTTTCAGACTTACCTTTAAATTAAGTTTATCTATAATTCATGTCTCAGTTTCTTTATCTAATTTACAACTCTTATTGAACAGTAAAACTTGTCCTATGAGAGTCAAATAAAAACTGAATTTAGTCACATTATCACCATTTGAAACTCTCATTGCCTGAGAAAATGTGTGCTATGATATTTTTATTACTTCAGGCTCCAGAAACAACATATTTAGAAATGAAAGGAACAAAAAAATTCATGGCTTGGGCATTGTATAAACATTATAGAATCGTGAGAAATATTAATACAAAACCTGCATTATTATATAATGTGGTTTAGTGAAAGAACCCACAAAGAATATTTTCTATTTAATTTGCTTTTATGTTTTCATGCTGTCAGGAACATGTGTTACCTCTGTTCCTTGATCTAGGACCTTGCAGATTGGTCCTGCTACACAAGTGACTGAGCTATATTCAAAACAAGGATAATGGCCAGAAACCTACAGGGCTAAAGATCAGCAATGCTTCCCATGGAAGAGTGGGACTTGTGAGTTAATTAAGGTGAAATGAATCAGTGGCATGCCCTGGGAAAAGCAGCAAAGCTGATTTCACAGCCTCTGTACGTTGTTATCATGAATCTCTAATCTTATTTTTAGTTGATAGATGGTTTCCATTTCTGCCAGGCTTAGAGTTTATGCTATAGCTCACCTATGATAATTTTGTCTAGCAAATGGTCTCCATTTAAATGTGTGAAGTCCATTTTTAAAATGCAGCTGTTACAAATAATTGAAACAAAATATATTTTTTAAGTTATTCAAACATTGCTAAGTCAAATTCAGTATCGGAAATCTATGCTTTCTTTCTATTATATCTCCCCTCCCCCACCCAGAAAAAGACTGGAGACAAAACAAAACACAAAGCCCTGGAAGGACGCATCCACTAAACCATCAGAACTACCAAAATGACTTTGCTGAAAGTATTCATTCTCGTGCTTTGAACCTCACATGCTTCCCTGGATTAAATTAAATTGTCTTCCAGAGTACACAAATGACCATATTATTATTAATTGGTTTCTTAAAAGCTAAGTGTTAAGTATGAGAATTGAAATTTCATGGGTATTAGATAAACTCTTATGAATTATTTAACTTTAAACAGTTTTATGTATCTAAGTTTTTTTTTTAAAGCTGAACTCCTTCCATGTTTACAAGACAGTCTTGGATTTCTAACAAGTTAAACAAGAACCTTTGAACAAATGTGTCCATATGTCAATGCGGTTTAAGTTTGATTCAAGATGTAACCCATTACCTCTGAAAAATGGAAGCATATTTACTAAATGACCAGGCAAAATTCCAGTGTGTAGAATAGAAATAATAACACACAACATTCTCATTCATATTCCATTAAAAAGCCAATGAGGTTAAAATATTTTAATTAACATGCTCAAGGAAATGAAGTAAGAACTGATGCAAGTATTCCTTCATGTTAGAATTTGTGACACAAATATTTTCAACTTTTAACAGGGCAAGTCGATATGTTCCAAGCTGCCTCTTCTCACTCGGAAACATCGGTGATTTTTTAAAAGCACATTTGCAATGCTTTCCCATCACCCTGACTGTGTTTGTGTAGCACCTATAGCCATAACTGGCACCTGGGGCCCTTACATTGCTGGCAGTTTCCCTTGCATTTCTTTGGAGTCTATTCAACTGCTGTGGTTTTACTGAGAAGTCAGTGCTTTGCATATATGATTTCCTGAGACTGTTTGAATAGTCTTTCTCAGAAAACTGTGCCAGTCTGGCAGTGAACAGCACTTCTCAAGGCGAGCTGACAGTAGCCTGATTGGGTTGGTGTGCTTGGACCTGGGTTTCTAGTCATACTCTGTGATCTCCTCTCCCTGTCCCCGCTTCTCTCCTTGCTGCCCTAATGACATCATTGCCCACATCTTGTCATCCCCTTAAATAAGAGAACAAGATTTGGACTAGTCTAGTAAGAAAAAAAAAAGAAATTCTTCTCAGGAAATCTATGCAGAACTCTTGTAAAAATAATTTATATTTGTTGTTTCAGCAGCTGATGTGGAAATAATTTTAAATGATAAACAAAACAGAGTGAAAAATCCAAATTGCTGTAAGGTAATAATCTGTTGTGAAGACAGACATTCTTACTTGGGACTGCAGGTATGAAACTGGAAAGTAGCCTGAAATTTCTCGATGAGAGCGTTATTAAGATCGTCATCTTGACAGTGCAGTTTTGAGATAATGAGAACAAATGTGTTTTTAAATAAGCTACGGGAGCCTTGCTGTGCTACTATAAGGAGAAGCACTGTTGGAGGAAATGGCTCATGTGGGTATAGATATGCTGGTGAGCCATGCTGCTAGCGATCCCATGGTCTTCATCCGTATACCACTGGAGAGAGAAAGAGGTCAGAATTAGGACGTCAGCTGTATTTTAAAAGGAAAAAATTCAAATGAGCTCTTGCGAGGTGTTAAATGGGAAAGGTTGATAAACTGAAGTGTGGTCAAAGACGGTGTCTAGTTCTTCCCCAGAGCTTTTCAAGGTATGTTCAGTTCTGAAGAAGTCTCTGGTCCTCTTTTTCAGGTACTGAGAAAATCCACTGTGCATTTGGATTTACTGCATGGGGCTTTAAACATAGGTATATTCTAATTAAAATACCCAAATCAACTTTCAAATGTAACTCAAAGGTCACTTAAAACCTCACCATAAATGGTTTATACCCATACTATTTTAATGGGTACTAGCAAGTATCAAATTTCTCTACAGTTGAGTATGTATTAAAATAAATAGTTTTTAAAGCAATTTTTTCCAATATAAGTATCTTAATGGCTAGAAAAATCAGTATAAATATTAAAGTGTTATACACACACACACACACACACACACACATATATATATATATATATATATATATATATATATATATGTCAAAAGTCAAATGTATTATTTACCAACAGTTAAATTTTATCCTGGAAATTAAAAGCTCTGTCTGTGTGACACTTATGTAGAAGGAGTCCCCAACCTGAAGCAAACATGCATAAACTAATACCTTACTAAATGAATGGGAAAGCACTGCCAGCCTAGTGCATATTACTGAGACAAAAGTTAATTTTAAAATCATGCCTCGAGTATTATATGTTTTTGCTTTAAGTAGTGAAAAATTAAACCTTGACCTCTACTGAGAATCTGGTCCAAAAGATATGGCAGGTTTTCTAGCCTACGTCTAGACAGTGGGCACTACTGGAACTGAGCACACAGCGAATTATGTGTTAGAAGGAGGGGGGCAGTGTTTTCTAGACAAAACAAGTAAGAAAGCTGTGTTTTAAACAACAGTATTATTAGTGCAAGGCATGTTGTGTGTGTGTATGTATATATATATGTACATATATATATATATATATATATATATATATATATACATACACATATATATTGTTTCTTTTTGACCTGAAAAATTCTAATATAGAAGACTCAATACCCCCAACATTCTCTGCATAGGCAAAGGCAGCCCAGTAGTTTCTGATTTTATAAACAAGCCTAATTGCTTGTTGCCTGCAGTTGTTCAACAAAAGATAGTGTAGCAATCACAAGAACCGTAGCATGCTGATTATTAATATCCCACTGTTGTTAGGATGGCTAGTAATCATAATAACAGAATGGCTTTTACATTTCAGCTATTATCATGCTGGTTTCACTTTAGAATTACTCTGCCACACATTTACGGAATAAGTGATTACTTTCAAATCAAAACAGGGAGAGACTGAACCATCACAGGAATAGAAGAATGGTGTTTTGACACTCCCAGGATATGTAATACTGTGTTTCTCAACCTCAAACTGTCTAATATTTACTCTGTGTATGACTCAAGGATATCACATCTCCAACTTCACACTGGAATGAGAAAGCCCTCTTCAGTCCTATCTTCTCAGAAGTCTCTGGGAAAAAGTAACCCCTGAAGAGGAAACTAGACCTCCCAGATACTTGGTTTTCCCCTGAACAAAGTCTTATTATACCATTGCTTGGAAATCCACGCCAGCATCCACCAGGGCTTTGGAGATCTGAGCTGACTGCTGGAAGTGAACATTATCTGCAGGAAAGAAAGGGAACAAGCAGCCGTAAACAAATAGCTAATAGCCTCTGGAGCGTTGGGCTACTGAGGGGAAGCAGAGAAGACAGTGACTGAAGTTCTAGGACTCAGCATCCCATTTAGTCCAAGACAAGTGAGTTGTGGAAAGCAACACTGTTTTATTGAAGTAAATGTAACAGTCTTGCCCCTCATGCTTTTGTTTTGTCAGTAGTGAAATTGCAAACCTGTCTGTGATACTAAAAAGTCTAATTAACTGAAACTCACCATCTGCTGTTCCATGAATAAGGAGGTACTCAACTTGTTTAAAATTTTCAGCTCTGCTCATGACTGTTGAATTCTGAAATTGGGAAAAAGAATGTCATTATTCAAAAAAGGATCTGCCATAACTGATTTTTCACTTCAGTTTACAAAATAAAATGTTTTCAGCTGGGGCCCCCTTTGATACAAAATATAGCAAACCGATATTCAAGCAAATGCTGTCTCCATGCATGGCAGAATGCACAGCATGCCCCGTGCCTGGGAGACAGGACTGGAAAGGAAGAATGCCACATCTTCCCTGCACATGTAAGAAGAGGGCACCTGTCCCCTAGGCTGCACGCAAAACCCCTTGGGTCCCAGATCACAGATTGGCTGTGTCCTATGCATTAGCAGAGGGCAGAGTCTCATATTAGCAATGTATGTTCCATGGGTTTCTGCTGTAGTTCAGCCAAAAAGTGTATTACCATAGCAACCATGTGTCACATGGTGCCATACATGCTACATTTCAAAGAGCCTGTACATAGCATTTGCAACTAAACATACTCTGCAATATGTCATGTGAACTTTGGTCCACATTGCTAGGTTCTAAATGAAAAGCAAACATTACCTCTGTGGAAACAGATGTTTAAAGCCTAAGCAAGTGTAACATATGGGAGGGGAAAAGGTGAAAAAGATCAAGGGTGGCCTCAGAAAATCAGTGGGTGTTTGGTACTTCCTTGTTTTTAATATTAAAGAAAAATGGTGCTGTTAAATTTTATTCCCAAGGCAGCCAGGGTGCCAGGATGAAGGGTTAAAAGTTCTGTCTCGTGGTCTGAGTCATCTAGGGGCTTCTACAATAAGGGTCAGAGGTCTTGGATGAAAAAAAAAATGAAAGCATAGGTCAGATTTAAATTTAGGACCAGTTGCAATGTTGAGATGAAGGGGAAATACCAGCTAGAGACTGGGAAGAGTGAGTCTGCTTTGTTGCCTGGAGCGGGTTCAGTAGGGAAAAGGGCAGTGACATCTCCATGGGCTCAGAAGCAGCCACCCGGGGTCTGCATTTCAGTGACACCTCTATCTACAAAACCGGTGCACACTGGATACTTGTGCTGGGAGTCCTAGTGGTCTGGCCAGAAAGGTATGGAGCTACAGTTACATGCTCAAGTCTAGTCTTCGGTTTCAATACTACTGAACTTTGCAACTGGAAACATACATGCTGCCCTCTTGAGTCCTGATTTCTGCAAAATGAGAATAAGAATAATTCCACTCAGGAGTCAAGAGACATGGTAGAAGCATTGTTTAAAGTAAGTTGTTGATGCTGACTGAAAATTCTGTGACACAGTATTTCTGGAAAGTGACATACTGTCTACAAATTTCAGTGCAGTTGCCCAAAATGTTTCCATCGACTAAAACTCCTAGGATCATCCTGGACCGGGTAGCTCCAAGTAAATGCCCCATCCTGTCTATGCAGGCTAGTTCCTGCTTAACATTATATGAAATTTCTGACCCAAATTGAGAATTTATTCACAAACTTATCAAATAAACATTGCAACTCATTAAAAGTTGTTCTTTAATGTAATTTTAGGGAAACTTTCATCTAATGGGATGTCCTACATGTATCTATCCATTCCGAATCCATCTATCCAGCATGCTTGCAAGCATGCCTCTGTCTATCACAACATTACCACTTTTATTTGTACAGCCATTCATTTTTTATCTAGTCAAACAACATTCATTTATATTCAATTAAATAATAAAGTCCATAAGACTTGCTTATAATTGTTTATTATCATTAGCATGTAATATATAGCTAAATATTTACCAACTCAATAAGTAAATGAAATATAATTAAGTTTGCTTTTGCAGAGTTGAGTGGAAGTGGAGTAGTCAGAATATAATATTCTCATTCTGCAATTTATTAAGTCATTGCGCCCACTTCCAACTGCTACACCATGGCAGTAGTAATCCTACCTACCATTCCTTGAGCATTTCCTCTGTGCTAACTAACCATCTTGAAGGAGCCAGGAAAGCCAGTCAAAGTCTCACACCTGTGTGACACAGGTCTCTGCCAACCCTGCACTCTATATGAGGAGACAGGTTCAGAAAGTAACTTTGTACCCCAGCCCATCCCTAGGAAGTGTCAAAACTGAACCAAGTCTGGGAAAAACTCCTTCCTTTTCTGTTTCTGTCTTATCTTTTAAAATTGCAAAGGACGTATGATTGTCTTCCAGCAAAGGAACGGTGTGAAATAAAATGTTAATTAAAAATCCTGGAACTTGAAGTACGTACTAGTGGGCACTCTGGGTTCTGAGCCACAGTGGTCTGAACAACCCTGTAAGTGGTGAAGGGTGTCTTTCCCATTGGCAGGTGGTTTACCTCCTAAGATAGCACAGAACTTTGAGCAGTCCTCTGTCCTCTAAGAGAAGCCAATCAAATCAAACCATCCCAAATGGCATTGTTACACATCTGATGTAGCTGGAGATGGAAAGGTGGGGTTAGAAGACCCAGGACTCATTCTGAGTTGCAGAGCCATGGCCCCGTAAGGGACCTGCACAGTGATCTCTTCCCCCCAGTCATGGACTCAGCCTGGGCTGACTTCCTGCCGCCTTGTTTCTGCACAAGCTCAGTTCCACCTTTTTCTCACAGACGATAATTTCCTTGAACCACCAGACCTGACCCAGATACCCAACTGTGTTGCCTCACCTCACCTCCGGCAGCCCCATGGGCTTGCCTTGCTTGGCAGCGTGAACAGCAAAAGCTGCTCCAACCACCTCCCAGTGCCATGAGATGGAGAAATGTCATTGAAACATAGAGTAATAGTTAGGAGGCATATAAATACACAGGACAGTTAGCAAGGAATGTGATAACTACTGGAGTTTGGACCAAAACAGTTTCTGGCTGCCTTTTTTTTCTTAAATGGAGTGAATACAGGCTGAAAGAAGACAATTTTTATAAACAAGTAAAACCCTGAGCCTAAGATAAATGTTGTGATGTACACACTGTAGCTGTGATGAACTAGACATGGTGAGAAATGCAACATACTGAGAAAAAGACGAAAACTGTGATAAAAGTGTCATGATGCAAATTGTTTTACATTAACAATATTACACTACAAAGAAAGAAAGACAAATACTTTAATGCAGCAAGAGAAAAATAAAACAAAAGCTTCCCCTGCAGTTGCAAGGTAAGTGTGCCATTTCAGCTCACGTTTCCCTGCTCATTGGGAGAAGCCTCCAAAGGGACCTTTCGATGAGAGAGACAGACAGCTGCTAGAAGCACACCCTCTTCGGGGCTTTCGGTGCAGAAAACAAACCTCCACCCCAAATGCAATGATGTCACTTTGCCTCTGGACCCACCGGTGAGTGGTTCCCTGCTGGACTGTGCGATCGGGCTTCTCTATTAAGACTCTCTGGCCCACTGTATGGCACACTTCAAGCTGTGGGGGAAACATGCAAAGCCAGCATAGGAAATGCATACATTCCTCCAATATATGATTAATGATTGGGAAGATATTAATTACACTATTTTAACCCACCCAAATTGGATGATCCCCTATTGCCTATCCATGGAAACAGAAATAAAAAAGGAAATGGATGACTAAGTTACAAACCGAATAGTCTATCACCAAGGACTAAAAAGGAAGCTCAGAGTGATAAATGGGCAAGGATGCAATGGTGGTGCAGTTGGCATTCTCCTGAGGCTAGAAACTTCCGGAGAGCCCTGCTGCCAGCAACAGTCTGGCAGAGAGAAGTGGAAAGGATTGGTCCAGTGGCAGTGCCGATTCCACAGCATCTCTGTGAGGAGCTTTTCCTTCGATCCCCAAGAAGAACCATCTGTGGCTGCTTGCTGGATCATGCTGGCTCCTCAGCTACCTTCCAACAAATAAATCTTTGTATTTTTGAAATAAAAGAAGGAGCTGATGAGAGTAGGGAAATGCTGTGGGAAACAGGAGGTATAACAATTTTCAAGCTACCCCTCATGCCATCTACAAAGCAGAAGGACAATTTGCTCCCTGAAGAGAAGGATGGTGGCAGCTGCCATGGTTCCAAAGCTTCCTTCATGGCAGGTGTGGGGGGTCTTTTATAATCACTTCTGTGACTCTGGGAGGCATATATGGTTACTCCCATTATTTAGAGGAGGAAATTGAGGTTCAGAGAGGGAACATTGACTTCCTCAAGCTCAAACTTCTAGAAGTCAAGAAGCAGACTTTCAGTGCAGGTCATTTGAACTCCAAAGCTCAAGTCCCTCTCTAGCATGTTCTATGGTCACTTGACATCACAACTAAATACTCATTACCATCCACAGGTCCTGTAGAGGGCAAGCAGTCACTGGGTCTAGAGGATAACAATTTAGCAGACTTGGTCAGCTATTGCCTTGGGTTTAGTGGCTTACTCTGGATTCTCCTCCTGTGATCAATGCTGTATGAATAACATTAAAGGGTGCCATTTGGGAGGATCATCATTAATACCAAGCAGAGGGCACAGAAAACATTTAAGAAAAACTGAATCCAACCCCCACTAAATAAGATGTTTTACTTGTGTACATCTATCAAACAACTGTACCCATGAGTTGCCAAGGAAAGAGCTCCCATCAACCCCAGACAGGGGGCTCTACCTCAGTCCTCACAAGCAGCACTGGCTGCTTTAAAGATCACACAGCAGTCAACATTTTATCAGCACTCCACAAACAAGTTAAGGTTTGGCTTAAATCTGAAGGTCTCTCTCCCTTTGGCATATTCTGGG
The DNA here is from genome assembly GCF_049852395.1 of Peromyscus maniculatus bairdii. Classification (NCBI taxonomy): domain Eukaryota; kingdom Metazoa; phylum Chordata; class Mammalia; order Rodentia; family Cricetidae; genus Peromyscus; species Peromyscus maniculatus. The sequence goes on from NC_134855.1 coordinate 40,180,534, forward strand.
ATAATAGAACAAATGTCAAATCAGTACAAGATGGCATATTTACAAAATTGCACCCTGTTTTGCATAACCTAACGATGCAGCAGTTCTTAAGGATTGAACGTTTCAAATCTGCTAGCAGAAGACTGCCAAATCTATGACTGTTTCATACACTTGCCAAAAGCCTATCAAATTTTGAGCAAAATGCAAAATAAATCTCCTCTACAAGTTAAATCAGCCCTTCTGTGTGTTCCAGGCTGCCCTCTCCTCTTGGCAGCAAGGCTCAGGACTGGGGCCCCACTCCTCCTGGCCTTGGTCTTCTACTTCTCTGTTTATTCACAAGACCATCCCTTCCCAGTCTATGTCCTGTCGTATTTATTGGTCACCATTTGGTCTGCTCTTCCCAAAGCTCTCATGCAGATCTCATCATGGATCTTTCTCAGAGGTCCCAGGAAGCCCTTCTCCTGGTCACGGTCTATCTGCCTTGTTGCCCCTTCCTCTCTTTGTAATCTGTTGAGAACCTCTCTGCTCTTCCTCATGTCTTCTCCCTTCCTTCTTTCCTGGCTCAGATAGCATCCTCTTCCTTTTCAAACCCTCAATGTCTATACATTGCTTAATATTTTAGTGCCTCAGTTTCCCTGTCAATAAAATGGTGGTAATTATCCTGATTCAGAGTGTTTCAGGGAGACTTGAAGCTGAAAATATATGTAATCTCTTAGACTAGAGTCTAGATATACTAACACATTAGATGAATAACAATTGAGGCTGAGTGGGGGGGGTGAAATTCTAGATTTTGGCTCCCCCTCTTCCCCTTCCTTCAGGCTTCTGACACATAGATTTCCAGTCTCCATTGTCACAATTTAGAAGTCTCTCGTCTTTTTCATACACATTGGATATTATATAATGTTCAAGTTAATGTTTTGCTACCCTTTAAAAAATTATCTTCCCCATGTTTTTCCTTTTTTCTTCTCTCTAAAAAATAAACTTTTGAACAAATCAAATGCCAGGCACTTTGAGTGGATGAACGAAAGTCTCTTCTGTGTTCGAGCCTTACAATTCTGACTACAGATGGGCTTTGAGAAATTCTTCACCCATGGGGTAGGCTCCCATTCCTTGAGGTGTGGTTACACTGCTGCATGCTTGTGGCTAATGGTGGTAGAGTTGCCTCCTTCGTTGTCTGAATTCTTTGCTTAAATTTGTCATCATTTCTCTCTGTTGTGCATGGAGACTATGTAGAGAAGATCTGTCCACCAAATGACACTGTTCATCAGCTCAGACTTCTCTGGGACCAGCTCCTTAGGGGTTCCTCGTTGAGGTCCTTGGAGTCTTTAAAAGAGTTCCTGTCCTGCCACTTGGCCATAGGTGGGTGGCAATCTTCAAACAGTCTTATGGAATCACTGCAGGTGTCACTGAATTGAGTCCCAGGATCCCCTAATCTTCATAGCAGCTTTTAAAGCATAGGAAATACTGCCCCCACCGGGAGGAGTCAGCCACACAGGTATACGCCTTCATAAAGGTGGATGTGTTAGCTTAGAGTGAGGCACACATTGACAATTCACCTGGCATCTCTTTCCTCAGTAACAAAAGGGCCCAAATTCTCAGGGTATGTTCCTCTTGGAGATTTGGGTTTCTCTAAAGTCTAGGTCATTTATCCCCTAGGACTGAATCCTCTCATCTACCATATATTAAAAATTATATTCTTCCAAACTCTACAGTTCTATATATCAATGGCTTCTTAGCTAAGAACATAAACTTAGTTATTGTGCAACAGCACACTTTGTGCATTTCCTAATTCTGGATGTGCTAAGAGACTCCTGCCTAAGTGGGAATTTTTTTCAAAATATTTTCTTGACCCATGAAAATGCAAAGTGACAACAACCTTTAAGGGATTGTTGAATTAGCTCTCATGTCTTTTCAAGGGATAGGACAGGGAGAGAGAGAGAGAGAGAGAGAGAGAGAGAGAGAGAGAGAGAGAGAGAGAGAGAGAGAGAGAGAGAGAGAACAAACCTGAGAAAGAAAAGAAGTAAAAGATGATGGGGTCCAGAGGGGCAGCTGGGGCCTTGGAGGAAAATAGAATCTTTGAATATATTCTTGCCAGAGACAAAAGCACAGGCTCATTTAAAAAACAAAGGAGGGCAGCTTTATTCTAAAGCCTGCTGTGCACCAAAAATAGGCACTTAGATTCAGTTCTCCACTCACATTCAGATCCCCACACAGATTCAGTCCTCCATGCTTAAAGTAAGCAACTGAGCGCGGTGGAGACGATTCGATTCCGTTAATGCATTTGCCTCACTTACTCCTGCCCACCTTAGCTATCACCCTCCCGGATAATTCCTCTGAGTAACACATTGGGAACCTTTAGCTCCCTGGTACTGGCAGTTTTAATGTGTCCATTGCCAGCAATGAATTTCATGCCAAGAAAACCCGACTCCTGGCGTGGAAGGATTAAACAGTCCTCGGGTGCCATCTGTGCAGCAAAGTGAGAGAGTGACTTCGTGCACCCAATGTGCGTGTGTTGCCATTGGCAGGAGAAAGTGACTTCTATTTACATGACTACCTCATGCAGGGAACACCTAAGGGGAGAGATGAAAATGGCCACCTCTGTGGGGGGTAGACTTAGGGGAAGGGAGGATTGGTGTGGGAAAGAGGAACCTATAGAAAAGACTGAAAAAAAGAAGCACGAAATGGCAGATTAAAAGTGCCATCCTGTAGTAGTATATATAGAGAGAGCTGATAAAGAGATGTATGACAGGTATGTGTCCTAAAGAAGTGAAGCAGATGTCATGACGTCCTTTGGTGTCAAGGTTCGGACTTAACCCTGTGCCTCCGGCCTTATTGGCTCTTCAAACTGGGGTTTTCTAAAATGAATGCTTTGGCTTTTTATCCACTATTCTCTAGAGCCAGGCATTAGAATCCTAGGCAGTAAAGCTCTGTGTTTTCAGGGGGTTTCAGTACTTTGACGTAGCCAAGAAAACCCTCTTTCAGGTTGGATAATTAAGAAGAAAAAAAATCCAGCATCAAAATGAGAAAAGTGATGGAGAAATACAACTGTATCATAATGTTTTACTTTAAAACTTTTTTAAAAAAATTAAGTCAAGATAGGTTTTAGGTTTATGCTTCATAGAAGGACACTCAAGGAGTGAAATGTTGAAGATATAATGTTAAGTAACAATACGGGGTGGAGGAGGGGAAAATCCAATGCTGAGTAACTACTAACTCAAGGCAGACTAAGACGAGAGTCCATAGTCCCACAAAGAAAGTAACATAGTGTTTTCAAATAAATGATGGTTGAAGCTTCCTCATACATGGGAATGGGGCACAAATGACAATCCAGGTATAAGGGACCCATAGCAAAATGTCACAAAATTGTAACTGACACTTAAACCAGGCCATTGTGAGGAGGGTGACTACTGAGCTGAAGACTGAAGAGTGAAGACTGGATTTAGCCAGGTACACAGGAGAGTGGCATTAAAGCAGTGTGTGCAGTGTGTGTGTGTGTGTGTGTGTGTGTGTGTGTGTGTGTGTGTGTGTGATGTGCTAGCAGGGTGTGGATTGTGGGAAGACACAGCATGAGTGTACAGACTGGGCTACCATTACCAAGGGAGCTAGGTCATTATGTATCAAGTAAACAATGCTTGAAGCAGACTATAGGCTGTGGAGTAGACAGAGTGAGAAGAATGGAGTGTGCACTGTTGGGTGAGACCTCTGACAGAACAGGGAGAGCTTGATTAGGAGGCTTCTTTGTAGGGAGAGATGTCTAGTGTGTCACTTTAATTGCAGGTTACTTTTCTATCATGTCTCAGAAACATATAAAAACATGCAGGCACTAACACAAACATGTCCCCCTGCATATGCAAGCTTATAATTAGATTGAAAGTAACAGGTGAAAGTAAGTTACACATACATACATACATACACACACACATATGTGCATACACACACATATATACATACGCACATACATATACATACATATACACATATACACATACACACATACACATACATATATACACAGCATACACACATATACATATACATACATACACATATATGCACACATACACATCTTGCAAAAGTAGAGACTTTAAATTCACTGTTTTGATCAGATGGTTCATTATTATTCCATAGTAATAATGATGGCATCTTACAAAAATGTACGTATATTGCTCAGAGCAATGTATTACAGTTAGGTCTATGTACTAAGAGTCACAACACAGAGAAAATTTTGTGTTGACATTATTCTTGTTTTTCTTTCTTTTTAATTCATTCTTCCAGGGAGAATTTTGGACCTCTTTGGAGAATGGAAATGTCAGAGATGATTTTCCTTCTTATTAAAAAGCTTTAATTTAGTTCACAATTTTTTCCCCTCAACTAATATGGTTCACAGAATCAGTAAAGTTTTGAAAGTGTCAAAGTGGTGCTGTTTCATACAGCTGCATAAGGGTGACATCCACACAGCTTTGGTGTGGCCTCCACACTAGCAGTGACGCAGGTGATAGCTGCATCCAGGTCATGTTTTCAAATGCTGCAGCTTCTCTGGAGAGCAAGCTGCCCACTACTTCTCCCACCATTGGAGGATATGTAGTAATTCACGGACAGGGCTCTTCAGGGCACTACTCAACTGCACCTGCCACCTCACCTGCTTTATGCAAATTCTGTGTTAAAAATCTACATAGCTGGCTATGAGTGAGAAAATTACAGGCATGCATTTACCTTTTAATTGTTATAATATCATAAACATTTTATTATCTTGCTAAAGGCTTAAAGAGTCTTCTGGGTCCTAAAAGAATATGTTGAATTTGACATGTTTTCTAAACTGAAATTTTTATAATTAAATTAATTATCTGATGTTGCTTTGTATTTCCAAATGAATGCATATTGTGACCTATATAGCATATGATAACGACTGTAATTATGCAAAATATAGTAGGGGAAGCTACTGGAGAATCTCTAAACCACCTGTGTTATTTCTTTTTAACAAGAAATTTGCTGGAAATAATATATATTTTTTTTTCTAAAATAGATACAATTAAGAAGTTCTTAAGCCATTTATACACAGTTGTAAGGTTGGCACAGCTGTTTGTCTCTTACCCTGTAATGGGCAAGGTTGTCTTCTGGAGTTGGGAGACCCATGTAGCGCTCTGTATACACTGAGTCTGTGATGGGGAAAAAAAAAGACGAGGTTCAACTTCTCCAATAACAGGTTCAACTTCTCTTATATCTGTTGCATCACTTTACCTGCCCTCCTGTGCCTTAACTCATGAAAGACTTTCCCCCAGCCAACCCTTGCTAACTCAGCCTGAGAGACTGACACCCAGATCACTCACTCTCACTCAGGACTTCTCTGCAACCCTGACCCATCTTGCACTCAGCCCTCAGCATCAGGGCAGCGGGAGCGCAAACTAGACAACCTAAAACACAATCAGCAATTGACCTGAAGAAAAGTCAAATTCCCAGAGAGACCCACTCAATGGAAGTCATCTGTCTAGTGCCCCGGTTATCTTGAAAGTTTTAGTACTGAGATAAACACACACTTATGCTATGATAATCTGTCTCCTTTTGAGATACCTAAGAACGATCGATTACTTAAGCCTTATATTTTAGGCAGGTTGAGATTCACTATGATAAAAAGAAGGAATTTAAGTTAACAGTCCATATTGACACAGCTACTTCATCATAATTCAAGTCAAGCATTTGTTTCCCCTCACTTTATGGGGAGGTCTCAAGTTTTGTGCTGTAACACTTGAGCACTGTGAACAGATTACATTAATATCTGTCTGCTCAACTGACATAAGCTCTTATATATATAAATGTGGTGGAATAACAGGTTGCACAATTCGTTTGGCTACTTGGGGTAATTAAACATAATTTTAAACAAAATGAAATCTGATATTATATATTTGCCCTAAGGTATCACTGATGGAATTCGCTGCATAAATAGTTTCATTGTTGTTGTTTTAACTGCTAGTGTGTATCCGCTGTACAGAGTGGTAGGTTTAGAGAAGCTGCCCCATTCAAGTTCGTCCTATACTGTACCTACATTGAGCCCATCACCCCTCTTACTCCCTCCCTGTTGAACACTTGTCTCCTTGGTTCCCCCAGATAGTCGTCCTTCAATTCTCGGTTCCATATGAAGAAAAACACATGATGCTTGTCTTTCTGAATCTGATTTCTTTTGCCTATAGGATGTTTTAAAAGCTGTCTCCTTAAATAGCCAGGTTGGTTTAAATAAACGTGGAGGTCATGTATTGCCTCCGTGCTTGACTGTCACTGCCTCGTACAAGCATTTCGACACGAATTCTGGGTGTTCTTTACATTCTTTTATGGCTTAAGTTCAACACTGTGATGCTTCTGGATGACTGAGGCATAAATTAAAAACACCCCGAAGACTGTTTGCTGTTCCACTATTACCCCCTTTCCTCCTAAATGAGTTACTAATATCTATTTATATTTTACTAAAAATGAATATAGACTATGTATAATTGTATGTATGTAGAGAACAGTCTATAAAAATACAGTATCTTAAAGGACACTTAAAAATACAAGGTAATGAACTTTTCGCGTGTATTTTAACTTAAAAAAATCAAATATTAACAACTTGGCTTGTATATTTGATTGGGAGACAGTGTCTTCAAGAGCAAAATAAAATTTTCCCCAACATCTATTCTACAGCCTTCAATCTGTCTTTGAGCAAAATGCCACTTTCTTATCTATGCTAACCACGTTTACGTGTATATTAAGATCTGAAAATTTAAAATATATGTTTTTAAAAGTACACATAGCTACACAATTTAGTTGTGAAATTTTAGGACAATGTCTTGAAACACCACCTCATTGTTTGCGATTCTGAATAAAATTGTGAACACTTACACATACAATCAAAGCTCCCTTTCAGTACTGTGTATTAGATCATGTACATTTAATGAACTTTTCTTACATGCCTGAAACCTTACAAAGGCTACTTTATTATTTCATTGACCACCAGAGGTCTCCAGAAACAAACCATCCAACAGAACAATTAATTCCAAACAAAAGTATCACACAAAAACAACTCCATTGTGTGCAGATTAAATCATAACTGCACCTGCCAAGTTTATAACAGAAAGACAGGGATGTTTTGCACATTGACTTCCCTTGACTTGGAGAGGCTTTCAAAGAGGAATTTTTACAGGACTGGTACTACCGTATATTAGGATATAACTATCAATGAGCATTTTTTTTTTTTACCAACAATTCCGTTCTCGCACTACTATAATAAGAACTTCAGTGAGGTCAGAAAATAATGGAAAATACAGCATCTCCTTTCCACTCCTCGGTGTTTTCTGCTCAGTCTTGCCCTGGGCATTATAGTCTCAGAAGAATGATGCTGTGTGGTCTTTCTCATGATGAGGATGATATTCTAGTACTAAAAGACAGTGGGAAAGCAAATCGCCCTTGAAATGCATCTGTTCTTGTCTTCTCTTCCTCTGACACCCAATCCATATTTGATCTTCACTCAGAAGGGAAGAGATACATACTTCCTTTCCTCTGTTAAATGTGAAGTCCCAAATCAAATTTGAATAAAGATAAAGAAACATTTATTTGAGAAATGCATCACGAAGGCTGTTTAAAAATTTTGGCAACAGGTTTGTTGATAAGAAATTAAATGTGTAGGTAGCACACCATAGCAGTCAGGTTTGAATAACAACAGAATGAATGAGAGCATCCTATATATCTCTGTAAAGAGCCACAGAAAGGAACAAGCCTATTATTTTCCATAGAAACACAGAAAACTAAAAAAAGGAATGGCTTTCTCCCTGTAATGTTAAGGTCAACACTTAATAGTTCTTTGCATATAACAGCAGTTACATACCATAATACTCCCACCGTGACACAGGTGCCACAGCTATTCCGCACTTGAACACGCCACTTCCCGATCCCAGGACCATTGAGGTTACATACCCTCCATATGACTAGGGAATGGAAACAGTTATTTTTATGGAGGTAAAGGAATAAGGACATATGGTAAGCGAGTCGCGGTTTCCACATTTCTCACATCTTTATATACTGTGCCTCTTTAGAGATAGAAAGCATGGTATAGGAGGCTTAAATTGGCTTTAATTGGGCAGTATCTAAAGAATACACTTGGAGAATCCTGGTCCCTTTTCACAGAGATAAGAAAACAAGCAGGGGACATTTAGTGGACCCTGGTGACCATATATACAAATTAAAGAAAATAATAAATAAAAACAATAAACCACAAACCTTTGCTGATTAATAAGCTTTTCTCCCCCCATGCCTTTCTCTTTTTTCCTCTTTTCCCACCTCCTTCTTCCTTCTCTGCTCTTGCTCTGGGCTCCTTATCTCATCATAATGAACAGAGGTACATGTCTAGCTCACTAGACATTCTGGAAGCCTGCTATTCTGAGGCCCAAGACTCAACAGACGTGATTTTCATCTCCAAATATTTGCATGCAAAAAACTTAACCTGCACTGGGCTGTATTCACTAAGGAGTGCATATAAATCCATGAGTCAAAAAAAAATAACATATAAATTAAACAAACTACTCACCCAGCCCCAAATTGCAATCCGTTTGCTGTCCACAAATCCCATTTTTAAAAATTGTCTAAAAAGCCAGAAAAGTTAACAAATCAGTTTTCCACTGTGTATAGAAAACTAAGCTAACTGCACAACTGTGAAGGCCTGACACTTGTTATCTCCTTCATTTAATACAAACTAAGAGGGACCAGGGTCAGCAATCAAAAACACCTGAGATAAACGTCTACCATGCTAATATCAGAACTACAGTCCATAAAATTCTCTCTCTCTCTCTCTCTCTCTCTCTCTCTCTCTCTCTCTCTCTCTCTCTCTCTGTGTGTGTGTGTGTGTGTGTGTGTGTGTGTGTGTGTGTGTGTGTGTGTGTACATGATTCACAGAAAACAAATCCTGGCAGTTTTTTTCACAGCTTTATATAAAAATTTGCAGCCCAGATGCACTTTTCTTTACATAATTGAATTTAAATCTCTCCAGATGTTTTTCAGCTTGAAAGTGGTTAGCCCCTGCGATAGAAAAAGACAAGGTCAGGGAGAACAGCTGAGTAGAGCTTAGAATTGTCTCTGGACTCTTACCTGAGAATTTAAATACCAACATCTAAATCAAATCCTGTACTGGGTGTTGATTAGTAGCTCAGCACCATTAAGGGAAAGTATATTTTCTTTGATGGATTAAGGACAATCTTCGCCACCAAACTGTGTCAGGAGTTGAAATCCAGGTTTAAAAAAAAAAAGAACTTTGTTTTATGCATCTATTTCCTAATCTTATCCATAAATCAAGTCAGTGTTTTCTTAAAACATAAGGAAGTCTAGCAAATAGAATGCACAATTTTGTGGTATCCTGGGAGGTGTGGAGGTCTTTGCATTGATGGACAGTTGATTCTGTTTTCAATTGGTGATGCCTGCCCAAGGCTGCAAAGTCAAGTGATACAGGAACAAATTAAGAGCACTTCTCTACTCTTCTCCTTGTCAATTAGCCTCTTTAAATACAGAGGCTTTATCAACAGGGGCTGAGCCATGATTGCACAGGGTGATACACCTTTACCAAGAAGGCCTCTAGCAACGCCCCTGGTCATTCCCCTGTCTGAAAAGGGAAAGTAAACTAAAATGTTTCTTTTTGCTGCATTCCATAAACATCCCCCTGTTTGGACTTGATTTTGAACTTTGCATAAACATTGGTGCCTGGCTTCTTTCACTGAACTTTATTTTGAGATTCACTTGTGTTGCTGTGTTTAGTTCTTAGTTGCTGTAACAGTGTTCCATTGTATAGGAAATACTGCCTGTCAATATTGTCTTAAACAGGTTTTGTTTTATAAATATTGAATTTGGTAATTTTAACACTTTTAGAACTCAAGTTCATGGGCTTGTGGCCTCCTTTCATAGAGAGATGACCAGTCTTGATAGATAAAAATTTATTTTTACAACAGTGAAACCTCTAGTTTATTCTTTCTTTAATCTAAAATTTCTTTTACATTTTAAAAAAATGGTCAGTAATTAACTTTGGCATAAGGGAATTTCATTCACTTAGGAATATTTATCTAACCTCTTTTTCTTTTCTTTGATGAATTTTCCTTGAAGGCATTTTTCTCAACACACTGATCATCCATGGATCACTCTGCATTTCTGGGTCTATAATTTTACAACACTGTCTTAAACCACCTGTTTATTAGCCTTCTCCAAACACCTGTGCAAGTGGCCGGCAACTCAAATGTTACACATCCAATTTACCAGCCGGATGCAGTGGAACAGAAGAGCTGGAATGGGCTGGATTCCAAGCCTGCTTCACCCTGACAAGTTCTATTTCTTTACTTGAAACACATGTTAAGAATATCCGCCTCCCAGGGTTGCTCTACAGCTCAAAGCCATGTGCCTACCATAGGATGCTCCTCTCCTTTCCATCCAAAACACATCAGTTTATATTTCTTTGTGGGAAGGCCAGCGTGAGATGGTGTTCATACTTAAGGAAGCCCTTATAATTGTGATTCATGGCAGCTCAGTTGTGTCCTACAACTTTCCAAAAATAGAAGAGTTCCCCTTACAAAGGCTGTAGGAGCTATATTTTAGGCTTCATAGTTATGACTCCCTACAGGGTGAATGTACATTCAACTTCTCTACCACTCAGTTTTGACCATAAGGGATGGGCTCAACCATTTGGTCAAATGTTCACCTAGTGTGATGGTTAAATTCAATTTTCAATTTAGTTGTACTGAGAAACGGCTACATGTGTCTATGGGCAAATAACCAACAGGAGAAGGCCCACCCTGAATGTGGACAACATCTTCCCATCAGCTAGGGCTGGGAAGGAATAAAAATGGGGAGAAGAGAAAGCTCTTTCTGCTATACTATGAGGCAAGTAGGCTCACCATAAGTGATTTTCTACCTCACCATGGGCCCAGAAGCAACAGAGCCAAGGACTTCTGCAGGAAATCTCAGAAACCGTGGTCCAGAATAAATAATTCCTCCTTCGGATATTGTTCTATCAAGGGTTTCATAATTGCAGTGAAAACCTCACTGACATCGAATATTGGTCTGAAGAGATAGATAGGGTCATTGCTGTGACTTATCAAATCTTGCAGTTCAGAAACCTTTGTAACTAGTTTGAAAGAGAAATTTAGAAAATTGGTTTGAAGGAGCCAGCGAGAATGATGTTGGCAGAGGTTAATGTGTGATTGTGGTGGGGGGCTTAGGAAATCAGGGAGCGGATAGGAATGCAGGCAGCAAATACTGCTCTTTAGGAGTTGCCTGGGGGGGAAGGACTTGATTAAGAGTTGAACCAAAGGTTATTTGCCTTAACTGTAGCGAAGGACTTGTCTACCTTTGGCCCATGCCCTAAGACCTTGTGGGAGGCTGGGTTTAAAGGAGAGGAAATTTCAGGACTGCCTAGCCTTCAGTGTGTGCACAATAATTGCCAGCTGCAATTAAAAGGTGTAAATTGTCAGTAAAATACATAGAAGAAACCACTGCAGTTGTCCCTAACTAATCAGTCTAAGACAGTGGGCTGAAATCTCTCAAACCATAGTTCCAAATGAACCCATCTTCTTGTTCCTTCAAGTTCCTTCTGCCAGACATCTTATCACAGCAACTGAAAGTCTGACCAACATGGTACACTCATCCCTCAGTTTACCCATGTGTTCTATGGATCACCAGTCTCCACTCTTAGATGACAGTAGTGTCTATGCTAGCTCCCTTTCTCTAGTCATATACAAAAAGAAACTTAGGAAATGCCTTCTTAAAACTTCAAAGAAGCCAGGTGGCAGTGGTGCACGCCTTTAATCCCAGCACTTGGGAGGCAGAGTCAGGCAGATCTCTGTGAGTTCGAGGCCAGCCTGGTCTACAGAGCGAGCTCCAGGACAGGCACCAAAACTACATAGAAAAACCCTGTCTTGAAAAACAACAAAAAGCAAACAAACAAACAAAATTTCAAAGAAATCTATAATGACACATGTTTTTATCTAAATATATTATCTGCATTAAAAACCTACAGGAAAGAAGAATTACACATTCACCCCAAGCATCCTCACATTCTTCACATTTTACAAATAAAGAAAGAAAGAAATAAGGAGAACAGTAAATGATGTTTGAGTTCATCTCTAGTCACTTACCTAGCTGCTTCAATTTGATCTTCAACTTCTAGTGTTCCCAGTCTTCTGTTGATTGCGTGCATGATCTTATCTCCTTGGTAACCACTTCCTCTGCCATCAAAGCTAGCTACTATGATGTTTTCTGTACTTGCAAGGTAAGTGGCCCAGTTGAGTCTGAAGGCGGCATCTGCTTTTTGACTACAGGGACCTGCATATCTGTGAAAAGTTCCACCTTGTAAGACTTTATTGCTTTCCCAAATTAAATAAAGAATGCTTGCATTTTTCTTCTATGGACCAGATATATGCATCTTTCTCAACCAAGAGCCTGAAAATCATAATAACCATTGGGTTATCAAGAATGGGTCCTTTAAATTTGGCAACATGACCATTAAGGCTGTGTGTTTCATTTAAATACATCATTAAGACTTGTATTTGAACATTACTCTCAAACATGTTCTACATTTCAAGTATTGTGTAATCTTAGAAATAGAAGAAGTAATTCATCAAATAGTGGGGATATGGGAAATTGTCTTATAAAAATAACAATGATAATTAGTGTAGCTTTACATCTCAATTCAGAAACATTCCCAGTCTATACATTTATTCTTAGGTTGTGATTTTTCTTAAGGACCCCGACTGCAGCATCCCATGCTTTGCATTTTCCTAAGGAACTTGTATGCTGTTGCTCACACTAAGACTCTAAATCAAGTAGAAAGGACCAGAGTATGAAGATGCTAGTACTTACAACCTCAAGGATAAAGAAATATAAACTTGAAATAGGTATGCCATTCAGCACTACACAAATTTTAACATCTTGTATTTGCAATCTTTATAGCCTCAAATCTGACACATGTCATCATGGGTACAGCCTTTATCAACTCCTCGGTGTACTAAGAGATGATCCCTATAGCTCATGGCATCTTATTTCAATGTCATCTCTGCACAGTCTACATGACTCCAGGGTACACACAGATCTTCTCTAATAATAGCTCCCTCCTAACTCATCTGTCTCCTACTCATTGGCTGTCTCAACCTCACAAACAACAGGCAAGTCCTGCGTGCATGCCTCTACCAACGCGTTCTTGCCTCTTCTTAGAGATGGAAGTTAAAAGAACTTTCATTTCAACAAAATATCACATTATTTTAATTTTAAACTGGATGATGTAGCATTCTAAATTTAAGCAGGAGAACATATTCATGCATTCATATATGAGTAAACATTTTTCTGTAACATGAAATTCCTTGGCCTCGTCAATGACAGAAAATTTGGTAGATTGAAAGTGCCCGTCTCTAGCTTGTTAAGATGTCCAGAAGGAAGGAAGAAAGGAAGGAGGTGAGGATTTGGAAACCCCTGTGGGACTCCCGTAAACTTCTGGGAAGCAAAGCAAACCACATGATTATGACAGAGAGAAATGTCTGTCCATCAAGTCAGGAGAAAACACAGGATGGATTTGTGAGGACAGAGTGGGAGGAGGGAACGGTGCTCGGCGATGCAGGCAGGATATTTCATTAATCTAGACCCACAGAGAAGCACGGCAGACAGCTGCTGAATGGTCCCCTCTTGGATACTTACACGTCTAAGAGTAGAGGATATTTCTTGGATTTATCAAAGTGGGGAGGCAAGATCATTTGATACCAAAATCCTAAACAAACAGAAGGATTAATTAGTGTTAAACATAATTATTAGTGTGAGATTTCATTCCTTATTTCTCAGTAATGTCGTGTCTAGAGTTTAACAGTTTGTTAAATTAGATAGAAAAAAAAAAGGAAAAGATCAGCTTAGGATTATGTTTTTAAGACATAAAGCACTCTGGTTTTGGTTCATAAATGCTAGTTATTCTGGTGGTAAAACGATTAATTTATTTCTAATACAGCCATGAAATCCATCGGTGCCTTGCAAAATACAAGTGCGTTTTAGGATTCCTAATGTTTTGTTTTTATGCTTCTGTTCTCTGGCATCTTCTCTACTTATCTAGCTTGTTTATGTTCTAAATTTTCCTCCCAAATGTTTTCCTCTTCTTGAATTTCCTTGAAGCTGTTTAGAATTTGTAGTCAGCCGTAACTCTCTTTTAACATTCTGGTTTAATAGCGTTTTGATAATTCCTATTGCCGTCCCAGACCGCAAAGCAGAGTCTCGTCTTCAGCTGAGTCTTTCACAGAATGGGAACGGCTTCTGTGGAGTAAACTGCTTTGCACATTCTGTGTGCTCTTCCCTGGGTCCTTTTAAACTCCTGTGCTTGCTTTAATATCAGTTTAATAAAAATTTATCTCAAAACAACAACGAGTCAGTTTTCTTTGCTCTCAAAATAATTAAGAGTAATAAATCTACATAGAATTCTGCATATTCAGGAAGATTTAAACTGCAGGCTCAAAATAATTCTGATCTCTAGATGTGTTTCTTACCTCGACTTTCCTTTTTGTTTATTGATTGATTTTATAATGATTTTGGTTAAGGAGAAAAGAAAGATTCAGTAGTCCAATATAGGTAGGCTTGTCTTCAATTTATATTTTACTAATTGTTTTCGTGCATTTTATTCAATGTATCAGAAAAAAATATAATTTTTCTATTATAATTTTAATCAAACATCAAACTATTAGCCAAGCTGAGTGATATTTTTAATCCACACACCCATCACTATTCAATCTTGTCTGGCCAGCACTAGTTGGTTAGTGGGGACGTTTTAACTCCTTTTTTTTTTTTTAAATGTGCAATTTTGCTGTGAGGAGGAGTTCTTCCCGGGCTCAAGATCTCCCCTCCCTGTTCTCTTCTCTCAGGCCCGGTCTCAGTCCAGGCTTTCCGGTTGTGCAAAAGACTACAGCCTCGTGGGCCCCCCTCTCATTCTGTCAGTGGGCTCCTCCAATCCCTAGGAAAATTTCCTTTCAACCATGTGGCCTCGCTGGCCCTAAGGACTCCCCGCTGTGTGCCTACAGAAATAGAAACACATCTCCATATTGACTGCAGAACCCTGCACCAGGCTGTCAAAATGAGCTCTTAACATTCAAGACATCTCAGGGACAGGGAGCAGTGGCCCCCTGCTGGGTCAGAAGGCGCCTGTTAGCAAGGGCTCTGGTGACTCACAGGCACACTCACTTTGAGCTGCATGCTAAGTTATTCTGTGTGGCTCTGCTTTCCAGGGCCTGTCCTACTATTTACAAATGACAGGAATTGAATATATTTTTTTTTCATTTCCCCTTTTAAAATATTTTATTTTTATTAGTTTAAGTTATGTGTCCATGTGTCTCTGTGTGTGGGCGTGACCAAGTGAGAACAGGTGCCCTGGGAATCCAGCAGAGGGTGTTGGAGTTCCTGTAGCTGGAGTTACACATGGTTTGTAAACCACCGGATATGAGTGCTGGGAAGTGAACTCAGGTAGGTGCCCTGCAGGAGCAGGACCTGCTTCCAACTGCTGAGCCACCACTTAAGCCCCATATTTCTCTCTATGGTAAATTTAAAGATGAAACTCTATCAATTAGGTCTTATTTCTCCCTTTCCCATAAGTTGTTATTTCTTAGTGGGGAAAGGAACTGAATAGAAACAAGCATTTCTAGCTCAAATGAACCTATTATTCTTTTTTTTTACATCTAGACCAGTGGTCCCTGAGTGTATCCATGCTTACGCCACACCTTGTTCTGAACTAACTGGGAAACAGAAAGAGGACAAAGGAATTACCTGCCCTCCTCCACCCCCCAAAAAAACCCTGAAGTGTTTAAACACTTCAAAAAACAACCTCAAATGTTACCGTAATCATCCGGAGTATTTTATAACTCTATAGTTCAAAGATAAAATATATCAGGTGTAATTTCACTCAGCCATTATGTCTTTACAATTAATGTTTACCAGTAAAACAGACTTAACTAACTGAATGAACTGACCCATCAATAGTGCATTCCCCCAACTGCTCTCTCGACAGAATGCATTTTATGGAGAGTCCTATTTTAAGACACGAAAAAGCAAAAGTAGTAGTTCTTGTGATAGATTGTTTCATGGGAAAAATAACCTGTTTATTTAGCTTTATACAGCAAAAAGTACATATTTTCAGACCAAATGGTCACATTATTTATATTTTATTATTATTTCCATGAAAAATACTATTCCAAAAGAAATTTAACTTACTTGTTCCATTCAAAACAATGAAGTCCAATTTTTTTGAAGGCATTTGGACATCCTGCAACATTTTATCCAAAGCAGAATTGTCTTCCAGGACTCGTAGCTCTAAACAAACATATGAAACAGCAATAACTCATAATAGTGCAAAGAACTTAGATCACATGATGCCACAGTGAGCAAGTGTGCTGTGCAGCAGCTGGGATGTGCATGCTTCAGGGAGGAAGGCTTGGGTCCAACTCATTGTTAAAACACTAAAGCCAAGGGAAAACTTCTCATGTCGGTCCCATTGACCTGAGCTTTCCTGCAAGCCAGTGGAGGGCGAATTGTAACCAACTACCTTTGTGATCAGCGCTGCGATGCAGAGAATAGCGGGGCAGACCGGGGCCTGTGAATATAATCAGTGAAAAATATGTTTTAGATGAGTAGAGCATGCATGTACGAGCTCTCAAACAGATCAGCTATTACTGTTGGACAGAACACAAAAGAGTTATGGTAGGAGATAGAAAGCTTAACTGTTTCCTCCTCACCCTCCCCCCCCCCCACTTTTTTTTTCTTAAAACTAACTGCAATCAAGTGAGGGATGAATTCCTGGAAAGGAACGGGTCTCAGGTAAAGGGTGTAGGTAATGGACTTCAGGCCTGCTGGACGTCTTGGGCAGGTTACCATCTCCATGACCAGTTTCCTCACCAGCCAGCTGAAATGACAGCTTAACCTTCTCTACTCTCTGTCTGCCCCCCCATACTGACCACACTACCTCTCAAGCCCTGTACACCTTGGAGGGTGAGTGGGCAGAGCTCTGGAGCCAGCTTCACCTAGAGGAGGCGAGTCCCCTCTCACCCCATCAGGGGACCCACTCAGAAGAGTCTGGGAACCAGGCGGCACACCTGCGGTGCCTAACTTGGATAAGCAGCTTCTTCCTGGCATTCAGAAGTGTTTTTCTCACAAGCCCCAATCTTCACTATTTATCCCAACTGTGGTAGCTGTGGAGTGGAAGATAGTGTATAGCAAACTATCTTGTGAGCTCCTTGATTTTGATGCATTAAAATGGCATATTTAATTTTTATATTTGCTTGAAAAACCTCAGTGTAGGCACTGCTAGACCTGGGTTTGCATCCTGCCTGACGCGCTGGGTGAGTTAGGCCAATGTGTCTACATGTCGGTATCCTTTCATATAAAATGAGGATAATATGTAATAAAACTTTGAGAAGTTTTATTAAGGTTTAAATAAGATCATAAATATTAAGCTTTTAGCACACTGTTAGCACACACTCAAGAAATGACGGCAAAATGTAGCCATAGTAAAGAACATTAAAGAAATGCATCATAATACAAAATACAGCAGTGAGAAGAGACCAGGATAAGTAGTTTGAAGTCCCCTTTTGCCATTGACTATTCTTTCTAGAATATTTTGATTCTTTCTCATTTTGAGAAGCAGCCTGGCACAGCTTTAGAAGGGGGGACTCAGGAGAAGTCTGTGAGAATACTTTGAACTTACTGTGTGAACTAGAATCTGCCATTGTGCCTTCCCTGACCCAAGCTTCTTGACTTGTAATAAATACTAACAGTAGCAATGTTAATAGAGGACAGAGCAGTGAGTGTTCTGGGTGACAGGCGCCACTCACCGTTTCTTATTAAGCTAAGGGGCAAATGCATAACACAATCATTTAAAACCTGTAACATGTAGGTGTATAAGAGTGAACTTAGAGGGAAGAAAAGATAATGTGCACACATCACATGATATGACTGGGTAGAAAGGGACTGAGGTGTCTTTGAGGGTGCCTAACAAAAGGGCTGAGCAGAGAAGAAAGGCTAGGTGCTGAGAGGAAGCCCTTAGGACTGCCTTCTCCAAGGCAGTAAA
Source organism: Peromyscus maniculatus bairdii (assembly GCF_049852395.1). Classification (NCBI taxonomy): domain Eukaryota; kingdom Metazoa; phylum Chordata; class Mammalia; order Rodentia; family Cricetidae; genus Peromyscus; species Peromyscus maniculatus. The sequence continues at coordinate 40,198,592 of NC_134855.1, forward strand.
GACAGGAGCTCCCACAGGCCAGTCATCTGCTCTTCCTCACAGACGCTGCAAACTTACCCAAACATCTCAGCAGATAGAATTTTGCCTCTTTGCTAAATGACACCGAATAATACTGACATCTTTCTGCATCCAGGTCACAACTAAGGCACTTCACATTGGTGTAGTCAGTAAGTTGAATTCTGTAAAACCAGCGGTGCTGATTAATTGCTTCATCAAAGGCTATGCAAAAGGAAGAAACTAAATAATGCCATGCTCTGGTTTCAGTGGAATCAGACTGCCAAAGCAACCCTCCAGATTCTATCTCTTTGTCATAAAACACATGCATTAATCCACAATAACCTCAATCTCCCATTTTTAGGAAATGCCAGTAAACACCTAAAAAATTCACTGTTTTGGTTATATATGACTGATAAAGAGAAGAAGTAGAAGTACTTATAACAATTCCAGTGTAATATTAGTTAGGACAAGGAGAGAGAGAGAGAGAGAGAGAGAGAGAGAGAGAGAGAGAGAGAGAGAGAGAGAGAGAGAGAGAGAGAGAGAGAGACGCTCAGCAATAATCTGCAGGTAGAAACCCTGATGTCAACATCCCGACAGCACTCTTACTGATACAGATTTCTTCCTCCTGGCATGTCTTTATGTTCGTTACTAATGTAGTATCTGAGAAGAAAACAAAGGCGATATATTAAACATGTTTTACAGAAATGTTAAATCTCCGACCTCAGGCACATACAGCTCTAATGCATGAGTGTGTGCCCTTTGTCTACACTTTCTGCTCTGCTCCTCCACCCACTCCAGGAGCTACCTCCTTCCATCATCTCTACCCAGGACACTTTCTTTAGACAGTCTAATGTATGAATCCAAGGAGTTCTTTCTGGGTTCAAGTGGTAAGTAAAAACTCGAAAGAGGGCTTTTATATGAAAAATATGCCTGGACGGCCAGCTTGAAATTGAAAAAAAAAACCCACTACAAGTACAAATCTTGTTTTCTGTCTTTTCTGTTTTGTAACACAAGCTTCATGGATATAGGGGATGCATATTTCAGAGAGTAGCAGAACTCCTTCTATAAAGTCTTCAGAAGCTACTCTGGGCAATGGTAAATTCCTCTGAGATGAGGCCAATAAAGGAAGAGCCCAAGATCCCAATGGAAAGTAGCGTGCCTTTTGCTGATAGCTCATGTATGCTGTTAGTAGGCGCTTTCAGCAAAGCTTTCCATGTTCCAAAGAGCAAGGCCGAACACAGATAAAATTGCCTTTCTCAGCCTCTCAAAGAGTCCTTGTAAGTCTAAAGTTAACAGAATGCCAGGATGCCCCTGCAGCAGTCCAGGACGCTCCAGAGAGCCTGCAGCCTCTCCAAGTGCAAAGCAGGTAAGACCAAGAGGTAGAACCGCTTGGTGGCATGGTATCAAATCTGCTGAGCATATGTGAAAATCATTAAGGCTTCCGTATGTTAAAAAGAAAAAAAAGATTGAACACATTCCAAATTGACTACTCTTTGTGGGAGATTTTCCTGCAGTTCTGTGAGAGAGGGTATGATTATAACGTATAGGTTTAAAGCCTACTTACTGATTATTAGAATCTACTTACAGATAATCGCTGGTCAGAGCTTCGATCCCAATGACTTCCCAGGCTCCTTTTGTAATAAATGTACAGTCCTGATTGGGCTTTTAAATATGAGATTAATTAGACTCCCCTATCAAAGTTAAGCAGAATTATTCGTATCAGGAATTCATATAACTGTGAGGTTGCTTTGGGGGCATCAGTGTCCTCCGATTCCACTTCATCCCACATGCCACTGAATATTTGAATTAGTCTATTTGTATACAATGCTCGATGCCATCAAATGATTTCTGTTTTAGTTTGGAAAAAGAGATCAGTTTAAGATCTGCTACAAAAGCATACTCACATTCTTATCTTTAGGGAAGTAGCAGATATGTCTGTAGCCATCTTTGTCGCTGATGATCTTATAGAAACTGCCACCGTCAGAAGTGAAATGGGGCTCTGCAGGCCTAAACTAGACAAAGACAGAGCAAAGAAATATCACACGGCCAGTCTCACCCCAGGACGGACCCCAGCTTTCAGAAGTCCTCTCCAATATCTGTGTTTTACTAGAGGGTCTAAAAATGAAAGTCTCCCTAACTAGAAAACGTGGAGCAGAGAACAAACTCCTAGGCTAATTTATTTGGCGAAGGTAGATGTGAAAATGCACATAAAGATGCCCACAGCAGATACTGGACACTTAGAAATGTTTCTGTTGTTCTGGGACATATCCTGTGAAAAGGATAATGAAGACTCACAGACATATGGGCATGCAACCTAGCATTCACTTCTGTTTGAAGAAGGAACTTCCCTGATGTCATAAGTGCGCTTTCTAGAAAGCGTCTTATTATCTAACTGTTTTAGCTTAAAAGTGGTTTGCAGTATGGGGAAATTTTCATCCCTGCTTTTACACAGTTTTTTGTTTTGTTTGTTTGTTTTGTATTTTTTTGTTTAAGTCAGGCATAGTCTTTAGCCACTTCTGGACTAGATGCCATCAGGAATATCTGTTGTAGATTTCCCATGGAAGCATTCATATAGTTATTTTTATCCTAAGCCTTTTCATTTTTGCTAAAGATGATCAATAATTTACAAAATACATGAAAAATGTAGAACAAAATTTTCATTTTTTTTAAAAAAAAGTTCAATAAAAGATATCTCTCCGAAAATAATGTTTAAATAGAAGAGTGTCTCTTTCAGCCTGGAAGGACCACGTTGCGTTTTAATTTCTATTTTGTAGTGACGCTTTGAGCAGGTAGGGGATGGTCTTTTAAAATTCTTGGTTCTCTTCACCCTCGATGTTTCCTCTCTCATCAGCTCCCATTTGGGGAAGGAAGGAAAATGCTTGCCTCTTCTATTTAGTGATTCAAAGTGAATTCATTTAGGGAGCAAGCTGAAGCGTGCAGTACACTTGGTGTTCTCATTACGGAGCTCCCAAACACATTCCCCTCTCTAGACCTATGTTCACAGCCTTATCTTTTTAATACATTTCCCTGTTTCCCCTGGATGGAGTTGTGCCTAGTAGAAATGTGTGAAAAGTGGCATCTGTCTGGTTAAATACAGAGAGGAAAAAACATATTTTTTTCAAAGAGTCGTGAGGAAGTGTAGCATGTCTCTTGCCATGGAGGAAACCACTTTTCATGTTGGCAAACCTCTCCCCTCTGCCCAATCAGCGCCTGGAGAAAAAGGACATGTGAATGTTGTGGCAGCTTCCAGCCCAGCAGAAAGGGGTCGTCTTCCTGGACTGAAGCCTCACCTCTCTCGCCCAGAAGATGTGAAATGTTTACAATTTTTTCTGTCACTTTGTTTCCCTTTTAAAGGAGGATTAATAGAAGTAGTCATAGAAAGTAGATGTCATTCAGTTTTCATCTTTCATGCGAGGAGTCATGGTGGCCGGAGTCCCTTCCGCGCACCCCTGGACCTCCCACCCATGCTTTCTTCCACGGTCTCAGACTTTGGTGGTTGGTGCTGTGCATGTGCATGTGATGTGGTGGAACTGGGCAGAGCTGTGAGTCTCTGAGGGTCACCCTGTTCTCCCAGATTAAGCTCTTCCTTAGGGTGTCTCCCGATGTGTGCACCCACGGAGGTGATTTCCCCCCAGAGAAGTGTGCAGTACCCAGTATATGGTTGGTACTGTTCCGTGTGACTGTAGTCCAGACTCGGTTAAAAACTGTTTTCTACCTCCAAAGTGCAGAACTCGAGCAACAGGTCAAAGAGAACACCCAGCAGCCTGGTGGCCTTTCAGTGGTGACTGTCTCTGGGCTCCCTGGAGGTGCCAGGTAGCTGGAGAAAGTGCTTTGTTTTGTTATTTCTGCTCTTGACTTTGATGTTTCACTTGTCCCTTTACCTTCTTGGGGATGCGCTACATTCACTATAGGAAGCACAACTAACACTCTGAGAAATGGGCCAACTCACATTTCTATCAGTGACAACATAGTGCCTTAGTATAGGACAGTCACACATTAACCAGCTCTGAGCAGTAGTGAAGAAATGTTGCAAAATCTCTAACTCAGAACACTTACTCTTCCGACCCAGCCCGTAGTGCTCATTTCAACATGATGCTGTGCCTGGGGAGAAAAAGGACAGTGCAGGGTTTCAAAGAGAAGATGGTGAAATCCATTTACTTACTTACTTTATCTATCTGTCTATCTATCTATCTATCTATCTATCTATCTATCTATCTATCTATCTATCTATCTATCTATCTATCTACCTATCTATCTATCTATCATCTAAATTAAAATGGGGTCTCATGTCCTCAAACTGACAATATTGTCAAAGCCTTGAACTTCTGATCCTGTTCTTTCCAAGTGCCAGGATTGCATGGATCCACCACCGTGGTCAGTTGTATTTAGTGCTGGGAACTGAACCAAGGCCTCTGGGCATGCTAATCCAGGATTTTGCCAATTGAGCTACATCCCTAGCCCCGCAAAACATATACTACAAATGAAATTACACTGATGATAAAATAATTGAGGACAATCTCTCGCCCTACAATTCTACTTATGTTAGTATTTTTTCATGTAATTGCATTTGATCACTTACCTCTGTGGCCTGGAGCCCTGACCTGGAGCTGTCCCAAAACTCCAACTCGAGTTTGAAATCTGACATGTGCAGAACTGGATGATGTCCTTTGCTTTCCTCTAGCCCTCCAGCCTATTCATAGACCTTTTCTTTCTAGCTACTCAGTCTAGATTCCTACTTTGTGCTCTCTTCTCATGGAAACCTCCCCTAGCCCCTTCAGCTTGTCTGTCTTTCCTTACAATTACATCCTTCATTCCTGTCCTTAGGATGTTTCCAATGATCTACAGCCACAGTCTCCTAATTGGATGTTCAGTCATCTTTTATTCCTTCTGGTCCATTGTCCTCCCCGCTCAGGCCCTACCTCATCTTATTTGGCAACAGACAGCTCTATTCCCATTATACTCTTCATTTTAGAAATGCAAAACAGCTTTCCACTCCTTACAAGATAAATCCAAACACCTCAGCATGGCCCCTGAACCCAAATATAAATCTGTAGCCTCATTTCCATCCTGTTCCTCACCTTCAGCTTAGGTGGTAAGCACATTCAGTCCCTCTAAGCTCTAAGCTGTTCACCACGGATGTCCTTGCACAATCCTCAGCTGAGATGGACCTTTCTCCCTTATCTGTTCACATAGGACATCTTGTCCTAGATGACTCTGCATCTTCCCCTAAGCCATTTCCTTGTCTTGTTCTGCCTGACACCAACAGAGTATCTGCTATTACCCTCTGTATCTATTTTAAACCCTCTTATGGCACAATACCCTGATACTGAGATGAGTCAATCAGCAGAAAGCAAAGAGCTTGGGTCTTGCAGTTTGAGTTTAAGTGTGTACTATGACTTGTGCACTTTTTAACCTTTGACCTCACTGAGTCTCAGTTTCTACTGTACCTGCCATATTGTAAATGCATGGAAAGTCTTATGGCCTATCTTCACAACCGCACTCTCTATCAGAACAAAAACATTTTTTGGGAAATGCCAGCTGTCTTGTTAATTTAAAAAAAAAAGATCCCATAGCTTAGCATCAAAGTGGGGACATTTTAAGTAATGCTTCTTGTATAAATAAATGACTAGGTCAAGCCATGGAGTATCACTTAAGTTCTCAGGTGAGAACCTGCCCAGTGCCCATCTAGGATGAGAGCATGGAGGAGTATGTAACACAGAGTTCATGACCAGAATGGAAAAGAAGGAACAGAATGGTCATGGCATATGCCTGCAAGACTTTAGTGCCTGTCTCTCCTGAGGCTGCTGGCTCTCAAGGGGGGTTTGCTGAAATCCACAGCCTAGAAGGACTTCAAGGTGTCCTGGCTGGGAAGGTCAGCACATTAGTTGGATCAATACTCGGTTCCCCTCAGCATTATCACCCTCTCAGGCTGATGGTTATTTGTTTAAGTTCTAAATCGGTTTCTGCGTAGATATGGTTAAAGTCTAGTAATGGATCTGTGTCCTCCTGACATTCATTTTGTTTCCCACATGCTCAGTTAGCCATTTCCCATCCTCCGTGTTTTATCTGTTAAGATAACTGCCATTTTGCTTGCAGGCTCCGGTCCTCTTCCCGATTTTGAACATGGACATTGAATTCTGTCTTCTGGGTTTCTAGTCACTCTTGTTCCCTTCCACATCTAACACACCTTGACTAGTGTGCAAAAGAGAAATAGAAGTGCCACCAGATATCCAGTGTCTGATAGGCAAGGCTGACTGCTGCCTCAGGGCTGGATGTGTTTTCAGAGAGAAGAGAGACTAAAACATTTCCTGATCCCCAAACTTTGCTGTCTCCTAGGACATGGAGCCTGCACGTCACATGTCACAATGCATCTCAATGAGACCTTACCAAGGGGCAGTTCCATGCTTGGTTGGTCTTATTATAGTCACAGACAGCCATCACAGAATAGTTCTGAATCCTCCTGAGCCACTGCAAAGAGATTCTTTCTTCTGTAACCCACACCACATCACACAAATAGTGATCCCTGGAGAGAAAAAAGGGGATGGGGATTTTTCAGAAATTGTGCAGCTGAGGAGATGGCCCAGTGGATAAAGTGCCTGTCTAACACGCCTAAGGATTGAACTTCTGACCCCCACAACCCAAGTAAAGTCCAGGTGGCTATGGCAGCCACATGTAATCCCAGCACTAGGGAGGCAGGGAAAAGGGATCCCTAGGTCAAGTTTCTAGCTAAACTAGCTGGAATTGGCAAGCACAATAAATAAGAGTAGAGAACAATCCAGAAAGATGACCCATGTCAACTTCAGGTTTCTACAGGCATGTGCCCACATACATGCAAATACAAGCATGTACACCACACACATATAAACGAAATATGAGGTGGGTGGTGGTGGTGGTGCATGCCCTTAATCCCAGCACTCAGGAGGCAGGGGCAGGTGGGTCTCTGTGAGCTTGAGGCCAGTATGATCTACAGAGCGAGTTCCAGGACAGCCAAGGCTAAATAGAGAAAACCTGTCTCAGGAAAAAAGCAATGTGAGTTTTTCCAGACCTTGTTGCAAATGAACATTTTACTCAATAAAGTACATCCACCAAGGAAAGCCGCAGACACAGTCTAAATGGCTCAGACAGGAGACCGAAACCGTGTTTAGGACTATTAAATTTTGAACTTGGACCCTGGTAGCAGGGAGTCAAAGGTGAGACTTTTTCATCTTCTCTCTGCTGCCTGAGAGTAATACAGTGAGGTCACGGACACTGGCAGACATGCTCGAATTTTCTGGCAATTTAATATGCCCCCTCCCCCCATCAATCGTGTTTGTCTGGAAAACTGTTGCTAAATCAGTCCCATGAGCCTCTAGGAGCCTGTCAGAATGCAGGTCTGAGAGCACATCTTCACCTCCTGAGAAGGAGCCAGGGCTCCTAATCTAACCCAGCTCTTCTGCACTCACCCCATGCAGAGTTGTCAAATGAACAGAGGGAGAGTTCACTCTAGCCAGGACGAGTGATATGTCCTTTCAAATAACAGGAAGGAAGCAAAAATAAGACACAGAAAATGAAGTTTTTCAAAATTAATGTGTTAGACGAAAGACGAAGAAACATTTAGTTGGGGCCAGATAGCAAATATATTCAGTCTTTGTAGTCTACGTGTCCTTTGCTACTAGGATAAAACCATAGATCACCCTTTCATCAACTCCACTTTCAGATTGGAAAAAAAAAAAAAGTAGACTCATGCCTCTACAAACTTTTCAAATCAAAGAACTATAACCCCAAACACACTTCTCAAGAGTCAAAACACGCCCTTGTGAAGGAAAGTACTCTGTAGTATTTCAACCCAAAGTTACAGACCCAGTTCTAGCATGCCGTCCTCCCCAGCGCATGCTTCAAGTTCTTTTGGAGCTGTGTGGTGATTTATAGTGACATGTGCGTAATTTGTAACTTACTCTTCTCCTAGCCTCCCTGACATTTTTTCCTCCGGATGGTTTCTTTTCTTGGGCATTTTTGCCCCTCGTGGGTATGATTTCAGTGACTACTCATTCATACATCCCTTCTCTCCAATGTCTGATCAAAGCCTTGCTCCCTTCTGTCAGGAGCTCACGATGATTCTTTCATCATCTTTTTTTTTTCCTGGTTCCATAGCCCTGTTTTCCTTCACTGCCTCACTCCAAGTTCTGCCCTTGTTTGGCCTCCCTTGGTGGTAGCCATCATCCCCTTCCATTCTCCTGGGCTTCTGGCCTGGCTGCCAGCTCCTAGAAGCAGGGGACCCATGAGTCTTGTTCATAAAACAGCTTGTGAAGTTCTCCTGGAATGCAGCTCTCAAGAAGGGCAAAATTTATGTTCTCATTTCTTAGGACCCAAAGCTACCTTCCCTCAGAAGGTACCTCTGTTTTTTGTCCCCTTTCCTTTCTTAGGCTCTGAAGCCTACAGCAGATGTTAATCAAGCACCCAAGATCCTCAAAGCTTCTCATTTCCCCTTTTGTGGCATGGATGCCCTGGAGACGCTCTGGGTCTCATGCTATTTCACTGCAGGTTTCAGGTGCTAAGGACCTGCGCGGCAACCAGGCATCACCTTAGCTCACATAATGGTACCTTCCCACTTCAGTCTTCTTCCCACCCTCCATGTCAGTGGGGTTTTCTTGGAAAGCTGCTGCTGCTAAATCAGTCCCATGAGCCTCTAGGAGCCTGTCAGAATGCAGGTCTGAGAGCGCATCTTCACCTCCTGAGAAGGAGCCAGGGCTCCTGATCTAACCCAGCTCTTCTGCACTCACCCCAAGCAGAGTTGTCAAATGAACAGAGGGAGAGTTCACTCTAGCCAGGACGAGTGATATGTCCTTTCAAATAATAGGAAGGAAGCAAAAATAAGACACAGAAAATGAAGTTTTTCAAAATTAATGTGTTAGATGAAAGATGAAGGAATATTTAGTCGGGGCCAGACAGCAAATATTTTTAGTCTTTGTGGTCTATGTGTTGTCTGTCACACCGGCACAGAATAAGGACAGCCAGAGACAATGCTGGCCCTAACAAGAGTGGCTATGTTTCAGTATAAAGCTTCATTTTCAATGTCATGAATTCTTTCGACCAAAGTGTAAAGCCATTCATAGCTGTGGAGGATATGAAGAGGAATGCCAGGCACGATGGATTTGAATCAGAGATCCTCTCCTGTGAGCCCTCCCTGGTTCAAGGTAGCCGAGACCACAAGGTAAGACTGTGTCTCAGAAAACCAAAATCAGAAGAAACCAGAAACAAAACCCAAAGGCTGATCTGAAGAGATGTGTGAGCCCATTGGTTAGGGAGAAAAAGCCTCTTGACTGTTAGGCACACGCTGGCACCCAGAATATTCTTCCTCTTTGTAAAAGTGTTCTGGTGGCAGAGGCAGAGGAGGGCAGAACTCTTTCATGATCCCTCGTCGCCCACGGTAGGTAGCTTTATCTGTGAAAGCCATACGTTATACCTCAGGCTTGAAAATCTACACTGCAAAACGACTTTTTGCCATTTGAAAACACTGAGTAATGGAATGTGGGATGGAAGCCAGGAAACTCATGTGCATTGGCCATCTTCCTTGTCCATTTCTAGATAAAGGTTAATGGACTTGGATCTGATAGCTTAGTCACTGTCAGTGGCCCACAATGTACTCTGCACTCTGAGAGGGCTCGGTGGAGGCCTTTTACCAAGGTAGTAGACAGTCTGTTTTGAAACACATTTTATTAACATACTTCCTTCTAATTACAGCCCTAAGCCAATATCCTGCAAAGGTGAGGATCCCACACCCACAGCCAAGCCTTCATGTGAGCCTAAGCCTCTTGTCCAACAACAGTTCTGAGATTTTGGAGATGCATTAGTCGGTCATAAAGGGAATCTGTTTGATTTTGATGCTGAAGCAGAGCAGTAGGATTGCGCATAACAGTAAGAGTTTTTTAACCCACGTGAACTTGGCTCTGTGCCAGGAACTGCCCGAGCGCTTCCCATAACACTCATGACCACTCTGTGAAGCAGGTACCATTGTGGCTCCTGCCGAGCAGATGAGGAAACGTAAGTGGGGAGAGGTCAAGTAACTTTCTCAGGATCACCCAATCACAGAGGTTTAGAGCCAGGGTTCAGATCAAGCAGATGGCTTCAGATTTTTCCGTTCATCCTTGCCCCTCCTGTAAATATTCTCCCTGTCCCCCTGGGAAGTCCTACTAGTCTGTTTCACTCTTACGGTTCCTCGAGTGTACAATTCCTTTCTCAATGAAATCTATTTATTCCTTGAGAGTTATGGATAAGCTAAATTTTCATGAAGGAAGTCAGCTGGTTACACTCCCAGTACTTCCTTTTGAATATCCTGCTGTGGCCACTCTTTGAAGTGATTTCTTGTCCTTTCAAAGACGAGGCATTTCATGAAAGGCTTTTACGTGACATCTCTGCTTCTAATTCGTGTAGCTGTTTCATTTGTACATTAATGATACTTAAAATAAGCTGTGCTTTGCTAGCTGGAAGGAATAATGGAGGGGAAATGCTACCCAGAGCAACTGCAGACTGCGGAGTGATTAATTCAGTGAATCACCAAAGGAAGCAGGCGTACTGCCAGTGCCGGCCGTGGGCTCCATGCCACCCTTTGCTCTGATGGGGATGCCAACCCTGCTGGGTCCACTGACAGATTGCTAAGAAGAGGGATGGGTGGGGTGAGATGCAGCAGAGTCGAGAGAAACAGCGTTGTACGCAAGTCCTAATGAGTCTGCTTTCTTACAGGTGTCACTAGTTTGCTGGTTGGGGAGATGGGACGTTGTCAGTCCAGTTTACCTCCTGCCTGGCAGCCTCGGGCTTTGATGAGCCTAGTGTGCAGACCAAGGGTCATCCAGTGTTCAGAGAGATAGAGGGAGTCTTTATCTACTGTGTTACTTAGGAGCAGGGAGAACAAGGGCAGGGTATGTCATAAGCTGGGTGTGATGGGCGGGCTCCTGAGGCCATTCAGCAGATGTCCAGAGGGGTCACCTCGCATGACACAGCCTCTCCAGTCCTGTAGTTTTATCCTAAAGAATTTTTACATGGCTAGCCAGAGGGAGAAAAGAGGAACTTGGTACATGGGATGATTTTGAACGCTGTCCTTGGAGCTGGCTGTGTGAATTCATTCCTGTGCCTGTGCCACACACAAACACCATCACCTGGGAAGCCCATTTCTTATCCATCCATCCATTCATCTACCAACCCACCCAATGCAACCATCCAGCTTCTCATCTGTTCAGTTATTCTACAAACAGTAACTGACACTGTGTCCCAATAACCCTGTTAAGCACCAGTTACTATTGTAAAACTGGCCCTTATCCCACACACCTTGTCTTGCTTCATTTGGCCCTGGGAACACAAGTGTAAAGAAAAGTTAGGAGTTTCACAATATCTGTATTGTATTCTATTTTCTCTCAAATATTTTGAGCTCTCAAATTCCCATTATGAATAGTCAGTGCACACCAGGAGCACAAATAACCTCATCAGCTTCAAGCCTCCATCTATGAGGTGGTAGAGAGGCTCATCTTGTCTCGTGTTCTAATTCCTAACAAGAGCACAGACCAGCCTCATCAACTAATAGGACTCCACTTGCTGGAAGCTCTTCAGCAGAGGTGTGTGCTAACAGAAAATGAGTGAGGAGACCTGGGCAGAGGAGGAAAGAGTGATGCTGATCTTGCCTGCTAGTGTACTCAAGGATCTAGTGTGTCACAGGGAAAAGCATCACCCAAAGGAATGAAGTGCCCATTAAGTATAACTTGTCAGGATCACCTCAGTCCTGAGGAGTCTTTTACTGAGACCAGAAAGTGTTATCTCATCACCTGGAGAATATTTTCCCCAGGTGAACCTAGAGTCTCATTTTAGAAAAGTTTTGATCTCATCAGTACTAACAGAGATCACAGCTGTATTTTAGACTCTCCAGGCAACACTTCCCTGTGGCATTTCCTAAAACAGCTCTTCCGTGGTATGAATGTTCTACACAGAATAGCCCCTCCAAGGAGGCAGCTTTCACCGAGCCTTTAGTTTAAGGAAGTATGAGAGAGCAGAGATGTAAGGTGATTAATTCAGGAAGAGCAAATGCTAAGTCCTTAGATGTGCTAACTAAGGCTTCTGAGCTCCGCACTTTCCCATTGAGCTTTGGAAAGTGTTTTCATCGTCTGTAAAGTGACTGTGGATGCAATACCATAGGGTGTTGAGGGGAATAAGTGAGAATCCAAGGGCAGATCACTAGACCAGCCCTCAGAAAGTGCTCAACATATTGGAATCTAATTATACAATCAGTTTGTTATAGGAAGTGTCAGGTCCCAAAGAAACCTGGAACAAGTCTCACTTAGTACCTGTGGCTCCTCCCAGCACTTCTCACCCCACCACTACCTACCCAAGGGGTGGCCTTCCCTTCCCCTTCCCCAGCTTCTCTTCCTATATGAACCCACCATTTGGGCCATGTGCTTTCTTCGTCCTCTGCTCTTGGCCTCTTGGTCCACAGCTCCTCTCCAGGCCGGTCCTCTTGCCCTCTCCTCTCTTCTCTTTTCTTTTCCTCTCTTGCCCCTCAGTCTGTTGGCCGTGTTCAGCCTACTTCTTCCTCTCCCTCCTCTGGACCCCCCCAGATGCCTCCGGCTGTGTCCTCTCCCTCATATCTACAATAAAATTCTTCTCCTCAACCCGACCTCAGAGTGGTCATGTCCCCATTGTCATTCAACAAGCAAAGGTCTCTGTTCTCCTGATTCCCGTCCTCCTATGTTAACTTGCTGTATGATGTCAGCACGTTGTTTTCTCTCTGTGAACCCTAGCTCGCGCTCCGTGGAGTTCTAACAGTTCTGGGGACCTCCCCAGATCTTCTCTACTTTTTCGGGAACCCAGACGAAGGAGTGGGGGCAAGACTGAAGCTTGTGAAGCACAAGCAGCGATCTTCCATCTGTTCCCTAGAAGTGTACCACAGTCTTACGTCTCATCTAAATAAAGGCTTTCAAGTCCTTTAAAAAAAAAAAAAAATCCGTCCACCACTTTGGAGGTCCACAGCTGGCTCTAGATGAGACTGTTTTCTGAGCTGCAGCTCTCTACAGACAGGTGTTAGTTACACGTGGGAGCCGGCGTGGCTCGGCTGTTTCTGGATAGACTCCTGCTCTCCCATGCCCGGTGGGCCCCATCTCAGGGCCTTCTTCTTCCGTGCTGCTGCAGCCCACCCTTTAGTGCGCATTCCGCAGGGAGCTTCCTTCGACCCTCTGGGCATGGAAAACCCACCTCCCCAACTGGGGATGCCTCCAATCTGTCGCTCACGCCTCCGTCACTTCACACTCCTAGTCACGGATAGGGAAGTTTGGAATATCCTCCCCGCTTGGAAATGCTAGAAGGGTCTAGGTCCCCCTTTGGCATACCTTGGATTGTAAATCATGGTTTTTCATCAGTGTTCACGTAAGAGGTTGATAGGTTGAACCAAATAAGAGTTTAGAACTTTTGGGTATAGTTTTATAGCTTGGAAAAAACTCATGGAAGATTACTGGATTTAATTTTTTTACTGATAAGATTCCTTGCCTGAATAAATATATTAACACAGGTATTTCTAAACAAACTAGTGGATATCTAAGCACAGAGTCCAACCTGCACCCAGCTTGATAGTGTCAACTCAAAAGAACAAGGTGCTTCCTGGTTGCTCTGATGACTTTTCTGGGATCTTGAGGACATCAGCTGTATTCACAGAGAAAGTTCCTCATAGTCCCCCTTTCTATCCAGAGAGACAGACTGAACAGGCCCTCCCGAGGTTAAGGTCTTTCTTTTCAACCTCTGGACCTCATTCTCTTATCTGTACAAAAGACCTGTCATAATTGCTGTTGGGAATAGAGTTGCTTAAGACAACTTAAAGAGTAGATAGAGCATGTGTTAACACCTGTGTCTGGCAGAGCACTCAGCACGTGATAGCTGCTACTTAAACCAAACCAGCATAAAAAATAAAGAGCTACATGGTAAATTACACATGCTCTAGTTTTTATAGGAAAAATTACTCGGGCCGTACAGTGTTTGCCGGCAGGATTTCAGCCATTATTGAAGCAAGTGACATCTTGAGGGACAATCAACTGTAAGGATTCTCAAATGTGACCCACAGTTTCTCTGAATTTCTCTGGGTCTTACACTTCAGGGCAGAATTACATCTCATCAGAATGAGGGTGTTCAGTCGTTTTTTAAAAAAAGGTTTTAAACTACCGTTGAGAGGCACCATGTGCTTCTCCATCAACATTTGCTGGTTACATACTGACAGGTCACAGTGGGCACCACCAGCCTGTCTGTAGAAACCACATTTCCATTCCCGGAAACCCCATGTGGTCCTCATACTGCACTACCCTCTGCTCTCCCCTCACTGGTTTCCATTCCTCCCTGTAGTGCCTCCAATATTCCAGCACCTACCTTATACCGGACTTTGGATTTCCTTTGTCAGTGTAGTCCCACAGGGTATCCCGTGGAGAAACAACCCTAGCCTTGCATCTTCTCCCTGGAAGCCCCGACTAGGCCCCATCATCTTAGCCCACCTTGGCTTTCTCCACAACATTTATCACCATCTGGCATTTTAGACTGATATCTATTTGTTCACCTGGTATTATCTCCTCCTCAGTGACACCGGCCCTATTCACTGTGCATGTCCATCATTAGAATTGTGCCTAGCCTGAAGACATGAAGAGTTTCAACAGGAAGGTGCTGGATAAAGAATGAATCAAGGATACAAGATGATGCTATGATTGATGTTGCCATAGGTGTCTGAAATGCTCTCCCCAGCAAGTGAGAAACTCTCTACACCCAAGGATTCAGGTAAAGTGTCTTACACTGTTGCCACGGATTCGGGAGCGGTGACTTCGATGGGAACTGCACTAGTGGTTGAGCTGAGGGAGTCTGTATTTACAATAAAGAACTTCACAGTTGGATTCACGGCTCCTGCCTAGGACAAAAGAAAAAAAAAACCCACGGAATTGATAATGGTGTTTTAAAGCCTCCTCATTACATATATTTAAACTGTATTAAATGTCTAAATTATGACTATAGAGTTATAACAACTGGACACTGTCAGACAATTTAATAGAAATAAAATGAACAAAAAGAAAACCCTTTATGTGTTCTAGTGAAAATATATATATTCATGTGTGCATGTGTATGTTTATGAAACATGAAGATCTAAACACTTGTAATCAAATCATGCGTGTATGTTTATTCATAATCTGTGTGCTTTGTGTCAAGGAGGACAAATGCCTTAAAAATCAATTGTATCATTTGTCCGTATATCCTGATTCTATAGGACAAAAGTTTTGGTGGCTTCACTGTGAATATCACTTGTATACCATCAAAGGCTCAGTCCTTCAGGAAAATTAGCCTGAGCTCAGAGCCAATTGTGCTAATTAACTTCACTCTAAGTCCAAGTTAATGTGTTGGAGCTCAACACTCAATACTGAGACAGAAGCCTGTAAACCCTTTTTAAAATGTACACATGGATCTTCTATTGACAGATTAGTTAGAAATAATATGATTTTTTAGAGAATGTTTTATGGAGCTTTTTTTCCCCCAGTTTCTCTCATCAAAAAATAACATTCTCTGAAAACACATCTCCATATTTAGTTTAGGATCTTTTTTTCCTTTTAACTTCCTCTCCCTTCCTAAAATGGCAGATCTTCATAAGGCAAATTAAGTGAGTTGGTAAAAATAAAAATTCCTTTTTTCCCCCCCAAATCATTTACGGCAAAAATACGTTGTTAGCTTTTCCTGTAGACGACGCTGTGGCCGTTTTTATAATGGTGCTGAAGAATTCCTGGCTCCCTTCGAAAGCCCTCTCCTGGCTTACACTGCTTGATTTTAATACACACATTGTGGATAGCAGGGAACAATCTTGTAACCCAGGATGTTACATGACTATCACAAATGCAGGACGTGCAAAACTCACATTAGTGCCAAACCTGTAACAGAGCCACCGAAACTCATCCTGCACTGTGCCCTGTTACTTGGTAATGCAATCTGATATGTAACCAGGCTTTTCAACTTCAATTCGGGCTCATTCCAACTCCTACAAATGAGACGAGCTTCTGATTCAATTACAGCCTCTCTTTTCCTTCATTCAGGCATTTCCTACCCCTCCCCTACCTCCTTCAAAAGCATTTTCACCATCTTTTTCTGCTTGTCATTTCTTAAAGTTTTTGGAGAAATTACAAAACCTTAAATCACACTCTTTCCTGGGATAATAAAAATACTTTAAAATTGCCAGATGCTGTTGACTTCAGCAAGAGAAATCACAGCAAGCTGTTGAAGAGAGACTGACAATATTTTCATTAGCAGGAAGGGATTAAATGCAACCATTCTCTTCCCATCAAATCACAGAACCACTACCCGAAAGGGGGCACAGACCTTTGGATATGGAATCCACACTGTCCTCGGGTACTGCAATGACTCATCGGAGTAGAAAGAGTATTCAATGTGTGGGACTCCGGTGTCGTTAAACTGGGCATATGCTAAAAAAGTACTGTTTGGAGACCACCACAGCGCTGAGTAGGCACCGAAGATTTCCTCTGAAAAAAAAAAAAAAAAAGACATAAATTGTTCTGTTACAAGAAAGCTGATAAATTGGCTTTGGCATTCAAAATATTGTTCTCATTAGCTTTAGTAATTATAGTAGAGTTCAACTAATGAACCATTTCACATTTGCTGGGATTCCAAAATCAAAGTAATACAAATGAATAAAAATAAGACCTCCAAGGATATGTCTAGATTGTAAAAATAAGTCACCCATTGGACCATTTTAGAATATTTTAGTATGCAATATTGGATATAAGCTCTATATTTTTTTCTTTATCTTATAATCCTCTAAATTTATGCCTCAAAACATACTAAAAGTAAATTTCACACAGGAGGCTGGTTTTCCATTCTAATTTTCAAACAGTCAACACGCCAGCATGCTCTCCCTGACTGGGCTGAGTTTCTACTGAGTCCACGAGGTACTGGTGGGTGGCACGGAGCTCTAGGCTATCAAACCAATACGGTGCCCAGAGTTTACTACTCTGGCACAAAGAAGGTGTGGAAAGGATGGATTTAGAATGAAGAGAGCACCACAGACCCCTACAGAGAAACAACTCTTTTGCCCAGCCTAGAAACTGAAAATTCCCTGCCTTAGCCCCCTCCCCTGATATATAGAGAAGATAATAAAAGATAGAGACAGCTGAAGGAAAGGTACAGCTTTCAAGCCTATGGTTGGATTCATTTCCATCTCTGACAAAGGCAATTCCTCCCTATGATTACTCTGAGAACTCTCCATGGGACATTTGACGTCAGACTCTTAAAATGCCAGGGTCTCCCTCACCGACAAGGGATTGAAGATCCAGATTCTTTGGTGTGGATCTAGACTCCCTCCAGAGACTCATGTGTTCAAAGTATTGATCTCCACCTGTGGTGCTGCTGGCAAGTGGTGATAACATTGACAGCTGGATCCTCTTGAAAAGAACTTAGATCACTGGGGTTGTGACCATGAAAGGGATATTGGGATCTTGGGTCCCTTTGCTTCCTTCTATCCATGGAGTAAAGAAACCCTTCTATTACACACTCCTACCAAGGTGTACTATGCCGAGACAGAAGCAAAGCAATGTGGCCAAGTGGCCAAGTGGCCAAGTGAACATGAACTGAGTCTCTGACACCCGGAGTCAAAGTGAACCTTCACTTCTTTTTTTTTGGGGGGGGGGGGTTGTTATAATGATATAAAATTGATAAACATATAGGTAGACAGTGGAAAGTCCCAATCTGCATCTCATGTCACTGTGTAAGTATAAAAATCAAAGCATAGACTCTGGAATTTTAGAGTTTAGGAAATTACAGGTGCCAATCAGTTTTGGAACAACTAAGACCTCTTTGCAAGTGGCTGGGAAAATCTTTCTTTTAAATTATGTGTATGTGGGTACTCATACACATGAGTGAAGGGGACTGAGCAGTCCACAGGCGTTGGATCCTGAGAGAACTCGAGTTACAGACAGTTGTGAGCTAGCCAGTATGGGTGCTGGGAATTGAACTCGGGTCCTTTGCAAAATGGTCACACAAAAAACACAGCCATCTGTCCAGCTCTCCGAAAAATACATTTTCAATAACAGCAATAGTGGCTGCAGAACTAAGAATAATAGCTGACGTTTGATGAGTGCCATATGTCAGGAACTGATAATAGTGGGCATTTATTTTACCAGGCACTCTTCATTATAACCCATTTCACAGGTGATGAGAACAAAACAGGGCTAAAAAGAATTTAAAGACATCACCTTAAGGGGCTGGAGAGATGGCTCAGTGGTTAAGAGCACTACCTACCCTTCTAGAAGACCTGGGTTCAATTCCAGCACCCACAGGGCAGCTCACAACTGTCTGTAATCCCAAGATCTGCCACTCTCACACAGACAGACATGCAGGCGAAACACCCAAGTGCATGAAATAAAAGTAAATTATTTTTTGAAAAAAGAAATCACCTTAAGTCATATGGCTAATAATTAATAGAATCAAAAATTAACCTTTCAGGTTTGAGAGAATGCTTACCATCTTGTATTTCTTATACAGCTCACAGCTGCCTGATTTTCAGCAGTTTTCATTTCAGAAAACCTATCCCTTGGTAGGGCAGCCTTCTCTCCCCTTAACTGTTTCAGACCTGAATCACTGAGTGACACTTATGTAATGATTTGGAATTTATAAACCACATCCAACTTGATCTTCATGGAGATTCCTAAATGAATCCATTCATAAACCATTTTATAGAGAGGAAAACTGAGGGAAATTGAGTAAAATGTTTTACTCAGAAATCAGAACTTTGACCTTAGGACTCTAACTCAAAACTTTGCCCTCAGAAGTCCTTCCTATGCTGAGTTCATATCTCATATCTTAGAACTTTTGCCTACCGGTTTGTGTCCACAGTACACCGGTACGGTTTTACGTCACTGTAATTAGGGTATGGCTCTAGTTTTATAATTACTTTCAAACACTGGTAAGGGGTATAGTTGGGGCCATATTTGAATTAGCACTTATTTGTAAGACAGAGAATATTTTTCTCTAGTTATCAATGTAGTGATTTCTCTCTAGGGACTGAAGCCCATCTTTAGAGGAAGGCCCTTTGAAAGCTGTGAGGGCACTGTCCTGCATCGGGTGGCTCAGATGTGAACACGACAAACGAAATTCCTCCAGAGATTACCCCAGAGAAGATGGGCTGAATTAGTTAGAGTCTTATCTCAGTAACACCCAGATGTTTCCAAGAAGAGCCACAGGTTGGGGAGGAGGCTGTTACCTGTTCCATGTTGAAGGCCCTGGAGGACCCACGGTGCTGCCCACCACTTAAAGAACTTATAATTTCATTATTGGTTTTAATCAAACACTTACTCCTGAGCAATAGAAGCATCTTTTTCTCGTGACGTTATTTCTGCCCGTTGTCACGTGTTACCCACTACATTAACCTGATTCTGCCTGTTGTCACGTGTTACCTGCTACATTAACCTGATTCTGCCTGTTGTCACGTGTTACCCGCTACATTAACCTGATTCTGGCTGAGCAGGAATCAAAAGGCAAGCATGGAGCTAAACTATTTTTTAACTTTGAAGAAGAAATAACAGGATGAAACAAGGATGAGTCTTTCTAACAAACATGAGGCGCCCTGGTGAATTATTTGGAACCGCCTCAAAATGTCCTTTATCTTGGCAACCAATACATGGAAAAATGCTTTCTTAATACTTCCTAAATATCTTTATCCTAAAAGACAGAATATGCCTTTTTAGTTTTTTTTTTTTAACTAAACTTTCCAAATTACTTTTGCTTTCTTTAAAAACAGGAAATCATGATTCGTCCCGGGTTAGTTTTTGATGAACACAAATCCTTTCTGAAACAAGTAATTTCTTTCCTTCTATTTGGCAACTGCAGACAAGATTTATCTCTTTTTTAATATTGTGGAAGATTTCACAGTCCTTGGAAACTTCTGGGCTAGGTAGGCCTCCTTGGAGAGACACCTGATGTTAATCTGGATGCTGTTATGCCCTGGTAAAACCAGAAGAGCAACACAGAATGGCTCTTTGTGGTAGGAAGCCAAGACAAGCAGGGTATTGTGAGACAATTGGGACAGAGGCAGCACTGGGAACGGTTAGGGGTTCTGTGTCACTGTGAGGTCTAACAGAAATCCCACAGTATGTTTTAGTACACAACTTATTTTGAATCCTACTCAATCCCCCTATTTTTTAGTATAGCAATGCTGAAGTAGTCTTAAAAGTTGTAGATGTCTAGTGGAAGCCCATGAACTGTGGTCTGGGACCCGTGGAGCCCCCATGGGACTGGACTAGGTCCTCTGGATATGGAAGATGTTTGTTTGGCTCAAACTGTTTTGGGGGGCACCCAGGCAGGGGGATCGGGATCTGTCCCTGGTACATGGGCAGGTTTCTGGGAATCCAGTGCCTGTGGTGTGACACCTTGCACAGCCTTGGTGCAGTGGAAGGAGCTTGGACCTGCCTAGGCTCACTGTGCTGGGCTCTGCTGACTCCCCATGGGAGACCTCGATTTGGGGGGATGTGGGGATGTGGGGTGGCTTGGGAAAGAGGGCTGGGGGTTGGGAGGAGGGGGGATCTGTGGATGGTATGTGGAGTGAGTAGAAAATTTCTTAATAAAGAAAAATGAAAAAAAAGTTGTAGACATTCTAATTAAAGATTTAGTCTCTACCTTCATAAACCCAGTCAGCTATCCCATTACATATTGCACCGTCTTCTCCTGTCCATGTGATCCTCTGACTAGGTGAATTTGGTTCAATTTTAACGTAAATATCATTCTTCCAAACATATGCCTAAAAAAGATGAAAAACATTGACATCAGTAATCATGTTACAGTATGTTTTATCTTGGGATCTTAAAATACTATTCAAATAAGAGAATAACCACAGAAAGTCTATTTAGTGGGATCCTCATTCTTAAGTTACAGGTATATAGTCCATAACCTTGAAATAACTGCAAAAAGTTACCAATATGTTGAGACAAGGAGGCTTACAGCTGTCACTATGTTGATGGTGAAGTGTGTGTGAAGACCTAATACAGCCCACACAGGATGATTTATGTTTGTGTTTCTTCCTTGGGATATTAGCAGAGGTAATGTAGCTGCATTCTTGGAGAGGGAAGTACAGTGAGGAAAAATCATCCCATCTTGTTATTTAAATTCTTGTGGGCTCTAATATTCTTCTAGCACTATAGAATAGGAAATATATCTACAGTGAATTTGAAGAGAGACTCAAAAATCTTCAAGCACAGCACAAGGGGAGCTAAAGAGTTTAATAAACATTTTTCCTAGTGAATAAGCAACTCTATAATACATGTCTAGAAGTTTTAATAATTCTAAAATAAAATATTGTTTGGGGTAATGGCCCTATATTTCTAATATAATGAATGAACAGGCTTTCAAAATGTCTCCTGTATAGTAGGGTGAGTGGCATCTGCCTATGAAAGATATAGTCAACCTTTTTCTGGCAGCGGGAGACATGTACTAACCAATTTATGACCTTCTGGTGACCATGTGATCCACTGTGTATTATTTGGAATCTTTTCCTCTGTGATCAGCTTTCTGGAGAGAAGAGAAGAGGATATATTACCCAAAGAGTAACTCCCTGTGAGATAGCCTTTAAAATTACATCTGAAAAGCCCAGTAGTCTTAACGGGGAACCACTGACCTTGTGTTCAGGTCATAAACACTGTATGAAGCTGTGTAGGAGTGCCTCCATTGCTGCAAAAGAAAAATGATGTCTCAGACTCCTGTGAGTCTGACAGGTTGGCTGTTTACTCAAGATAACAGGTATGGTAACAGATTACCAAATAAATTTCAAATTTCATCACATATTACCATGCCTTAAATTCTTAGAACTTTGGAATTGAAAATATCCTTGAAACCATCCAATAGAAAGTCATGAAGAGTTTATTCACTTTGGCATCCCTTTCACAGGATCCCTGTAGGCCAAAGCGTCAGTTTTGATATTGAGTGATACTATTTTGAGCACAGTACGGTAAGGGTGCCTGTTTAGAAAAACTCAAATTTTCATATTTTACCCACATAGCTTCCAAAATATTTAGAAGATTTTTGACTCTGTCATTGGTGGTGACAAGGAGGCATACTGAATGCCTTGTGCAATGATAATGAGAATATCTAGTGTTGCAATTTTTAAAGCTATCTGAAAATATTTTTTAAAATTAATATGTGTGTGTGTCTTCAATTTTAAGCAACCAAGCAGTTGAAAATGAGCAGCAAACTAAATACAAGGTAACTAAAGGAAAGGAAACAATACAGTAAAGACCAGTATGAAATAGAAGCATATAGTGGCGAAAAATCAACATGGTCAAATGTTGGTTTTATCAGGCAGTTAAAATTTTGATTTCTGTTAGTTAACCTAACAAAAAAATAAGAAATTACTATCAGAAATGAAAAATGAGACATCACAACAGACCCCACAATCATTAAAGGATTAAGAGACCACTGTGAACATCTTTTCAATAAATCATAAAAAGTAGAAACAAGGAAATTTTCCTTGCATAGTCCTACATTTAATAGACATGTGGAATCAATGAGTGAAAGTAAAGAAAATCTCATATCCAAATACTTTGCAGAAAATCTCTTACTATTTAAAACCTATATACAAATGTTTACAGAAGCTTTATTCAGACTTGTCCAAACTTGGAAGCAGCTAAGACATCCTTCAATAAGGGGTGAGTGAATTAACAGTCTGTAATAGAGAACGTAATAGAATACCATTCAGTGATTAAAAAAAAGAAAAGAAAAAGCTATCAAGCAATCAGAAAGGTTGCATATTGAACTAATGGTGTGACTTCCCGGAAAAGGTGAAACATGAGACAGTAGTACTTGGTGGTGAGGAAAGGAGATAGACAAAGTACATGGGACTTCTCACAATGAGACTTCTCATCTCCATGACTCTTCAGTGTTGGATACATATTGTCACCATTCACAAAGGACCCCAATGTAAAACTGTAGATGAGTTAATAACCAAGTGTCAGTGTTGGCACCTGCATTTCCACAAATGTATTGTCTTCAATATAGAATGTTTATAGAGAAGACTGGGAAAAGGAACATGAGAAGGGTAGAGGGACCTTCTACTTACTTTCAACAAACCTAAAGCTGCTCCAAAATGTATTATCTATCAATTTTAAGATGTAGTAGAGCTATGACTTGGAAGGAGGAACTCTATGATCTCATATTCCATTTCTATAGAGCAAGTAGTAACTGGAAAGGATCCCTGTATATTTTCATGACATTATATGAATAGAAAATACAGAGAGAAACATGCTAGGCTTTGGGAAACTAAGTAAAAACAGGTAGGAGATATATGATATGTATGAGCACACCCTTGCATTTGTGAAAAGCTGCATTGGTGTGTGTATGTGGATAAAATTAAAGATACTTTTGAAATTCCTTATGTGTACATTTGTGCACTCCAGTAGTTGCATCTTATTATCACTAGATAACTGAAGTGTATTATAAACCCTGTATACTGTTCCAGAAACTACAATAAAATTCAAGCTCTGTCAATAAGGAGGAAATTGGCTGCATGGTAGTAGCGCTGAGATACAGCCAGGGCTCCTAGCCTCACCTGCTTATCATTTCTCACCCTCCTACACCCTCGTGTCAACAAGTATTTATTAAATTCCCATTTCTTATTAAGTCATACATTCCTTTCCTGAATCCTGGATTATTTCAACACACCCGATGCTTGTTTCTTGGCAACCTCAAACATAATATTTCCCAAAGCCAAAAGGTGTGGTAAAGTCTAGAAATACTAAGAAAGACTGAGATCATCTCAGAATCATGACAGAATCCCCATGAGGCATAAAACGAAATAGGTTTATCAATCTACTTAGCCTGTAAACACTGGGGTGCTCACCTATCAAACACTGCTCCACTAAAGGGCTCCTAACTGAGCAGGGGACATGAGGACAGGCACTACAATAAAGAAATGACAATAAGATGTACCAAGAACTGTAATGGAGGCAGGCCAGAAAAGTGTGCAATCCTAATGTGGCTCTGGATCCAGAGAGAAACCTGTGGGAAAGAGGATTCTCGAGCTGAGTTCTTAGTGATGATTGCCATGGAGAATGAGAGAAAGACTGCTATAAAACAGAAGCTAAAACACAAAGACAAGAAAGGCCATGTGTAAGACCCTAAGCTGTGGTGTCGTCTCCCACCCTGGAATCAAAAGTCTCCATTTTATAAGGTCAGACAAGCTGCTTTCTAGACTTGTTTTATTTTTGAGGAAAACCGGACAACAAAAACAACAGCAGGTGCATGAGGATTCATATGAAGTGCTTCCAAGGCTGGCGAGCACAGTCAGCATGTGATAGTTAACACAGCTCCATCTCCAGAGTGTGTGGCAGTGAGCAGAGATATCCAGGAGAGCATCCACACAGATGGCAGGACACCTAGTCACTCACTCATACATCAGTCACTCATTTGTCTTTATTCACAACTTAGAAATAGTGACTGAAGATATGATGGATCTAAAAAAACAAAACAAACAACAACAACAACAACAAAAAAAAAAACTACTGAGCCATGTATGGCCTAAAGATGCAATAATATTAGCCTTTTCTTCTTTTTCTGAAGATGTTTATCAAGACATTGATTATTCTCAAATTCTATTGGATACTCTCAGAATTTAAAAAAAGAAAGAAAGAGAAAAGAAAGAAGAAAGGGAAGACATGCTCCCTTGTTTGTAGCTACCTAAGAATTCAGTGGTTTGCAATGAAGCATGCATTCACCTAATATTTATTTCTTGAGCACCTATTATGCAGTCCAGTCCTAGAAGCTGAAAATACAGTAGAGACTAAAAAATGGAGAAACTGGCAAGAACATTGGTAGGCAATAAAAAAGCAAAGACATAGCAAAATGGCATAAGTGCTAGGAAGAAAACGAAAGAGGGTAAAGTGATAGAGTGATTTGAGGGGTGTGGGATAGCCAGAATGATGGGAAGCCATGTTAAAGTGGTCCAAGGCAGCCTGGAAAGGAACAAATAAAGACAGAAAACTGGAAAATGCTAGAAAAGAAAGCTCCAGCAGGAAGCAATAGCAAGTGCTTTCACTCTTGGATGGGCATGTGAGTGATACTTGAGGGAAAAAGAAGAGACTCTGAAGTGAAGCAGGGAAGAGGGATGCTGGTCAAACATGAGCGTGGGACAGGATGCTTCAGATGGCAGACTGGGGTTTACGCACCAAGGCTCCGCGTGCTATGCATGCTGCTGTCTTATTTTGCATAAAGGATGTCATTGGAGTACATTAGCACAGGTACAGCTTAACCTACATTATAATGTAAAGGAAACACATTGACTACTGTCTGAGTGGATAGAAGGATCTAGATAACACAATGAGATGAAAATACCAGTGATGAAAACATGCATCACTAATGCTGATGTCTGTGGCCAGCCAGGGAGCTACATCTAACAGTGCATCACACAACACTTGTCACCACAGACTAAACAGTACCCTGAGCTGGTTTCTTCATCCTGATTCTGCTTTACCTTCATGCATTAGCTTTTAACATTCATAACTGTCACCCACCAGTTTGCAGCTTGGGCTGCTTGTTGGAATAATCTACACCATTAGAAAATTCTGATAGCAAGTTAATCCCAGAAACTTGAGTGGCGAGATTAAAGCTGGACACAAGGACTTTTAAATTTTCCACAAGTAAATTTGTTTAGGGGATTTATTTTTTATAGTATGCCATCTGATGTGCATAGAGTTGACGGGTTTAGCAGAAGACGGAGTTTTCCTATGCAGGAAATAGAGCCCACACGGTAGATCCAAGGTAAACACTATGACTGCGCAGCACCATCCTGAGATGGCAAATAGAGAAGGGAGTGCTGGCTTGGCTGGAGTCCAGCAGGGTTGGTCTGTGAGATAAGGCCACTCAACATTATTTAATCCCGGGGGGAGGGGAGAATCAAGAGGAGGAATCACTGCCTTTCTACTTCATTTTCAACATAGAGTGTCTCTAGAAGTTTTCAGTCCTTCCAACCCTACTTTAAAACTCTGTAGTTGATAGCTGTTATCAACTGAAAACAAAAAACAAAAAACAAAAAAAAAAAAAAAAAAAAAGCTCAGCTAAAGTAACTGGTGACCCTGGAGAGGATGCAAGACTTGATGATAACCTTTGTAAATGCCTGAGAACTCTACGTTCCGTAGGTGACTGGGAGAGGCTGAATATTCTCAGTAGGACCTTTGTGACTAGAGCTGAGGCGTCATTCAAGACTGTCCTGAATAAGGTTGGGATGTCATCTGGGGCCTTGTCTGACTTTCCTCTGGAAGATGGGGGTGTTAACCTCTTTAAAACAAGTACTTACTGAAGGTCATACTATACACAGACTCAGAAGAGAGGGTCATGGGACTAGATCACTCTGTGTACAAGTCAGATGCATAAAGTTACTTTAAAATCATGTCAAAATTCCTATGATAAATTTGATTAAGCTATGTCATTAGAATCCTTAATGTGTTCATTGTGCCTTTTAGTACCTGAAATCATTAAAATACATCCCTTTGAAGATAGTAGATTTGTCATTTATAAAAGAGAACATATATTTGATGCAGACTGAACTGGTTTTTCTGTCAGCACTGTTACCAGATATCATCCTTAAATATGCATATACTTGAAGTCAGTTAGAAAAAAAATGTATTCACTTTAAGATGTTATATAAAAAAGAATTTTCTTTACCTTCACATAGTTGTATTCTAAGAGAACAAACCGTCCATCGGGTGACACCGAATAATCACTTATAGACTCTCCAAAGGCTTCCTATTGGTCATGCGGAAGAAAGAAAACACTGAACGTTTTGAATACCCACACTGGTCATTGACTGGGTAGAGGGAGCCCTACACATGTGGATTGTGCCTTGAGAATCTCCAGTCACGAAGAGATAGCACAGTCGCGCCCACAAGTGACAGTGATGTTAGGTGGGCAATGATGACAGTTAGAAAGCCAGAGAGGGAAGGATTAGCTGAAGGGACATGGTTCAGGGGCACAGAGAAAACTCTCTCAATAGGAAGGGCAGCATGGACAGAGAGACAGCATGGGGAAGAACAGGCATGTTTAGAGTGTGTTTGAGGGTGACGTAATACAGCATGACTGTGCCAACTCGGTGGAAATGGAAGGACATTAAGTCACAAAAACATAGGTCATAAACTACAAACTAAGGGTTTTTTTGGTATGTGAAGGCGATAGTACCATCTATTTTGTTTATTTTTCACAAGATACCCTGGTGATATGTGGATGAGATCGGAAGGAAAAGAGGGGGTGTTGTATCAGTCTGGCCTCCTGAATAGCAACAGCGACCACAGTGGGGATGGAAATCTGTGAGGTAGGTGGCATGCAGCAGAGGGAATCAATAGCGTTGCATAGCTAATTATAGGGTAATGATGGGAAAGTTAAAGATTATAAAGTTCCCAGTGTAAGTGAAGAGAACTGAGTGATTATTTCCAAGACTGGGAGGGAATTGCACAAGAAGAATATGACGGCTTGAGACTCGAGGACACCAAAGGAGACAAACCAGTTTAGCTTGGGATGTGAAATTTAATATGCACAGGAGCAGTGTAGGGCTAACAGGTTCTTGGAAAGTGAAGTTGGGATCTTGAGAGGTTAGTGTTAGTATGTGTCTTAGAACCAAGCCATGGAAGATAAAAACCAGTGTCGTGGAAGTGCATGGCATTCACCCAAGGGGAGGGAGCGCCCAGAGTGAGGAAAGGGGCCCGGGAGTGAGGACAAAGCCGGAGGAACACTTACATTCAAACACACAGGTAGAGGAGGAATCATCAAAGGAGACTAAAAAGTAGCCAAGGCGGGGAACATTTCAAGAAGGAGAGAAAGATCCACTGGGCCATGTGCTGCAGAGTCCGACAGGGTGAGAAATGAGTCCTCATGATTTGAAAAGAAATGAAAACAGTCCCCAGAATTCCATACATGAACTAAATGTGGGACCAGACATACAAAGGTGCTGTTCTCCAAGAAAATGGAGCTGTTTCCGTGTTCAGCATTGAATAGCAAGAGATTGTTTTCTTGTTTGTAGAGGTATTCATAATCTGAAGAGAGAAAGCAGCCAGATCAGTATTACAAGTTGCTGTCAAACACTTCCATAATCTAAATTTTTAAAAATTAAGCTCACACAGGGCACATAAATACTCTATGCTGGGCAAGCAGAAACAAAGGACATTGTACTAACACCAATTTATATGTCCGTCATTCATGTCAAGCATTCAATTCATATTTAACTCTTTACAGTAGATAGTAAAAACAAAAACAAAAAAACTTCAGTTTCTTCCCTTTGTAATTTTTTTTATTTGTTTTGTTTTGTTTTGTTTTTCTGAGACAGAGTTTCTCTGTGTAGCCCTGGCTGTCCTGAAAATCACTCTGTAGACCATGCTGGCCTCGAACTCACAGAGATATACCTGCTACTGCCTCCTGAGTGCTGGGCTTAAAGGCATATGCCTCCACTGTCCAGTTCCTCCTTTCACTTCTAAACAAGAATAAATACTCTGCATAGAGTTTTAAAAGTGAGGATTGTATCTTCTCACTGCCCAAAGCACTCAGCAACCCAAGCTCACTAGAATGAATACAAATGTAACATTTCCATCTCATGGGCCTTACCTGACACCCATCGCAAGGTGTAGGACTTGACTCTAAAAGTATTCTTTAAATAATCAGCTAGTGAATAAGTTCTGCGGCTATCAGCTGCTGCATCATCTGTTGGTAGGAAAATAAAAAGAGGAAAACATTCAGTAAGATAGAGTAGCTACATTTGGGATAAAATAATATACCTGATCACAAAATGTTAAAATAAACTCACAAAATACAAAATATATCTTGAAAGATTTCAGATTAGGTAAGTGGAGTAAGAATTCCTTTAAGTATAACGTGAGTGTGCTCGCTATTATTTATATAAGCGAGTTTCATTGAGAGTATCTAGCCCAGCAATATCAACGAGTGCATTTCTGAACAGCCATAGTTGAAGACAAAGATAATTTAATTATAATGGCATATTGTATTTAGCACAACATGTAAAAATATTATCATTTCAGCGTTAAACAGTATTTAAATGTTATTAATCAGACTTTCCATAATCTTTTTTTTTGTATTAATTCTTTAAAATCTTGTACGTAGATTTGACTTTCATTTTAACTGCGTTCATTAACTGTGTTCATTTCAAGTCAGTAGGTACATGAGGCCAGTGGCTACTGTAGGGGATGGCACAGGGCTGGATCACCCTTTGCTGTGGTTTTCAGGACATTTCTAAGTTCTGTTGTTCTTCAGAGTCCTTTGGTATGTGTTGGTCACCTCCCTGAGAGATCTTGGTTTCTATCACTACTTTTCCTGAAACTTGGTGGGATCCATGGGCTTCTATACTCTGCTAGTAGGGACCCAAATACAAAGTCTGAAATCATTTTTTTTAATTCTTTTTACAGCGTGTGTGTGTGTGTTTGCTTGAGGGAAAGTCATGTGACCTGCCACTGAACACAGTACCTACCCTCTCTGGCCTCATTGGTTCCTATGCCTTCAAGACATGCCATAAATGTCATGTTTAAAGCTGAACTCTCAAAAATTCCCTATTCTTAGCATTTGGAGCAGACAGGAGTCCCTACATTGAACACCATGACACAATTGTTCCTTATGGGGCAATGAACCTCTGTCTGATTAGATTCAAGGTCCATTACACAGGAGGGAATTCATGTCTGATACTGTAAACCTGGTAAAAACACATAGGTCAGACTGTCACAGACCCCACTGGGTAACATATTATTGTTGTTTAGTTAAACTGGCATGACAGGAAACTGCCTCCTAAACATCTGTTTTTATACCCATAGATCAATGCCGCTCTTAGCCTTATTGAGGGAAATTTCTCTGTAAAATGAACTGTGGCACTGGGAAACATTTTTCTATGCTCACTGTGCAGTTTTCTCAGTCAGGCCACATGCTTTTTTGAAAGCAGTGGGGGGAGGGGTTGAGGTCAGAAATGTTTGTTGTTTTCTTGGGCTTGCTCCAACACATACACGTTTTATTACTTGATGTAAGATTTCATAACACAAATGTTATACACAAGCTGAAGTGGTCAGTTTCCCCGATCCCAGAGACTGATAATGAAGAAAGGATGCTTTTCTCTGCTTCCTCAACTTTTTCATGTACACAGACACCTCTACTCACAGCATCAGGCATGTAACAGGCATTCCAGTAAGAGGTGCACTCACAGCCCATGGGAAAATCATTCTCTTATAGAAACTGTTCTTTCAAACGAAGTTCTTAACAGTTGTTCTTTTGACCTAACCTGACAATATCTTCTGTCTGCCCATTAAACCTCTTGTTTTCATAGATAAAATTGTCACTTCTCTTTGTTAGTTCACCGATGTTGTTTAAACCAAATATGTTAGATAGGTTGAAGAAACGTGAAAAACCCATATGTTTTTTCAGTTCAACCCTGTGCATCTCCCTATAAGTAGTAAAGGTATTTGTCTTTATGAGCAGAAAGACAGCAAATGGGCAAAATCTGCCCTTGACTTTCCTTCAAGCAAGAAGTTAAGCATTGTGCTACTGAAAATACTTTGAAACTCCTGCAGTGGAGAGGAGTGTCACAACTGGATTTGTTCACTAATGCCCTCAAGTGTTTGTGTCCACCTGGCTATTCTTTCCTATCTCAAATAGTTAAGAAGCAAGTTTTATTTGATAAATACTACTGAGGATATATATGCTACTACCAAGAGCTACTAGTCTAAAATGGACATAAAACACACCCCTAAATTAATAGAAATTGAAGTATAGTGATTATAGACATCCACAATCCTATTATTTTCTTCTGCATAGAGTTGGTTTGTACCATAGAAAGGGAGGAGATATGTATATGTACACACACATACATGGGTATATAATGAAAGAGACACTACCATAGAACATATATCATTGGCTCTTGATTTTGTAAGAAGGGAAATAAATTAATACTTGATAATAAGTTACACAGTTCTATTTTATTTAAATAATATTTAATGGAAATTTACTTGCCAAGGTCTTCTCGGGGTTGCCCAGATTTCTAATTTAAAATGCTAATAAGAACCCCCACCCTAGTTGTAGGCCAGCCGGCAAGACTGCTGCAGGCAAGACTGCCCACCATGACCCCCCCATCGGACCCTGTAATCTACAAGTCCCACTCTGTCCCCTAGCCCCCTTTCCCCAGACCTCAGTGGCTCCCTGAGACACAGACTACGCCAGCTCCTATTGAACCAAGAGGTGAGTAACTGTTCTCCCAGCTAGTCAGCCCAGTCTCTAGGCCTTGGCTCCAAGGCACAACCCATGCCTCCCCAGCCCCACCCATTGCAACCCAGTTGCAGGCAGGCAAGGCAAGACTCCTGCAGGCATGCCTTCCCACCAATCCTCATTGGACCCTGTAACATACAAGCCCCATTCTGTCCCCCAAACCCACCCATCCCCCCTCAGAGACCCCAGCAGCTCCCTGAGACATAAACACCATTGGCACTGATTGGAGGAAGAGATGGGTAGATGCCAGTGCAAGAATACATTCAATAACACAAAGAGCAATATGGCACCATCAGAAACTAGTGGTTCTACTACAGCAAAACCTGAACATCCCAATGTAGAAGAAGCAGAAGAAAATGACCTTAAAATGACTTTATGAAGATGACAGAGGCATTTAAATGGGAAATGAAAAATTTCCTTAAAGAAATCAAGGAAAAGACAAACAAAAAATTGGAAGAAGTCTATCTTGGCTTCAAAAAAGCCAAGAAAACCAAGTAAGTAAAAGCAATCAAACATGTGAAGGAAACAGTTCAAAACCTGAAAATTGAAATAGAAACAATGAAGAAGACACAAACTGAGGGAATGCTGGAAATGGAAAATCTGAGTAAACGAACAGGAACTACAGATGCAAGCACAACCAACAGAATGCAAGAAATGGGAGAGAGAATCTCTGGCATAGAGAATATAATAGAGGAAATAGATTTGTTGGTCAACTATAGCATTAAAGCCAACAAAGTCATAACACAAAACATCTGGGAAATCTGGGACACCATGAAAAGACCAAACTTAAGAATAATAGGCATAGAAGAAGGAGAATACCAGCCCAAAGGCACAGAAAATATATTCAACAAAATCGTAGAAGAAAACTTTCCCAACCTTAAAGAAGGAAAAGCTTATGAAGATACAAGAAGCTTACAGAACACCTAATAGACTGGACCCCACCCCACAAAAAAGTCACCTACCCCCATAATAATCAAACCAATAAACATATAGAATAAAGAAAGAATATTAAAAGCTGCAAAGGGAAAAGGCCAAGTAACTTATAAAGGCAGATCCATCAAAATAACACCCAGCTTCTCAATGGAGACTCTGAAAGTGAGAAGGTACTGGACAGACATTATGCGAACACTAAGAGAACACAGATGCCAGCCCAGACTGCTATACCTAGAAAAACTTATAATCACCATAGATGGAGTAACAAGATATTCCATGACAAAACCAGATTTAAACAATACCTGTTCACAAATCCAGCCCTACAGAAGGCACAAGAAGAAAAAAATCCAACCTAAAGAAGTTAGATGAACCCACAAAAACACAAGCAATAGATAATCCCACACGAGCAAATCCCAAAGAAGGGAAACACACATACACACAAACACACACACACACACACACACACACACACACACACACACACACACACAATTCACCTATAAAAAGAAACAGGCTAACAGAATGGATACAAAAACAGGATCCATCCTTCTGAGGACACACCTCAACTTCAAAGACAGACAGACACTACCTCAGAGTAAAGAGTTGGAAAAAGACTTTCCAATCAAATGGACTTAAGAAGCAAGCTGGTGTAGCTATCCTATCATCTAAAAAAATAGACTTCAAACTAAAACTAATCAAAACAGATTGAAAAGGACGTTACATATTTATTACAGGAAAAGTCCATCAAGATGAAGTCTCAATTCTGAACATTTGTGCCCCAAATACAAGGACACCCACATATGTAAAAGAAACATTACTAAAGCTTAAATCACACATCAACCCCCCCCCCCCCCGCACTAGTAGTGGGAGACTTCAACACCCCACTGTCACCAATGGACAGGTCTGCCAGACAGAAACATAACAGAGAAATAAGGGAACTAACAGATATTATGACTCAGATGTACTTAATAGACATCTACAGAGCATTCCACCCAAACATAAAATAATATACCTTCTTTTCAGCACCCCGTGGAACCTTCTCTAAAATTGACCATATACTCAGTCACAAAGCAAATCTCAACAGATACAAAAAATTAGAATAACCCCCTGTATCTTATCAGACCACCATGGCTCAAAGTTAGAATTCAACAACAACACAAATTGCAGAAAGCCTAAAAACTCATAGAAACTGAACAACGCTCAACTGAATCACCACTGGGTAAAGGAAGAAATAAAGAAATTAAAGACTACCCAGAATTCAAGGAAAATGAATGTACAACATACTCAAACTTGTGGGACACTATGAAAGCAGTACTAAGAGGAAAGTTCACAGCATTAAATGCCTACATAACGAAGTTGGAGAAACCTCACATTAGTAACTTAAGGGCACACCTGAAAGCTCTAGACCAAGAAGAAACAAACTCACCCAGGAGGAGAAGATGCCAGGAAATAATCAAATTGAGGACTGAAATCAATAAAATAGAAACAAGGAGAACAGTACAAAGAATCAATGAAACAAATAGTTGGTTCTTTGAGAAAATCCACACGATAGACAAACCCTTATCCAAATTAACCAAAATGTAGACAGAGAACATTCAAATGAACAAAATCAGAAATGAAAAGGGAGACATAACAACAGACAACAAGGAAATTCAGAGAATTATCAGGTCACACTCCAAAAACCTGTACTCCACAAAATTGGAAAATCTAAAAGAAATGGACAATTCTCTGGATAGGTACCACACACCAAAATTAAATCAAGACCAGATAAACAATTTAAATGGACCTATAACCCCTAAGAAAATAGAAGAAGTCATTAAAAGTCTCCCAACAAAAAGCCCAGAATTTCAAAGAAAAGCTAATACCAATACTCCTCAAAATTTTCCACACAATAGAAACAGAAGGGACATTGCCAAACTCTTTTTATGAGGCTACAGTTACACTGATACCCAAACCACACAAAGATGCAACAAATACTCAATAAAATATTGGCAAGTCAAATCCAAGAACACATCAAAAAATTATCCACCATGACCTAGTAGGCATCATCCCAGAGATGCAGGGATGTTTCAACATATGAAAGACTGTCAATCTAATGTACCATATAAACTGAAAGAAAAAAAAAACCCACATGATCAGCTCATTAGAAATCTCTCATTTCATGCTGAGAAAGTCTTTGACGAAATCCAATAACCCCTCACAATAAAGGTCTTGGAGAGATCAGGAATACAATGAACATGCCTGAACATAATAAAGGCAATTTACGGCAAGCTGACAGCCAACATTAAATTAAATGAAGAGAAACTCAAAGAGATTCCATTAAAATCAGGAACAAGACAAGGCTGTCCACTTTCCCCATATCTATTCAATATGGTACTTGAAGTTCTAGCTAGAGCAATAAGACAAATAAAGGAAATCAAGGGGATACAAATTGGAAAGTAAGAAGTCAAACTTTCACTATTTGCAGATGATAGGCTAGTATATGTAAGTGACCCCAAAAATTCTACCAGGAAACTCCAAATGCTGATTAACACCTTCAGTAATTTGGAGTGATACAGATTAACTAAAAAAAAAAAATCAGTAGCCCTCCTGTATACAAATGATAAACAGGCTGAGAAAGAAATCAGAGAAACATCACCCTTTACAATAGCCACAAATAATATAAAACACCTGGGGGTAACTCTACCCAAGCAAATGAAAGACTGGTATGACAAGAACTTTAAGTCTTTGAAGAAAGAAATTGAAGAACATATCAGAAAATGAAAAGATCCCCCATAGACAGGTAGACCCAACATAATAAAGATGGCAATCTTACCAAGAGCAATCTACAAATTCAATGCAATCCCCATCAAAATCCCAACACAATTCTTCACAGACATTGAAAGAACAATACTCAACTTCGTATGAAAAAAAAAAAAAACCAGAATAGCTAAAATAATCCTTCACAATAAAGCAACTTCTGTAGGCACAACCATCCCTGACTTCAAGCTCTACTATAAAAACTACTTGGTATTGGCATAAAAACCAACATGTGAACCAATGGAATCGAATTGAAGACACTGACATTAGTCCACACACCTATGAACACCTGATTTTTGACAAAGAGGCCAAAATTGTACAATAGAAGAAAGAAAGCATCTTCAACAAAGGGTGCTGGGATAACTGGATGTCAACATGTAGAAGATTACAAATAGATCTATATCTATCACCATGCACAAAACTCAAGTCCAAGTGGATCAAAGACCTCAACATAAATCCAGTTACACTGAACTTGATAGATGAGAAAGTAGGAAGTAACCTTGAACTCATTGGCACAGGAGACTACTTCCTAAATACAACACCAGTAACACAGACACTGAGAGCAACAATTAATAAATGGGACCACCTGAAACTGAGAAGCTTCTGTAAGGCAAAGGACACCATAAATAAGACAAAATGACAGCCTACAGAATGGGAAAAGATCTTCACCAAACCTACTTCTGAAAGAAAGCTGATCTCCAAAATATATAAAGAACTCAAGAAACTAGACATCAAAATAACAAACAATCCAATTTTAAAAATGGGGTACAGATCTAAACAGAGAATTCCAACAGAAGAATCTCAAATGGCCAAAAGACATTTAAGGAATTGCTCAACATCTTTAGTCATTGGGGAAATGCAAATCAAAATGTATCTGAGATACCATCTTATACCTGTCAGAATGACTAAGATCAAAAACATTGAAGACAGCTTATGTTGCAGAGGATGTGGAGTAAGGGGAACACTCCTCCACTGATGGTGGGAGTATAAACTTGTGCAGCTACTTTGGAAATCAGTATGGCAGTTTCTTAGAAAACTGGGAATCAATCTACCTCAAGACCCAATGATACCACTCTTGGGCATATACCCAAGGAATGCTCAATCACACTAAAAGGATACATGCTCAACTATGTTCACAGCAGCATTATTTGTAATATCCAGAACCTGGAAATAGTCTAGAAGCCCCTCAACTGAAGAATGGATAAAGAAAATGTGGTACATTTACACAATGGAGTGATACTCAGCTGTTAAAAACAATGACATCATGAGATTTGCAGGCAAATGGATGAGACTAGAAAGAATCATCCTGAGTGAGGTAACCCAGACTCAGAAAGACAAACATGGTATGTACTCACTCATAAGTGGATACTAGATGTAAAGCAAATGATAACCAGACTACAACCTACAGCTCCAGAGAAGTTAGCGAAAAGGGAGGACTCTAAGAGGGACACATGGATCTCCCTGGGAAGGGGAAATAGATAAGATCTTGAGTAAACTGGGGGTGAGGGGCCAATAGAGGGGAGGGGATGGAGGATGAGAACATGAGGTAATAGGAAGGTTGAGTTGGGAGAGGGACAGAGTGGGAGAGCAATGAAAGGGGTATCTTGATAGAGGGGGACATTATGGAGTTAGGGAGAAACCTGGTGCTAGGGAAATTCCCAGGAATCCACAAGGATGACCCCAGACTAGACTACTAGCAATAGTGAAGAGGGTGCCTGAACTGGCCTACCCTGGTAATCAGATTGGTGAATACCCTGTCATCATAGAGCCTTCATCCAGTAACTGATGGAAGCAGATGCAGAGATCCACAGCAGAGCACCAGGCTGAGCTCCAGGAGTACAGTTTAAGAGAGGGAAGAGGGATTCTATGAGCAAGGCAGCAGGGGTGGTGTGCATGTCAAGATCACGATGGGGAAATCGACAGAGACAAATGAACTAAGCTCATGGGAACTCACGAACTTTAGAGTGACAGCTGTGGAGCCTGCATGGGACTAGACTAGGCCCTCTGCATACAGGAGACAGTTATGTAGCTTGGTCTGTTTGAAGGGCCCCTGTCAGTGGAATCAGGATCTACCCCTGGTGCATGAGCTGGCTTTTTGAAGCCCATTACCAATGGTGGGCTGCCTTGCTCAGACTTGATGCAGGGGGGAGGGGCTTGGTCCTGCCTCAACTAATGTACCTGACTTTGCTGACTCCTCATGAGAAGCCTTGCTCTTTTGGAGGAGGGGATGGGAGTGTTGGGGAGTGGATAGGCTGGGGGGAGAGCAAGAGGTGGGATGAGAGGGAGGTCTGCGGTAAGTATGTAAAATGAATAAAAAATTCTTAGATTAAAAAATGCTATTCATTTTTATTAATAATTATACTAATTAGTTAATGATTAAAATTAATAATTGAGTCTAAAATTTCCTTGAGATCCCCTTGTATCCAATGGGCTACTATTTCTTTCATGCTGCCTTCCCCCTCTGGCCTTGCTCAGTTCATTCTCCCATCAGACTATTGCTTTCTAAGTCATTCCTCTGAGCTTCACTCAAGCTCCCTTCTGTGCATGATATTCCTTATGGATCTGCACACTGATGTTCCACGCATCAAGGAAGATGACTCACTGCTGCTATGGCCTAAGACATCCCTGCAGGGCCCACACCTGCCTTCCTTTGGGTTGGGTTCATTCAGGTGCTGAGCAAGCTGAATGCAAACCAGTTTCTACATACTCACAAACAGTCCCCAAGCCTGGCCACACTGGAGCAAATGAGAACAACGAATGTTCTCTCTCTCTCTCTCTCTCTTTCTCTCTCTCTCTCTCTCTCTCTCTCTCTTTCTCTCTCTCTCTCTCTTTTTTTCTCTCTCTCTCTTTCTCTCTCTCTCTCTCTCTCTCTCTCTCTCTCTCTCTCTCTCTCTCTCTCTCTCTCTCTCTGTGTGTGTGTGTGTGTGTGTGTGTGTGTTGTCTTGCCATTTGATAAGCAAGACACATTGGAAGACAGTTTGGAAACATCCAGATAAGTGAGGTTGTGTGAGATGTGAGTGCCAAGTGCAGGTTTTGACCTTTGTCAAGTTCACAGTTTGCTGCCAAGGTACAACCTATTCTGTCGCAAGCATGTAGGACGTGCTCATGTTTGCCTCTCTCTTCCCTCGTCTCCTTGCTCCCTGACAAGGCACTGCTGCAGCAACAGATGAAGGTCCTTGGCTGATCTCATCATGGTTTTCGGCACGACCTGGGACATGCCGTTCATTTGACTTATTGGTTCAAAGCGTTGTGCCAGCCAAGGAAAGCAGTTAATCATATGTTACCCATCAGCGCATAAAGAAATGCAGTCCTCTTTCATTTAGAATTTTAGGAAAGAGATTAGATGTATTCTGCTTTACTTTCTTGGCTGAAACAATGTTGAACCATGTGAAAATGGCAGTTGTCAGTCATAAAAATCAGAATAGTAGCATTCAAAATGGATCAGCCTAATAATAAACTCTCACCAAAGGGTTGGGGCAGTATAATGAATCCTAGCTTCAGGATCAGAATTATTTCCAGATGAAAAGTGATCCTAGAATGCTAAGATCCAGATAAGAGAGACAACAGTTTGGCAGAGCTGCCTTGATTTTGGCCAATAGTCACAGTGTGTGTAAAGCATATTTAGTTTTCAATAATTATGTTCATTCATCATTAATCTTTTACCTCCTGAACTCTGATTTGTAATATTGCTACTTTGCAAAGATAAACTGTTTTGGAAATTAAATAGCTAATGAAATACTTCTAAAGAGAAATGTACTCCTTATGACTCACAAATACATAAAGTTGTTAATAAAAAAAAACAGGCAGAAGAGGTATCTGGTTATAGTTTGTGGGTGCCATATGGCAACCAGTCAACATTCTGTACTGATGTTTGTTTCTATGATGAGTACAAAGAAATAAAACAGGTGTTAATTCAGAATTCACTCTTATAAAATATCAGCCTTGACAGACAAAGAAAGAAAAATCAGTAAGAAGAAAGAAGCAGTTAATGGACAGGCTTCTCAGACCCTGAGGCTGGGTTACAGAGCCAGCTCCCATCTTCACTGAGTCACAAAACACCAGAAGAATAGCAGAGCAGGTGGCTTTGAAAGCCAAGGACCTGGTTTTGAGCACAGACTTGCCTATTGCATGCGGGCTTGGGGGACTATTGAATCCTTGCTATGACTCAGATCTAACTCATTTCAGTACTTTTAAGAGGTGCAACCTTGAGAAGAGGTGACTAAGTCCTGAAGATCCCACTCTCAGGAATGAGTTTAAGCCTTATAAGAGGGGTGGGAGGAATGAGTCCCTCTCTTTTACACCATGTGAAGATGCTGCTGTTAAAAGATGTCATCAAGAAAGCAGTCTCATACCCAATGCTGAACTGGCTAGCACCCTGACTTTGACTCTCCCATGTTCTAGAACTATGAGAACTAATTGTCCGTTTTTTGTAATTACCCAGCCTTGGATATTTTGTCACAGCAGCACAAAATGACTAATACAGAAATTGGTAGCTGCGAAGTGAAGAGTTGCTAAGCAACATTGGAACTGGGTGACGGAATAGAGCCTGGAATATGTTTTGAAGCACATGTCAAAATGTGCTTCGTGCTGTTGCTGTGAATGTAGCACTGAGGGCAATGTTAGTAAGGTCTCCAAAGAATAGAGCTTCAGAGAAAGACTCAGTCTTCTTTGAAATTAATCTAAGTGATCATGTTAAGAATGATGGGGGACAGAATCAACTAACCTTGGGGCTCCTAGGAGCTCAGAGAGACTGAACTGACAGCCAGGGAGCCTGCATGGGACTGATCCAGGCTCTAGATATATGTTATGGTTGTGTAGCTTGGTCTTCTTATGAGACTCCTAATAGTGGGAGCAGGGGCTGTCACTGACTCTGTTATCTGCTTCTGTGACCCTTCCCTCCTTCTGGATTGCCTTGTCCAGTCTTAATAGAAGAGGAGGTGCCTAGTCTCACTGCAACTTGATATGCCATACCTGACTGATATACATGGGAGGCCACCTGACCTTTTCTGAAGAAAGAACAGGAGTGGATGGGAAGGGGAAGGAAGGTAAGAGGGAAGAGACTGGGGGTAGAAGGGAGGGGAAACCTCGGTTCAGATGTAAAAGAAAAACAAACAAACAAATAAATGGTGGGAAAAAAAAACAAGGACAGCACAGGCCACTCTGATGAAGTTTTAGAAATGAGGACTATATTTCTGGGAACTGGAGGAAAGCCCATCCTTTCTTAGAGTGGCAATGAACTTTGTGTCTATGCTCTAAGGCTTTCTGAAAAGTAGAATATAGGAGCTATGATCATGATTGATTTAGTGAAAGAAATTTCTAAGCAAGGTGTTCAGGGCATTTTGTGGGTTCTCTTAACTTGTCTATAGCAAAATACAAGAATAAAGACTTGAACTACAGAAGGAGTTGACAATAAAAAGGGAAAACAAAGCTTAAATAGTTGGAAGGGAGCCCGAGGCTGTGTGTTCCAGTTTGTTTAATGGTGCTTAAGATGAATGCCACAGACTGGCTATGACATGAGCGGTAGAAGTTTATTTGGCCAATGGTTCTGGAGACAGGAAAGTACAAGATCATTAGTTCATGTCTTATAGGCACCTCACCGCTGAATTCTAGAAAGACATAAAGTACCACATGGCAACAAAGTCTGCAGGAAAGGGCAAAGGTATATGGAACTTCCTTTTATAATAAACCTACTTCTGCAAACACAACAATAATCCACTTGACATAGTGGAGCCCTCACTACCTGACACCTGCTGTAAGCTCTGTCTCTAACCCTTCTGCACTGGAGTTAAACAGTCAACGCAGAGATCGCAAACCACAGGGTTATTCAAAGAGACCTCATCTCAGGTTATTTCAGAAAGCCATAGGGCCTGTACAGAGAACTATCTTGGTAGCATTGCTCTAGAAAGCCCTAGTAGGACAAAGTTCAGTAGAGCAATGAGATTGAGTCTGCCAATGAGATTCTAGAATTGGGCCAGAATGGGCAAACTAGCTCAACATGCCAGCCTGGAGAAGTCAGAGGCACAAGACTTCAACCCAACCCATAAGAGATGCTGTATGGGTTGTGCTTAGCAAGAGACTGAAGATCTAACCCCATTGGGTTTGGGGCTTACCTAGGACCTAATATTCCTTTCTTGCCTTTTTCTCTCTTTTGAAATAGTAACCCCTGTCACATTTCTGTCCCACCACTGTAGTTTAGAGCATGTAATATGCTTGATTTCAGTTCCACAACTGGAGAAAACCTACCTCAGGATGAGTTGTCTCTTGAGTTTCATTCATGTCTAATTTAAATATGGCTCTTCACTTGGCACTTTTGAGTGGATGCTAGAATTAGCTTCATGAGTTAAGAAGGTTACTGAACGTACCTGGCATGTGAGAAGGACATGAATTTCAATGTGGTGGAATGCTTTGGTCTAAATGTCCTTCAAAAACCATGTGTTAAAACTCTGTGTTGTGGTGTTAAGAGACAGGGTTTGCAGACATTACATGGAGAGAGAGTCCTTGGAACTCACAGCTTTAAATGGGAGGTCTCCACCAAATCCCAACCCTCAGAGCTCAGGGAACCCTCAGAAGAGGAGGCAGAAAGAGTGTAAGAGCCAGAGGGGATGGAGGACACCAGAAGAACAAGGCCCTCTGAGTCAACTAAGCAAATCACATATGAGCTCACAGAGACTGAAGCAACAAGCACAGAGCCTACATGGGTCTGCACTAAGACATCTGCATATATGTTACAGCTTTCAGCTTAATATTTTTATGGGACTCCTCAGTGTGTCAACAAGTGGTTCTTTGATTCTAGTGCCTGCTCTTGGGGCTTTTTTCCTTCTGTTGGGCTGCTGTGTCCAGCTTCACTGTGATGGGTTTTGTTCTATTTTATTGTATTTTATTTTGTCATGTTTGCTTGTTATCTCTATGAAGCCTGATTGTTCTTTTCTAATGAGAGACAGTATCTTAGTTAGGGTTTCTATTGCTGTGTAGAGACACCATGACCACTCTTACAAAGAAAACATTTAATTGAAGTGGCAGCTTACAGTTTCAGAGGTTTAGTTCATTATCACTGTGGGGAGCATGGAGGCGTGCAGGAAGGCATAGTGCTGGAGAAGGGGCTGCTATATGTTGATATGCAAGCAACAGGAAGTAGACTGTCTCACTGGGCTTGGCTTGAGCGTGTAGGAGACCTCAAAGCCCACCTGCAAAACGACACACTTCCTCCAACAAGGCCATACTTCCTTCAACATGACCACACTTACTCCAACAAGGCCACACCTCCTAATAGTGCCACTTCCGTTGGAGGTCATTTTCATTCAAACCACCACAGACAGAAAGGGAGTAGATCTGGAGGGGAGGAGAGATGGGGAACTAGGAGGGGTGGAGGGAGGAGAAGCTGTAATCAGGATATATTGCATGATAAAAAAAATATAAAAGGAAGAAAATGACAAAAATGAGAGACAGGGCTTGTAGGAAAGTGATTGAGTCATGAATCTGCTCTCATGGAGGAATCTGAACTTTATAAAAAAAAAAAAAAAAAAAAAAAAAAAGCTGGGGTGAATTATCAAGTCCTTCTGTCCTGCCTTTCTGCTATTGAAGAGACACAAAGGTCCTCGGCAGACACTGAATTCTACATAGTGCAGTGGTCCTAGGCTTCTCATCCTCTGTAACTGTAAGACAACTTTGTTTTTCACTAATTACCCAATCTTTTGTTTTTTGTTATAGCAACAGAAAACGGCTAAGATAGGCATTTAAAGACCCAGGTTTTCAATTCACCAATTTGACATAATAGCATTGTGAGGCTTAGGGAAGTTTTCAGTGATGAGATGAGGTAACAATCTAATATACTTTATTCAAGACCTAGATTTAGGGAACTCTACAGCTATGCTGCAATGTGTATTATTGTGTTGTTCCAAGCATTCTATAGAAAGAAAGAAAGGAAGAAAGAAAGAAAGAAAGGAAGGAAGGAAGGAAGGAAGGAAGGAAGGAAGGAAGGAAGGAAGGAAGGAAGGAAGAAAGAGAGAAGGAAAGAAAGAAAGAATTGAAAAATGTTCTCTGGAGCATCTAGCAATGAGGTTGAGACTAATTCAATGTCAAGAAAATAACAGCCAGTTAAATTTTGCTATGTTACTAATAGAAGTGTGTAGCTTAGAGACCCAAGATTTTGCTCTGTTTGGGATATACACACTCCCTACTTTAAGAAGTGCACCTAGCAACCTCTGACCCCCACCTACACTGAGCTGCCTGCATACCCTGCTTCAAACAATGGAATACACTTTTATGTTCAAAACAAACATCAGTGATTCCCTTTTCATGGACAGTTCCTATGCTAATATGTCTTTAGATA
Organism: Peromyscus maniculatus bairdii; assembly: GCF_049852395.1. Taxonomy (NCBI): domain Eukaryota; kingdom Metazoa; phylum Chordata; class Mammalia; order Rodentia; family Cricetidae; genus Peromyscus; species Peromyscus maniculatus. The sequence goes on from NC_134855.1 coordinate 40,241,913, forward strand.
CTTCTAGGTATGGGGGTGAGAAGGTTGATCCAGTTCACACTGTTCTGAGGCATGTGAAATAAGCTATTATATCTTTTAGATTTTAGAGTGATCTTTTAGAGAGAATGAGCTATTAACATCTTACGTCTTTGCCTAATTGGACGTGCAAACAATTAAAATCAGAAATATCGGCTGTTGTCAGTGTTTTTGATCTTAGCCATTCTGACAGGTGTAAGATGGTATCTCAGATACATTTTGATTTGCATTTTCCTGATGACTAAGGATATTGAGCAGTTCCTGAAATGTCTTTTGGCCATTTAAAATTCTTCTGTTGAGAATTCTCTGTTTAGATTTGTACCCCATTTTTTAATTGGATTATTTGGTATTTTGATGTCTAGTTTCTTGAGTTCTTTATATATTTTGGAGATCAGTCCTCTGTCAAATGTGGGTTTGGTGAAGATCTTTCCCCATTCTGTAGGCTGTTATTTTGTCTTATTTATGGAGTCCTTTGCCTTACAGAAGCTTCTCAGTTAAAGGAGTCCCATTTATTGATTGTTGCTCTCAATGTCTGTGCTACTGGTGTTATATTTATGAAATGGTCTCCTGTGTCAATGTGTTCAAGGCTACTTCCCACTTTCTCTTCTATAAGATTCAGTGTATCTGGATTTATGTTGAGGTCTTTGATCCACTTGGACTTGAATTTTGTGCATGGTGACAGATATGGATCTATTTGCAATCTTCTATATGTTGACATCCAGTTATCCCAGCACCATTTGTTGAAGAGGATATGGAGTAAGGAGAACACTTCTCCACTGATGGTGGGAGTACAAACTTGTATAGCCACTTTGGAAATCAGTATGGCAGTTTCTTAGAACATTGGGACTCCACGGGCAGTGGTGGCTCACACCTTTAATCCCAGCACTTGGGAGGCAGAGCCAGGTGGATCTTTGTGAATTTTAGGCCAGCCTGGGCTACCAAGTAGTTCCAGGAAAGGTGCAAAGCTACACAGAGAAACCCTGTCTCAAAAAAAAAAAAAAAAGAAAAGAAAGAAAGAAAAAAAGAAAATTGGGACTCAATCTACCTCAAGACCCAGTGATACCACTCTTGGGCATATATCCAAGGAATTCCCAATCATAACACAAGGACACTTGCTCAACTATGTTCATAGCAGCATTATTAGTAATAGCCAGAACCTGCAAACAGCCTAGATACCTCTCAACAAAAGAATGGATAAAGAAAATGTGGTACATTTACACAATGTAGTATTTCTCAGCTGTAAAAAACAGTTCATGAAATTTGCAGGCAAATGGATGGACCTGGAAAAGATCATCCTGTATGAGATAACCCAGACCCAGAAAGACAAACATGGTATATACTCACTCATAAGTGGATACTAGATATAAAGCAAAGGATAATCAGACTACAACCCACAGCTCCAGAGAAGCTAGGAAACAAGGAGAACCCTAAGAGAGAAGCATGGGTCACTCTGAGAAGGGGAAAGAGATGAAATCTTCTGGGCAAATAGGGAAGGTGGCAGTAAATGGGAGGGGATGGGGGATGTGAACATGAGGAAATGGGATGGTTGAGTTGGGGGGAGGGATGGAGTGGGAGAGCAATGAAAGAGGGAGCCATTATGTGGTTAGGGAGAAACCTGATGCTAGGGAAATTCCCAGGAATCCACAGGATGACCACAGCTAAGACCCATAGCAATAGTGAAGAGGGTGCCTGAACTGACCTAACTGTGTAATCAGATTGGTGAATACTCTATTATCCTAAAGCCTTCATCCAAAGAATAGAGCTTCAGAGAAAGACTCAGTCTTCTTTGAAATTAATCTAAGCGATCATGTTAAGATTGATAAGGGACAGAATCAACTAACCTTGGGGCTCCTAGGAGCTCAGAGAGACTGAACTGACAGCCAGGGAGCCTGCATGGGACTGATCCAGGCTCTAGATATATGTTATGGTTGTGTAGCTTGGTCTTCTTACGAGATTCCTAATAGTGGGAGCAGGGGCTGTCACTGACTCTGTTATCTGCTTCTGTGACCCTTCCCTCCTTCTGGATTGCCTTGTCCAGTCTTAATAGAAGAGGAGGTGCCTAGTCTCACTGCAACTTGATATGCCATACCTGACTGATATACATGGGAGGCCACCTGACCCACATTGAAGCACCAGGCTGAGCTATGGGAGTCCAGTGGAACAGAGGGCAAAGGGATTACATAAGCAAGGGGGGGGGGGAGAGGTTCGAGATCATGACGGGAAACCCACAGGGACAGATGACCTGAACTTGTGGGAGCACATGGACACTAGACTGACAGCTGGGGAGCCTTCATGGGACCGAACTAGGACCTCTCCATGTGAGTGACAGTTTTGTTGCCTGGTCCATTTGTGGACCTCTGGCAGCAGGACCAGGATCTATCCCTGGTGCAAGAGCTGACTCTTTGAAGTGCATTCCGTGTGGTGGGATGGGATGCCTTGCTTGGCCTCGATACAGGGGGTGGGGGTGGGGCGTGCTTGGTCCTGCCTCAACTGAAAGTGCCAGGCATTGTTGACTCCTCATGGGAGGCCTTACCTTTCTGAAAAGTGGATGGGGGTGGGTTGAGAGAGATGGGGGGTGGAGAACAGGAGGAGGGGAGGGAGTGGGAACTGTGGTTAGTATGTAAAATGAATAAAAGAAGTAAATTTTTAAAAATTTAAAAGATAATAAATAAAATCAGAAACATCACAAGAAGGAATGTGCTGGATGGAGAAAAAGGGTTATGTAACCCAAATCAAAATATGAAAACATCCTCTCTACTTCCTAGTAGTTAGCTCCTTCTCTCAAACTCCATAAGAAGATGCCCCAAACAATAGCCAGGCTCTTGAGTATTCTTCCACTTGGGTGCCCTGCTGTCTTTCTAGGAAGCCTGGTTTCCTTGCCAATTTGTAATCTGTATGTGCCTTCCCACCCCCCCAATTCTTCTAAAAAGACATGAAACTTTAACCATCAAGAAGACACCAAGACCCTGGAAACAGTTAGGCTTGTTACACATCTCAGGGTTTTGAACTCAGAATGTGTGTGTTCTAAAACCTTAGACACAGTTCTTCCCTGCACTCAGCATTTCCTTAGACTTTCTCTTCTGTTTGTGCATCTGTGCAACCAAGTTTTATACTAAATCTCTCTGCTTAAACACCTAGTGTGACTTCTAGGTTAGCATGAAACCTTAGTAGATACTCATTCTTCTTACCTAGAAATAAAGTCTGCAGCCGCTATAAGATTGCAATATCTAGATCTGGAATTGCAGTTTTTCTTGAATGACCGAGTGGGAAATAATTTGGGTTTTGTGGTCGATAAGTTTGTCTGGTGCTGTATTTCCATAAAACTTTATTTACAAAAGCAGATGGCCAATGTGGAGTGTTAAATAAGTACCTCCACATTTCTCAAAACAGTGCGCAATAAAACAAAGCACACACCTCTCAAGATTAGATTAACAGACACTGAGATTGATGTAGAAGACCTGGAAACAGAAAGAACACAGCCCCACAGAGCTGCAGAGAGCAAATGGGCCCCGTATTTGGGTCAAGACGAAACAATGCTACCTGCCACTGGTGTGGAATGATGAACTGTGTTGACTGCCACAAGGAAAGGTCCAGGAGGATCCACACAGAGCCAATGCTACAGAGGGCTGCAGGCTCACTTATTCCTTTTGGAGGCAACATGAACCTTCATTCTGATGATAGCTACTCTCTCACCCCTTGACAGAATTCTCTTGGGAACAAACAAGACATAACCACAGGGCCTAAACTAATACAACAAGTGTGTCTATGCCTTGCTGAGCTGCCTGACTGTGTGGACCAGTGTAATCTGAAGTGATGAGAAATTGGTGAAGGAGAAAACTTCTTAAGTATAGGGAGAAATGACTCACAAACCACATCAGATGGCTTCAGCCTAGGGGTAGTTTCTCTGATGACAAATATCTGTAAATAATTGTGGAGAGATATTGGTGAAGGGCATTATCATGCAAGCTGGGAGTGATCAGCTGGCATTTGGAAGAGTACTCATCACTTAGGGAAGCTGGAAAACTCTAATATTGACTCACTGAAGAACTTTCCAGAAAGATTTATAAGCATAATCAACAAAGCTGCTCTTTGGGACAGATGTTCCTAATCCAAGATCCAAGGAAAAGCAATCATTGGAAAATGTCCCATAGAAATGGTTCCTTTTCCAGTGTTTACCAGACCAAAAATTTAGCACCACTGGGCACATGGTAAATGTTACTACGTTTCAAGCCCCTAGGGCTGCTAAAAAACAAAAACGCTTGGAAATGCATCCAGAATCACATTTATGGCTCTTCTAGCATTCTTTTGGTATGCTGCACAGTTTTAGGCATTGTATGTTTTATTAACTTACTTTTTCATCTTTGCCTTACCCAGTGTTAGAGATAAGTAGACCAAGACACAGATAGTTGTAACCAAAGTGCCATGACTAATAAACACCCAAGCCACAACTGAACAGGCAATTGGCTCCAAGGGATGTGGTTGTGACTTTCTTTTAAACCTCTCTAAACATCTGGGCAAGTAACTGCACGTGGCAAATGCTATGAGAGCAGATTTTGTGAACTGGTGGGAGTGAGTTAGGTCTTACGTAGGTGTGAATTCAGTGCTTTCAGCTAATTGCAATAGGCAGTCAGCTGAAAGTTGACCTGTGCATGGACCTGGAGGTGACATGACAGGTGGCTGGTCTCCTCTCACAATCAGAGAGGAGAGCAGCCTCTGGAATGTAGTAAGTATGGCAACTCCTGGGAGGATTTGATCCATCGCCATTCCCTCTTCCACGTGATTTCCACCATCTTTCCTCTAAACTCTCGAAAAGTAGTCAGGGAAGGCTCCTCAATACAGGTTTCTTCCACTTTTTTTTTTTTTTTTTTTTTTTTTTTTTTTTTTTTTTTTTTAAGGATTCCTAGATCTTTGGCTGAATAATGCATGCCCTGTGATAATACATTTTGAAGAGTATGAAATTACCTAATGGAAAACATACAACTTCTTCATCAAAGTCACTCAGGGACTCATTTTCTACTGGACTCATTCTTGTGCCCCTGGCCCAACCTTTTGCTTAACCTTTTCAGTTCAGAGGGATGCGGACTCTTCCTTTCTGACTACCCCTGGCCATCCTATGCCCCACAGCCTTGGTTTCCTGACTTGCAAAGGGCATGGTCATCATCTCAGCATTTCCCTTTCGAGCATTTCAATTTCTCTTCACTATTTACTTCTTCCTGGTCCTTAAGAGTGCATGAGGAAGATCACTCTTAAGGAAATGCTAGCCAGACCTTGCTACCTCTTTGAGCCATCTGCCTATTCTCGTGTGCTAGTGCAAGCCTCACAAGTAAACAGTCTGTCTCTGTATCCTCAGTTCTCTTCTCTCACCATCCTTCATCATGCCTCAGTCCATCACTGCTCAGTCCAAACTTACCTCTTCTTCCCCATCTTCTCCTCTTCTTATTTTCTACACCAGATATTTGGCCAGTTGATCAGAGCATTTTATATCATTCTTTGAATACACAATCTAAAGTGTCTTTCTTCATCAGATTACAATTTCACCAAAAAAGTGATTGCACCTTTCTTTGTCAGACCAACTAGTGCTGTGCAAAAAGCAGTTTTATATGATCTCCTGCAGGACGATGTGAGTCTGTATTTATGAACATATTATGTAAGGAATGAACTGAGTACCCCATGTTGTCCTCTGACTTCCATACATAGGCTGTGGCATGAGCATTTGCACACACAAATAAGTGTTTTTTTTTTTTTTAAAAAGAATACTCTTCTAGTGATAACTCTAATTCACATACAGTGCTATTCAATGTTATGGGTGCTAGAGATATAACTGAAGAAAACATGAAAAACTAGCTCGCTGGAAGCTGGCATTCTAAAAGGGGAGACTTGGTAGCAAAGAAGTCAGCAGTGGTGCAAGCCAGGTGGTAATAAGTGCCACAGAAAAACCAAGCAGGGAGTGAAGAGGAGTACTAATTTCAGGATGTATCTGTTTTTACCAGGAGAGACTAAGAGGGGATGGATAAGAAACATTTAAAACAAGATCTGAAAGTGAGCAAGGGAGCATCATACAGACTCAGGCAATAGTTTTGGGAGAAAGGGGATCGAGGGGGACCAGCTACCGAGAGATAGGAGGGAGCTCAGACGAGTGGGGCTCAGACTTGACGGCCAGCTGATCGCTGCAATAGCTGTTTTCACTTTAAGGAGATGGGAAGTTCCGAGGTGAGAAGGACATGATTTGCCTATGTTGAGATACGACCACTGCATTTGTTTTCTATTGCTGTTCAACAAATTACCACAACCTCAGTGGATTAATAACCAATCCCACCTCCTAGTCCCCAGCATATTAACCCTGAGTTCTGTAGGTCACCAAGTCCAGCCGACCATAGCTGGCTCTTCTGCTCTGAGTGAGCATGAAATCAAGGGTTGGCTGGCCTGGGTTCGAATTTGGAGGCTCTGAGGAGAAATCTGCTCCCAAGCTCACCGCACTGTCGTCAGGCTCGTTTCATTGGGATTGTGAGGCTGGAGTATTTGTTTATTTACTGACTCAGAGTCAGGGCTGCTGTCCCCTCTTAGAGAACGCACACATTCCTAGCCACATGGGTTCTTCATCTTCCAAGTCAGCAAGAGGAGCCAGAAATCCTCACTGTACCTACAATCTCTAACTTCCTACTTTGTGACTAATCAGATGGTGTTAACAAAAAACTATGGGGTTTTGAAGTAAAGCGGGGGGGGGGGGGGGGGGGGGGGGTGTTGTCTTTTAAGGATGTGAGAGATTATGGTATGTTTATGATTGGATAGAAATGAGCAGAATAATGATCCTGCACAAGAGGAATAGTTGAATCTTTGTTTGGGGGCAAGGAAAAAGGGATGGGACACATGGCACAAACGCAGGGCATGGCTTTAGGTAGGAACTGGAGACTGGGTCCAGTATCCTGAACGAATGCATAGATGGGCTGGGTAAGAACTCAGTTATCTTTAAGTGGTCTTGGCTTCTTATTAAAATAGCAGGGAGGATCCTAACCTGAGAATGAGTAGGAAGTGCAGCAGAGGCTTGAGGGGTCGTACAAAGAATCTTCTGTTAAGGGGGTGGGCAAATCAGGGGATTTCCAGAAATGGTTTCCTCCACTGACACAATGGACCAGAAGTGAGCTATGAGTCAGGAGCAAGGGGCCACTCTGTCTTGGATATTCTCTTTGGTGTGGTCAAACTGCTTCCATTTAGACAGAATTGTTGCTATGCCTACTAACCCTCTCCCCCAATACACACAGACATACACTAAAACTTAAAGGAGTTGAGACATCAGCTAGATTATTTTGTCTGTGTAAAACTGTCACAGTTTCTAGGGATTTGAGGTTATTTTACTTGCTTTTCATTTGTTTATTTTGTTTTTATGACCATTAATTATTTTTGTCTTACTTTTCCTGAATTAATTTTTATAGGTCTAATTTTTACCATCTTTTAAAAATCAGCTCATTTAGGGCTGGAGAGATAGTTCTGCAGTTAAGAGACTGGCTGCCCTTCCAGAAGCCCCATGTTTTATTCACAGCACCCACATAGTGGCTCCCAACTGTCTGTAACTCCAGTCTCAGGGGATCTGATGCCCTCTTCTGACTTCTTTGAGCACAGCATGCATACAGTACAAAGATATGCATGCAGGCAAAACACTCATACACAATAAATAAATAAATATGAAAATTTTAATTGCTCATTTTATATTGACTGCTTTTGTCAAGGTTTACGGCTGCAAATTGGATAAAATGTGATAGTTTTTATGTATTCTTTTGAGAAACTGGATAGTAATTTTCTTTAAGTGTTTCTGACTTTCTCTACTGCCTCAAATTTGTATATTAAATATTGCAAATTCAGTTCTTTCTTGCTTATACTTTCTTTGGAGGCCAAGATAAGGAAAATGCTGAAGTCAACATGCCCTTGGGAAATAAAATAAAATAAAATACAGTCTTACAATAAACTCTTGTAGTTAGGAAAGCAAATGAGCAGAAAGTTACAAGTTCTAGATCTCTGGAGAACAGAGCTAGCTTGATGCTTGTCTTTTTGCTGGAACTTATGTCCTCCTAAGGCAAAGAACAGAGAGCAATAGCAAGATGGATGGCAATCTCACAGCCCATCTCTCTTCTGTCTTTCAGAATTCTCAATTCAACTAAAATGGTCTCTCTTCCCTGCACTAAAGAAAGAAGTTCCTCTTCAGTCCTAGAAAGGCTGACATTTATCAGTCTAGTCCAATCATAGTGATCTGTTTTCCTTGCTGATAATTAGTTTAAAAATAGAGAAGGGACAACATTTTAGCCAATGTTTAAAAAAGTCTGCCTCAGGCCAGGGGGTTTCTAGAAATAGGTTCCCCATTGAAGCAGTAAGCCACTGAGGAGGAACAGCATCCCCTCCTTCCCTGAAAGAGCCCTGTGAGCAGGTGATGCAGCATGCTACAGTATCAGCTATAGTACAGCTGTGATCAACCGGAACAAAAGACAGGAGAGATCCCGTGGAAGACACGCTTGAGGAAAACTGCCAAATAATGTGAGGGTGACCGAGTGGAAAGGCAAAAAGATCTCAGGCCTTGAGAGTGTTCTCTGGTAGTGATGCTAACAAACTAAAACACTGCCCTTTTTCTAGACTTCCAGTTAAGCAAAATGCTGATAATAAAACAATGATGAGACTCTGCATTTTAAACAACTGGTCAGGTTCTGGTTTCCTACAGACAAAAAAAAATATCCCATTTAATATAATCTTCATACCGAATCCTGGGGATGTAAATTTCTGGTAACTGAACATATAAGTGTGACTTGTATGCTTTGAGTCAGCTTGAAGACTGGGGGAATGGAAGAATTATATTCAGGCCCAGTAATCATTAATCTTTCTTTCGTGCTTGGCTAGTTTCCATAGAAGCTTTCCTGGACAGGACTTGACATTTGCTTTTGAATGCTCCCCTAGCACTTTGATCATTTACTAGAAGAGCTCTCAGGTCTCTTATTACAGTTAATGTTCAGGTTTCCTTTAATATTGTGAACCATTTGAGGACAGAGGTCAGAGCTATCGTCTTTACATCCCTCCTGACAAAGTGCCACCATTTACAACATGCTCCAAGGATATTTGCTGAACAGGAAAACTGCAAAGCTGAGCTAGAAGGCTCTGAGCTTGGCCTTGGGAGGAGAATTGGCCAGAGGCACTTTAACAGATTAGTTCATGAAAATTCTCTGCTTGGGCTACTCAGATGATGGCTCTAGGAATCCTCTGCACTCCTCCCTCATTCCTCACATTCCTACGATGCCTTGCCTCTGAAATATAGTTCACTAAAACAAACTTACTTCATCTCCAGGACACCATCATCTCCCTTCCCACAGGTACAAACTAGCCCCTGCCCCAAAACACTGTGCATCAGGGATCAGAGATATATATTTTCAGTGTAACTAATATCATGCCTTACCTGTACTTAGACCCTCTAGTGGCTCAAAACCATACTTAGACTAAAAGAGAAACGCCCTTCTGTATTTATCGTCGCCCCATCCCATTTTACTTTTCTTTTGTCACAGTTATTTGCTATCATCTGAATTGATTTCTGCGCTTGCCTGTAATGCCCCCGCAGTAGACTATATAGGCCCAAGGAAGGTGGTCCTTATGCATATTTCTTGAGAAACTCTTAATATAAAAATAAGTGTTGCTGGGTTGACAAATACTGCCATAGTTACTCTAGGACTTTAGCCCTGAAGAGGTGCTAGGTCTCACAAGTCTCACACTTGAAGTAATTACATTGTATGGAGTAAAAGAATAAATAAGTATAAAAAAGTAAGACTTACCCATGAGAGATTTGTAGTACTGAGCTTAAGTAAGGTGGGTATGAATAGGGGCCAGCTAACTCAGATTAGGGACTGTGAAGTCGAGGAAAGCATGCATTGTGGTCCCACATTTATGCTCTGTTCTCACTATTCCATTTTCTTCCTTTATAGTCGGAGCCACCATGGCTCCCAGAAAGCAAAGAACAAGATCACTACAGGTTTTGGCTCTGACTGCTGTGGGATGGTCTGTATGTCAAATTGCTCTGATTGGTCAATAAATAAAACACTGATTGGCCAGTGGCCAGGCAGGAAGTAGGTGGGACAAGGAGAGAGGAGAATTCTGGGAAGCGGAAGGCTGAGGCAAAAAGACACTGCCAGCCACCACCATGACCAGCAGCATGTGAAGACGCCGGTAAGCCATCATCCATGTGGCAAGGTATAGATTTATGGAAATGGATTAATTTAAGCTATAAGAACAGTTAGCAAGAAGCCTGCCACGGCCATACAGTTTGTATGCAATATAAGTCTCTGTGTTTACTTGGTTGGGTCTGAGCGGCTGTGGGACTGGCGGGTGACAAAGATTTGTCCTGACTGTGGGCAAGGCAGGGAAACTCTAGCTACACTGACTTAAGTTACTTCTATGCAGACCTAAGATGGGTAAATTATATAATGTAAGCTCATGGATCTATTTTGTTCACACAGTGAATCAAATACTGAAGAAATGTGTACATCCTCAAGGAGAGAGAAGGGTCTATAAGCTATAGAAAAGCACCATATGAAACTATCCTTTGGAAGTACAACATAAAACTGAAAACCCTATACTTGGAAACTAATAAAACAGCTCAGAAGTGCTAAGTGTGTGGCTTCAGGTTATTCCCAAATTGAGAGGCCACCTTCTTGTGGAGGTCGTAACGGAGCTGTGAGGACTAGAGGTGGAAATATTTACAAGATACTGATATACATCAATGAAAGGATTAGCATTTAGTCATAAGGCAATGATTAAACTTTAACTCCGAAAAACTGGCCATCAAAGCATTTCTTCAAATCAATTATTTCTGAGAATTGGCAGGCTCAGGGGAGACTAAAACACAAAAGATTTGGATTCCCAACACCAAGTACTTACTTGCAAGCCCTAAGTTTTCCATATTCTAGTGTCTTTAAGTTTAAAAGATAAGATATGAATCTCTCTCTCTGAAATTGACTATTCTGTGAAGATTAGATGGAATAATATAACTTGTATTGGAAACAAAGCAAGTGTAATATAATGTTGGTGAGAAATCAGAAGGAGTTGTTATTACTATTACTACTTAATGTAATACTATTAATGAAGCAGGAGGGAAAAAACAGGGACAATTAAGGGGACACAAGAAGGAAAAGACCGCCCAACACACACACACACACACACACACACACACACACACACACACACACACACACACACACACACTGGAGTCTGCTTCGAGACTTGCCAGTTGAGAATGAGAGTCAAGAATACAATTAACAGAACTTACTATAAAGGTTGTCTATATAGAGATATTCATTTTATATAGAGATCTTTTCAAATAACAATTTTTAAATAGCCGTGAACAATGTTTAAGTCCTAAGCATATGTGCCTTTCAAAATGGTCTTATCTCTTGTCCTAGATGTGAACCCACAATTTTCTGGATATTTTACAAACAAGCCTATAAACATGTTAACTCCCCAAGCAATCTTGTGTACTAGATTTTATCTTATCAGCTGTAATGCTGTCCAGTGCACCCGGTAACAACCGTATGATCTCATCGAGTTCTTTAGCAACCCTTTGAGATGTAACTTCAGAAGGCACCAAGATCTTTCATAAGACTATTGTAAAAATACATAAGCTCAACTCCCTCCTGAGAAGCTCATACCTATGCTTAGATGTATCCTATTCTTTCCCTGGGTGCCTCTTTCCATTAACCTTCTATGTTAAAAATCTCTTTGTAATGCACTCCAACTCTTTCTCATACTGGCATGTCCCAAAATTCTTGTTGTGAAGTCAAGGATCCCAGCTTCATCTGAATGAGTGGAGGTCTCTGAATGGAACTTCTCCTGTTTTTGCAGGTGGCGTCATGGAGCTGTGTCTCTTGGCTCACTCCTACTCCCACTGTCAATAAGACCATTCAAAAACACAGATGCTGGCCTAGGGTATCCCAGGGGTTAGAGTACTCAGCACTCATGAGGCCCTTAATTTAATCCCCAGGATTCTCCAACATCATATAGGGTTATTGGGTGGGAAAGTCTGGAATGTTCATTCTTCAAGTTGTTGCCTGCATATAGCTTTTTATAGGAATAGAGGCCTCTGGAATAAGCTCTTTTCCTCAAAACATTTAAAATGTAGAGATTAGCAGTGAAGACATGTTATGTTATAGTCATGTAAATTAGAAGCTGTAACAATTATGTTAATAAGACCCAACTGAACTGATTTTATACTTGATCACAAGCTAACAAAATGACAGTCGGGTTTAACAATATCAAGTATCAGCTAGAGGCACATACATGGTCTATGTATAACATATCTCTACTCTACAGAACACTGAAAGAGTTTCTTAATTTCTTTGGCATCATCCTCCAAGATGGTCCAGTGATACGCACCTTTTGGTGTTTGCTAGCCCCATTCAACTCCTAGTTGTATCAGGGTTGTTCTGTACTGCTAATAACAAACACCACAATTGATGTTGTGATGGCCATTTCTGAGACTAAGTCATGGCAGGCACCGGGCCTTCCTGCTTAGACCTTCTTGTGATTCCTGCAAGAGAACTGCATCTATCTGCCTTGCTGACTTAAGAGGCTCACAGCAGGGAGACTTAGGTCTCTAGCTAAGCTCTAGGTGAGTGATCTTGCATAGGATGTTAATTCAGTTAACCTTTCAGGTGACAACCTCAGGAGAGACCCTAAACCAGAATCCCAAGGTGATTCACACCCAAATTCCTCATTCATAATCTAGGAAATAATGCCTATTGCCTCAAGCTTTGGAGAAATTCCTTCTTCATGAAGAAGTAACCTTTTCTTTCAGATGGAAATGCTAATAGTACTACTTTCTCTCTAAGAATTCTCTTAAGGATTAAAAGAGAAATACATGGAGACACTCAGCCCAATAAAAGGCACACACTATCATTTCACAATTTCACACTTGTACACCTTCTCTCCCACAAAGTAAGCTGCTTCTGCATTTCTAGCCACCTTCGCCTGGGGCTTCAGAACTTGATATGAAAAGCACACCATGCCAGCTCTGGTCAGGTGCTTTAGGTTGTGATTCTTTGACCATTAACCAGGCCAACAATCTTGTCTTTCCCTGCCTCTGATCTCTGATCTCTTTGGAGAGGAGAGGAAAGGATTCCAAGGCAAAGAAAGTTAAGGCTCATACTATAGCTAGAGAAAGGAAAGTTCAAATTGCGGCCTGAAAAACACCAACCATGATGACTGGAACACTCAGGAAGGCTGACAGCGGTCCACTGAGCTCTTATAGAGCAGGGCATGGAGAGATTGTCCTCTGACATACACAAAGCTTCCTTTCAGGCTCATTTCTGTTATTTCAACTGGGAATGGATCCTGGATTCTCTCAGGAAACTTTATAGATGTGATCTTTTATCTCCCTGGTGGTTCCTTTCTCCTCATATTTGGGTTTTCTTTTAGTCCTGGCAGTGGATGAGAAGTCAAGTTTCTTATGAATTAAAAGAAGATATTAAGGAAATTTACTGTGGAGCAGAGAAAGGAGCAAAAGAGAGAGAGAGAGAGAGAGCGTGATTTCTATTCCATAATTAAACTGAATAATAAAACTATTTGACAACTAAATGATTCAAATATCACACTATAAAGTGAAGTAGTCACAAATTTTGAATGAGAAAGCTTCATTTCCACTTGGCTGCTTGCTACTCTGACAAGTAGCATGTGTTGATAGTTTCATTGCTGATTCTCTGGGAAACACAATGTAACATGTCTCTAACAAGGTAAGTGGAAGTTTAAAGAGAAGCTTTACATCCACTACACATACACCAAGCAGTGAAGTTTTATTTTTTCCTAGAGAAGGAACTTCCGACTTGAGCTAACTTCCGACTTCAGGAAGCTTTTTATCTTTACAAATAAAAAGACAATACTCTGAAGTCGTCCCCTACCCCACCCTTTCCATGTGTTCAGTACATCTGGTTTTGTTGACGTCAGCATTTCATAAGGAAACCCTTGACCTTGTCTTAAACTAGCCTCTCAGGGGAAGCACTTGGGTTTGCCCTTCCGCTGACCTTTTAGCTGTTTAATTCTTTGTTTTGCACATAATCTGGGGCTCTTCTGTCTTCAGTGAAGTCTCCTTCCTCTCTTTTCTTTCTCCCTCCTTCAATTTCACATTCTCTCTCCCTCTACACTTCTCCCCTCCTGCTTCTTCTTTGCTGGAGGTGGTGTGATGTTAAACCTTGGGCATGGGGTGGGGCGGGCAGGCCTCTCATCTTCTCATCAGGCTGAAACTGGGTTCGTGTGCGCATAAGAGCATAAGAATCCCTTACTATGTGGCCCAGCCCGGGAAAGGTATTGCTGACCTAGTGGAAACGCTGCTACATGCCTGGGTTGTCACCTCTGCCCCCTCAGATAAGGTAAGAGATGAAACACGATGACTTTCATTTTCTATCTAAACACACAGGAGGATTCAGAAGTAAAAAGAAAGAACAATGTGAGTGTAAACAATCTACCAGGAAATCAGGTTTCTACCAGGTCCCCAGGAGGCATTCTCTGCTACCTTCCCCCACACTCTCTTGAGGTTAACCAGTCACAAAAGTATAGTCCTTCACATCTGAGTAGCTTCCAGCTTCCAAATTGTGAACTGTGCCTTGTTTGGGTCCACGTTCCGTTCCTTGCTTTTCATTCCAGTCCACCCTACTTCCACTCTCAAGCCCAGGAGTCCAGGCATGCTCAAAATTCCCCCATATATTAAAGGAGGAGGAGGGACTGGAGAGATGGCTCAGCGGTGGGTGAGAGCGCTTGGAGAGGATCAGGGGTTTAATTCCCAGCACCTACAAGATGGCTCACAAGCATCTGTTACTGCATTCCAGGAAGTCAGTACCTTCTTCTGACTTCCACGGGCACCAGGTATCCAAGTGATACCTAGAGCAGGCAAACACTCATACATAAAGTAAAATATACACATCTAAATATACATAATTTTCCATAGCCTTACATCACCTAGGGATGAAAGCTCACTTATTGCTTCTGCTACTCTCTGCTTCTTCTCTGGCCCTCAGATCTGTAGAATCCCAGAGCACAGAATATGATCGTTGTGTGTTGTCACACAAGTCATGCATGTTTTCTGAATCTTCAAACTTTTCCAGATTCCCTAAGAGAGCTCCTTCCGGTTCTTAGGGCAATGTGTTCAGGCCTCCCTAGCTTAAATCCTAAGAGTCAGTGAAGGGGGACACTTGAGTCTCTCAGGAAACCCTCTGAAGAGGAACATCCTTGATATTTTGTTTAGAAAAGAGAGTGGATGCTGTTCACCGAAAGGGCAAAACAGGCCCTCCAGAGTCTGCATACTTTATCCAGTAAAGTAGAAATCTCACAGTTAGTGATAATTTGAGCAAGCCCTTTGGAGGAAAGCAAATTCATGACTTGGTCCCCAAGATTATTTATTGTCCATCTCAAGTGGGCTTATCCATAGGCCGTATCCCAATAGTTTCCCTTGAGGAAGTTCTATGGTTACAGTTTTTCCTGGGATGCTGTGATACCTCTGTGGTTTTGTGAAGAAAAATCGGCTATCTAGGCTACTTTGAGATTGTTTGATTCTAGATATGGCTCATCTTTTCCTCACATGGATTTTTGAATGTTACTTAATTTTTAAATTTTTTTTATTTACTTCAAGATAGGGTCTCATGTCTTCCAGGTAGGCCTTCAGTTTCCTGTGTAGTTGAGGATGGCCTTGAACTTTGGGTCCCCCTTAGTTCTGTGATGACAGAACTCCATTGCCTAAAAGAGTAGTAACTACTGATATCTTAATTCAATATTATCAGCAGTGGGTTCAATTATTAATCGTTGGTACCTTTGCTCCATTATGAAATGGAATGTTTTTGATAGCGCTACATACTAACTTTTAATTGTTGTCTTGAAATCTGACTAAGGCCACTTGACTCCATTTCCACCCAGAGAGGCTGGTTCAGAGTGTGCACAATGTGCAGTGAGTAATTCCGAGTGTCCACAGGAGAAGAAGAGCCAGGGGAGACCCTCATGAGCTCTTCTCACTCGTTTGCATTCAGTAGTGGCACCTCATTATCTATCTATTTTGTACCAAAAGCTGAGGCTAAACTGGAAGGTTCTGGCAAGTTGAAAATGCATGAGAGTGACTTTCAATGAAATAACCCTCTAAAAGCTGACTGATTTCAGGTCACTACATTATGCTCAGTGGCAATTTAGTGCTGCAATGTTTCTAAGATGGTAAAATAATTGCTTCTCTACAACTGAATCTTACAACTGACAAATTCTCGTCATACCTGAAGGGAAAAAAGTCTCTGGTTTTCTTCCTTTTTCTTTTTTCAAAATTATACCATGGGGCTTGCTTTCTTATTTCCCAGTCCACTTAAGAAATTCTCATTGCTGTGTTTAGGATCTTCGAAGGCTACTTTGGAAGATGGACAACCACAGCCTTCTAAAATCAATTTGAGGTTAAGATTTTTGCAATTACATTTAATGAAAAGAAACCGCGCCTCTCTCTCAGTTTCAGGAAGTGTGTGTTTGCTTTACACAACAAAACGAGGAAGCCTCAAGGCTTACAACCTAAACACTAGAGACCCCAGAAGCAGCCAAGGCATGGAGTCTGTCACTCTTCTAGGCTATAATCCGGTACACTCGTCCAGGCCCCCAATAAACAAAGCCCACTTTGCATGATCACATGTCACCTGACCCCATCTCCAACCACTCTTCTTTTTGTAAGATGTTGCAAGGTTTCTACCTTTGTTCAGCAGAACCAGTGGCACAGTGATGACGGTGACAAGCGCAGCTACACCAAGCAGTCCCAGGAGAACCTTCCACGGTGTCTGCAAGCAGGCCAGATGGCAAACAATTAACAATTAGAGAGAAGCCTTTGTTCCTCCCCGGGGAAGAGGATTGGGATCTAGGTCCCTTCAGAGGCAGAGGGGTTTGTAGGTGTACGAGTAGACTGGTGGGGTTTGGGGCTCACTCCGGCAGGAACCCTTGAATTTTGGCCCGGAGCGTGATCTTGTGATCTTGTTGGCTTCTCTCCTCCCACCCACTCGTCTGAAGCCAAGTGAAGGTGCCGCGTGCGTTCCACTGGTGATTATCCCGGACCTCCAAGGCTCAGTGCCTGGGTCTGAGTAGGACACTCCACAAATCTAAGGGAGAAGCAAGTGCAGGACGGGACGTTCCTTCGCCTGTTAGGGTGGCCCGGTGCCTTCCGCCTAATGGCAGCTCCAGATTGCCTCCAGGAAATCTGGGGCAGTTTGGGGAGAGTTTGGTGAAAGGGCACCCACAACCCAAGCCCGGGGCCAGGGAGGTGCGAGGCGGGGTGCACTCACCTTCATGGTCGGGCGGCTCCTCTGAACTGAGCTCTGAGGCTTGAGCGCAAGCACAAATTACCGCGCGCAGAGACGGACGTCCTGCGCCGCTGCTCTGTACGCAGTCACCCTGCGCTCGCCGCCAAGTTTCGGCCCGAGTTAAACATTAGTTAGCGCCAGGCGGGCTCAGCGTCAAGGCTTCGGTGTGTAGAGCCGGCGCGGGGCAGCGGAAGAACCAGGGAGTGGCGCACGGGGCGGCTGTGAGTCGGGGGCACTCGGAGGACAGCGATCCCCCTTTGCTGAAAGGGACATTGCACATTGGGGTTGAACTGCTACTCCCTTGCGTGGACAAACGAGGGAGCTGAGGTCCAAGAGGGCATAGAGTTTGGCAGATTCACAGCTCACTGACAAAACTAACCTGCCAGGTCTCTATCTCTTTCCGGGAGAGGTATGTCATACTGAGGGGAGTTGAGTGCTCCATGTTATCTGGCGCTGGCAGAGGGCAAGCAAGGGTGACTGTTCACTTTTGAATGACACTTCGGGCTGAATATCTGTGCTAGTACTCCCCAGGGAATATCCACTTATTTTGCAGGCGTCTTCTTATCAAGACATGAAAAATAACACTGCCACTTACATGAGAGGTATTTAAGCACCGCTCTACAGTGTATTGTGTTATTGTACAGGGAGGAGGATTATGCAGGAGCATTAAGTCACTCCACCATGAAGTTGCCCAGCTTCAGTTAAGAGTGCAGGCAGGGCACTGCTAGAACGCCGAAGCCACGTGACCTTAGGTTTTCATGCCTCCACAATTCAAAGGAGTGCATTTCTTTATAAATCATCGTGCCTGGCATGCCATACAAATGGACTAAGATACATAAAATGTCCTCTTTATTATGTCTCTCAAGTATCCATCTGTTTCTTCCTCCCCCGCCCCCAACACTGAAGACGTTGAATCAAGACTTACTGGAGTCCTGGGCTGGAGCTGAAGAGGCGGTCTAAAAAGGCCTACAGGGAACAGTATAAGACCTTCTCATTGCTGTCCATTGGTCTAAGCACTTCCAATAGTGGAGGCAATTACAGTAGTGATAGCCACATCAGCCTTGGGCTTACCCTGTAAGCCTGCACCAAGGGTCATTGGAGGGAGTCTGCAGGATAGATCATCCTGTTTTCTGGGATAAATCTTTCATTCATACATGACTATTTCCATACTCAGTGAACAGTTTGAGAGACTTTCATGAATCAGCCTTTTGATGGTGTTTTAAATTAATCCTCCATCAATCAGCTAGTCAACATATTAACCACCACTGGAGTCGGCATATCACTCCTTTCCCACACAGAGTGGAAAGGTAGGTGGACCACCAAGGTCCTATGTCTTAGGAAGACTTTCTGAGCAGGGCTTCGATATTAGTAGCTATCCCCTGAGGGCTGTACTAGCTTTCTTTGCTAAAGAAGGATACTTCTTGCTCCATGTTCTTTGGTTACAGGGCACTCTCTACAAAGTCAGTGTGGGAAAGAGTTGAGGGAGAAGTATTGACCTGATGGGAGGCATGACAGAATCCCAGTTCTCTGCAGCGGTGCTTGCCTTTGCCGGTGGCTTTGTCTCTTCCGCAACACAGGCCATTTCTGTCTAGTGATCCCATGAGTCCGCACATGCCCACTTTATCATTCGGAAGATCAGGTAAAACTCCACTCATTGTGGAGAACCCGTTTGTATAGTCAGTTGGTGATATCTGCTAAAGTGAATCTTCTAAAGGTCCTCATTTGGAGACAGGTCCTCTCTATGTTAAATAACGAGGATTTAATCCAGTGTAATTCATGTCTTTCTAAAATGGGGAAACAGAGGCACTCACACAGGGAAAATGGCAGAGCGACAGGGGGAAGATGGCCACCTATAAGTCAAAAGGGGCCTAGAGCAAACATTTTCCCTTACCGCCCTCAGAAGGAATTCTCTGTGTAGGACCTCTGGAGTTCAGACTTCTAGCTTCCAGAACCAGGGAACGAATCGCTATTGTTTTAACCACCCAGCTTGTGGCAGCTAGTTACAGCAGCTCTAGAAATTGGTGCACTTGATGTTTCATGGTTGTGCCTTCAACCTTTCCTAGAACCTAGGAGCAAGGCAGTTGCTGAAATTCAAATAGTCAACAGTCATTTGCCATTGCAGCCACATTCAAGGAGGTCCCCTAAGTGTTGACATAATTAATTATAATAACAGACAAGTAAGAAATTGGTGGAAGGCATGGTAGCACATACCTTTAATCTGAGTACTAAGGAGGCAGGGGCAGTGAGTTCAGTCAATGTCATAGTGAGTTCCAGGCCAGCCAGGGCTACATAGAGAGACCCTGGCTACAAAAATTGGCAGGGCTGGTGAGATGGCTCAGGGGTTAAGAGCACTTGTTGTTATTCCTGAGGACCTGAGTTTTAGTTCCATCACTCACATGGGAGTTCACAGCTATCTATAACTTCATTCCTAGTGGACCCAGTGTCCTCTTCATGCCTCTTTGGGCACCAGGCACGAACATGTTGCACAGACATAAACACAGACAAACCACTCATATACATAAAATAGTTTTTTTTTTTTTTTTTTAAAGAAGTTGATGAAGACACTTTTGAACCAGAGGCAGCTTTCATGACTCTATTTTGGACCTGGCTGATCTGGCCATTTCCAGTAAGGACTTCATCTACTGGGTCACAAAACTCAAGTTGCAGGAAACTTGTATAATAGCATAGACTTGCAGAACTCCCTCTCACTACAAGTTCTATTCAGAAGAAACGGCCCTGCAGATCACTAAGCAAAGGGGTGGAGAAGCACACCATTCACAACACATAGTGTCTCCAAAATCCAGAGTTCTGGTGAGCATTGTTCTTCCTTGTACTGGATGTGAAGGCTGCAGTGACTTGTGTTCCCCAATAGAGGGGACGACTTGACTTGTCGCACATAACTAAATCCTTGAAACTTTTCAAGTGAGGGAGGGCTTTGAGTCAGTGAGGTTCTTGGATAGTGGCAATGATATATGCCCCTTGCTCAGGCATGTACTTTAAAATTTCCATATTGGTGTAGAGGGATAGAACCTGTCTTAGCTAGGACTACCATTTGCTGTGAAGAGACACCATGACCATGGCAACTCTTATAAAGGAAAACATTTAATTGAAGTGGTGGTTTACAGTTCAGAGGTTCAGTCCATTATCATCACGATGGCAAACACGGTGACAGGTAGCCTGACAAGGTGCTGGAGCTGAGAGTCCTACATCTTGCAGGCCACAGGAAGTTGACAGAAACACTGCGTGGTATCCTGAGCATCGGAAACCTCAAAGTCCACCCCCACAGTGACACACTTCCTCCAACAAGGCCATACCTCCTAATAGTGTCACTTCCTATGAGATTATGGTGGCTGCTTACATTCAAACTACCACAGGACCAGTCTCCCTGTGGGTTTTCCTTAATATATCTTCATAGTTTAGAGAATAATCACAGGAAGTCTCTAGTAGCTGGAACAGATGAGGAAACAGGTTCTCCCTCCCTTACAATCTGTGAAGAAACAGAGTCCTTCTGATACCTTGATGGTCCCAGTGGAAACCATCTCAGATTTTCAGCTTCTGGAATTATACTAGAGTGAATCTGTGCTATGGAACAACAGGGTGGAGGAGAGGTGATGAGGGAGAAGAGGTGGGTAGGAGAATCAACATGTACAGTATGTACAGTGACAGCATCCTGGGTCAGAATCCTTTCTTGAAAAGACCTATTTCCACCAGGCATCCAGGGACTGTGAATTTTTGAGTCTGGAAACTTACTGATAGACTACCATGACCTGAAAGTTTTCTCCGAAACTCTTATTGAAATATAATTGGTATCATGATGGTGTTAAGAGGCAGGGCATTTAGAAAGTGATTAAGTTGTTGGGGCACTGCCCTCATGAATATGGATATGAGGCCATTATTTGGGAGTAGGTTAGAGGTTAGCTCCTATGAATGGACTAATGATAAAAGAGGAAGGTGGGGCCTCTGCCCTCTTCCCTGTGCCTACTCTTACCATGTGATGCCCTCCACAGTTCTCTGACACAGCAAGGAAGCCTTCATTGCTCCCCACTGTCCAGAATTGTAAGTCAACTAGATAGAATTATAATAGAAGTTTGTATTTTACCCAGTCTATGATATTCTATTATAGTAGGAGAAACTTATGTCAGATTTCTTCCTACCAGACTCTTGACTCTTTTGGATTGAGTCAATCTGTAACTTAAAATGATATCATCTATTGACTCCACTGTTAAGTGCCTCATTGTTAAGGTTTAGCTATCCTCCAAGGTCCACTCTTAGTGGACCTTCTCTCCAAAGTGACACTACTGTGGCTCTGTGGCAGGTGTTTATTTCATAGAAGCATGACTTTAGAGAACAATGTAAGACTCTAATCCTTCCTTTTAAATTTTGATTTCTAGGAATGAGAAAAGCAGTTTACCTCTACCCTAATGCTCCCTGTGTGATACTCTGCCTCATTATAGGTTTAAAACAGTAAGACCGATTGGTTATGGGTTGAACCCTTCAAGACTGTGAGCCAACAAAAGCTTTTCTATTTAAAATTTTAATGTCTCAAATACTTGGCTATTATGATAGAAAGCTATGTGTGATCATAATGGTGTCCCATATATCATTATTATTATTAATTATTATTATTATTATTATTATTATTATTATTATTATAGGCTAGACATTATTATAAGTTAGACACTCAGGATCACTACATTATCCTTGCAACTATTATGGTAATGGTTCCTTTGAACAGACAGTGGCATTTGCATAGGGTTAGCTCTCAAGGGGACCAGTGGGAGCACAAATAGAAATGAACCAAATAAACAGCACAAACTATGATAAGGCTTATTGTTTACTAAACTGTCTCCTTAAGGAGAGTGGAAATGTCTCCTCTATTCCCTCACCTGTCTCTTTCATTCTTCCCCATTGCTAGCAAAGTGCCTGGGGCACATCAGTAGTCATGGTCATTGAATAAATGTAAAAATAAATCAATATCAACCTCATATTCTTCTGTGTGCTCTTAGGGTGGGAACTGGAAGCCCAGAGGCAACAGGGTCTTACTGTGGAAAGAGAAGAGGGAGGAGGCCATCTGGCTGCTGGGGGTAGGGAAAAGTGATGAGGGACAGAGCGCAGTGGCTGTGGGACACCTATTGCTTACTGGACAGTTGTCTCTCTCCAAGCAGGGAACTCCAGTTTATCTGTGAGAATGAGAACCCGATGCTCACTCACAGTGGGCCACATAGCAGATCTCCTGTGAATCTCAGATCAAAGCTTACCTCTCCCTGGTTATCTTCAAGTGCTCTGTAAATACCTGTTAAACCAGCCACAATCCAGTTTCCAGAGACCTTTGTGCTCTTTTGATGGTGCTCTTTGGAGAGTGTGTGGGTTTTTTAATTTGAAGAACTTGCTAATTTCAACCTCTGCCTTAAGAAATAATTATATGATTTATGAGAAAGTATATTAAATCCTTAGCATCTGATTCTTCAAAGTGGCTATAGCTATGAGGATGGTTCTTCCTTTGTGTTGTCTGGGCTGTAAACACGTGAGGGATGGGCTGATGTGGGAGATGGTTATGGATTGGCATTAGGGCTGAGGTGGTAGGGATGGGCTTTGGCTCCTGTGATTTAGGGAGAGAAATAGCAAGGATTAGTGAAACAGTGCTGGAGCCAGGGACCAAACTAGACTAAAAATCAACCAACCAACCAACCAACCAAACAAACAAACAAACAAAAAACTCAAATTGGTGGTGGAGAGGACCATTTTTTTTCCATTCTATTTTAAGTGGTAAATCATGTAATCATGAAATGATTTACAAGAAGGCTTCTTGATTTTCTTTGTCCTTTATGACTAGCTAAAATAAGGAAGAAGCACATAATAAAGATCAGAACAGATTGAGAAATAAGTACATCCTTCATTTTTAGAAAGAATTGTAGTAAATGCACATATCCTAACAATATATATTGGTGTGATAAGAACAAGATTTTTTTTGCCCTCAAGAATCTACCTCCTTCCCAGTATGACATTGCCCTTACTCCAATTGCTCTGGATCAGCAGAATAATGTTCTGGTGTGCTGGCTCTACATACGTGATGGAAATACTGTATTCATTCCAGGAGAATAAACCTCTGAAATGTTAGTGCTGAGACTCAACATGTAAAAAAATCGTATCTGACAATAAGACCCCAGACTTAGAACCTTTCCTAGAAATCTGCCCAGAATGGTGAGGGGTTACCAAATGGCTGTCAGCATCCCCATCTTTGACTATGCTTCCAAGTCAGGTGATATCAGAAAAGATCCCTCATGCTCCTCACATCAATCCCATAGGTGTTTTTTTTTCTTTTTCTAGTTAGTCTACGTCTTGTTTTCCCATGCCTGACTCCACCAGGGAAGACCCCAGCCTTTCTCATTTTTACTCTAAAGCTTTCCCACTTCCCTACCTGCCTTTGGGTGATGTCAAAATCCTGTGTGATGACAGATGATCCCCATGTGACAGGAAGTTGTGAAAAGGCAAGCTTTGTGTGTTTTTATTTTGGTGTTCTTCATTCATTTCCACGATGCAGAGTGAGGATTCAGCTTTTGGGATCTTACATATCTTAAAACACTATTGATAATACTTCTCTTTCAGCAGAAACAACTGTAGTGGGTAGCCATTCCAGCTTTGGTCTGGAAGTTCCAACCCCTATTGAGGCTTCGGTAACTGTCACGCCTACAAGACGGGGCCAAGAGAGGGCCCTGAAGACCCAAGATCCAGATGCACCGCCCTCTCTTGTTTCCTGGACTCTGGACGCTAGAGTAGACCAAGGAGAGTTCTCCAGAGAACACCGCCTGGACTGTGCTGCGTCTTTCCCAGAACCTGCAACCTACCTATCCCTTCATTTGTAAGTTATGCCACTAAATAAATCTCCCTTTTAACTACACGGCCTTAATAATTTCACCAGTAAACAACAACTCAACAGCTCATATTTTTTGGTCTCCTCTAATCACTCCAAAAGCTGTGCTTACCTTACTTATCCTATTGTTTTATCACTATACAGTGTTGATGCTAGGACCTAAACCCAGTCCTTTGCAAAAGCAATAAGTGATCTTAACCACCAAGCCATCTTTCCAGCCCACTATATTTTCTTAATAATTCTGGTTATATACCCAGACCATTGCTAAAATATTTAATAAAAGTCTTCAAAAGCAATCATATAAAAAGAAAATGTTACTGAATTTATTAAAAGTTTTTTATTGCTTTTGAGGTCAAGAAGGTTGAAAAAAGAATCCATGTTCTGATGAATACTTTTAAAGATTTCATTAGAGATGTTTCTGTCTTTCCAGTTAAGACTTTTTCTGTCATATCAGCCCTAATGTACTCGAAGGTAAACTAAAACTGGCCCCAGGGGAAACAGAAAGATGCCCCATACTCACTGAAGAGTACTGTTGTGCCAGGCAGTGTACAGATCTCAAGATGAGTCGGGCACTTTCCCATTATCAAAGAGTTTACAAGCCAGTTTACAGTTGTAATTTACCCGAGGTTAGCAAGCAAAACTCAGGACCAAATACCAGAAACAGGCTTTGCTGGTCTTCCTGGAGGGTTTTCTCGGGGTGGGGGACTGCGAGGTCATAGTGTTCATTATGAATGAGGTAATCTTTCTGGATCCTTCATCTAAGTGCCTCACCTTCTATTTCCCTTCCAGCTCTTTTTCCATCTCCCTACCATGCTGAAGATGCTCTCTTGTAATACTTTATCTTTTTTAACGTCAGGACATCTTCCTCCTTGTTTCTATTATTGAATTGCGTTGGCCATGACAAACAAGCCTGAGGCCATGCGTTTTATCAGCACCCTTGAGGTCTGAGGCCCTTCTTGAATCTTCAACCCTGTGCCAAGTATACCTTGTACAAACTTCCTTTTCCACCCTGAGTGTATGTTATGGAAATAGTCTGTGGACTTCCTGTCTGTCTTATCTTGCTTCCAGTACAACAGCCATGCTTTATCAGTGTTTGTATTTTTAGAAAAAGCTACCAGGGCTGGGCTGAGGTAAACGCAACCAATGCTGTCAACATACAGGGAGAGCTGCCTCTCCTAATGGCTCATCATGCCACCTGGAAGGCTTCGAAGTGGAAAAAAGTGAAGAATTTATAGTCAAACAAGCTTGGCTCTGCCGCATAGCAATTATCTGCCCTAGGCGTTTAAATTTTACAACCCAATTCCCAGAGTTGTGAAGGTATAATGATCCCTGAGTCATTGCAGCTCTTCCCAAGGTTTCACATACCTCCATGCACCAATGGTTTCTCCAGGGAGCTCTCTGATTGGTATCTCTCTTGTTGATTATAAGCCCCTAGAAGGTCCCTACCTGGGTGACTCAGAGGGCTATCAAATGCACCTTAATCATGACTGGCATAAATTCCCCACTCATCAGATATGAACCTTTTCTAAAACAGTCCCCCTTGATGAAAAGAGCCATCTACACACTGCCCGAGCCAGAAACCCAGCAGATCACCTTGACGAGCGGCTCTTCTTCCACACACCGACCCCTTTAGTACCTCTCAGCTGCATCCCCCAGTCCTTCACCTTGGCTCAGGCCTTCCTCTTGCCCAGCCTGGATCATTGCCCAGCCTCTTCTGACTGGCCTGTCTTCCTGCTATTGCCCTACAAGGCAGCCTCTGTTGCTTCCCTGCTAAAAGCTAGAGCCATTGTCTGCAGCAGGAGAAAGATTGCTCAAATCCCTTGAGCCCCTGTCTGCCAAATGTCCTGAGAGCTCCTCCCTAACCTCTCTGCTACATTCTTCCCTGCCTCCTGTGTGTGTGTGTGTGTGTGTGTGTGTGTGTGTGTGTGTGTTGTGCATCCTCCCACACATGTGTGTCTCCTTCCTTTCCTCCCTCCTTCCTTCCTTTGAGACAAGGTCACATGTAGCTCAGGTCCCCTGAAGCATAATTAATAAGTGAAGCTGGCCTTGAACTCCTGATCCTCTTGCCCGGACCCTTCAACTTCTTGGATTAAGTCCTGTGCCCACCATGCCTAGCTTAAGCTACTTGCATTTCTAAGGGCTGAAATGCAGCATCTCTCCCCTTTACTTCAGAACTTTAAAGTACAATGCCTCCTTGCTAGGAATTCGGTTTACTTTGGCTTTAGTTGATATCCAGGAATCAGACATAGTGCCCTATAAGAAGAGACATCTTAGTAGGGTGTTTTGCCTCATTGTATCCAGAGAGCTTTGTGCCAGAATAAACACACACACACACACACACACACACACACACACACACACACACACACACACACACAGAGAGAGAGAGAGAGAGAGAGAGAGAGAGAGAGAGAGAGTGAAGTGTCCCTTACTATCTAAAGTAACGGTATAATATTAATAAAATGATGGCTGAGATGCATGGACACAAAGCTCTGTTCTAGACCCAAGCTCTTTGTGTGTGTGATGCTTAGTTTTGACCACCAACTTAACTGGATTAAGAAAGACCTAAGGGTACCTACCATTTAGGTGTTTGCAGTGGTTTAACCAAAGAGAGAAGATTCACCTTGAATGTGAGTGGCACCATCCCGTGGGCTGGGGTACCAGACTGGGGAAAAAAAAAGGCAGGGGCGGGGGATGGAGACTGCCAGCTTAGTCCCAGCATCCCCCTCCTGATCTCCCTGAATCTGAGCAGGTTTCTGTCACCAAAGCTGCAAGCTGTCCCTGCTGTCCTGCCATCCTTGCCACTCTAGACTCTCCTGAGCTAAGAGGCGGAGCTCGGCTCCCCACTTCTGTCGCTTCCTGTCAGGTGTTTGGTCACAGCGGTGAGAAAGGTCACTCATACAGGGTCATCTCCTTTCATTTGTGCAGTAGGTAAGACCCTTTCCCCTGCTTTCTGCAAGAGGACATTGTGTCACAGAGAGGCAGCTGCCCTCCCCCGCTTTCTGCTGATGGCACTTGGACCCAGAAGGCTTGATCTAGAGCATACAGAATGATTAGCTATGCATTTTCGTATCCAGTAACCTCAAAGGTTTCTGTCTGTTTACTGATGTGTACTTGAAACAGATACCGGCTGCTGCTTATTAAGAGTTTCCAGGCTTGCTGAATGAAGAGATGCTGACTCATTTGCGTCTTGAGGGACTGGGTTTTATTCGGTTTCTTCTCAGCATGTAGCCTAGCACAATGGTGCATTATAAAAACGTTAAACCCATCTCTGCCTAGTTTCCTTGCTACTAGAGATCTACCTGGTCAAAGATCCAGAAGCTTTGCCTGTACGCTCTTTGGAGTCTTTGCCTTGGCTGGAGCACACCATCTCCATTGGGCTCTATGTGGGTTTTCACTGTGTAGAAAAGAACATCTGGTCAGCTGCTACTTCACAGCTGGAAAAACAAGTTTCTCTGGAGCCAAGTAATTCCATGCCTGAGCAAAACAGGGAGGAAACCCTTTGCCTCCTGTGAGTATGTGGGCGGAGGGCTGTATCATCAAGTTCTTTGAATTCCTTGGAAAGAGATAACACAGAGGAATATCACACAGCGTGGAGATATTGGTGGAGGTTGTAAAGACTAAAAAATGAATGAAATGTTGAGAACTACAACCCACAGGCTAAAAGTAATTGCAGGGGATTTTGAAGATGAAAAGACAGGTGGATTAACAATGCAGAGTACTGAAGGGCCCTGCTTAAATGGGATTCCCTTAGGAGGATGGAAGACAGATGTTCGTGTGTGTGTGTGTGTGTGTGTGTGTGTGTGTGTGTGTGTGTGTGTGTGTAGCAATAATGGGTATCTTTAGGGGGGAAAGGGCTTATGGGAGATATCCTCTCTAATTATGCCATGCATGTTCATCTTTCTTGCCTAGGAAGAATGCTGGGTTTTATTCTGTTCTCAGTATGTAGCTCAGCACATGGTACATTATAAAAATGTTAAATCCTTATTTATTTATGGGCATTCCCTTTAATGGGCAAGGTGGGTCTCTTCTGGTTTCTCCTTGTTAACTTTCCTTCTTGGAGATTTTAGGATCTCAGAACGCACGTATGGACAGAAGAAGTTGAGTGATTTAAGACACTTGTGTTGCTAAACATGTCCAGTATCTCATATCAATATTATTCATGGATGATATAAATGAGGAGAGGTTTTATCTATGGAATTCTGGGTACTCTAGTTATAAAACTTTAGCATCTTGGAGGCCTCTACCCTCAGTTTCTGTAGCCCAGTTCTGTCCTCAGAAGCTTAAGAGGACTGCGCATGCCCAACTCTCCTTGACATGCTGTCAGGCCTTCTAGGCCCTGCAGTTGAGTTGAAAGGGGTGATCAAGGCTTTGTCAGGTTCAAAGAAAGTGAAATCTAGTCACCTGGATTGGCAAGGTTCTCAGAGGCAAGTCTGCAAACTTTCCCTTTTTTTCCCATGAAGATTCAGCATTTCCCCCTGTTCATTACTGCTGATAGACAATTTTCAGACAGCTTTTCCTCCTTATTATCTTGAAAGGCATTGATTAGTAAATAGGTCATTTATATTTAGTGGTTTCTCTTTGAAGTTTTACTAAGTTTCAAATAAAGTCTACTTGAAACTATATATAATCTTTCAGACAGTTTGTTTATTCAAAGAAACTTTGAAGTCTGTCCAAACGGTTTCACTGTTTGTACTGTAAAACAAATCAGTCTTTATTGTTTTAGTGAAAATCATAAACATATAAAGTCATCATTCCGAGTCTCTCATTTGCCCAGTCATCCCTGTGAGAGTTCATTCCTGTGGCTTGGTGAATATTCTTGATTAAACATTTAGTAGAATATATGCTTTGTGGATACTGCTTGCTTTAGGCAACCATTAATGATTGGGTTCCCATTGCTAATCTCTATGGAGGATAAAAGGGGGGAAGGAAAATCTATATAAAGAGTATATTTGAATGATAAGAAATTGCTTATCTGGGGCCCCTGATAGTGGGAATAGGATCCATCCCTGGTGCATGAACTGGCTTTTTGGAGGCCATTACCTATGGTAGGACACTGCACAGCCTTGACGCAGGGGGAGGGGCTTGGACCTGCCTCACCTGAATGTGTGGGACTGTGCTGACTCCCCATGGGAGGCCATACCTTTTTGGAGGAGGGGATGAGGGGTGGGATGGGGGAGCAGGAGGAGGGTTGAGGGGGGAATCTGTGGTTGGTATGTGGAATGAATAAAAAATTTCTTCATTAAAAGAAAAAGAAATTGCTTATTCACCAACACCTTTGACCTACAAAAATGAACAGTTAATATAGTACAACTACCATGTCTAAGGTTTATTCATAAGGCAATACATTTTATATTATGTCAAATACAAATATAACATTACAATCCTGGCATAGTAAAGTTAAGTTTGAAAATTATTTTAATATATCTCTAAAGTGCTATGATAAACCAGTGATAGATAAAAATGATTATTCTGTACACAATAACTAAATATGAGCCCGGTGATTATGCAAAATATTGTAATTTTCTATGAGACCGAATCCAATAACACTTTACAAAACAACCCTTTACGATGTTCTTTGAGTCAGGGATGAGCTGTGTTTAGAAGGCTGAGGGAGGTTTCTATTGCCTTAGTGAAGAATGCCTGTTTGTCTTGGTTTATGCTACTATAACAAAATATCACAGACTGGGGGGCCTATGAACCACCAGACTTAGTTTTTATTATTCTAGAGGCTGAAAGTCCAAACCCAGGGTGGGACCCCTCTGCAGAGTGGTGCTCCTCAAACAGCAGGAAGAGAATGACTAGTTCTATGGCCTGTTAGTGGACATTCTACTATCGTTCATTCTGCTATCATTCATTCTGCTATCATTCATTCTACTCTCATTCATTCTACTCTCATTCATTCTGCTATCATTCATTCTACTGTCATTCAATCTACTATCGTTCATTCTACTATCATTCAATCTACTGTCTTCCCCAAATCTCATCTGCAAACACATAACACTGGGGTGCAGATTTTGACATAAAGTTTGGGAGACACAAACATTTAGTTCATTGCAATATTTTGTCAAGAAACATTTTAGGGGCCGAGAAAAGGGTTCAGTGGGTAAGAAAGTTTGCTGTAAAAGCAGAGGAATCTGAGTTCAAATTCCCAGAACCCACATAAAAGCTGAGAATGACCTTGTGTAACTATAAAGCCAGCATTGGGGGATGGAGACAAGAGGATCCTGGGAGCTCACTGTCAGTCAGCCCAGCGGGAAACAGTGAACTTCAGTTCAACAAGAGACTCTTGTCTCAAAGAACAAAACTGTCTTAGTTAGGGTTTCTGTTGCTGTGAGGAGACACCATGACCACTGCAACTCTTATAAAGGAAAAACATTTCATTGAGGTAGCTTATAGTTTCAGAGGTTTAGTCCATTATTATCATGGTGAGACATGGTGGTATGCAGGCAGACATGGTGCTGGAAAAGTAGCCAAGGGTCCTACACTTTGGCTTGTAGGCAACAGGAAGTGGTCTGTCTCAGTGGGTGTGGCCCAAGCGCATATGAAACCTCAAAGCCCGCCTCAGAAGTGACACACTTCTTCTAAAAAGGCCACACCTCCTAACAGTGTTACTTTCTTTGGGGACCATTTTCTTTCAAACCACCACAAAAACAAAACAACAAGGTAGAGAATAATAGAGGAAGACATCCAACAAGCTCCTCTGACACCCTCATGTGCTTGCTTTAACACATGTATATGGATGGGCATGTGCACGCCCCACAAATGCATACACCACACTACACATAAAATGTTTTAAATTTTTATACTGCCCTGTACATGAATAAAATAGCATATAAAATTAATAAATGATTGATCATCATTGTAATTAACTGTTATAATGAGAATGTGAAGGAATGAAACATTTCAAGGTTATGGCTGCTGTCCAAAAGTCGTCTCCTCATTTTATATTTGGGTCTCAGGTTCATTAATTATTCACAACTAGGAATTAACCAAAACAGTTAACACTCTCTTTCAGCTACCATGCATCTAATAAACAGTCTTAATAAAGGAACTAATTAGTATCTGGTGGCATGGGGCAGCACAAACATAAGGAGGGACCTAACAGTATCACTCATTCCAGAGTAAATCTCATTTCTTTTGGAAAGGAAAAATAAAATCAATCCTGTAGAATGTCTGTATTTGCCCAGAAAGATATGACTTCACTATTGACCCATGATGTCAGGCAATGGCCCTTGATCTTTTCAGAGATGTTTGCTGGCCTTATTACTTGATATTTTCTTTCTAAATATTGAAGGTATTTAAAAGGATGAGCTGTCCTTTAAGGCTATGAGAAGACCCAATTGTCTTTACTGGGGAGTGACATTTGCAGTAGTTTTCCCATGGAGCTCCATACAATGGTCTTGACCTCCATCAGTTGCTGGAAGGCTTTCTTCTAGGTCCAGGATACCCAGAGATGGTACCTTTAGGAGAAACTTCACTTTACAGGTATCTAACCTCTAGTGTGTTTTTCTTCCCTCAGACCAATCCTTAGAGTTGACTCTTCCACTTCCCAGTCGACAGTGTTACTTAGGGTTGACTCTACCAGGACCCTGAGCTGAACTCCTGGCCTTCAGATCCTCATCCACTTCATCCTCCACATCTATCTCTTCTCTGTACTCTGCTCAGAAAGATGGTCTTCAAATAGAGAGGTGTGATCCTTTGGCTTCTAATCTCTTGCATATGTTTATATATAAGTTCCTTTGCAGTATCACTTCTGTTTCCTCACCATCCCCACTTCTCTCTCCTGTGTCCCAGTCATTCATTCTCACCCTTTCCTCACCCAGGACCCTCTTCCAAAAGGCTCCCCAGCAGTACCTTCAAATTCCAGCACATGGCTAACCCTACTCATATTAAAGCCTTTCTTAGGTACTGTTCCCCAGAACATGTTCCCCTAGTGACTTCACCCTTCTGTTTCTGCATCACTAACCACACTATTTTTCCTCTGCCTTTCTGCTTATCCAAAACTCACTCTACTCTGCTTGCCCTCTGGAGGAAGGGGTCCCCAGTCTGTTTTAATCACTAGTATATTTCCAGCAGACCCTCCCTTACTCAGAACAGATACTAAATATATTCATGCCTATTAAATGAATGAATAAATGAATGAACAGACAAGCACATAGACACACAGCTATGTTTTTAGGTAGAGCTTCTATCTCCCAAGACTTTGTGGAATGTTTTACTTTTCATATGTTATAAAACTGTGGGGAATAATAATAATAATGATAAACCATAATTTTTAATTAGATCTGAGTTCATGTCCCAGCTTTACAATTAACAAGCTCTCCATTTAAGTAATTTATTCAGTCTTTCTAAATCTTGTTACATGAATCAACATAGAAACGAAAGATATATACCTCC
Source organism: Peromyscus maniculatus bairdii (assembly GCF_049852395.1). Classification (NCBI taxonomy): domain Eukaryota; kingdom Metazoa; phylum Chordata; class Mammalia; order Rodentia; family Cricetidae; genus Peromyscus; species Peromyscus maniculatus. The sequence continues at coordinate 40,274,520 of NC_134855.1, forward strand.
TGGGTCTCAGTGAAATACTCCAATGGGCAAAGCTGTTGACTTCTTTCTGTCTGCTTGCCACTTTGTTTACCTCATCTATGGGCTAGAGATACCCTTCCCAATTTATGAGATTAGAAGCTCATACAATTTTAAAACTATGTTGAATATGGCAACATACTATGCTCACATTTACTTGTGATAGTATTTACAAACCAGGCATGAAGGCACATGCCTGAAATTACAGCTCTGGGGAGGTGGAGGCAGAAGGATGGTGAGTGGCCAGCATGATAAGACTTTGTTTCAAAAACAAAAACCAACATGATGTCAAAAGAGTGTGTGTGCGTGCGTGTGTGTGTGTGTGTGTGTGTGTGTGTGTGTGTGTAAGTGTGTATAGTATTTATAGATCATATCCATAATATATAAAATATTTGTAGATCATATCTATAAAATATCTTATCCTGTTGTATAGGTAATCATCACAATTACATTTCAAGTTGGGGATGTTGTTCAGCAACAGAGCACTTGCCCCGTATATACAAGGCTCTGGATTCATGTTGTAGCACTATAAAAAAATGGATTTTGAGCTAGGCATTGTGGCTCATGCTTTTAATCCCAGTACTTGGTAAATTCAGACAGCAGGGAAGAGTCTGATGCCAGCCTGGCTACACAGTGAATTCCAGGCCAGCCTAGAGGGCTGAATGAGGCCCCATCTTAGCGTTTCTCTCCCTCACCCCATGAAAAGACAGATTGCAATAAACAGAGCTCAGCTTCTGCTGTTTAAATTTTAGCTAGCCTTTAATGTTCAAATGACATTATTTTAGTGCTCATAATCAATAAATTTAAAAACTTACATTTTGAATGAAAATGAAAAAAATAGAAGTTGTATTCTTATACTTAAACGAATGGCATACATTATAGATTTAACCTTTCCTCTAATTAATTGTAGTGACTATTAATCTTACATCACTGTGCAGTGAGTTGGGAGATAGGCAGGGAAGGCTTCCAAGCTCTTTTGTGGTTATTTTTCCAGAAGAGAATATACCCTGAGGGAGGAAACTACAGTGTACATCAGGACAGTCTATTTCCTCAGAAATTCCAGCTCAAGGGCTACTCTGGTGTGTTTTCTTTGAAGGTTCAACTGTGGCTAATCATGGCCAAGTGTTTTGATGCAGCTGATTTGACTCCTAAATGAAACTGGATCCTGACAAGAAAGTTCAAGAATTATTGTCGGCTTTTTTTGCATAACTTAGAAGCATCTACAAAGGCATATGTACTACTGCCCTGGCAGACATTATACACGAGCACAGTGTAACACCTCCATCCTCCATGCTTGGCACGTTAGCGTGGATGTTCATTTTTATAGCCGCTAACTTATTAGCTGTGGATTACGTTGTCACTTTGTGTGTTACATTTCCAAGCATAAGAAGTGTGAGTGAGTTCTAAGACATGTGAAATGAAGGATCAGCTCGGGAAAGCTGGTCTTGAAGGCACCAGAGAGGAGAGAGAAAGACTTCATCATGTGGTTCATACAGACTGCCAATTCCTTGATTGACAGCTCTCTGTATGGCAAGTCTTGAGGGATTGGGTATTTAAATCTTAATTACAAAAAAGTGTTACAGAATACTAAAAATCATTCAAGGAAATTGGAAGCCTTATAATGTAGCATTCCTCTATTAATCTCTTATACAGAATAAATTTGAGCGACAAGATTCATATAAATTCTGTAAAGGAATTTAGGTAATTGGTGAAAAATTGAATGGAAAATTTTAAACTATGTGCTAGAAATGTACCCTCTTCTGTAAATTAAATTGTCCCAAAATTGCATACATAAAAATAAAACAGACGAAAGTGAACTTGCTCAAAGCTATATTCTTAACTGACCTAAATAACAAAAATCTCATTAAGGCAATTCAAATGAACAAACAAAACAATACAAATAGCTGCTGTGCTTAGAATGAAAAATCGTAGAAATTTACTACAGAAAAAAATATTAGATTCCAGAATATAGAAATCCAGAAACTGCCTAGAAAAAAATTAAAAATAAAATTTGAGGAATATTCAAGAACACCATGTCCTACTAATTATTTAATTCAACAAATTCTAGGTAACTAACTTTGCCCTAACCTTTTGCCACACACAGAGAATGTAGACATAATATGAGCAGAATTAAACAGTTCAGGGGAAAACACTCATGAAAACAGACAATAGCATAAAATCTCAAAAATCCATATAAAGGGCTGGGCATCTTCTGTTTTTTTCACTCACCTGTATGCACTTTACACCTTTTCTTGCTTTGCTCTTTCCCCGAGAAGAGCTGCATGACCTGTTCCTGTGTTAGCCAGAGTTCTTTAGAGAATAGAACAAATATGACTCATGTATGTATCTATCTATCTATTCTATGTGTCTATTCTACTATCTATCATCTGTCTGTCTATCTATCTATCTATCTATCTATCTATCTATCTATCTATCTATCTATCTATCTATCTATCTATCATCTATCTTCTATTATCTATTCTATCATCTATTTACTATCTATCATCTAGCTATCTACCATCATATATCTACCTACCTATCATCTATGTATCTATCTATATATCTGTCTGTCTGTCTATCTTTCCTCTAGTTATCCGCTATCTCTACTTAGATATACAAACAAAAATTTATTATGAGGGCTGACTCACATAATCATAGAAGCTAAGTGGTCTTATGATGAGCTTTCTGCACAATGGAGGCCCCTTCCTACAAACCAGAAATACAGTTCTGGTCCAAATGTAAGGGCTCAAGAATCTGAATATCTGCTATCATAGGACCTAGTCCAACTTCTGAAGATGTAAGAGCCAGGAGAACAGAGGTACAAGGCAGGAAAGAGACTCAGGAGCCAGATTCGGCAGAGAGAAAGCCCTCTTTCTTTATGTTAGATCTAAGCCCTCAACACTTTAGCCAATACCTCATTGCTGAGGGTAACCTCTTTCATTAGCTTATTGATTCCAATGCAAGTTTTCCCCAGAAATCTCTTTCCAGATACACTTAGAAATGATAGCCCTGTCAAGTTAGCACATAAAATCAACAATCATAGTTCTTCCCTCTGACTTTTGGTTGGATTCAGCCAGTGAGGCCTTGACAGTGTAACAGCATATCAAAAGAAGAGAGAAATATGGGGAGGGGAGTTTGGATGAGGCAACTCTGATCACAACCTATATTGGTACACAAAGTCACAATTCTGCTCCAGCTACATATGCAAAGTAGCCATTTAGATGTACTTGTTTCCTGATAAACAGGGAGAGCAAAGAATCCTATATGGATTCCCAAAAGGCTTCACAAAGGATGGGCCCCAGAGCTGGGCCCTTTTGGAGAAGTAGGGACTCCCAAGAAAGTGGGAAAGGATTCTAGAAAGATTGTACATATAAAAAAATGTGTGAAAGGAGGGAACAAGCAGAGATGTATGAAGTCGATTGTGAAGAGTGTTTTCATGGAATTTAATAGAAAGAATAGCAGGTGTTCTGGTTAGATGACTTGAGCCAATCTAGAATCACCTGGGCAGAGGGAACCTCAACTGAAGAACTACCTCACTCATATCAGCCCTTGAGAAATTATCTTGATTAATGATTGATGTGTTTTGTGTTATAATCATGTGTACCACACACATGCACACATGAATTCACAGGAGTTTACAGGACCAAGAAACATAGAAATGTATCTTTTTGCCAGAAACATTGGATTTATTCTAGGAAAGTAAATAAAGCCTCAAGTGACGTTCCTGTCACCTACGTGAGACAAGTCAAGCCTGTGAGGAACACTGCAACCCACAGCTTCTCATTGTATCTTCAGGTAACTCCCTTTTCCTTAGGCATCACCTTTGGAGGTAAAGCTGGGTGGGAGATTCTCTGCCTAGGGAAGAATGCATCCAATGCATTCACAGAGGTCTTTCCAACTATCTTGGCTTTTCCAGAAATTCTAATTGAAACCACTTTGAGATTTGCAGCCGAATGCCTAGCATCAAGAAGAAAAAAAATGACAAATACTGATGAGGACGTGGGGAGAGAAGAACCTTTACTCATTGCCAGTGGAGATGTAAATGTCTATAGCCACTCTGGAAATCAGTGTAGAAGGTTCTCAAAAACTTAAAACTAATAGTACCTATATGACCAAGTTATACTAGCAATATATTCAAAAGACTCGTGTAACACGAATTGCTAAACGGTCTTATTAATAAAAAACCTAGAGTCAGATATTGAGGTAAAAGCTAAAAGATCAGAGAGGCAGAGAGCAAGCCACTGTTCTTACCCCTATGAAATCCTCTGCCAAAAGAGAGCAAGCTCCTCTCTCCACCCCACCTTTTCACTTCTTCACTCCGCCCAGCTCTATTGCTACCTGTCTGTCTGTATAGACCTCCAGACCTCTTTGGTTAACAAGTGGCTAGCTCCTCCTTCTAATTTTTAGGCAAAGTTTACTTGTTAGAGCACAAATAAAATATCACCACATGTAGCTAGAGTTTTCCTGCCTTGCCCACATTCAGGACAAATCTTTGTCACCCGCCAGTCCCACAGCCGCTCAGACCCAACCAAGCAAACACAGAGACTTATATTGCTTACAAACTGTATGGCCGTGGCAGGCTTCTTGCTAACTGTTCTTATAGCTTAAACTAATCCATTTCCATAAATCTATACCTTGCCACGTGGCTGGTGGCTTACCGGCATCTTCACATGCTGCTTATCATGGCAGCAGCTGCAGTGTCTCTCCGCCTCAGCCTTCCGCTTCCCAGAATTCTCCTCTCTCCTTTTCCCACCTACTTTCTGCCTGGCCACTGGCCAATCAGTGTTTTATTTATTGACCAATCATAGCAATACAGACATACAGACCGTCCCACAGCAACCACATTTCCCCTTTTTTGTGTAAAATAAAAAAGTTTTTAACTAATATAAGCAAAACTACATATAATAAGTACAATAACTATATACAATATATACAGGCAATAAATACATCAACAATGTCTAGTCCATTTGCATTAGACAAATTCAAAGAAAATACTCATTATCTTATCTTTTTGAATCCAAAGGATTATATCTATTTACCTTCCATCCTAATTTGCATTACCAACCGAAAACTATCTTTTGATATCTTTCAAACTTATACATTTTACACCACTTGTGAGTTTCTTTTCTGAATTTCTTAACAAGAAAAACTATAACTGTCTAATCTTCAACTTCCTCAGAGACCCAAGAAGGAAATAATATTAACTAAGTAAGCAGGAAGAGCAAACAAGTGACTTTCAAAAAATGTGAGAAATGACAGAAACAGCTGGCTGCCTGGATAGTCACCCAGGATTTCTCTGCAACATTGAGCCTAGCATATCTGACAGACTCATTTGTGACGCAGGATTTTATGAAGGTCTTCCTACCTTGTCTTGGCAAGGATCAGCAATCCTTTCTTTTGTGTCCTGCTTGTCCATTTTGGACAGCATACTGTCAGCAGTCAATGCAAGGGCATTTTCTTGCCCAGTGGCTAACTTTTGCCACAAAGAAAGTAAACTCCATATGGAGTTTCTTCAATGCCCATCATCTTCCCTGAAGTAGATTGGTGCTGCTGGGAGCAGACATGTCTCATTGTCATAAAATAAGAACCTATGTTATTAAAATATCTTAAATGCCATATTCTGTAGATCTCTGAAGTGTTTGAAGATGACCTGTCTTCCTAAAATATATTTCTGCTTGACCTTGAAAACATACCTAATATGACTATAAGTTCAATTGTCATGATTAACTACTAACCTGCATTTCTTTATTATCCTAAATAGTTGGTAATAACTTTCAAGGACTAGCAATTTGCACTACATTGTTAAATGAACTGTATAGGTACAATGCCTTGAACAAAATTATAAATATATGTACAGTATTTTCTAACAAAATCAATCTCAAATTTGTATCAATATACATAATTTGTATACAATATACAAAAATCTGATCCAATGTAAAATATTTAAAATTAGTAGTTGCCTTTTAAAAATAGATTCAATAATCTACCTTTTTATCTTATTACATAAATATTCTCTCTTTTTCCTTTTCAGAGTAGATTCAATAATCTACCCTTTATTCTATCATTTCTATATTTTTTCAAAGTAGATTAAATAATCTACCTCTTATTTATATCCTCTTTTTTTTCAAACAAGAACCCTGAATCTAATTTTCTCTGTTTAGCGTTTTTCCTGACTATTATCAATGAACAACTTGTAACCAACCATCCTAAACAATGACAATTATCATAACCCATTGAATGACCAAAAAACATCCACCCCACTTCTTGGAAATGTGGGCAGCATGTTCTTAAAATTACTTCCTGCTGTCTGGGGGTGATAACATCTTTAGGGGGTCCTGAAAAGAAAAATTTTGGGCTAATTGTCAAGTTCTGGGAAAGGTAGCTCTATCATTTGTTGTCCAGTCTCTGCATAATGAGAAAGTACAGGGCTTGTCTCAAGTCTGTTAGGCTGGATCATCTCAGCTAGCTATCTTAAAATTGTCCTGAGCAGTTTGTATTTCAAAGCTGATATTTGGGTGGTGTTTGTTATCTTAGTGGTGTTATCATTGTCCTGATGGAATCATCATTGTGGGGCCCCATCATCTTTTTTGAGACTTCAAAGTGGTTGTTATCTGCAGAAAACTGATAGAGGCTCAAATCTGAAATCATGTACAGAAAGCTAGATGAAGCCTTTCCCCCCCTATAATTAGTATTCTATATGACCATTAATATCATGACAAAAGTTTAACATATATATTAATCTTACTAATTTTGATATAAAATTCATACCTTAAGAAAAGTTTTAAAGAGTCAAAATAAAACCAAAGAATTATGAGATTAGTGGCAATAGAATAGTTCCTTAATTTTGATTTTTCTTCTGTCCCATTTCAGTTGGCTCTTCTGACATGATACAGAGATTTTGGATTTTTCTTTTAACAAGCATGCTTGGGTTTAGAGAAAGAGAGAGCCATGCTCCAACTCCAAAGCCAGCTTTAATTTTTTAAATGAACTGGGACTACATATAGACCATTTATGTTATATGTCTGTAGAGAACAGCAGAAACAAACATTTAGAAAGACTTAAGAAATTTTATCCTGTTAGAGATGTGATATACCAATAGGCCAATTTACTCTTTTTCTTGAGACATTTTTTCTGGATGATTCGTCCTTTTTCTTAAGATATTTCATTTGTCCAGTGTTCTTCAGATTCCTTAGCCTTCATTCTCCTGAAAGACAAAACCAAAACCCTTCCCCAACTGTAAATTTGGGGAGATTTCCAGTCTAATCTTTATCAATTTTGATTCATAGTTTCTACTTAAATTTTGTTTTACTTTCTAAAGGTGTTCTATCATTGAGAGGAGTATGCTTTTTTACAATAGGCATTAGGTTATTTAATTGCTCTGGGAAGGGTTTTCTTCTATGATGGCAGGAAGGGACTGAACTGAATTTGTCATGGGGGCCTGTGAGAGGCCCCCCAGGGAGTTTTCTGATGGCAAAGGCATAGGACTACCCTGTCTGCCCCTTGCTGATCTATACTCCTTAGTCCAATGTTTGCTTTTACTACACCTTCTGCATATTCCAGAAGGGAGGGGCATTCTGTTGGTATTAATCTTTGAAAAACATTGTTTTTAGGAATGCCCCATTTACAGTCCCTTTTCTGGTGACCTTGTTTACCACAATTGAAACACCTGACATTACTATTTTTCTTCAAAACTCTGGAAATCACCTCTTCTATCCAAGTATCATCATGGTCATGAGATTCAATATTAATTGTGTCTTGGTTCCACTCCTCCAAAGGTGCTGATCTTGCATTTAATGGCCTAATTATCCTTTTACATTGTGCATTAGCATTTTCAATTCAGAGATTCAATTATTATCTGTCTAGCTTCTGAATTTGGTATCATTCTATTTGCTGTTGAAGATGGTCTTGGTAAGAAATCCATGAAGGTTTCTTTTGGGCCCTGTATAACTTTTGTAAATGACCCAATTTTCTTTCCTACTTCTTCAGTTCTATCCCAAGCATTCAAGGCTGCCATTCAGCATAAAATTAGGATGTGGTCATCATATAAAGATTGTCTTTGTTTATCAGCATAATCGCTTTCTCCAAGAAGTTGATCTTGGGAAATTTCCATACCTCTAGCCCTACATCGTTGTTCAATGGTCTTAGCCTCATTTTTCTACCAGGTCATCCATTGTAACTAGGGACCAGCCTCTAAAACAACTGTAACCAAATATTTCCAGTTTTGAGAGATAATTCTATTACAAGTTGACCACGAGTTTCTTTTTTTAGTCTTCTTTCTCTTCTTTGTTTCTTTCTTTGTTCCTTCCTTCCTTCCTTTCTTTCTTTCTTTCTTTCTTTCTTTCTTTCTTTCTTTCTTTCTTTCTTTCTTTCTTTCGGAATAATGGCTTATTTTAGCTCAAAATTCCAGGTTGCAATACATCATAGTGGGTAATTAGAGGCAGCAAGAACTTGAGGCAACTAATCATATCACAGTCAAGGGAAAGATAGAATGAATGCATGCCTGCCTAATACTCCGCTCACTTTCTCCACTCTTATAGAGTCCAGCACCAAAACCTAGGGAATAGAACCACCTATAGTGGGTTGGGTCTTCCCTTATCAATTAATGTAATCAAGACAACCCCCATAGACACACCCAAAGGCCAATCTGATTTACATAGTCCTCCTTGAGACCTCTTCCTAATTGACTCTAGATCATGTCACACTGACAATTAAAACAAACCATCTCACTCACTCTGACTACCAGAGGTGATTAAATGGAAGACTGAAGGCAGAAGAACCTGACACACCCTAAGTTCAGAGAGGGCACCTTATCCTTAGATCCCACCCCACCACAGGCAGACTCATAATGTTCCTGCCACACAGATAATACAGACTTTTCAATAAAGTCTATCCTAGACCAGCAATTTCCAGACCCTTCTGATCTTCAGAATACCAATTAGGGCAAAGATGTAGATTGCCAGGGACAATTCTAGTGTAACATGAATTGCTAAGTGGTCTTATTAATAAAAATCCCAGAGCCAGATATTGGAGTAAAAGCTGAAAATCAGAGAGGCAGAGAGCAAGCCACTGTTCTTACCCCTATGAAATCCTCTGACAATAGAGAGCAAGCTCCTCTCTCCACCCCACCTTATCCCTTCCTTTTTCTGCCCAGCTCTATCGCTTCCTGTCTGTCTGTACAGACCTCCAGACCTCTTTGGTTAATTCGTGGCTAGCTCTTCCTTCTGATTTTCAGGCAAGCTTTATTTGTTAGAGCATGAATAAAATATCACCACAGACTCACCACATAGATACTTGTACACCTATGTTTATTGCTAGGGTATTCACAATAGCATGAAAATGGAGTCAGCCGAGATGCCCATCAACTGATGAATGGGTACTAAACATGTGGTGCCTGTACATAATGGAATTTTATTCATCCATAAGGAAAAAGTGAAATTAAAAAAAATGTGCAGGAAAATAGTAAGTGAGGCAACCCAGGCTCAGGAAGGCAAATCCTACATATTCTCTCTCATATGAGGATCCTAGCTACCAATTTTTAAGTATTTGCATAGATGTGGAAGAGAATGCAGGTAGAGGCCAAGAGAAAAATTGAAGGAGATGATAGAAAGGAACTAGTGTGGGGGATAATAGAGAATCAACCCAAATTACATAGGTACAAAAATATAATAAGGGAAGCTGTTGCTTTTTATTATAATTTAAAAAATAAGATAAAAAATAAGTTGTCTTTCCCCACATTTCCTCACATGTCTTGTTGTAAAGATCTCTTCCTGAATGAATTAACTCTTACAACTTTCATTAAAGGCTTACAGTAAATATGATTGTCATATCCTTAGATGGGACTGCTAAAATAGTAACGCCACTGATTTAAAAAGCAAAGATAGATGATCTCTTTATGAATATTTCAGCAGGCGTGGGTTAGCATTTTCCTTGTTGATGCTGAAACCCTTGCCCTCTCCTGCAGCCAACAGTGATAGGGAGACAGGGGGTACCTCACATCTTGAAGACAGGAGTGGTCTGTGAGTTTGTCACTGGGAGAAAGATACTGCGGGCAAGGAAGCAACTCCTGTGACAAACGCAGTGAGTGTGCTGTGGAGATGAAATATAAAACTGTGCTTTTTCAGACCACATCTGCCTCAGAGAGGATGGCATGGGATTCCGGAGTTCCGCAAGCCCTTTCCCAGCAACTAAGCTGCTGATTACCACAGCATTGAAAGCTCTTCATTTCTGGTTTTGTTGTTGGTTTTTTTGTTTTTTGTTTTTGTTTTTGTTTTTTCCCAGAAGTCACTGGAGCTGCTGTTGATAGGCAAAGCTATGATCCAGATCTGTTTATGGATTTTTATGGCAATGGCTGATCATCTAGTTGGACATCAATACAGCTTGTGTTGATGTCTGATCTTTGATTTAGCTGAGCTTTGAGTTTTCTTTTCCATAAGGCCTTCATAGTGCCTCCTGACTTGGAACTTCAACAATATACCTAATTATAGACTCTCCTTCCCTTTGCAAAGTTGTACAGTGGGTCAGGGATAATAACAGGGACAGACCCTCCAGGATGCTCCGCTAGCCTTCTGGGTAGTCTGTGGAGGCAGAAGTTGAGGTTAAGTGACAGTGGGAATGAGGGCCCCTCAGTGGGCAGAGTAGTTGCCCCACCAGGGCACGAAGCAGGCTGGAACACAGAGAAGCAGTGCACCGTGCTGTGTGCAGAATTACATATGCTGCGGCCTGGTGACAGATTCTGGGTGTGAGCAGCCATCCCCATGCTAGTTTGGGTTAGTAGATGGTCAGGCCTAGAAGACTTCCCACAAACTTCCCACGACAGGGCAAGGAGGCTGACTGTGGAGGTAGAGAAGTAATACAATGCCTGCAGCCATTGTCTGGCTGGTACCCAGGGTGCTGAACAAGTCCCCTGGGATGGGGTGAACCTTGAATCTCATATGCTTTCCATTCACTTACATTGCATGCCACATCCTTTAAGCAGTCACTTTAGACTAAATTGCATAACAAGAATATATTCCTTCTCAGATTACATGCCCATTGTGCAATGGCTCAACTCTGAATACCTTGTGCGTGACCTCACTTTATCCTGGAGCATGCAGGTCTCCTGGCAGGGATAAGGTAGAAGAACCTGTCTTCAAACCTATTTGATATCAGGGAGCAGCCTTGTATTCACACCTGAGTAGGCCAGGCCAGTCATATCTCTAAGCCCAAAGGCAAGATGTAGCAAGGTCAGATCCTTTCTTGCTGGGCCATGGCCAGTATTAAAGAACCTTATCTGAGCTTGCCATGCTATGTAAACTTGAGCAAGTCTCTTCACCCACTTCGCCTTAGCTCTCCCTCTGTGTGAGGAGGATCACAATGACATTACTTCTCCAGAGTTAGAAGCTGGGGTTTGGCAATTAAAAGAGAATGGAGCCTCCAATTGAAACACCATATATGTGTATGAGAATAAAGAACTAACAGGCTGTACCTGGATTGCTGTTGCTCTTTCTTAAATATTATTCCCCAAAGCTGGGCAATCTTCTCTCTTCAATTCTTTATTCCATTCTGGAAACAACAACCACAATAAGTGTGGAGCATGCATTTCCAGTAGGTTTACATAAAGTTTTACTACAACATGATTTCATTCTTCTTTGTGATTGGATGATACTCTGTCTTGAATATGCAGCCCAGTGGTTTTTATCCATTCATCTACTGATGAAGAAGACCAGAGCTGACTCCATAACATGGCTATTATATACAACACCACAATAAATACAGGTGTGCTGCATTTAATTCTTTGGGCTATGTATCCAAAAGTCTACCTGAGTTGTATGGCAGTTCTACCTTAAGCTTGTGAGGTACCCCCATGTTAATTCCCACGAGGACTGGAGTGATTTACATTCCCATCCACAGTGTATAAGGAGTCCTTTCTCCTACACTCTTTGCCAATATCTGCTGTATTTTGGTCTCTTGATAACACCCATTCTGACTGGGTGACACGGAGCCACAGTGTAACTTCACATTTCCTTGATGGGCAAAGATGTTGAACATTTGCATGCGTGTATTTAGGCCACTTGCCCTTCTTTTAAGAACCATTTGCTCTTGTCCATTAATTGATTGGGTTTTTAATTCTCTTGGCACTTAAGTTTTCTTTTACGTGTTCTGGATATTGATATCTGTATTAATAGTTTGTTTGATGTATGGCTGGCAAACATTTTTTCCCATTCTACAGACTATAGCTTAGCTTTGATAATTGTTTCATCTATGGTGTAGAAATTGTCATGTGATTCCCCTTCGTCTATTCTTGTTATTATTTCTGGCTTACATATTTTTTTTTCTGAAATTTTCCCCCTATATTTTCTCTAGTAGCTTCAGGTTTTACATTAAAGTCTTTGATCCAACTGGTGTGTGTGTGTGTGTGTGTGTGTGTGTGTGTGTGTGTGTGTGTGTGTGTGGTGATATAGGTATCTAGTTTCTGTCTTCTATAAAGAATATCCAGTTATTTTGGCACAATTTGTTGGAGCTGCTTTCTTTTTCCAATATCTGTTTTTTGGTCACCTTGTGAAAAATTAGGTGGCTACATCTGGCTTATTTCTGAGTCTTCCATTCACTGGTTTCTGTGTGGTTTATGTAACCATGCCCTGCTGGGTTTGTTACCTTGACTTTGTAGTAGACCTGAAACCAAGTATTGTGATGTCTACAGCACTACTCTTTTTGCTTAAGATTACTTGGGCTACTTAGGATCTTTTGTGCTTCCATGAGAATTTTAGGAATTCTTCCCTGTTAATGTGAAGAATATCATTGTAGTTTTGATGGGAACTGCATTGAATTTGCAGATTCTTGTGCATAGGAGTGTTACTGTTACATAGAAAAGCTACTGTTTTCTTCTGTTGATTTTTGTAATCCTGCTTCGTTGTTACAAAGTTAATTAGATGTAAGTGTTTGATGGTCCAGTCTTTAGGATATTTCAGATACAGGATCATAGCATACTTGGTCTTTCACTCTATGGATCACTTTTATTTCATTTCCTGGCTTTATTGGCAACGTAAGAAATCAAGTATTATATTGAATAAGAATGGGGAGATTTGACACCTTGACTCATTTGAATTGAAATGTAAAAGCCTTTCTCCACACAGCGTAATACTGACTATGCTTTTCTCATACATAGCCTGCTTATGGTGAGATGTTCCTTCTGCTTCTACTTTTTCCAGAACCTTTAGCATGAAAGGATGTTGAATTTGGGAAAGGCATTTTCTGCATCCTCTATGATAAAATGTGTGATTTTTTTCCCCCTTCATGATCCTGATTATTTGGGGTTGCTATATTTATTTATTTGTATTCATTAAACCCTGGAGTGAAAGTAACTTGATTGTAATTGTGATCCCTTTATGTTGATCAATTCAGTTTGCATGGAGTTTATTGAGGATTTTTGTGCCTCTGTTCATCAAGGAAATTGATCTACAGTTTTTATGGTGTATCTATACCTGGTTTTGGTAAAGGTGTGCTGTCTCAGCATTGTGGGGGTAATTCCACTAGAGAACACATTGGCACTCTTACAGCTGAATAGAAACAGTATTGCAGGCCAGTGACTACATGGGGAATTAGCCCAAATCATGCAACCCTAAGCCTCACCATTCTTTGCTTTTAGTGGACAAAACACACAACCTGGTTGACATGTTTCAGTTAGCAAGAAGCAAAACTACAGAAGCCCAAAAGCAGGTTAGTATATTTCGGCACTTTCCCAATCCTGGAACTATGGACAAGGTTTTTATTGGACCAGGTCTATGTTCCTGCTTTGGCAGGTGTTGGTTCCTACCTGTTTGGTTCTAAGGTCAGAATGGTGCTTCCAACATGGGGTGGGGTCAGTTGTGCTAAAGTCTCAGGGTCTTTTCAGTGATTTGGGAAATGTTCTTTCCCTTTCTATTCTATAGGATGGTTCAAGGAACACGGCATATTTCATTTAATTCTGGAAGAATTCAGCAGCAAATCTGAGGAAACACTTTCAGTATTCTTTCTTTGTTCTATAGTTGTATACTTTAAGTGATGTGGAGAGATTCTTTTCTAGTCATGTTTACTTGGGGCTCCAGATACCTCCCTCCTATACTCAGACATTCATTTCTTTCCCTACATGTGGCAAATTCTCTGCTATAATTTCATTGATTGAATTTTCTAGGGTTTTTTTTTTTTTACACATCAGTCCCCTACCCCACACATCAGATTAAGAGGTTTTAATCCCATAGTTCTGCTCCAATGGTCTTGATTGTAATTTTTCTTTATTGTTACTCAAGAAACTTCTCAATCTCATCCTCAGTTCCCGATATTTCTTCTTCTGTTTAGTCGAGTCTCCTGGAGATAGCTTACATTGAATTTTTGATGTGATTTGTTAAACTTCTCACTCATAGCATTTTCCATCCTCCTCCAGTGTCTCTGTCTTTTCACCAGGTCTCTAATATTTGTATTTTTTCCAAGTCTTGAATTAACTTATTTAAGTCACTTTTCTGTTTATTGGAGATCTCTTTGAGATCACTGATCATTTTTAATAGCAGATTTTTAAATTCCTTGTTTACTATCTCAACCATTTCAGTATCTTTGGATTCAGTTCTTAAAGATTTATAAACTCTTAGTCGAGTTGTATCACTTGCTTGTCATAGTTCTTGTGTTACTAAATAATAAATTTGTGCATATGTTGAAATGGGTATCTCTTCTGGTTCTGTGGAGAGTCTTAGTGATCAGCGTTCCCTTGAAAACTCAGTCTACAATGCCACTCAGAGAAAAAAGAAAACTACTGTAACAGCAACACCGCTAAAACAAAGCAGATAGAGAAATACAATAAAAATCAATCAGGACACTAGTTTGCTACCACCAACCATAGAAAAGAAAGTGGGAAAAAATGGGGAAAAAAAACTATGAAGTTAATCATTAATAAAGGTAAAAGTCATAACAATAAAAGAATAAAGTAAAGGTGGAAGAAAGAAAAAAATGTAAAATAAAAAAGATTACAAACTAATGAAAAATATGCAAATAAAATAAATGAAAAAAAAAGGAATAAAAATATGACTATAAAAGGTTGGAAATAAGAAAATAAAGTCAAAACAATGCTAAGCTGGCGTTTTCTTCAATCTTGCTTGGCTCACAGCTGCTCAGACCCAAATAAACACACAGACATTTACATTAATTAAAACTCTGGCCTGATGGCTCAGGCATCTTGCTAGCTAGATCTTATACTTAAATGAACCCATAATTCTTATTTATGTTTAGCCACGTGGCTTGGTACCTTTCCCCAGTTCCGCCTTCACATCTTGCTTCTCATGGCAGCCATGGCTAGCAGTGTCTCCTGACTCAGCCTTCCTGTTCCCAGAATTCTCTTCTCTCTTTGTCCTGCCTATACTTCCTGCCTGGTCACTGGCCAACCAACATTTTATTTATCAATTAATCAGAGCAACATATTTATAGCATACAGATATCCACAGCATTTTTGTTTGTTTGTTTGTTTGGTTGGTTGGTTGGTTTTTCAAAACAGGGTTTCTCTGTGTTGTTTTGGTGCCTGTCCTGGATCTAGCTCTGTAGACCAGGCTGGCCCTGAACTCACAGAGATCCACCTGGCTCTGCCTCCCAAGTGCTGGGATTAAAGGTGTGTGCCAACAATGTCTGGTTAATATACTGTTTTTGAATAGTATTTTATTTTTTTGACAAAGACTTGGAGAAGTTCCTGGAGTTTAGTTTGGAGTGGGAGGTGTGTGGTGAGCTGTGGCTTGGGTCTGTTGTGCCTTTCTCTTCCCACCTTCCAAATGGTCCCACAAAGCTGGCTAAGGACTTGGCCAAGGTATGTTATCACCATTAGAACTAAGTTCACTTTCAGATTTTTCCCTTCTTTGCTGTTGGCCCTCACCAGTTTTGAGCTCTTAGCAAGTTGCCATTTAATCCAGAGACCTTCTGTTCTGTGTACCCAGGGACAGGAAACATCTAAGGCAAAGCGTGTTCCCTGGTGTTGTGGAAAATGGAGGAAACAGAACACTGATAACTGTGCTGAAGATACTGACCCGAAGGAATCATCGTTTGCTTGCTGGTCTCAAGGTTTTCACATCCTGTTGAGCAGGAAACCACCTTGGGAGAGACAAGCTTGCAGGAAACAGCTGACCTGCTGGGAGTGGATCAGAGCTCAGTTACTCCCCACAGCAAGATCCACACAGCCCGCCGGCAGCCTGTGAGGCCAAGCCTTCTGACCTGCAGCCTCAGAGTGGTCCACAGACATGGCTTGCACCTTTCCACAGAGGGCGGGGCTGCATCCTACGGCATCCTCCACAGCAGCTCCTTGTCTGGTCCTCCTCTCAACAACCATCTCTCCTAGGCATCTTACTGCTGTTCCCCACCCAGAAACCATGGCAGGATATCTCCAAGCTGCTTGAGGCCGTTTCTTGTTTTCAGTTCCCTATAGTAACTCAGTCTCAAACCACGGGCCCTCTGTTAAGATGATGCCTGGCTATCTAGTACTCTGGAATGGGCAAGGGGTATAAATTCAAGAGGTTTCTTCTTCCATGTTGGCCTGCCGGGCAAGAAGGATCACTGTGAACACTAAATCCTTCCCTGCCCTAGATAAACAGCTCGTGAAAACCACGGGCTTCTCACATGACTGGGATGGCCAGCTTGTTGTCCCCAGAGCTTTCTTCTGCCTTTCCTTGTGGCTGTGGCTTTAGGTTCCCCTCCCAGGGAGTCAGTTAGAGCTGGGGGCAGCTTCCTTCTTTTCTCTGCCTTGCCTGTTTCCCAGTACCTTTTAGCGGTCTTTCCATCTTTTCCTTGAGTCCTGAAACCCTCTTTCACGGTCCTCAGAGGGCAGCATCCCCTGTAATCCCCGAGCCCCTCCCCAAGTGAAGCCGCTTGTACATATGAAAAGGTATCTTGTTAAAATCGAATCCCCCACCCTTTGTTTCACTTCTAAAAAGAAAAGAGTCGTGCTGCATAGAAAAAGATAATACATGATCTTTCCCACTGCGCTCTCTGCCCCTGCTTTCTGCTTTTTTCCTCCTACAGAGAAGCTGGTCATGGCTCTTGGCTACATCTCTTAGCTTCCAAAGAGGCTCTGCTGTGGCCCATGAATCAATAAAGAGAGGGTGATTTAGGATTTGGAAACTGAAAAGTAGTGGCTAGAGCTCAAGGATAGGAAGAGGAGAGAAAAAAACATGACAAGAAGCTTGCTGGGGAGAAAAGAAAATTCCTCTGGCAGGATGCTCCTAGAGCAGTGGTTCTCACCCTGTGGGTCGAGACTCCCTGGGGATCGCATATCAGATATTTACATTGCAATTTATAACAGTAGCAAAATTACAGCAATGAAGTAGTGATGAAATAATTTTATGGTTGAGGGTCACCACAGCATGAGGAACTGTATTAAAAGGTTACAATTTTAGGAAGGTTGAGAACCACTGCTCTAGAGGGTGTAAGAAGGAAGGTTTCCTAGGGGTTTTAGGAATAGAAACTGCTGAGTTATATGATAAACATACCCACAGAGGGATTTATGTTTGGCTGCAAGCTGCAGAACAACCCCTGAGTAACAGTCACTGACCCCATACAGCATTGTTTCTAGAACACACACACACACACACACACATACACACACGCACGCACGCACGCACGCACGCACGCACACACACACATACATACATGCACACACACATGTGTACATAACATTCTGGCATGGGTAGTGTTCACAATTGCTAAGGAAGTTGCAAGATCAACAGCATTTGGTGGTACGTGCCCCTTGTTATCTTCCATCACTGTTGGTGCAGTTCCCTCAGGCACCAAAATAGGTGTTTCAGCCCTAGCCAGGTCATCTATATTGTTGCTGCATGAAGGGAAGGGCAACGCTGATGCCTTTTCGGATATTTCCCAGGAGTGGCTCCAATTCATTCCCTTAAAAATCATTGCTGACAATCTACTTATATGATGGCAGAAAACAAGAAATAGGCAATGTTTTGCTCTATTCCAGCTGGGTGTCCTGGTTAAGAAGAAGTTCTTCTGGAAAATGGACATTGAGTGAATGATTAACAGACATTCCAAGTGAGGAATAGGAATTTAAAGGCAGTATTGTGAACTGTATGATTAAATACTTTAAATTCCATCTGAAAAAGTGAAGTTGATAACTTCAGTTGGAACCTTGATCTGTGCTACATTTTATTGCCTATGACATAGAAATGGGGTTCAGCCACAGGAGCCATGGTTCATTGTTCCCCCTGCTACAACAGAGGTCACTAAACAGCTATTTCTGGTTGCCATTCTACACTTCTCCCACTGAAATACTTTCTCTTCCCCTGCATATTTACTTGTAAGACAGGAAAGCAGATTGTCTCTGTCGTTGCTAAAGAATACTGTACTTTCCAACGGACGGTCTTGAACTTTCACTTTCAAATGCTGTGTGATATATATTTTTAATTATATTCATTCTTTCATCTTCTTTTTAACATTGTAGAAGATTATGACAACTTTCCTAGTGCTAAGTCAAGCATCAGTGACATAGACCTTTAATCCCAGCACTTTGCAGGCAGAGGCAGGGAGATCTCTGTGAATTCAAAGCCATCCTGGTCTACATAGTGAGTTCTAGGTCAGCCAGTCTGCACAGTGAGAAAATAAAATAAAGCCACAAAATGAAACATTGGTGCTCCAGGGCTATTGCAGGGATCAAATGCTGCTGATCATGCAAGTTTGTTAGAAATGTTAAGCATCAGAACATTGGCATTCTCTCTCTCTCTCTCTCTCTCTCTCTCTCTCTCTCTCTCTCTCTCTCTCTCTCTCTCTCTGTGTGTGTGTGTGTGTGTGTGTGTGTGTGTGTGTGTGTGTGTTTTACAGAAACAATGCTCTGTATTGGGCCAGTGATTCAATTCTTGGACTCATTCTTATCTGAGTTACCCTTTCTACCCATAGAAGAATTTAGGAAATACCTTGTTGCTTCACTAGTCTCTTATGAAGTGGTCATTGTTGATATCAAGAAAAGTCATCTCTGGCCATCTTGAAGGCCTTGTCTTTGCTGTTACTAAGTCTCATTGTAGAATGTCACACTCACTTCTCATTTCATTTCATTACCTGGCCTCATGGTAGTTTTAGAAAGACTCACTCCCAGATGTAAGTATAAAGATTAACTCCCCACTCTCCTTCCAGGATGTTAATTACACGTGTGGTAGTTTGAAAGAAAATGGCCCCCAAAGTGAGTGGTACGATTAGGAGGTATGGCCTTGTTGGAGGAAATGTGTCACCGTGGGAGCGGGCTTTGAGGTCTTTTTCTCAAGCTTCACTAAGTGAGATAGTCAGTCAACTTCCTCTTGCTTCTGAGTCAAGATGTAGGGCTCTCAGCTCCAGCACCACATCTCCCTGCCATGATAGTAATGGACTGAACCTCTGAAACTGTAAGCAATCCACCCCAATTAAATGTTTTCTTTATAAAAGTTGCCATTGTCATGGTGTCTCTTCACAGCAATTAAAATCCTAACCAAGACAATAAAGAAAAAAATAATCTTGGTCATGTTGTAGGATTCTTTTTAGTCTTATGTACATGAGTTTATATGCATGTAAACATATATGTGCATATGTGTATGTTTTAAGGAAAACTGAGAATAGCCCATAAAAATATAGAATTTTATTTTCTGCATTCTATTTGAACACTTTCCACTTTAAAAGACTCTTTTTTTTTTTTTCTTTTTCAAGACAGGGTTTCTCTGTGTAGCTTTGAGCCTTTCCTGGAACTCACTTGGTAGTCCAGGCTGGCCTCGAACTTGCAGAGATCTGCCTGGCTCTGCCTCCCAAGTGCTGGGATTAAAGGTGTGCCATCACTGCCCAGCAAAAGACTCTTTAAGGCACCTGTTTTTAATTCTTTTTTTAAACTGCTGCATAGTATTTACCTAGAGAAGACTATTATTCTCTCCAATAGTGATTTTAGGTTTTGTTGTTTTGTATTTAAACATAAAATCACTTTGACAAATACATGCAAAGCCAAAACCAGTAGTCAGATAACAATACTTAGTTCTACCTTATTAACCATCTGAGATTCTTGACTTTAGACATCACCCTTATTATGTTCTATATAGGCTCTAGAGACGGCTTCCAAAAAATTATTCTATCCTGTGCACATGGCTCAGGTCATCTCTACTCAAGGACCTGGCCTTATCCTCTGTAGCTGATGGAATTAAATGGATGTATGGCTCTATGATTTCAGGGGAAGGTCATAAAAGACCTTGTATTTTTTACTTTGTAGGAATTTAGAAGATATCTAACTACATGGGGCTGTTGCCTTTATGTAAGCCTATGTTAGTTATGTGCATAGTGTTCACAATCTACAACAAAGAGTGGGAAAGAGAGGAAAAGAAAGAAGGAACAGAGGGAGATTTAAAAGATAGCTTGTGTGGATGACTCTAGCTGACCCTAAGCATTCTGGGGTGTAGATAACTCTAGCTGATCCTAAGCATTCCAGTATGAGAAAACAAGTCAGCTTGAACATCAAGACCAGGCAAGCTTTCTCAGCATGCTAGGGCCAGCCACAATGCAGTTAATCCTGAGTGTGTTGTTCACAGCTTCTCACTTTAGCCTTAGGAAAGCAACTTAAAGGGGCAGTTATTTGTTTTGGCTTGTGGTGTCAGAGGTTTCAGTCCATGGCTGGCTGGATTTATTGCTCTTATATCGAGGCAAATATCCTCAAACAGTGCCACCCCTAGGGACCAAATGTTCAATACAGAAAAGTCTGTAGAAGAATTTCATATTCAAACCCAATGTCCCTCTTCTGCCTTCCAAAGTCTCAGGGCTTTCTCAAAATACAAGACATATTTATCCTCAGAGTCTTTTTTTTTTTTTTTTTTTTTTTTTTTTTGGTTTTTCGAGACAGGGTTTCTCTGTGTAGCTTTGCGCCTTTCCTGGAGCTCACTTGGTAGCCCAGGCTGGCCTCGAACTCACAGAGATCCGCCTGGCTCTGCCTCCCGAGTGCTGGGATTAAAGGCGTGCGCCACCACCGCCCGGCCCTATCCTCAGAGTCTTAACAGTTGTTCAAAAGTCCAAGTGTAAGGTTATTCTGGGATTCAAGGCATGGACAACATAAAAAAAAAATAGATGCTTAGGAGATTATAATGGCACAGAACCAACATTCCCAATAGAAAAGGCAGGCATGAGGGCACAGGAAGGAAGAGCAGGGCCAATGTGAGACAGATTCATCAGTGCAGACAATATGTCCTTAGGTCTATGGCTGGTGTCTGGGAGATACATTGGTGTGATAGCTCCACAGGGCTTGGGCATGCCTTCCTTGTGGCTTTACTGGTGTCAGCCCAGAGGAACAAACTCTTGGACTAACTCTTGCTTGCAGATTTCCTCAGAGATTGTTCATGTTCCAGGCATCTCTAACTACATTGCCTTTGTGGGAGGTACTTGTCTGTTACACCCTGTAGCTGGAATTTTCTCCAGTCCCTCCCAGGCCTGCAGCCACTCAGACCCAAATAAACACCCAGATGCTTATATTAATTAAAACTCTTTGTCCTAATGGCTCAGGCTTCTTGCTATCTAGTTCTTATATCTTAAATTAACCCATTTCTATTAATCTATAAGTTGCCATGTGGCTTGTGACTTACCGGTACTTTTACATCTTGCTTCCTCTGTGTCTGGCTGGTGACTCCTGGAACAGCCTTCCTGTTCCCAGAATTCTCTTTTCTGCATGTCCTGCCTATACTTTCTGCCTGGCTACTGGCCAATCAGTATTTAATTTACTATCCAATCAGAGCAACACATTCACAGCATACAGAGCGATATCCACAGCACTTCCCCTCTTCTCTCTCTCCTTCTTCCTTCCTTCCTTCCTTCCTTCCTTCCTTTCTTTCTTTCTTTCTTTCTTTCTTTCTTTCTTTCTTTCTTTCTTTCTTTCTTTCTTTCTTTCTTTCTCTCTCTCTTCCTTCCTTTCTTTTTTTCAACACCCTGCCTAGCATCTCAAGCTTTCCTTTGATATGTGTAGTGCTTTGAGTAAGAATGATATCCACTGTGTCATAAAATCCCCAGATGTTATTTAAAATATAAGAGCTAGCTAGCAAGAAGCTTGAGCCATAGGCCATGGCCGCGCAATTTGTAATTGATATAAGCCTCTGTGTTTACTTGGGTCTGAGCAGTTGCAGGACCAGGAGGGACACAGGAATTTTAAAAATGGCTGTGGGATTTTGGTGCTGGGTGATACCAGAAACACTTCTAGCTACAAATGGTACCCAGTGTGGGGTTTGAACCCATGACCTTGAGATTAAGAGTCTCATGCTCTACTGACTGAGCTAGCTGGGCTGCTGAGTTAAACATATATATATATATATATATATATATATATATATATATATATATATATATATATTAAAGATATCTTGATTTCAAAAATTTATGTCTAAGGATATGTTGCTTTGGAAAAGAGGTTTTGCTTTTATTTCCACAGAAGATGAGAACCTAAGGATTGCTTCCAGACTAATATGGATGGATCAACCAAGACCCCCTAAAAGGTCTCCAGTGACAGCCATGGCCCAGATAATCCAACATCCAAAACAGCTTCAAGGCAGCTGGCTCAGAAAATACAGTGTCACAGCGTACTCCAGTCAGGATTTGACCATAATTCTTAATTTTCTCAGGATCCCCTTTAGATTGCCAGCACCCTCATCCAGCAGAAAGAGGTATGAGAAGCTATGCCCAAATTCCCAAAATATTGTTTATGAATGTTTATTTTTATTTAAAGCAGGTTGATTATAAATGCAATATCTTTCTAAAAAAGAAAAGGGGATAATATAGATACGATATAATAAAAGGATAGATTATTGAATCTACTTTTAAAGAGCAACAGCTTGTTTGAAATGTTTTACATTGTTGTGAATTTTAGTTTATTGACACAAATTAGAAGTTAATTTTGTTATACTGTATGTATATTTTTACTCTTGTTTAAGGTATTATGTGTATACAACTCATTTAAAATTGTAATGTTTCATTAGAAACATAGATTAATAGTTAATCATTTATGATAATCAAACTTATAGTCATGTTAGTTTAGTTTTCTAGGTATACATAGATATATTTCAGATAGATAGGTAAATTTCAAACACTTCAAAGACCTACAGAATATGGCATTTAAAATGTTTTAAAAACTTAGACTTTCTGGACAATAAAACATTTCTGCTCCTGGCAGCACTGATTTACTTTAAAGAGGAAAATGGGCATTGAAAACACTCCATATGGAGTTTGCTTTCCTTATGGCAAAAGTTAATCATTTGGGCAAGAAACTGTTCTTGCCTGGACTTCTTGACAAAATGTTGTGTAAACTGGACATGCAGGACTCACAGGAAGGTAACTATTAAATTTGCTGAAACAAGGCAAAATGATCCTTCAGGTTCCTGCTTCACAGAGGAGACTGCCAGACATTTACAGGACATAGGAAGATGTGATTGAGAGACTAGACTATGGGCTGAAGATGAATGTCCCAATGTTTCAGAGGAACTTTAGATGACTGTCCAGGTACCCAGCTATCTCTTTCAGTCTAGATTTTTTTGAAGTTGCTTACAAAGCACTTCCTGTTTACTTAGGTAATATTATATCCTTCTGGGATATTTGATGTAGTAGAAGACTAGATAGTTATTATAATTTTCCTGAGTTATGATAAAAGATAAATTAGATATGAAACATTAGACTCACAAATATAGATGATAAATATTTTCTTTAATTTTGTCAAATACAAATAGACTAGGTTAGCCGGGCAGTGGTGGCGCACGCCTTTAATCCCAGCACTCGGGAGGCAGAGCCAGGCGGATCTCTGTGAGTTCGAGGCCAGCCGGGCTACCAAGTGAGCTCCCGGAAAGGCGCAAAGCTACGCAGAGAAACCCTGTCTTGAAAAAACCAAAAAAAAAAAAAAAAAAAAAAAAAAAACCAAATAGACTAGGCATTGGAACTGTAATTCTTGCTTGATAACTGTTCTGTTATATGTAATTTTACTATGTTAAAGCTAAAACCTTCCTTTTTGATTAGATAGAAAAGGGGAAGTGCTGTGTGATATCTTTCTGTATGCTGTGAATATGTGTTGCTCTGATTGGTTGATAAATAAAGCCATTTGGCCTATGGCAAGGCAGCCTAGAGGCAGGTGGAAAATCCAAACAGATAGACAGGAAGAGAAAGGAGAGGCAAAGCAGACACCAGCTGCCACCTAAGGAACAACATGCCAGCAGACCGATAAGCCACAGCCACGTGGCAACTTATAGATTAATAGAAATGGGTTAATTTAAGATATTAGAGCTAGCTAGCAAGAAGCTTGAGCCATAGACCATGGCCGTGCAATATGTAATTGATATAAACCTCTGTGTGTTGACTTGGGTCTGAGCAGTTGCAGGACCAGGAGGGACACAGGAATTTTATAAATGCCTGTGGGACCTTGGTGCTGGGCGAGACCAGGAAAGCTTCTAGCTACAATGGTAGACCTATTTGGAAAGGGTTTGGAGCTGTGCCCCTGTTGGAGGAGGTGTGTCACTGGGGTGGTCCTTGAGGCGTCAAAAAACTCATGTCATTCCCATTGTACTCTCTGCCTCCTGCTTGTGGTTTGAGATGTGAGAGTTCAGCTGTTCCTGTCCCCCATGCCTTTGCTATGCAATACAGACTCTAACCCTGTGAAAATGGAAGCCCACTTAAGCACTTTCTCTTATAAGTTGCCTGGGTCATGTTGTTGTCTCACAGCAATAGAAAATTAACTAATACAATGTGCAAGAGGAAACCTTCATGGCCTTGTTGCTGGTGCATTCTTAACGTCAGTAGAACCAGCATCATTGTCTCCCCCCAATTCAAGAGATAGCCAGGTCCCCTTGGAACAAGTCTGCAAAGTACGAGGGTGGCTGCACAGGAGTACAGTGGAACTATTACTGAGGAAACACATTCTTATGTAACCCTGTGGGAGCAGAGCACATGGAAGGTACTGTTGACTGAATGAAAAGCCTCTAGAACATGGTGGGTAAGGTTTTGCTGATTCCTGAGAGGCCCCAAGACATCTTTATTACTGTTCCAGCGTGAAGTTCTTTGCTTCTTTTTTTATACTTGATTTTAAATGCACATTTTTACTTAACACATACTGACCATAGAAGTAGTGTGCTTCATTATAACATTCCTGTACCCGCCCACACTTTACTTGGATCATACTCTTCTTCTATTATGCTTTTTTATTTTCTTCTCCCTCCCTTTCTCCTTCACATGCCTAATGGACCCTTTACTTTCATCTCCTTTCCCCCTTTTGGTGGTCTGAAAGAAAATGACCCCCATAGGAGTGGCACTATCAGGAGGTATGGGTTTATTGGAGTAGATGTGGCCTTGTTGAAGGAAGTGTGTCACTGTGGAAGAGGGCTTTGAGGTCTCACATATGCTCAAGCCATCTGTAACAGACCATTTCCTGTTGCTTGCATGTTGATATGTAGGAACTCTCAGTTCCTTCTCCAGCACCATGTCTGCCTGCATGCCACCATGCTTCCTGCCATGACTATAATGGACTAAACCTTTGAACTGTAATTCAAGTCACTCCAATTAAATGTTTTCCTTTATAAGAGTTGCCATGGTTATAGTGTCTGATATGAGAGAAAGTATGAGTCTTAGTGTCTTTTCCATTTCTAAAATACCCTGACAAAAGCATCTAAAGGGATAGAGGGCTTATTTGGGCTTACAGTGACTAAGAAATACACTTCATCATGATGAGGAAGACATGGCCGCAGGCATGGAAAGAACAATGGCCATACTGGAGACTGGTATCATTGTCTTCTCCCAATTCAAGAAATAGTTGGGTCCCTTTGGAACATGTCCACTTAAAGGCCTGTCCCCAATGACCCATTTCCTCTAGGGAAAGAGGCTCCACTTCTTAAACCTTCCACAAACAGTATTACCAGCTAGAGACCAAGTGTTCCAACATGTGAGTTTATGTCCATTTCGCATTCAAAAGACAAAAGCACATACTTGTCTTTGTGAAATTAATTCATTTTACATAGCATCATCTCTTTTTTCATCCATTGTCCTGCAAACACAATCCTAGTCTTCATGATTGAACAAATCTTCATTGTGCATATGTATGCACGCACGCAACACATTTTCTTCCCCATCTGTCTGTTCTTGGACATCTAGGTTGGTCCCCCAACATGACTCTTCTGTTTGGATCCTTCTCCATGGTTCTACTATCTTCAGCAATGACGACTTGGTTTTTGGGTTTGTTTTTTTTTTTGTTTTGTTTTGTTTTTGGTTTTTTGTTTTTTGCTTGTTTGTGTTTTTTTTTCTCCAAACATTATTAGCCTGAAATCATTCTCCACTCTTTTGTACCTAAAAGATGAATTTTAGGGAAAAAGCAAAAAACAAGACAGAGAAGGAATGATGAAGAGGAGAAACAGGTCACTTTCCTGCACCTTGTATTCTTTCCAAGGAAGAAAACTTCACAGTACCACAAGAAGTAGGACACTCCTTTCTCTCTCCCCCCTTTTTTTTCTCCTTTGTAAACAAAGTACAAAAGGCACCTTTTGTGGATACTGGAGAATAAGAGAAAGGACAGTCACCTTTCTTTGAGATGTAGAAGGAAATCAGAACTTTGGCAGAGGCACAGCAGAGTGATCCTTGCAGCACCCCCAGCCGGAAGCTGTGGGGACCTTTAGGTGTGGGCACCATTGTTTTGGTACTTTACAGTCAAGGGTCCCTCTGCTCTGACAAGAGCAGTCACCATGTGCAAGGCTGTCAGGGACAAGGACAGAATCTCTAGTTAGTGGAAAAATACAGACCCCTGATAAGACAGGGAACTAGAACATCTTACAGTCAGGTTGCCTAGCGACAGCACATTGAGTAGAGCCCTTGACCTTTTCACCCTGTAAACTTCCTATACAAACATCCTGTTAGCTTGCCCCACCCTATGCAGATAACAGCTTCTTGTTCCCCCTACCCTGCAGGAACTATATAAACCCTCCTGGAGAAAAATAAAGTTGCACCTTGATCAGAATATTGACTTGGTGTATTCCTTTGTGTCTCCTGTCCCTATCATTCCGTCCTTAGGGTGGTTGAGAACCCATTGAAGCCCTGCTGGCTGGGGCACAAGGCCAGATTGGGACAAAGGTACAGCAAGTATCTTTTCTGTGTTATTTTTTGGTCTTTCAGATTCCTTTGTACAGGAGACCCAGTATTCACACACTCAAGCTGCACAGTGCCTGTGCACATAAAAATATCATCTAGAGTAGTGATTCTCAACCTTCTTAATGCTGCAACCCTTTAATACAGTTATGTTGTGGTGACCCCCCAACCATAAAATTATCTTGTTACTACTTTGTAACTGTAATTTTTGCTACTGTTATGAATCGTAATGTAAATATCCAATAGGCAGGATATCTGATATACAAACCAAAGGGGCCGAGACCCACATGTTGAGAACCATTGGTCTAGAGTATGGCACACTCTGTGCTATTTGAGGTCAGAATTCCTTTAGATGTTAGAAGCAGGTTCAAGACTGGCCCTGTCGTGTTAGAGAGGGTACTCTTTTACCTTGAACATATAAGATCTTTAAAACCATAGCAAGCAAAAATATCCTGGGACTCCTGCAATGCATTCTCATGACCATTCTTTTGAGGTCAATACTTGAGTAGACATTACAAGCATTGATTGGAGACTTCTATAGAAAAGAGATGAAACACACTGAATATGCTGGGTCTGTGTCAGTTGCTGCCAAATATCTTATCCACAAAGGAGGCACTCTTCTCGAGGTTGATATCAAGGCCTGATTGCTTGCTGTGCACCATGGGAGATTCCTGGAGAGCCTCCTTCTTGCTTTATTTATTTATTTTTTTAACTGAGTTAATTCTGATTTCTGATTTCAGCTTTCAACATTTCTCTGCTCAGATTATCCACTTTAAACAGGCATCCCACTGATATTCCTTTGTTCTCCCAGAGACTGTGGGTGCTGAGAGATTTTTCCACAGTGTGTGATACCTGGCTCACCTTGGTGCAGAGTCAGTTTTGCCTTGTACAACTTGAAAGGCCCTTCATGTGGGTGTTGGTTTCTTAAATGTGGAGTGGTCCATCTTATTATCACTTCCAGCGTGTTTTAAAATGGAAATGTTTTGCTATCACACCCACTAAGTCCATCCAAAGAATGTCTCTTTTTTTTTATACCCTAAAACAATGAAGAAAAGCCACCCCAGGTACCTATTATGCAGGGGTGGAGGGGTGGGGGGTGTTTTGTGATGTGATTTCGGTGTCTGATAGCTGTTATCTCTGTTTAGTCTTGTCCTTGGGCCTACAAGGCACAATATTCAGCCGTCAGCCACCTTGGCAGTCTTATGACAGGCTACTTCTGGAGGGTCGAACATGGCAGGTGCATTGGCTCGGTAACAGACTAAAGTGAATAACTGATGGTTAAAAACTAGATCAAACCCCAGAGCCACTGTTTACAGTTTGGGGTATTCTGTCATCCTTTTAATACTCGCTGCTATTGCCACGCAAATTAATGCTCCTTGGAGTGTGGCTTGAGAAATGCTGGCTTGGGCGAAGGAGATTTCTGCAGCCGAATTAGCCGACTTTTAATTTAAAGATGCATCTAGGTTCCAGCTATACCAGGGAGCCCTTTTTCGGTTCCGTACCAGTGTGCTCCTATTATGCCACTTACCGTGGAGCACAGTGCTGGAGTTACCTGTCTGCTGCCTACTGGTTGCTCACTTTAAGGACATTTGTCACAAGCTGAGCTTTGAAGATTTCCCCAATGGATGAATGGGGAACATTAGAAGGACACTGGGGCGGTAGTATAATGCCAGGACTTCTCCCGAGTAATGGCTACACTGTTGCTCATCTTGCAAGTTGTCGAAGAGGGAAAAAAAATGTTGATAAGTCATGTCATTTTATTTCACAAACATATCTGGGTGGTTACATGGAGTGGAAGATTGTCAAAATATTCCAAAGTATTTTAAAACTGTTTCTACTTATTCAGCTTTAAGAGGCCAATATCTGAGACTATTCACTGGTAGGCAGGTCAACTCTCTGTTGTTTAAGTCCTTGTTTGGGATTTCCAGCCAGGAATTCATATTTCCTTGTAACTCATTTCTGTTTCTAGTCTGTAACATCTTAGCAGTAAGAATGGTCCCCCAGGAGCAGGGTGGTGATGGCCCACGCCTTTAATCCCAGCACTCAGGAGGCAAAGCCTGGTGAATCTCTGTGAGTTCGAGGCCAGCCTGGTCTACAGAGCAAGATCCAGGACAGACATCAAAACTACACAGAGAAACCCTGTCTTGGAAAAAAAAAAAAGTCCCCAAGGGAACCCAAAATGTATTTTAATAACCTTTCTTTATGATCATGCTTAGTTTAGTTTGGACATGGTTCAGGCAAAAGAAAAGGGTGGAAAAACACCCCTGTGTACTTAAAAAGAAAACATTATTCAACAAGATTCCTTTGGGAATACATTGTGGTTTTATTTCCATCTTTCATTTTTTATTATGGTTTGTGTTTTTCAAATAATCAGTAGGTAGCTTAATATAGAAAACAAGCTTGTAGATGTAACCAACCGTCTTATTAAATAAGAAACACAGAAACAATGTAAAAGAGAAAGCCGAGAGGTCAGAGCTCAGAGCTAAAATCTCACCCTTCCTCCTGCTGTCCCAGCTTCGCGAAAAGAGACCTACTTCCTCTCGGTTCGTATTTTTAAAGTATGTTGTTCTGCCTTCTCATTGGTTGTAAACCCAAACACATGACTGCCTCGTCACTGTCTGAATGTACAGCCCCCTAGGTCTTAAAGGCATATGTCTCCAATGCTGGCTGTATCCCTGAACACACAGAGATCTTATGGGATTAAAGGCGTGTGCCACCACCGCCACACTCTTGCTATGGCTCTAATAGCTCTGACCCTGAACACACAGATATCTATGGGATTAAAGGCGTGTGCCACCACCGCCACACTCTTGCTATGGCTCTAATAGCTCTGACCCCCAGACAACTTTATTTATTAACATACAATCAAATTAATATTTCAGTACAAATCAAAATAATATTTCAATACAATTAGATTACCACCACATTTCCCCTTTTCTATTTTAATAAAAAGAAAAAAAGCAAAAGGTTATGACTAACAAAAGAAAAACTATATACAAAAGTACAATAACTATATACAATATATACAAGTAATAAATACCTAAACAGGTATTTGACAAATCAGAGAAAATAATTCCATTATCTATCCTATTTTGGTAAATCCAAGATGTATCTAATGTACTTTCTATCCTAATTAATTTTCAACTATAACTAACTAATCTTCAACCATAACTAACTAATCTTCAACTCCCTCAGAGACCCAAGAAGGGAATAATAGTAGCTAACAAAAATAAAAACAGGAAGTGCATGCAAGCAACTTCCAAAAAATTTTGTGAGTTGACAGAAACAGCCAGCTGCCTGGGCAGTCACCTGAGGTTTCTCCGCAGTGTTGGGGCATCATCTTCAGCCTATAGGCTTAGTGTATCTGACAGACTCATTTGTGAAGTAGGATGTACACAAGGTCAACAGTTCAACCTCACATTGGGTGAGAGCAGTCCACGTACCAGAAACACCTGAATTCCACTAGTGTCCTGTCATGATTCAGGATTTTAAATTCTGGAAATTGTTGACAGTTTTTTAATTCAGCTGTCCATTCTTCTTGGCTGTGTATATATGGCTTCATCTCAGCATCCCCTTCTTCTCCACATCCCTCTATTAAATGCCAGTCTACTTTTGAGAGGCATGAGCTTTCAGCTGCTGTTCCATTGTACAACAGAATCCATCGGCCCTCTGCCTGTTAAGCTGCCTTCGAAGAAAAGGGCACCGTACCTTTTCCGGATGCGAAGGCCACTTCAGGGATGGTGCCATATTGTCCTGGCCTCAGAAGATGCCTTTTGATAAAGCCATAACCACACTTGTTTTGGCAAGAATCAGTAGTCCCTTGTTTCGTGATCTGTCTGTCCATTTTGTCCTGTTGATTCGAGGATACTTTGTTGTCCAGTGGCTAACTTTTGCCAGAATGAAAGTTGACTCCATATGCAGTTTCTTCAATGCCCATATTTTCTCTAAAGTAGATTGGTACTGCCAGGAGCCGACATGTCTCAAAAAAGAAAAATTTTCTAAGTTATTAAAACATTGTAAATGCCATATTCTGTAGATCTCTGAAGGGTTTGAAGATGACCTGTCTAAAACATCTCTGCTCAATTTTTTAAAACATATCTAATATGACTACAAGTTCTATGATAATGTCTAACTACTAGCTTTCATTTCTTTATATCCTAATAGTTGATAATAATAACATTCAAGGATCAGAAATTTGCATTACATTGTTAAATGGATGGAATAAATACAATTAGAAATATACATATAGCATTTTTTAACAATATCAGTTTCAAATTTGTGTACAATATAAAACAATTCAATCCAATGTAAAGTATTTAAAACTAGTAATTGTCTTTTTCTTTTCTTTCTTTCTCCTTTTTTTTTTTTTTTTTTAAACAAGAACCTTAAATCTAATCTCCTTTGCTTAGCCTTTTTCCTAACCCTTGACAATAACTTGTAACCAACCCCCCTAAATACTGAAAATTATCCCAGACCCAAAACCCATTAAAAAGACCAAAAAACCACCCGCCCCACACCACCTCTTTGGGAATGTGGGCGTCGTATTCTTAAAATTGCTTCCTGCTGGGTATGGGCGAAGTTTTCTTTATCCTGAAAGAAAAATTTTAGGTTAATTGTCAAATTCTAGGAGAGGTAACTATATCCTTCATTATCCAGTCTGTGTATAATGCCAAAGTTGAGGGTTTATCTCAAGTCCTTATTCAAGTAGTCTTTGAGACTGGATCATTTCAGTTAGTCATCTCAAATTTGCTCTGAGCACCTTGTAGTTCAAAGCTGATCTATGGATGATGTTTGTCAGCTTAATGATATTATTATTGTCCACGTGGAATTGTTGTTGTTGTGGGGCCCCATCTTCTTTCTGGAGACTTCAGTTGATGTTAGGCCTGGCCATGATTTCCTGCAGAAAACTGATAAGAGACTCGAACACAAAAACATATATATGCAGCTAGCCTTTTTTCTAGAATTAGTTAGTACTCTATGTGACCATTCATATCTTAACAAAGTTTAAAATGTATATATATATATTAATCTTGTAAATTTTGATATAAAATTTATACTTTGAGAAAAGTTTAAAGAATCAGAATAGAATCAAAGAGTTGAGATTAGTAATAGAATAGTCCCTTAATTAATTTTGCTTTTGTCCTGTACCATAGCAGAAGATGGCTCTTATTCTGGCATGATACAGGGAGTTTGCATTTTCCTTTTAACAACATGCTTGATTTTAAAGAAGGAGAGAGCCATTCTCCAACTCCAAAGTCAGCTTTAAATTTTAATTGAACTGGGACTATTAGAAAACCAAGAGTGTTAAATCTTTAGAGAAAAGCAGAAACAAACATTTAGGAAGACATAAAATTTTTTTAGATAATATATACCCATACACCGTTTCACTCTGTTTCTTGGGATAGATGATTTGTCCCTTTTCTTCAGTTGTCTCATTTGTCCAGTGTTCTTCAGATTCCTTAACCTTCATTCTCCTAAAAGACAAAAACAAAAACCTTTCCCCAAGACTAATTTTGGGGATGTTCCTTTTTGGCAAGTTATTATCTGATGAAATGAAAAGGCATGTTTTATTGATACAAGTTAGTTTAAATTGGATGTTCATGCTGGTTGATGAACTATCACCTCCTCTAATTAAGAGGTCTCTCTTGTTCAAATCGAACCTTTATCAATTTTGATGGTACCCACAGCTTATCTTCTCCTGTAGAAACAAAAGCAAAACCACGTCCCCAATGTAATACATACCCTGGTTTCCATTCTGAGGTCAGCACATCCTTAAAGTATATAGGCTGATTTAATTCTGTAGTTTTTTCTATTATCCAATGTCTCTCTGCAGCTGTTGTTCCTTTCTCATTGGCATTCAGAAAATTCAAAGTTAGAAGAGCATTATGCAGTCTATTTCTGGGGGTTTTTGTTACCCATTTCTGTTTATTTAGCATATCCTTTAGAGTTCTGTTTGATCTTTCTATAACTGCTTGACCTGTAGGATTATGTGGTATGCCTGTAATATGCTTTATATTGTAATAAGCAAAAAACTGTTTCATTTTAACAGAGACATATGATGGAGCATTGTCAGTTTTGATTTGTGCAGGTATACCCATGATGGCCATAACTTCTAGCAAATGAGTGATTACAGAATCAGCTTTTTCAGAACTCAAAGCAGTTGCCCATTGAAATCCTGAATAAGTATCGATAGTGTGGTGTACATATTTCAATTTTCCAAATTCTGCAAAGTGAAACACGTCCATCTGCCAGATTTCATTTCTCTGAGTACCCTTTGGGTTACATCCTGCTGGTAATGGCGTCTGATTGTAGAAGGAACAAGTAGGACATTTCTTTACTATTTCTTTGGCTTGTTGCCAGGTTATGGAAAAATCCTTTTTTAAACCTTTACTATTGACGTGATGTTTTTTATGAAATTCTGAGGCCTCCAGCACATTTCCTATCAATAATTTATCAATCTCATCATTGCCTTGTGCTAGAGGGCCTGGCAGACCAGTATGGGATCGAATGTGAGTTATATATAAAGGATGATTCCTTTTCCTGATTGTATCTTGTAATTGAATAAATAGTGAAGTTAATTCTGAAGCATCAGGGATAAATTCTGCAGTCTCAATATGTAACACCACTCTTTCAGCATACTGAGAGTCAGTTACTATGTTGAGAGGTTCTGAAAAATCCATTAATACCAACAGAATAGCATACAATTCTGATTTTTGAACTGAATTATACGGACTTTGAACCACTTTACTTAAATTTTCTGATTTGTAACCTGCCTTTCCTTCTTTGTTGGCATCTGTATAAAATGTACGAACTCCAGATATGGGTTTTTGCCGTACAATTCGAGGCAAGATCCAATCAGCTCTCTTTATAAGATCAATTCTATTGCTTTTGGGATATTTGCTGTTAATTTCTCCCAAAAAATTACTGCAAGCTCTTTGCCAAGGTTCACTTTCTGTCCATAATTTTTCAATGTCCTCCTTAGTTAATGGTACGACAATTTCTGCTGGGTCTATGCCTGCTAATTGACGAAGTCTCATTTTTCCTTTGTAAATCAAGTCAGAGATTTTTTCCACATAAGTTTTTAATTTTTTATTTGGTTTATTTGGTAAAAATATCCATTCCAATATAATATCTTCCCTCTGCATTAATATTCCAGTAGGAGAACGCCTAGAAGGTAAGATAACCAAAATGCAATCCAGCTTTGGATCAATACGATTCACGTGTCCTTCATGCACTTTCTTTTCTACCAAGGCTAATTCTTTCTCAGCTTCAGGTGATAATTCTCTTGGACTATTTAAGTCCTTGTCACCTTCTAAGGTTTTGAACAAATTAGTCAGTTCATCATTTTTTACCCCAACAATAGTTCGTAGATGAGAAATATCTCCAAATAATCTTTGAAAGTCATTAAGAGTCTGTAGTCTATCTCTCCGAATTTGCACCTTTTGGGGTCTAATTTTTTGTAGCTCTATTTTATATCCTAAATAATTAATAGAATCTCCTCTTTGTATCTTTTCAGGAGCAATTTGTAATCCCCAGCGAGGCAAAATTTTCTTTACTTCTTCAAACATTATTTCTAAAGTATCTGCATTTGAGTCAGCTAGTAAAATATCGTCCATATAATGATAAATTATAGATTTAGGAAATTTTTTACGTATCACTTCCAATGGCTGTTGTACAAAATATTGGCACAGAGTTGGGCTATTCAACATTCCCTGTGGGAGGACCCTCCATTGAAATCTTTTAACCGGTTGAGAATTATTATAAGTAGGCACTGTAAAAGCAAATCTTTCTCTGTCTTTTTCTTGTAAGGGTATTGAAAAGAAACAGTCTTTTAAATCAATAACTATGAGAGGCCATCCTTTTGGTAACAGAGTAGGCAAAGGCATCCCAGATTGTAGAGAACCCATTGGCTGAATTACTTTGTTAATTGCCCTAAGGTCTGTTACCATTCTCCATTTACCAGATTTCTTTTTAATAACAAATACAGGAGAATTCCAAGGGCTGGTTGATTCTTCAATATGCTGAGCATTTAACTGTTCTTCTACCAGCTCTTCTAAAGCCTGGAGTTTCTCTGTTGTTAAAGGCCATTGCTGGACCCATACAGGCTTGTCTGTTAACCATTTTAAAGGTAGAGCTGTTGGTGTCTTTGGAAGATCATCAGTTATTGTGCCCTGTTCTTGTATAATATGGATGGCTGGTGACCACTCATTAGAACAATATCTTCTAATATTTCTCTCAGTAACATGTGCTAGTTTATGATTTGTTTCTGAGATTGGAGGGATGTTAATCTGAGTATTCCATTGTTGCAACAAGTCTCGACCCCACAGGTTCATAGTTATGTTAGCCACATATGGTTTTAATTTTCCTCTCTGTCCTTCTGGACCTATACATTCGAGCCATCTTGCACTCTGTTTCACCTGAGATAATGTCCCAATTCCTAACAGTTGAACGTTTACCTCCTGAAGAGGCCAAGTTGGATGCCAAAATTCTGGTGCAATTATGGTAACGTCCGCACCTGTGTCTACCAGACCAGACAACAAAACACCATTTATTTTTATCGTTAATTTTGGTCTTTGTTCATTAATAGAAGTTTGCCAAAAAATTTTCTTTATGTTTTCTCCTGAATTTTCTATTCTCTCTGTTTCATCATTCTGACCAGCATGATTTATTCCAATAGGCATTTGGTTATTTAATCGCTCTCCAGAGCAGGCATTTCCTCTATGGCTGCCGGAAAGGTTTGAACTGGATTTGCACTGGGGGCCTGCCTGAGGCCCCTCTGGGAGTTTCCCGAAGACTGAGGCAAAGGATTACCCTGTCTGTCCTTTGTTGATCTACATTCGTTGGTCCAGTGTTTTCCCTTACCACACCTTCTGCATACTCCAGAAGGAAGGGGCATTCTGTTGCCATTGTTCCTTGAAGAAACATTGTTTCTGGAAATGACCTGTCTACAGTCCCTTTTCAAATGTCCTTGCTTTCCACATCCAAAACATCTAACACTCCTCAAACCTTTTGAAATTACTTCTCCTACCCATGTATCATCATGCTCATCAGCTTCAACATTAATTGTTTCTCTAATCCAATCTTCCATAGGTGCAGATCTTGCCCTTAATGGCCTGATTATTCTTTTGCATGCTGCATTCGAATTCTCAAAGGCCAAAGATTCAATTATTGCCTTACCAGCTTCTGAATCCGAGACCGTTCTCTTTACTGCTGAAGCCAGTCTTTGTAAAAAATCTGTAAAAGACTCTTTTGGGCCTTGCTTCACCTTTGTAAATGACTCAGATTTTTTTCCTGGTTCCTCAACTTTGTCCCATGCATTCAAGGCTGCCGTTCGACATAAAATTAGGGTTTGGACATCATATAAACATTGTGCTTGTGCTGAAGCATATTGGCCTTCGCCCATAAGCTGATCCTGGCAAACTTGTACTCCTTTATCCCTCCATTGTTTTTCTATGTTTTTAGCCTCCTCCTTAAACCAAGTCAGAAATTGAAGTCTCTGGCTGGGTTCCAGAACACCTTGTGCGAGGTCCCGCCAGTCCTGTGGTACTATCCTATTATATGTTGACCAAGTGTTTAACATTTGCTTTACATATGGGGAATGCATGCCATAAGATACTATTGCCTCCTTAAACCTTTTTAAATCCAACATTTCAATTGGAGCCCAAGTATTTTGTGTAGCCATTTGATCAGGCATCTGCTGTACTGTTACAGGATAAATTAAGGGTGACTGTGTGAAAACAGGCTTTCTTTCTGCAACCTTATGATCCCGACTTGAAACAACTTCACTGTTAATTTCTTCTGTCTGAATTTTTACAGGTTTAACAAGTTCTTCTAACGCTGTTATCCTGGCACTTAAATTGACTATCTTTTTAAATATTAAAATGTGGATTATTATAGTGATGAGGTGCATAATTCCACCAATACTAATATTATATAGTTGTTCCATTGCCAGACTGCCTAAAATTTCGAACAAAAACCAATTTTCTTCCAATGCACACATAAAACCCATTTGTTTTTTAATGTGGAAAAAAATTCTCTTTTAGATAGTTTCCTTTAAAATATCTGATATATTATGACTTACCAAATCTGCGTAGAACAGTAGAAATCCGAGGGGATTTTCAAAGCAGCCACCTAGTGTCCCAGGTGTAAATCCAGAGAGAGAGAGAGAGAGAGAGAGAGAGAGAGAGAGAGAGAGAGAGAGGAAAGAGAGAACGCACAAGAAAGCGTAGCCGGCTAAAGCTTAAATGCAGCCACGTGTTCCCTCTTGTGCCGAGTCAAGGCTCGGGTCTGGCTTCCTTAAGCTCCGACCACGTGCGTTTACAGGCAGGGCCCTGTTCGGCAGGGCAGGTCTGAGTTGTTTGTAGCACCGGCTTTAGGCAAGCTGCTCACAGACCTAGGCCCGGGCTAGAAGTTGCTACCCGGACTAGGACGCCAGCAGCTCGGACTAAGAAGCCGATCGCCGCCGGCCGCCGTGTGCCGCCGTGTGCCGCCGCCGCCGCCGCCGCCGCCGCCGCCGCCGCGGGCCGCCTGCCGCCCTTGCGGGAAAGCGGACCTGCCGCCAAGCCAAGCAGTTTTTAATGGATTCTTGTCACGTTGGGCGCCAGATGTAGATGTAACCAACCGTCTTATTAAATAAGAAACACAGAAACAATGTAAAAGAGAAAGCCGAGAGGTCAGAGCTCAGAGCTAAAATCTCACCCTTCCTCCTGCTGTCCCAGCTTCGCGAAAAGAGACCTACTTCCTCTCGGTTCGTATTTTTAAAGTATGTTGTTCTGCCTTCTCATTGGTTGTAAACCCAAACACATGACTGCCTCGTCACTGTCTGAATGTACAGCCCCCTAGGTCTTAAAGGCATATGTCTCCAATGCTGGCTGTATCCCTGAACACACAGAGATCTTATGGGATTAAAGGCGTGTGCCACCACCGCCACACTCTTGCTATGGCTCTAATAGCTCTGACCCTGAACACACAGATATCTATGGGATTAAAGGCGTGTGCCACCACCGCCACACTCTTGCTATGGCTCTAATAGCTCTGACCCCCAGACAACTTTATTTATTAACATACAATCAAATTAATATTTCAGTACAAATCAAAATAATATTTCAATACAATTAGATTACCACCACACAAGCTTGAGAGAATTTAAAGTTTATTTGCCAGCTGGATAGATAAGGAATATTTTAATACAAGGACCATTTTAAATATTTGAGGCTATTTATGTTTTTAGATAGTATGCATGATGTAAGCTAATGTTTGCATGCCTCTGAGGTGGTTCCTGCATTAATATAGAACTGAAAGTAAAGTCAGGGGGAAGATGGTATCAGTTAGAACAGCCAAACTAGACGACTAACAAGAACAGAAAAGATAATTCAACAAGTTCTGCAAGGAATAAATTCACTATGGTAAGAAAACTGTTTAGTTTGAGAACATTCCTACATTTTCAAAATAACTCATCACATCATTTTGTATAATGGATGAGTTTCTTTCAGTGGTCATGGTTTCATAATTTGTAAAACCTAACAAAAAAAGCCTAACCTTCTAGTTAGAGTTTTTATTTTTATAGTTCTTTTCTAGAATGCTGTGGCATATTAAATTACATTGGGTTGAACATTTTAAATTCCAAGAGATACTGCTCCGAGAGACACTCAAATGAGCAGGCAGAAAGGACAGAGTCATGGGCTTCCAGCAACCATTAAACCAGAGGGATTGTGTGTGATTACAGGGTGGATCATGACTCTTTACTCATGAAAACGTAGGGTTTCACCAGTTGGAGGTTTGGGTCATAGAAACCCTAACATACATGATACGTAAGTCCTCTCATCTGGGGGCTTTAATGATGCAGTTCCTGGAAGGTTAACCTTGAGTCTGAATTGGGGACCATTCCCATTGGTGAGAGTCATCAGTGCTGTGTAGTCTCAGCAGGTCCCAGGTCCTGGGGTCAAGCTCAGAGACATCCATAACACTTGAACTTCGATGGTGGTAGGTGCCTCAAAGATGGTCAGGAAGCAATGGTACAGGAGGATCATGGGGCTCTCTTGTTAATGGGTTATGAAGGTTGTAGTGTAGAGACTTAGGCTTTTTTGTTAACTCTGGGGAAGGACAGGTGTTATTGTAAGACTCTCTGCTAGGAGGTGTTCCCTCAGAAGAAAGAGGGTAGGGGTGACTGGGCTATCATAACTACAATCGTGTTATTCTTGTTTCTGTGGCTGGGTGTCAACCCCCAAACACAGTGGCAGAAAGGAAAAGAAAAAGAAAAATCAAAACCTGTTATTTTATTTATTTATTTATTTTGGCTTATGGATTCTTGAACAGGGCATAGTGAAGGCAATTTGGTTTTGTGAAGTCTGGGCTTCATTCAGAAGTCTGGGTGGCCAGAGTCTAGAATCACCTGGATGCTTGCCATTCACATGTATGGCAGTTAACAGGGTGGTTAGAGGGTCACTCAAGGGCTGTTCTGTGGACTGAATGTTCATGCCCCACAGGTCAACCCCAACCCCCAAAGTCAAGGTATGCACAAGTAGGCCTTTCAAGAGATGCTAGACAGTAAGGGCGATGCACTCATGGAAGGATTAACGCTTTGATAAGAAGCAGCCCTTTACCCTTCCTCCCTATGACAGAACACAGTAAGAAGATGGCTATCTGTGAAACAGAAAGAGCATGGAACCTGACCCAAGGGGCACCTTGATATAAGCCGTTAGCCTCCGAATTGTGAGAAATAAATGCATGCTGTTTGAGCCACTCTGTTTAGGACATTCTATTACAACAGCCCTCACTGGTGAAGACAGTTACTGACTGGAATCCCTAGCCCTGAATTCCCCTGGTCAGAGGGAACCAGTTTCGTGACCTCTGACCTGTGCAAGTACACAGTGTGAGCGGGAACTGTGAGCTGGCCATTGGCTTAGAGATCTTAATTATGAGTAAGCTCATTTTCACATTGTGCTGGGTCCCACTAATTAATTATATTACTAAGAAAAAGAGGGACAGAATGGGGAAGGGGGAGGAGGAAGAAGGAGGAAGTGGGAGAGTGAGAGGGCAAGGGGAGGTAACTACCCAGAGGCTACATGCACCTTTTCTTTTTGAGAGAATCTACGAAGTCAGGCGACATTACTTATAGTACACTGAAATTTGTTAGAAGTGCTTGCTCGAGGTGTTCCATATTCAGAGGGAAGAGAATAGATTCTGCTGCTTGATGGAAGGATGTCAAGGCTCTGGGAGAATTATGTGGGAACATAAATATTGCTACGGCCATTTTTGGAAAATACAATCTGCCACACATGCTCTGTATGTATTTCTGCAGGTGCCCGCCTCCTGGGTTAGTTTTTATTTTGTTTCTTGTGTAATCGGGTGTTAAAATTAAAGCTAGAGACCGAGACGCCAAGAGAGAATTGATGTGGTATTGCAGAGCTGGATCACAGCATATCATTTTCTTTCTGTGACTTGAACTGCTACAACTACTTTCCAAACGGGAAATGGTAATGTGAAGATAGGCATCGGGTCGGGGTGGGGGTGGGGGTTGTGGATATCTTTGGAAAGAACATTTCTTCCTTTCCAGTTTACCCAAAATTTAGTAACCAGACACCTCTGGGGATCCATTTGGAGGGTCTATGGCATTTCTCATAGCTGGGAGGCTCAGAGGAGGAGAGCCTAATGTGCTTTAAAAAGTCCAGAGGAGAAGGAGAAGAGGATAAGGTGATACTGCGGAAGGGATGCCGTTCAGGGGTAGAGCACCTGCCTAGTAACTGTGGAGCCCAGGGTCCAACCCTTAAAACTGTAACATATAAAGCGCTAGCTTTACTTAAGTTTATCATTTATTGATTTATTTAATTTAACTACTTTATATTATTATAACTTTAATTAATAGGAGTATTAGTATTTTTTGTGGAGGTGTCTCTGTAACATGACAGTGTCCTCATAGGTATGGGGTGTCTCTGTGACATGACTGTACTCACTGGTGTGGGGTGTCTCTGTGACATGACAGTGTACTCACTGGTGTGGGGTGTCTCTGTGACATGACTGTACTCACAGGTGTGGGGTGTCTCTGTGATATGACTGTCCTCACTGGTGTGGGGTGTCTCTGTGACAGGACAGTACTCACAGGTGTGGGGTGTCTCTGTGACATGACAGTACTCACAGGTGTGGGGTGTCTCTGTGACATGACTGTACTCACAGGTGTGGGGTGTCTCTGTGACATGACTGTACTCACTGGTGTGGGGTGTCTCTGTGACATGACTGTACTCACTGGTGTGGGGTGTCTCTGTGACATGACAGTACTCACTGGTGTGGGGTGTCTCTGTGACATGACTGTACTCACTGGTGTGGGGTGTCTCTGTGACATGACAGTGTACTCACTGGTGTGGGGTGTCTCTGTGACATGACTGTCCTCACTGGTGTGGGGTGTCTCTGTGACATCACAGTGTACTCACAGGTGTGGGGTGTCTTTGTGACATGACTGTACTCACAGGTGTGGGGTGTCTCTGTGACATGACTGTACTCATAGGTGTGGGGTGTCTCTGTGACATGACTGTACTCATAGGTGTGGGGTGTCTCTGTGACATGACTGTACTCACTGGTGTGGGGTGTCTCTGTGACATGACTGTACTCACTGGTGTGGGGTGTCTCTGTGACATGACTGTACTCACAGGTATGGGGTGTCTCTGTGACATGACTGTACTCACTGGTGTGGGGTGTCTCTGTGACATGACTGTACTCACTGGTGTGGGGTGTCTCTGTGACATGACTGTACTCACTGGTGTGGGGTGTCTCTGTGACATGACTGTACTCACAGGTGTGGGGTGTCTCTGTGACATGACTGTCCTCACTGGTGTGGGGTGTCTCTGTGACATGACTGTCCTCACTGGTGTGGGGTGTCTCTGTGACATGACTGTACTCACAGGTGTGGGGTGTCTCTGTGACATGACTGTACTCACTGGTGTGGGGTGTCTCTGTGACATGACTGTCCTCACTGGTGTGGGGTGTCTCTGTGACATGACAGTGTACTCACAGGTGTGGGGTGTCTCTGTGACATGACAGTGTCTTCACTGGTATGGGGTGTCTCTGTGACATGACTGTCCTCACTAGTGTGGGGTGTCTCTGTGACATGACAGTGTCCTCACCGGCTATGCTTAAGTTTGTGGTAAGTTTATGATACTGTCAATAAGCACAGGAAAACAGACTCTCGTACAGAAATAACAAAAACCTAACTGCAGTAAAGGGAATAGTGTGCAAGCATGAAACCCCGGGTTCAGGTCTCCAGCCTTCAAGTAAAAGGCAGGCAATGACTATGCACATCTTCAATCCCAGAAATGGAGGCGGTCTCGAAAAGTAAGCTAGAAATCATCC
The DNA here is from genome assembly GCF_049852395.1 of Peromyscus maniculatus bairdii. Lineage (NCBI taxonomy): Eukaryota > Metazoa > Chordata > Mammalia > Rodentia > Cricetidae > Peromyscus > Peromyscus maniculatus. The sequence continues at coordinate 40,316,958 of NC_134855.1, forward strand.
AACACGGACCCCTGGCCTCCACATGCATGCCTGCACACCCATGTGCACATACAAACACAAGCAAACAAATGCAGGCACAAAATAAAAGTATTTCTATTTCACAGATACAAGTGACACATGAGACATGCACACATGCACACGCACAAACAAAAAAGTCAGTGCTGGATAAACGGCTCTGCAGTTACAAGCACTGGCTGTTCTCACAGCAGACCTAGCTTCGGTTTCCCGAGTATTAGTATTTTTAAAGATAAGTTATCGACAGACCAAGCAACCTCTGGTTCACCAAATCCATCATAAGGGCTTCAGCAGACTTCAAGACATCCATGAGCATTGGTGTTTTTTTCTCCAAGCCCAAAATGGACACTACTGAAGCCCGTCAGAGGGAGGGGCCCATTCTAACAGGCCAGGGCAACCTCAGAGGGAGCGGCCCATTGTCACAGACCCATGGCAGTTTCCAATCTGTCCAGAAGAGAGGAAGGGAATGGTGTGAGGGAGCTGCTCTTCCTATGCAGATGGAGACAAGTACATTAAATACCAAATCCAGGCAGGCTGGAGCACTTCTAGCTCCCGACTTCAAAGGGCAGCAGGAGATTTCCTATAATGTACAGGAATCTGAGTGAGTGAGTCAGTGTGAATTGGTTCTGACTTCTCATAGGATCCTAGAAAGATGAACCAAAAGCCTGGAGCTAAAGTTGACTCCAGGTAATTAAGGACTGAAGAAAGAATCACAGGTAGCCTCTAACAGGGATGTCCAGACAGTCTGCTTTGCCAGAACTGGGGTATTTTCCATGTGGAGGTGGGGCTTATAGGAGATAATTAAACCATAAAGGTGAGACCATTAGGGGTAATGAAAGCATTTTAGTGAATCATGAGGTATCAAATGGGGATATGTGTGAACCATCCAAGATGGTTCTTCTGTAGTCAGGAGCATCTCCCTGGGATCAGAGGTCAGATCCAGTAGAGACCCTGCAGGATGCTCATGGACCCTCCTATGAAGCACAGACTCATTTCTAAACACTTTCCAGGCCCAGAATACTGAAAGGTAATTCTAAAAGGACATTTCTTAGGTACTTCTCTATTTGGCTTTAACTCAGAAACTGACCAGTAAGCTTCAACTTAGCATCTGCAAGTCAGGACAGAAATTCCGAAGTCTGAAAAGAGTAAGTCACCTCAGTGAATCGGATCATCAAAAGAGCAGGAGGAAATCCAGTGCAGAATTGTTCCGTTTCTAACTGTGGAAGTTATCAACTCTCTTTAGTGTTGAGGCCACTGGAGGATCCTATGGTCCCAACATAGACACTTGAGTGAAGTTCTGAGATATGCTCAAATGTTTAGTCACAAGGAATGTCAGCCCCACTGCACAGGTTTAGACAGGATGTAGTCCATGTGATTTTTGTCACTGGGCATACTTGTTCAATGTCTGTCATACCTGAACCTTAAAGTGTTTGTGATCCAACAAGAAATCACAGACAGCAAGTCGAGACAAAAGCAAGCAAACAAATACAAAAGAAAAGAAAAGAAAAGAAAAGAAAAGAAAAGAAAAGAAAAGACAAACGTTAATTCTTTTATTTTACTTTCAACAGACCATGCACTTCCACGAGCCATTTAAAACCCTTCAGATGGAATCCCACTCTCCCATTCCTCACTCGGCCCACCTACGTCCACCACATAAGTTCACTGTTTGCCTCTTACCTACACGGGAAAGGCAACTCCAGGAGGTAATGCCAAATCTCCCACAGAGTATGGGTTGACTGACAGAAACCCCAGCTCCTCTCACTGCTGCCATATACCTCAGTCAAGTCACTCCCACGCAGATGGAGATGACTCCAGTAACCAACAAACCCAGGCATGGGGGAGTGCTTTTAGCTCCAGAAGGAAAGGGCAGAGAAGTATTTTCTAGGATGCATGGGCTCCCTCCGGTGTGCTGAGCCTAGCTCATTGGCCTCTTGCGTTCCGGCACACATGCAGCCCCCTGAGCCTGACAAGCCCAGCTAGCCCTCAGCCCACTCACCCCTGGACCTCAGCTCCAAGCTCTAAGCTGATTTCATGACTCTTTGGACCATGCCATCTGCTGCTTCTCACTCTGTTACCGAGGATTTCTGTCTGGGAACGTGATTGCTGCTGTTATCCTTCACAGTTTTCTCGGGTCTGAGTTCCAGTCTCAACTCTGTTAAAATGCTGCATTAACCTTAAACAATTGTATTAACTCAGTGAATCTCAGTTTATTCACTCACACAACTGGGATTAAAAACAAGGATATGAATAATGCATAGATGTGACTGCACCTTATTAAAAATTACAACACATATCATAGATGTATGTGTGGTGTTATTAGTATAACCAGGTTACCAAGGTAAAACTGAGATTTACAATCCTCTTATTTGAGCCTTCACTCTTATCATTTCTACCTCCCCTGTCCCTCGTCTGGATCTCTCATATTCAGGATTAGACAGAACAAACACCAACATCCATCTGTTCTCTGGACCATCTTCTAGGGACGGTGTCTTCCTGCTGGGCTTCTGGGTATTTCCTTTCAATCCGAGGTATGTTTCCTATACCTCCTCTGTTGGAGTATTTTTCTCTCGGGCCTAACTTCCTAGTGACTACAGAAACCTGTAAAATTCCAGTTCAGCCAATGCTCTTCTCCCTGCTTCCCTGGGAGCTGTCACAGAGGAGAATCAGGACAGCGAAGTGTTCTGGCAGCCAAGTGAAGACTGTTTTTAAGGATGGAGGGAGCAGCTCTGACTGCCAACACCTCAAGGAAGGTAAGACCTTAGTACTGAGCATTGGATTTGGCAACGTGGAAGTTGCTGCGGAAATGGAGACAGAAGTGTGATGAACATAGGTTCAAACTGGAGCCAGCAGCAATAGCTACGTTAAGGTCAGACACAGGCAGCTCGTGCAAGGATAATAGCTGGAGAGAAAGAGAAGAAAGAAAATCTGTTAGGTCAGAGACAGAAAAGTGAAAGGGGAGAGATCATTGTAGAAAGAGTAGAAGCAGAGAAGGAACATGTCTGCAGTTGCGGCTTAAGTAGGTCAGAGCAGATGAGCCGGGCAGGGACCCACCCTAGAGGCTGGTCTTGGGGGGGGGGGCGTAGATAGCTCAACAAGAGTATTTGCAGGGAAATGAAACACGTGTGCACACAAGCAAGTGGGTGGGGGATGGCTTCAGTTAATTACAGCAAAACTATCCGTTAGGAATGAGGCATTGGAATTTGAAAAAAGCCAAGGCAAGGATTTAGTTCCACATGACAGTGGACTGGTTAACAACTGGAAAGGCTGATGCAATTGCTGGGCAGTGTTAATCACCCTCTTCCTTTTCACAATCTTGCGTCTGAATTGATACCATCAGCAAATTTGCTTTAGATATCCATATCTGCTCAGGCGCAGAATAAGCAGAATGCCGGGCTTAAGCAGTCAGGTGTGATTCAGTATGGTTCAAAGAAAGCAAGGAGTCTGAGGACAAAGTGAGCTGTGAGAGAGGTGAGGCTGAAGGAAAAACTGATGAAAAACCCAAAGGTTCCGTTAGTTGATAATTGTTGGATTGAGGGGGTGTCGGTATTAGGGTAGAGGAACTGAGCCAAAAAATAATACTAATAGTTACTAGTCAAAAAGTAAACAAAACTGAGACCATGGAGCAGTCAAGCCAGAGGACATATTCATGGAAATGAGCGGTCAAGGGTGTGTGGCTGTGTGTGTGCATCCTTCATCTATACATGGATAGTTGCCTTTTCCAAGTTTTAAAATAGGAGACATTGAAAAGCATGAGCAGCAAAGACACAGAACTCAGCGAGAAGCTAGAGAGGAGGAGGATCAGAAACATACTGATCTCTAAAGATAACCAGGAGTAACCAAGTAGGTGGGGGTAGCAGGTGGAGGTGTGCTGAGTTGAACCAACTCAGTTCCTGTTAGCATGATGGGCAGATCCAGCCTAACATGGCCCCCTAGGTGTTCAATGTCAGCAAATGGGGTGTGAAGGATCATTGCTTTTATTCTCAAACTTACGTTTCAATTTTAGCTAAATATATTAGAAAAGAAGCAGAGAAGGAAGGATTTGTAGTGGTTATAATCCAGTTACCACCATCCAGTTTAATATTTAATCTCAAAGTAAGACCCAGGGACCTCTGTGCTTCCCTGAATTTTTTTTTTCTGATCATGAGTATTTTTGTGACAATACTAAGATGTCATTTGCTGTTGTTTACTCTTTTTATCCTGTGAGTACAGTGGATAGTTCTGGAAGCTGTATCGAGAGAACACAAGGATTGAGTGCAGAGCCCAAAATAGGAATCCATCCACTGCCCAGGGGGGAAGAGACCAGAGAACCAGATGCTGCGCAGCCAGACCATCCTCTTGCTGTATTTTATCTGTCCTATAAAAGATATTTTTCACATAAAATTATTGTTTGTGTTAACTTATAGTGGGACAATTCTAACTTAAATAAAAAGTTATCAATTCGTTTTAATTTAGATTATGTTAAACACGAACGTACCTACACAAATACATGCCAGTATTTAAGAGAGCAAAGGGTCCCTGACACCAAAGACTTTAAGTACCTCTGACTTTTGCCACTTGCTGGAAGATGAAGGCTTCCACGGGGAGAGGCTGAGAGGTCAGTTCTAGAAGGCTGAGGCAGGACTCTGCAGGGACTTCCGATCGTTGGGGCCTCAAGCAAGATCATCTCTCAGGGGTTGTGGCTGGGGATATGTGTAGAAAGGCTATCAATGAGTCTTTTTGTTCTCAGCAGCTCTCCTAGCCTGAAACATCATGAAGAGTATTCATTTTATAAGTAATTATTCTGAAAAATTGAGCAAGAAATGAGCCTATATTAGAAAATTGCATCTTTTTGATGTTTTCATCAAGTCCAGTCATTAGAAAGGATTTGAAGATTGTTTCTTTTCTTTGATTATGGGCATGATATAGATCACTATAGAAAGTGTAGAGAATTCTGAAAAGTCTTAAAAAACATGAATTTTGCTGAGTGGTGGTGGTGCACTCTTTTAATCCCAGCACTTGGGAGGCAGAGGCAGAGAGAATGAGGTAGCATATACATTTACTTTCTATTTTAAACAAAGTTGTTATCATGTTTATATTAACGTGATTACTTTATGCCTGTTGTAGCTATTAACCCCTCTTGATGACTGGGTTCTGCTTTGATAATCCTCTGGCATTATTATGTACATGGAGTGAAATATTCTATTTGAGTTATACAAATACATTTAAACTTCTGCAATTATATATGAACACCTGTCCCACAGTATCATCTCTTATATTGAATTTTCGAGTACACCCTTTCCAAAATATTAATATATTTTACATACATTCACTCCTGAAAAAGAAAAAAAAAAACAACCAACAAAAACTTAATTTCAGCGTATGTATATCATTGATTCAAAAATGTTCATTTTATTACCGAAAAATGTAATAAAGATATAACTTTCTCCAAAATGCCTGTACTTTTATTATTCTTGCTATTGTTAAATTTATTGACAATTTAAACAAAATTTGTTTTCCTTTCTTTTTTAACGTAATTAAATGAAGTTGGATTTTGTTTGGAAAAACTGAAGGTAAGAAAGACTATGGAAAGGAAAATATCATTGAGTAGAAATGATGGAGACAGCAATATTTAAATGTACCGTAAAACAAGAAGAAATAAAACAGCATGGTTTGATAATTAAGATGGAGAAATAAAAACAAACCCCAGGAAATATAGCCTAGCGTATGCTAGGTACCCATAAGAGGTGTTTAGGTATTGATAGTTTCACCAATACGCAGCGATTCTGATAAATGTTCAATAAGCATTTCAAAAATATCATGGTTTAAAAAACAAAAACAAAAACCCATACTTTTTTTTCTAAAAAAGCTAGTTTAGCGAGATAAATTGCAAGAAAAGATGTATGGTGCCATCTAGTGGTTATTCATATAACTGCATACATATTGTGCCATGTTGTTTCCATTGGTAAGAATTAAACGTCTTCGAAGATTCCAGGAACGTAAATCATTCATCAATAAAATATTGTATACCTGTTCCTTCAGCACTCACTTAAGAAAAGTCTAATTTTAGTGCTGATAAGATGACTGCCAGGTCCTCAGAGATTAAGGTAGCCTGTGTAATTTCTGAAGTTAACGTACAAGAAATTACAGTTCCAGACATTTACATAAACAAGCATGCCAACCTGTCATACTTTTTTTAGTAACACAATGAAACAAAAGAACAATTTGAATAAAAGCACGCTGATTGAAAATTCATATATGGGAGCAGAACCTGCCAGTTATGAGTTCTGAATAAAGAACACAATTGGAAAAACCAGTTCTCTAGATTGAGACGCCTACGGAGGAGGGAGGCTGGGCACTTGCCCTAGGCTGTAGATAGTGTGGCAAGTAGTTCCTGGGCTCACTAGAGAAGGCCCCTTTCCTCCTAGCCTCCAAGCAGGAGCCAGACACACGTGACCACCGCCACACTGGCCATTTCCACGCTGGTTCTCTTCCTGCATCCGTCCCAATGAAACAAACCAAAGTTGTTACGTTGGCACAGGAGCTGATCTGCAAAGCAGCCCTTCCATTTCAGGGAACAAGCCCTTCCTCTCCACTACACGCCTGCAGGGGTAGCTCCCTGCTGTAATGTACCTCTTCTCCATCACCATGGCTACTTGGGCCAGCTTTAGTCCCCTTCACTGGAATTTTGGGGGTGCGAGTGAGATAATGGGGCCCGTGCACTTCTGCCTTGAGTGGAAGCTTCACATTTGGAAGCTTCAGGTGGCCACGAATGTAAACTTGAGGCTCAGAATAAACAAGTGGGAGAGACCGGGGTCCAAGGAGCAGCAATGGAGGATGAAGGATGAGTACCCGGATGTGCTCCACGGTTGCTAATGCTCAGCCCTAGGGAGCTACTCCTTGAATTCTCAAGCTATGCCCAGCGAGCCCTTTACTTTGCTGAATCATATGGAAATGCTTCTCTATCTTTTGATCCCGAAGTGTACTAAGTAAATCATCTGACGAGACAGATCATATCAGTCAGTGGCTGTATCACTTCCATGTCAAGTCTAAATTCTTTTGCATGACCTATGAGATCTCTCCTCAGTGTCCCTCTCTTCTGGAGTTTCCCTTTTCCCACTCACCTTCACCCTCCTCTCTACGCCCCAGGCTGCAGATGGATTCAGATTTCACTTCGTGTGATTTACCAGCCACTTCATCGGGCTATTCTTTTTCCAGAAAATGTTTCTGTCATTTTTCTTTCCTCGACAGCTTCGCTTTACCCTTCAGATAGAAGTTCAAGTCCCTTAGTTCTCTCAGACTTGGGCAGTTTTACTGGTGTCTTTCCACCATTCATTCCATGTCCCTAACACGGTTACAGCTTTGCTGATTCTGCAGTTAAAATGGCTTCTTCATTTGGAAGAGACTAAGCTCGGATGGATGGACAGACGGTGTCTGTCTCCCTTTGCACTGAACCTGGGCTATGGTAAGCAGCTACATATCCATTCAAAGAACTAAGGAATATACACAGAGAATGAGTCTGTTATTTAAGCGAGAGCAAGGAGGGCTTGGGGGGGGGGCTGTAAAATGTTTCCTGGGAAAAGGCTGTGTCTAACTGACCTCATTTCTCCGTCAGCTGGAATTTGTAAATCCTTCCTTCATTTTATGAGAGCTGCTGTTTCAGGTTTCAAAATGAGACTCCGACTTTCAATGTGACTCTTACTTAAGTCAAAGCTAAATGCACATGAATCAGTATAAGGATTATCTATATTTTGTGGACATGGGTGGTCCAGACACCCACAAGGAGATAAATAAATGTTTGAGGTGGGTCCCTCAATGAATTTTCAATGGATGCCAATTTGGCAAGCTTGACTGGGCCCTACCAGTGTGAGGAACCATGATTTTGGTATGATGTTGGGGAATTTGTGGCTTCCATCTGCTGGTTATCTCACAAAATGTAGAGCTGAGAAAAATCACATACTGATTAAATCATAGAATCCCACACTTGGAAGGGACTTCATGAGATGATCGGGCCCGCCTCCTGAAGGTCAATGCATAAATCATCTTGTGCAGATGGCTGTTTATACTATTTTTAAAGCTCTTTAAGGATGGAGATTACACAGCTTCCCTTGGTAGTCTGATCTTCATGGTCAAGAACTTCCCTTTTTAAAAGCCCAGCTTCTCGCTGCAGTTTGGCTCATTTCCTCTTTCTGACAGCTCTCTGTGAATGTAGGGAGGACATGATCAACCTCCCCTGCTAATTATCCCTGGCCCACATCTCACACCCTCACAACTAATTATTAAGAGCTACGCTGTTTCTCCTCCTAAGCGACACAGTCTCAATTCCTTTATTTTTCAGGAGACTTATGTCCCCTAACCTATTATTTTTGTAATTTAAAAAATTCCCCCCTTATAACCATCCTGTAGCTCACTGTATAAAACTGGCAATTGAGCTTGTGTTCATGTCCTGATCAGCTGTCAATGAACAGCAAAGCTCACTTACCTTGCTGTTTAGACTCCTGCGTTTCTTTTTTGTTTCTCATGTGGATTTTGCTCTGTAATAAATCTCAAGCTGTTTCCTGTGGAACTGCTACTTGGTTTGCGTCCCGTGGGTAATTTGTCTTATTTGTGTTGGCTTCTTTCTCAGAAGCACATGTCCTGACCTCCAGAAAGTGAATAGGTTCCCTCCCTTGCCAAACAGATTTTTGCAAGTGTGATTAAGGAGCTTGAGTGGCAGAGACAATAAGTGATTATCCAGGTGAACTCAGTGTAGAACTGAAAGGAGAAGATAAAGTAGAAACAGGAGGGTCTGGGTCACAGAAAAAGGATGGGAAAGGATGCTGAGTGACAGGTTTGAAGATGGACAGGGGGCCACCAGCCGAGCACTGCCACCTCTTCACAGCTGGAAAAATTGTGGCCATGGAATCTTTTGAATTGCTGTGGAGAGCAGGGCCCTGCTGCTACCTTGGTTTCAGCCAAGGAAAAAACCAGTTTGGCTGGCTTATTCATTTTTATTTTTCCTTTCAAGACTGGGCATTGGAACTAGGGCTCAATGGCATGCTAGGCAAATGCTCTCCCACAGAGTTTCATCCTCAGGTCTCTTCTTACCTTTTGAGATAGGGTCTCAAAGTTGTCCTGCCTGGCTTTGAATTAATTACTAGTTGAGGCTGTTCTTGAATTTGTAATCCTCCTGCCAAAGCCTCCCTCTTTATAGCTGAGATTACAGATTTGAGCCACTAGGTCTGGCTTGATTCTGACTTGTGATCTGGAGAATTGTAAGGGAACAAATTAGTGTTATCTGGAAGGACAAAGTTGTTGGAAATGTGTTAGAGCCACAGGAAGAAACAGTGTCCATTTATGAAGAAACTACTGTGTTTGTTTTGAACTTGGAGGTTTTATCTTATAGGCATTTGGGAGCCTATGAAGATTTATTAGTTCTATCTTTCCACCACACAAAGCCATAGCAAGAGTAACAGATGTGTACCATATGACCAATAGCCTCTACTTCTTATGAATTATTTAAGATAGTTCTCCTAGTATGTTTCACTTATTAAAAGAGTCCCCTGCAGGACAATGCTTCATGAGCTTTGGAAGGACCTTTGGAAGGACCCAGACGTGCCTCACTGGGGCTGGGAGAGAGATTAGAACTGTCCCTTTTCTGGGGCTTCAGGACACCGCAGCACAGCTATGTGCTCACTGAGCGGACCTTCGAGCCCCTCGCCTGATTTTACGGCTGTCTCCTTTCTCCTGGACCCGCTGGCCTGCTGTGCCACTGGGATCCACGTCTCTAGACAGAGCGCAAAATTGTGAAGCCTTGGAAGCGTCAAGCACTGTCAGGGGAGATGTGTTACTAAGAATGTGACTTTCTTGGCGGGGGTGGGGGGTGGGGGGAGGATGCCAGTTTCTTAGAAATGCCTTGTATTTGTTCCAGATGTCAGAGGAAAATGTTTCAAACATCAAAAAAAAAATAAAATAAAATTGTAATTGTTAGAAAAGTGAGAGAGATCACTCAAAAACATCTTGCAGGCAGGGAGAAGCCAGTGTTCTCTGTCTTGGCAGGAACCTGTGATCTCCCTGGGGAAATTACTTCAGAGGAGAAAGGATTCCAAATTAGTTTTCAGCAGAGTGTGGCTTGAACTCTGCTTCTGTCCGTGGAAGTTTCTGTCACTGTGCTCCCCCTAAGTAGGACTTATTACCTGTGCAATTGGACGTGTGAGGCTCCGTGGCTGTGCTGTTCCTCCCTCTCCATTCTCCCCTTGGAAAGGGAAGAGCACAATTTTATTTTTAATGTATCCTTTCTTGAGTCACCCTTTCTATGAGGACTGCCAAAGCTAGGGGACACATCAGTTTATTTTCCTTCTCTCATCTTAAACCCATCAATGATAACAAATTCAGTCAACAAATACCTGTTGGCTCTGCTAATTTGCCACGTGCCCATTTTAAACTCTGATCAATTAGTTTGCTTTCCCCATCACTACTCAAATATAGTTTAAAGGTCCATCCATCTCCCCAGCAGACTCCGCTCTCCTGCATCCCTCTTACACATAGACTTTACGGTGTCCTCGCCTCTTTCCTTCCTGGCCAATCATTAAAGACCACAGTGGTATACAATAGTTCTTTGTCTCTCCCTTTCTTGTCTCTTCTTCATCCATTATAATACATTCTGCTTGACGATCATTTTATGACACAATAACTCTTACACACACACACACACACACACACACACACACACACACACACACACACACCCCTTAGGTTCTTGTGGGGTAGGAATGGAAGTTCACCTGGGTATCATTTCTTTCCTACATCCAAACCAAACTCACTGCTTCCTCAGACATGAACGCCTTGTTAAGTATTTACTCTTCAGAGCATGACACCATTTAGGTGCTGAGCCAGAAAGCCAAGATTCCACTGCCTCATGGTACCCACAGCATCTCCTCAGCACTGCCCCTGCTGCTTCTGATCACTTTTACTTTCTCAGTTCAAGTCATCATTTTTCAACTAAGTTATTGAACTGCCTTCCCAACTAGGGCTTGCCTTGAGTTTTAGAATTAAGCTTTTTTTCCAGGTTGAAAGAGAGAGAGAGAGAGAGAGAGAGAGAGAGAGAGAGAGAGAGAGAGAGAGAGAGAGAGAGAGAGAGAGAGAGAAGAAATGATGGGGGACCTCCTGGATGAAAAAGAAGCAAATGGCTGGGGCCTAAGCCAAAGGCATCTAAGAAGCAAAAAGATGCTAAGAGAAGTTGCAATGGACTGAAGAGACTAGCTAAAACATTGAGTCGGTAACAACAGCTCCAGTGTGCTCCCCACTCGTAGACTGCTACAGCCATCGCAATTGAGCATAGAGGGATGAAATGCAGTCTTTGGAAGCACACACAATGCTGGGAGGCCATTTATGCCGATGGGAGGGGCTGAGGTAGCAAAAGTTTAGCCTGAATTGCCAGCTGTGGCTGTAAAATCCATGATTATTATTGGCATCACTTGGCTATCCTGGACATTTTACTAGAAACTAGAAACATAGCAACCTTCCAGCCTCCCTCCCTCCCTCCCCCCTCCCTTCCTCTCTCTTTCCTTGTTTTCCTTTGTTTAGAAACTTGTTAGGATACATTTGAAACAATCAAATACACAGGAAACCTCCTGTTCCCATCAGTTATTTATAGCGGGTTCTACTTTCTAACTGCTCCTCCTCCCGCCTTTGATGTCACTGTTTTGCCAACCTCCTTGGAGTGGATGGCATTATTTTTCAAGATGTGTTTGTCTGATTTCTAGTGACTGGTGATTTCATTTTCATGTTTTATGGATTCTCTGTTGACTATCTTTGATTATTTTCTCCTAGCTATCTTTCCTTTCACTATTAACGTAAAGAGCTGTCTTAGCATGCATCTTAAATGGAATATAAAGTCCCTGAAGTTATTAGACTTGGGAAGCTGAAGCTTAACAATTTCTGACACATTATCCATTGTCTGGCTGATACTTACTCAGCCCAATCTTAAATATGGAACTTTTCATTATTTATAATTGTAGTGTTTTTCCTAGCAGAGTAGAGATATCCTTTAGCTGTAAAAAATAGATTTTCCCCCACAATGCAATAATATATACCTATGAAAAAGATTTAGATATGTAAGAATCATAATGAATAAATATTTTAAAATACGTGATAAATTTTAAAACATTAAATGTTTCCAAAAGGTAATTAAAACAGGATAATCTACTCAGGGTCTAGGTCCCTTGTCAAGTGCTTCCCTACCATACCTGAGTCCCTGGATTTATAGCCAGCATGGCAGAATAAATTAGCTAAAATGGGGACAATTCAGGTGGACTTTCAAAACACATGCATTTTGTATGTTATTTGGTTTATACAAATAGGCAGCTTAAACACTAATTGTAAATGGGAAACATCAACACTAATTTGGGAATCGTTTTATTCCTGCGAGGGAAGAAAAGAGAAGAGATGGGAATTGAATACCTGTTCTATGCACTCAACTCTTAACACTTGGATTGGCAAAATACTGTATCCTCACATGGTGTCAAAATTGTCTGTTATAGTTTGTTTTCTATATTGTCATATGATACCGTAATTAGCTTTTATAATTCTGTTTTGTAACTTTTCTTTGTACTTACACTTTGTTATTACTTTAAAACTTACAACACTAGTCGGGTGGTGGTAGCGCACGCCTTTAATCCCAGCACTCGGGAGGCAGAGCCAGGCGGATCTCTGTGAGTTCGAGGCCAGCCTGGTCTACCAAGTGAGTCCCAGGAAAGGCGCAAAGCTACACAGAGAAACCCTGTCTCGAAAAAACAAAAAAACAAACAAACAAAAAAACAAAAAAAGAAACTTACAACACATCTATCTTACACCATAAATTATGTTTATAGTTCTTTTGTATACACATTGGCTATGAATTTAGTTACACAAATTAACAGTTATGTGGCAATCTGAATTTGAAGATGCTCTGTGTTGGATTCACAACTTACCAGATAAGGGAGTTCTCTGCTTCTATGGGCAAGAAAGCCTAGAGGTTAAGCAAATACAAAAGTTACAGAATTTTTTAAAGTGTAATTAAAGGAACACACATCTGTTAGCCACTTGCCTTTATTACATGGTCAAATGCATAATTGTTGAAGCATGGTACTTCGTGCAGAAGTAACCACACTATTGGGAAATCTGTTCTTTCATCCCCATGCTCCTTATTCCACTATTTCAGCTACTCTACTCAGTTTGGAAGCCAACCCCTCAGAGCCACCATTCATTTGCCACTCCCCCGCGGCCCCCCCCCCCCCCCCCCCCCCCCCCCCCCGTCCTGTTGTGTGCTCTCTTGGGCTGCCACAGTAGGGAGAGGCAAACACTCCTTTCTTGCCAGATCCACATTCAGCTTGAGATCTGTCCTGGTGGGTGTAGTTACACCATGAAAACTGACAAAAGCTTCAAATCAGGGTCTCCCCTGTTGTCCAGGGAGAGCAGGCTGTTAGGTTGGACTCTAGCCCATCGCTACTCATCTCCCACTTCCTGTTCACTGAGCTAGCTCTCCTCCACATTCTGTTTCAGATCTGCCTCTGGTTTCAGCTCGATTGCTACATACTCAAGCAAATCCCTATTATCGTCTTCTTCCAGTCACCTCATCACTTCAGAAAACAATCTGGTTCCCATTTTTTACCCAAACCCCTACCCCCACAGGCAACCACTAAGCTATCCCCAAACCACTGTGCACTTTGGACTATTCTTTAACTCTATATAAATAGAATCACACAATGCATGCCATTTTGTGTTCATCTTCTTTTTGTGACACAGTACTTGTTAGATTTTTTCACGTTGTTGCACGTGGCTTTTGCCCTGTAATATCTCATTGGGTGGATATATGGACTTTTTTCTGCTGTTGTTGGACTTTGGGTTGCTTCCAGATTTTGGCTATAAAGAAAACCATGGAGAATGTTGTTTTACATTCCTTTGTTGTGTGTATAGGGTAGGGGAAGCATGTGTCATGGTATACCTATGGTGGTCAAAGGACAACTTGTCGGGGTTGGTTTTTCTCCTTCTTGTGGTTTCTGGGAATTGTACTTAGGTCATCAGGCTTGCTGATAAGTGTCTTTACCTGCCATCTTACTAGCCCGTTTTATGGTTATTTGGTTCTTCATTTTGTGTGTATAACTTGACTCAATCAGCCAGTATCCCATAGAGGGTTAGTTACGTTATTTATTTATTCTTAGTTAGGTTATTTATTTAGTCTTAGTTTTCATAAGGTATATGCTTAAATATCTAACAAAAAGTCCATTATTTTTCCTAAATCTCCATTTTATACTACCAAGAACTCATGAGTAATCCAGTTGTTTACACTTTGGCCACTATTTGTCTGCTTCTTTTGTATGTTCAACAAAGCACTGTTGGGGTCCATGAATCACCCCACAAAAAAAAAACCCACCACTCACATACGCAAAAGCAAGAGTTTATTCTTTGAGGGAAAATTCCTGCATGGGGGTGGAGTGGGGGATGGGGGTGGGAGTCAGCCACATAACAAAATGGCGACGACGACCCAAGAGAAGCTCACAGGTTCCTTTTATACACTGCTAGGGGAATTTCAGGATCATTAGGTCATCTCCAGCAAACACGATTGGCTAAGCAAGCAATGGTTACACTGGTTTAAATTTGATTGGCTGTGGCACCTTTGGACACATCAGGGCAAGCCCAGACTTGTATCCATGAAGTGGGGCGGTGGCTTACAGGATCTGCCCTTTTCTGATTGGCTGGCTCTAGCCCGCCAGGACCAGCCATGCTGTGGTGTTGGGGGCTGAGGAGTCTGGCCCCCAACTCTGCTCCCACACTCACCTAGGGTACCCTGCCTCACTGTGGCTTGGCACCAGTGCCGCGCTGCTTCCATCTCGGTACATAATGCAGTGATTCCATTTTACTCACATTTTATGGAGAATCGATGTTAGTTTTTAATCAAAGGTTGATGTACTGGATATGGAATTAATGATGAAACCCTTTTGTTTTTCTTTGTGATCAGTAAATGACATTAGTAGATTTCCTAATAGTGAATCACCTTTACAATCTTGAAATAAATCACAGCTGATCTTGGTGTATTGTTAATGCTTCACACATGCTGTTGAATTACACTTAAAATCAATATTCATCAGCAAAATAAATCTATGTGATTTTCTTTATTTTCTCCTCCTTTTCAAGTTTTGTGTCAATGTTATATAAATACTCATGTTATGGTTATAATATTTAAGATACTCTTTAAAAAAACTGACTCTAAAACAATTTACAAAGCTACGTAATTACTTACTCATTGAAAATTTGAGAAAACTTCACTAGGAAAGATTTTGGACCTGGTGCCTTTCTTAGGAAATAGTTTTTGTTTGTTTGTTTGTTGTGGTCTGGGCATTGAACCCAGAGCTCAAACATGTTGGCCAGATGCTCCACCACTGACCTCCATCCCGGCTCCATGGTGTAGTCCTTGATACTTCCATTTAATCTATGAAGACTGGCTTACTCTCAGGTTTTTTTTTTTTTAAACTCTTCCATTAGTATCATTTCAAGAAATTGTATTATCCAAAATGTTTTACAAATTTCTTCAAACACATTTGTTCATCGATTTCAACATTTTCTTTGTGTCTTAACTCTTATTTAAGTAGTTGTTTCCCAACTCATTTAGTTTCACAGACTGCTTCCCCTTCTCCATTTAGATGGGCTAATATTTTTCTGTTTCTTTGTTTCTCTCTAGACAGTCATAACCTTTTTAGGCGTATTGCTTTTATTATGCTGTTTTATAATTGATTTAATCTCTATTTACATTTTCAGCAATTAAAAATGCATTTTTCGTGATACCTCAGTAAACGCCCCCACTCTATCCCCTACAGACAAAGAGAAGCTTAAACCAGGATTCCTAAGTGTAGATAAGAACTTAGACCCATTTTCCCCAGGTGGCTGTATCTGCTACAGGGACTTTGGAAAACACAGAGTCAGGATATTCGACCAAAAGACTAAAAAAAGTAAGGCAGGTTAAAATAAATTATATGGTCTGTGCCTTTAAGAACTAGCCTCACAAAGAAAGGGGAAAGCTCCTTCCAACCTCCCTGCTGTGAGTGAGAGATTTGGAAGAGCCTCCCTGGAGGCTTGTAAACTTAGAATACACCTAACTTTTGCATTCTGTACCTAAAGTCTCCAGTGGTGGCTTTGGGGACACGATCTAGGCACAACAAGACCCTCACTCTATTGTCTCAAAAAGGGGGCTTTAGACAAAGATATCTCAATATAGATAGACCCAGGCCAGTTTCAAGTCCTCAGAAATGATGGCGCCAGCCCCAGGAACTCAAAAGAACAGAGTCAGGATGTCTGATGGTAACCAATTAACCATGAGATGCCCCTCTCCAGAGATAACATGACCAGACCCCAGAGATGAGTTGTAAAACTCCTGACAGGGCAAACAGATAAGCTAGAATAAGATAAAGTCCAGGCCCGGGAAAAACTGGACCAATCAAGGATGGACCCGTACTAACCCCCTCCCCTCTAAGGAATTTTATGGGTTTTGCCTATAAAAACTAACTTCCCCAAGAAAGAGTAACTCTTCCCTGCCTCACTTGAGATGGCTTGAGATGAGTTCCCTGTCATGACTTGCAGCAGAAGTAAACCTTGCTTTTGCATTCTGGTATGCTCGTCCTTGGTGGTCTCTCTGGGGTTACGATCTGGGCACAACACTTTTAATGTCAACAAACGAGTTCATTTATTGAGATGGTCATGCAAGCATTCTTTTTATGTCTGCCAATAGGAAACACAGTAAAGTTTTGCTGATGTATTGCAAGGTTGTCAAGGGGGGTTCACAGAACCCCTTTATGCCACAGCTGTCTGGGCTCTGCTGTCCCACTCACACATTGTTGGGTTTGAGGCCCTGATGTTTTGGATAAGGGTTTTTCCTTTATGTTCATGAGTCCCATGCCATTTTCCTTTCAGGTAAATCCTTCTGAGAGTGTTTATATGAAAGTTATCCGGGTATTATAAAGTGAAATGGGATGTATTCCTTCCCTTTTCCTTGTTTTGAGGATTTATAATATAATTTTTTTTTTGCCTTAAAAACATGTTTAGAAGAATTCACCTGCAAAGATATCTGGACCTGAAGATCTTTTTGAGAAAGTTTTAAAGTAAGATATCAATTTCCAAAATGGAGGACGATTAAGATTTTTGTATTTTTTGTATGATTATTTTATGGTCATTTTAAAAGGATTTTTTCTATTTATCTCACTGTCAGGTTTACTGGACATGTAACTTAGTACAGTATATCCATTGACACTGGTCATCTGTAAGATATTTAGAGATGTGCACTCTTGCTATAGTTTGTGGGGACGTTTTTGCTTCTTTTTTTGTCTGATTAGGGGTTTATTAGCTTATTTAACTGCACAAGGAACCAACTTTCAGCTTTTTTTTTCTTTTTCCTATTTATTTATTTGCTGTTTATTTATTTGACAGGATCTCATTATGCACTTTTGACTGGCCTGGAAGTCACAGAGATTTAGCTGAGTTTGCCTCCTGAGTGCTGGGTTTAAAGGTATATACACCACCATGTCCGGCTTCCAATATTTCTGATTTCATTGTTTTCTCATTGCCTTCCTCTTGCTTTGGAGTTTTGCCTTCCCCTCTGTCTCTATCTTTTTCTTCAATTTTGATATAAAAGTTAAGGGATACCTTTTTATATTAATTTATTTATTTGTATGAACCTATGTGTGCCGCTGTGTGTGGAGGATGTGTGTGGAGGATCTGGTTCTTGCCTTCCACCACTTCTGTTTCAGGGATGGAACCCATGCTCTGTTGTTCAGGGAGTCATTCAGCTCCGGCAGTGATCCCTACTATCCAGTCATTCCTGCTTTGGGGATCCAGGATCCACTTTTCCTTGTGGTGTCTTCATAGACAACCACAGGCTGGAACAAAATTCAGTGGTGGAACTCCACACACTCCTTCCTGTGAGACTCCATGGAACTGCCGGCCAAAAGGTGCAAGGAATGAGCAGGCTGGCTGTGGCCTTCACACTCTTGTGGTGTTCTCTGTTTTCCTTACTCAGGAAAACAAAGTTGGGCCCTCAGCCTGACACAACTGGGGCTTTTCTCTCTGGGTGTATGCCTTCCAAACTTTAGACTGGAGTCTAACATCTGAGGACAACAGGCATGTTTCCATCAGACTGAGTCCAGCCTGATGAGTGCCTGTCTTTGTTCCGTGTTTCAATACTCTCCCAAAGTCTGTCTTCAGCAGCCTCTGTTGGGCCAGTATTTCTTCGAGCTCAGGATTTCTTGTTGTCAGTACTGAAGTATCTAGCTTCTCCATGGAACAGATAGATACCCCTTGTTTCATGGTTCCCGCTGTTGATCCCTGAATCCCGAGGGATTGTTTTCTCTGGAAAACAAAACCACTTGTTTTGTTTCTAATTCCTGGCATATTGGCTCCAGAGGATACCCATTTTCCTGACTCTTAAGGCTCTGCACCCCCATTATCACCCAGACTAAGACACTACTCTGTTTCCTCTTCAAGCTCTAGGTTGGATGGTAACAACCTGAGTTGGACCTCACTTGGCACCTTCCAATTCATGCCACCAACAGCACAACTCACGACAGTTTTTCATCTAGACCCTCACAGGCCTCCTATTCTCCCCTGCATGGTGACACTGAAAACTCCTTTCTCACTTACATTGTTTTAAATTACATTTTAATTCATTTATTTTGTATTTGATTAAATGTGTGTGTATGTGCCATGGCACTCATGTGGAAGTCAGAGGACAGCTATTGGGAGTCAGTTCTCGCCTTCTGTCACACGTGTCCTGAGGATCAACATCAGCCCTCAGCCTTGGCAACAAGCTCCTTCACCCACAGAGTCCTCTCACCAGCGCCTTCCTTCGGCATTTTGAAGCATGCTCTCTGTCTTCAGCTTCTTTGATGGCTTCTCCCTTGTATGAGATCCACACATACTTCTTTGCAATAGAGTCTGCAGGTTATAATTTTTTTTTTTCAATTTCTTTATGTTGGCTCTATATATCCTCATGTATAAAATGTCTTGTTTTAATAGTTGGTTCAACTTTCTATTCAGTTGGATGACATTGGTCTTCAATTGGTTCCTTTACGTCAGTGTGAAACTGTTATATTTGGGATGGTGTCTGCCTTCTTACTCTAGTTTTTATTTGAAATACTGTCGACACTCATTTGTCCCTGATTCCCTGTGTACAAATTCACCTTCTCTCTGAAATGTATTTGTAGCCTCAAAAGCAGTACCCACAACAGCACTTCCAAGGCTATTGACAGGCATGGTAAAGAGGTGAAAATTTTGAGTCATCCAATACAATTTCCTCGCTGAGTTCAACAAAGGTAGAGCTTGTGCTTCACTGTTTGACTCTTTGATTGATTATGTCTCTGTTTATGATGGTGTCCAAGCACAGCGCGGAAATGCTACTGTCTGTTCCTCAGCGCAACAAGTGGCTGCATTTGGGGACTCATGAAATGACTGCTAATTGTTTGAAAAGCAGCATGCTAGAAAGCCGTTGTTCCATGATGGAAAGCTATGAACAGTGAGTTCCTGCTTCTCAGGATCAAGAAACTGTCAAATCTTTCTTAAGCTAGTGTTGGCTGCCTTGCATATTTCCAAAGGTGATGCAACATGGGGAAATGCTGAGCATTAAGGTAAAGGAGGCACAGGCTCTTCTATCAAGAGGCTGCAGAAGAGGTGGTTTTTTTTTTTTTTTTTTTTTTTTTTTTTTTTTTTTAATACCTGCTAAGAGCTATGCAGGGAAAGGGTTATGTGGAAGAGCAGGTTTCAGTGGTGACGAAGCTGGCTTGTTTCCCAAGGAAATTGGCAAACAAACGTATACAAGGAAAATGGTATTTTAGTTGACAAGAATGTTATCAGAGACTTGTGAGAAATTAAATCTGCATTCCTGATAGGAGTAATAGCTCAGTATTTAGGGTTTCTTTGTAGAGCAGGAAGACCACACATAATGATCATTGATTGTGTTTTCTGTTTCCTTTCTTCTTTGAGGTTATTAATTTGAGTATTTATTTTATGTTCTTCCACACTAAATTATCTCTTTGTGCACTTTTCTCACTGATTCTTTTGTTGTTGTTTTTCCAGAAACAGATATATTTTTCAGTAGATGTATTTTCACTATACCATTTTTTTAAATTGTGTACTTTCTCATTAAGCTATGTTTCCCAACACCTCTAAAACAACATTAAGTAGCAGTCAAAATAACAAGCATCTTTCCTTTGTTTGTGACTTTGTGGGGGATTCTTCCAAAGCTTCCCACTAACTGGAAACTTTAAGCTAAAACATGTTTTAATATTTTTAGCAGTATCTGTTAACTACTGTTTTATGGGGGGTTGCGAGTTTAATATTGCCCACTGACTTTTGTTACTTGTGGAGATGTTATTGTGTTTTTCTTGAATCTGTTAATATGATAACTTATGTTAAAGGATTTTAAAATATAAAAGCATTTTATATTGGTACCATGAGTCTTCCTGGTCATGAAATACTACTTTCAATATACAGTTGTATTTACTATTTTAATTTAATTGCATCAATTTCATAAATCAAGTTCATTTAGAAAATTTAAGCTCAATTTATTCTTACATCTCAGTATCGACATTATACTCATTTCAGAAAATGAATAATTTTTATTCTTTTAGTATTCTAGACAAGCTTAATTATGATTGAGTTATCTTATATTCAAGATTAAGTATAAATTACTGTTAAATCATTTGGACATTTTCATCCTTTCTACACAGAGACAGTATCTTGCCCTTGGATAGCTTCAAACTATGCAATATTTCTGCCTCAGCTTACCATGTGCTGGGATTGCAAGCATGAGACACAGTGCCTAGGGGAGAGGTTTTTATTTTTTATTTTTCAGTAGAAAATGAGGACTTTAGATTGCTCCTCTATATTTGGGGCAATATTGGCAAATTATATTTTCCTATAAAGATTATTTTCATTCTAAATTTTTAAATGGAGCTGGAGATGTAGCTCAGCTGTAGAGAACCCTGGGTTCCATTCCGAGCATGTCATAAATCTGGCGTGGGGGCTCACACCTGTAATTCAGGCACCCTGGGTTAGATGTAGGAGGATCAAAAGTTCAAGAGCATCCTTGGATAAACAGGGAATTAAAGGCCAGCCTGAGTTTCAGGAGACTCCAAATTAAAAAAAATTGTATTGTTTACCTGAGACCAGGGATGTAGTTTAGTAGGAAAAGTGCTTTTCCTACAAGCTTGCATGAAGCCCCAAGCTTGTCCAAGCACCTCATTATCTGGGTAAGATGGCACATGTTCATAACCCCAGCACTTTGGAGACAGAGACAGAGACAGAGACAAGAGGACCCAGGACATTCTCAGCTACATAGAGTTTGAGGCCAGCCTGGGATACATGAGATCCAGTCTTAAAACAAGAGCAAAGTTTTAAAATACATTAATATCAAGTTGTTCAATTAAATCTAAAATTTGAAAAGAAAAATGATTTTCTTGGATAATTATTTTCCAGCTGTTACTTTTCTTTCCGTTTTTGACCCCTCTCCTTAAAAAAAAAAAAAAAAAAAAAGATGGGGGTGAGGTGAGGTGGGTGGCTTCAGTTGCTTGTCTAGTCTGATGAATATTCCCTTCAACGTTAATTCCCTAGCAGAGTTAATCATGGGCTCTATTTGTTTTTTTGTCTCACTGTTTTGCTTTTGTCTTTATTAACATATTCAATTTTATCTTTCATTTCTTTTCAGCTCTAGTTTTTTTCCCAGCCCTTTGAAATGTGTTCTTTATCTGCTTGTTTCAAGCGCTGTCTAATATCATTTATTTTAGTGCGCAGGTACAAAGGCTTTTTAAAGAGATGTTTCTTTCTAGCTAGCGATGCGTTCCATTGTCCTTCAAGAGCACTGTGTAACTGCAGAGGCTTCCTTTTGGTTTTACTGTGTGGGGGCAACTTCTGTGTGTGTTCCCTTGAATCCTGGCAGAGCGTGGTGCATCCTTTCCCATCAGAATTCACAGTTCAATCTAGACCTATAACATCTTACTGCTTACATTGCTTATTTCTTCTGGTTTTTATTTTTTTTTTAAACTTTTGCTCATCTTAGACCAGAAAGTATAGGCATCTATAATTGTGGTGTCTCAGATTTTATCCCCAAATCCGCACATAGTTTCTGCTTTATAGATGTGAACAAGGTACAATTAGATGCATAGATATTAATAACTGTCTGAATTGTCATTACAAATCATAGCAGCATTTTGACGTGCCCTCCTATCCCTTCTTTCTTCTTCCGTCTCCTTTGTCTGATGCTGAGAGAACTTCTGTGTTATTTTATACAGACACATAATGACTGATGTATTCACGTTCTTTTTGTACTATATGACTTGTTGATTTCTTTTCCATTGAGCTTTATTATTTGCCTCTGGAACTTAAGGGCCGACTCATATGATCTGGTTTTGATTGCTTGTCGTCTTTTGGGCTTGACTCCTGTTGACCTTCGAACTGTTTTCTTCTTCTTTTTATTTTTACTCTAGCCACGTGTCAATGTTCATTATGAGTCCCCTGCCCCACCCCCTTGTATGGGTGTATTCTGTGGTTCTGAAGGCTGTTACCTAACTAGAACATACTCGAAGATGCTCTCCGGGCTTTGGATAGCATTTATATTTAGTGTAAAATACTATTCTTTTTATACAACACACACACACACACACACACACACACACACACACACACACACACATTTTACATGGGGCCTATTAGATCACCTGTGAGTACACAGGTGTGTCAGTCAATAATCTGCATGAAAGAAAACATGGTGTCATCATTGAATTGCCTCAAACTCCTTTTGCTAGAACTGGGGAAAACATCATTCATTATTCTTATCAGTTGAATGCCTTCACCACCAACACAGACATCTATTAAACAAGCATGAAAACTAAGAGAAACCCAACTTTGGGAATGTGATTACATAGCTTGTGAGCCTCTCACTGTGAGATGCTTTGGAGGAGAAAGTGGTGGTTTTGGTTTTGCAGAAACCGACAGACAAAGGCAGTTTCCTGCCTGTGCTGAGCACTTTATATGACAACCATTTTAGGATCCTATTATTGCTGAGGCTTTGTTGTAAAGAAATACAGAGAGTTGAAAAATGGAGATATGACAATGCTCAGATTGCTTTCATTTTCCTTTTTTCATATGAGAAACTTGAACCCAAAGGAGTTAAATGACTTCTTGGAAGCTATCTGCCAGCTCTCACCTCATTCAGATAACTGTGGCCTTACACCTAAGTCAGGAGAAATTTTCTATTGTGTATCATAAATGAGGGAGTGAATGAGTGAGTGAATGCTAGAGGTTTCACCCCAACTCCACAGCTACAGACAACATTATACAAGTTAACTACGAAGTTACAAACTTTGGAATCTTATTAGTGCATAAGTCTACCACACTACAGTGCTACAGAGAGGGAGAAATAGAGGTTGCCATGGTGCTACCCGAGCAGAGGAAAGCTCAGGCATGCCAGTCAACATCAGGCTCAATTAAGAATGGACCATAGAACTAAGAGAGCAGGATATGGAATATTATGGGGAAAGTCAGATGTCTGCTGGTATAAGGTAGACAGGTGCATAAGTGGGCCACAGGCAAGTGCCTAGATGTGTGAATATACAGGCAGGGTAGATGAGCAGAAGCAGTTATGTATTGGGGTGTGCATGTGTGTGTTAAGGCATATTATTGAACCTGGAGGCACCTGGCTTTCAAAAGTAGATGCAATTATTTGGTTCCAGGAAAGCTTTGACTTTTGACTCTAATGCTGCCTACTGACATTTTTTTTATCAAAATAAAACATAAATAATTGTTTTCTATGACAGATTGATTGTTCAGTGTTGGCACAGCAAAGTAGAGTGCTGTACAGTCATTCAAAACACGGAGTTGTTTCTTTACATTAGATTGGAGTTACGGGCCACCAGCTGAGAAAGAATGGGCGCTTGGAAGGAGGGGCTTGCAAAGAGAAAGGAGACAACAGTAAAGGTTGGACTTTTTATTTAAATCTATCTTTGATACATTGAAAGCTGAGTGCATTTATGATAAAGGACTCAAGGAAGAAGTTCTCTTTCCAGGTTCACCACTGTGGCTACCAGGTTGTCATGTCTTCTGTTATTACAATGCAGGTGTTGTGACTGTAAAAATTTACAACTTATATCACAGAAGGATAATCTCACTGAAAATGAGAAGAAAATATGAGAATCCAGCACTTTCATACTGTAAGGTTGTTATTTTATCAACATCCTGGAAATACTTTATTTCATTTACAATCTTTTGGCTACACAATGCTAAAGGGAAATGTGTTCATCCACATGCAAAGCAATACGGCTTCAGAATATAGCTCTTAAATGTATAGAATCTACATCCCAAGTGACTGGCGGGAGATGTTGTGAAGACGGTTGTGAATGGTGACATACTTATTTCCTATGGAAAAAATGTAAAAGGATTACTTATTTAGAATAATTATAACAACCAGATGATATAATTAATATATTCAGAAGACATTTCAGTGTCACTTAATAAAAATTGTTTACCCATCTTTCTACCATCTCATTCCTCAGTGTTTTTAGTTGAATTCATTTTCATTTAAGGATGATTTATTTAAAATACACCAAAAACATGTATTTGTAAATAATTATGAAAATTAAGATCTACCAATAAATGACAATTTGATTTAATTTTTATTGTGCCTTTATCTCTTTCTTTCCTGTTTTTTTTTCTTTTTCAATGCTGGAGACTGAGTTCAGGACCCTGCATATGCTGGACAAGCACTATACCACTAAGCTACATCCTGGCACACAGCTGTGCTTTTAAATTAAGTAAATAATGCCACATATAATGACATTTTCCCTGTGTGTTAAAATGATAGCATTTTAATGTGGTATTAATATGTAATGACTTAATTCTTCTCCATATTTCATTCATATTGATGTTGCTGGTGCTTTGTCTATCACAGACAGCCAGTGAATGCTTTGTGAATGAATAAGTGGATGGAAACTTTAAGGAATAGTTAAATATGATGGTATACTCTTAAGTGACTTCAACACTCATCCTATTTATTACCCAAGATGCTTCTGCACACCAGAACATCTAATGGCTGTGTAACTTACATTTATGAAAGTCTTGATACATTTCAGAATTAACTGAAAAGTACTTACTTGTCAGTGATTTTGGTTTGAATCAGCCAGTTGATGAAGTCCCTGGTGGCAAGATTATCGAGAATCGTGTTCATCTCGTCAGAGAAGGAGCCGTCAGCATGTCTGCGGCCTTCTTCAACAATCTTCACTTCTTCTGGGAAGCTAAGAAAAAGGAGGGTTGAAGTCAGGGTTTGATTATCTTAAATAAGTTCTTGCAGATTGCTGATCATTGGTGACATGTGAGAGCTGTAGAGAAAACAGTTCAGGGTTTTGACAAAACCCCTCATATAATCCCACACAAAGCAAAAGACCCTTAAAAGGTAGGAGGTTTTGTATCTTGGCCTTGAAACCAAACTTGTGCAGCTTCATGCTTTTTTTTTTTCAACAATTCATGTTGCCTTAAATATTTTAGTTAGTTGGCAACACAGACACTAGTATTGAAACTATTCATTTCTTTGAAATCCAACACAAATGTATTGTACCCTATAAAGCCAGTGACTGTGAAAGCAGTCGTGAAAAATGTAGAAGTAAGGGATTAAAACTTCATCTATTGTTGCATTTTTTTCCTCACTCATTTGCCACAGTGGAATTTTGGGTATCCATTATAGACATCCAACAAGTTGTACCATTGGGTTTGTAGGCATGATGGCTACTGCTTACATGTCAGCCTCTTACCCATTTCAATCTTTCTCAGCAAGAACGAATTAACTCTGCTGAACTCTGCAGAGTCGAACATAAATTTCCTCCCATTTCCATTTCATATGCAAATCAAAATGGTCACAAGAAAATGAGATGCTTCAGGAGTATGTATGGTTAAAATCAAAGCAAGTTACTAAAGAACTTGTTCTCATTTCTCACCTTGAACATTGTATAGCCAACTATATGATGGCTGCATAAAAGCTAAATGCATGGTTAGATGTGGTTAATGTCTCTACATGTTTTAATATTTACTAACACATGAATATTAGTTGAACAAATATGGAACTTCAAATATTTATTTATTAAATATTGAAATGTACTTAAGTTTTCAGTAGAGTTTTTTTTTTTTTTTAATTTTCATAGGATAGTTCTTTAAAAAAAATTCTACTTCAAGGAAACACATCAGGTAAGTAACCCAGACTTACTCTCGCCTTCCTCTGCCTTTCACCAGCCAAGCAATGAATTCCTTTGCCGCTTGGCCCTCCAAGTAAGAACTCACATCGCTGGTAAAGGTCCCTTCAGCATGCCTCTCAAACTCATCGTGACGTTTGGCAATGTTGTTCCTGAAAGAAACGTGGAGGTTAAATGGAGCTTTGTCTCCTCGGCAGTGCGGTCTCCCCTGATAAGTGGTGGGAACTTCAGGCTCGGGACGGAATGGTCAGACAGCTGAGGAGTTCGGGAGGTGACGGTGGCTAGATGATTGTTTGGAAGCTACATCAATGATCTAGATTGAAAATTGGTGGGAAAAGGCTAACGACATTTTAAAAGGGACTAAAAAGCCCCTCCCTTTTCCTGGGTGCCATTTCTACCTTCTCTGCCTCCTCAGGTCATTGGCTGTTAAAGCTTCATTTAGGTTTTGCTTCATCTTCAGTACAGGCCACTAGGCTGTCCAGGAGGCCATGCTACTTAAAATCAGAGTAGGGGGTTGTTATTAATGATCATCCAGTCAGAGTTAGTTAATAGATTCAAAGGAAAGCAAGGGATGATTTTGAATTATTATGAGTAGAACCATAAGATAATGAATTAAAGAAATTGCATGAGCCTGTAGGAGAGAAGCAGAGGTGAGCTTCTATCCACTGCAAGTGTGTGCAGAGGACCCGGGGCGGAGGGCAGTAGGAGCTGCTTGCAGCCCTGGCCGTGTATCATCCTTGGAAGGTTCATCTTCGACTTAACAAACAGCTGAGATGACGGGTGGCCTTGTATTAGTTTCCAATATTGCAGCATTCCCACTCCAGAAGATGAGAACAATTGTTTTCAGCTCTGTAAATTTGTGTTTTCTCACAGTTCACATGCCTTACCTATAGTCATTGATGGGGGGGACACTGTTGGCCCCCAGGCCTTCTCTGACCACTATGGCCATCTTCCTTACTGCTGCACTCTCCACTTGAAGGTTATCTGTACCCTGTCACCTCTTCTCATTCCCTCTTCCTCCCTTTTCCATTCCAGTGAGACACATCTATGTCCTTTTCCTGATTTTTAGATTTCTTCAGCTACTTGGTATGCATAACTCCCTTTCCCAAGTGGGCCATCCTCCAAAGAAATTGTGAAATTCCACCATCTCTGTGAAACTCTTGTGGATAATTTTCTCCAGTAGCCTAGAAGTAGCAAAGCCCCCAACACCCCTCAAACAAATCCAGCATTAAAATGTATGCCTTACGATGGGTTTGTGTTCCTGTTTGCAGCCTTCTCTCTTTATGCTCTGTGACTAGCTAGGCTGTAATTTTAAACGCATGTCTTGGATTTTTATTTTACAAGAGAAAGAATGCGTCTATTTTCGTACTTTACCAATGATCAACTCAGCTATGGGATAATCTTAATGTGATCATAGTCATTGGCTTGAACCCCACAAAGGCATGTTGAATTTGCTCTAACTTTTAGTAAGAACTTAATTTCCAACCTAGCAGGTCTTCAAAACTTGGTTTTTAATCTTAAGGTAAAGTAGATGACAGGAAATATTACTAAGATTAGTGTTTGTTTAAAAATAATAAAAAAAAAAGTCTATGTCACACTGGTGTGTGGATAAGAAATTCGAGGAGGTGAATCATGAGAGTTGAAATAAAGGGTAGCGCCCCTAATTTCAAAATCATCCAAATTGAATAAGCCCATTTGATGATCATGATAATCTAAGAGTTAGGAGAATGTTTTGCTGTGCATCTGTCTACAATATGGAGAACGGGTTTAGACTCTTACCTGTTCCTCTTGGTGTTCATCAACCACTGCACGAAATCTTGGGCACGGCGGGAGTCCAGGTATTTGCTGTAGTCGCTGGTGAATGTGCCCTGTGAATGGCGTTTGTCTTCACTGATCTGATCAGGGTCCTCTAGCAGGTCTGTCTGGGAAGCTGAGAATGATCTGCAAGCAACAGTGATTGATTATAAATAATGATAGTCCAGGAGCAAATTCCCTAAGGGTGAATACTCCAAGGTAAATACTGCCTGAATGCATACTCTGTATGCAGGCTTATTGAGAAGACCCCTCACTACAAAATAGAAGGCTTCATGCAGTAGTGAGCCTAGTGTTTCTGAAGACTCCTTAGACCCCAAGGGGCTTGAAAGGGTTCTTAGAAGGACATCAGCTGGTCATGGGAACAGCTTTAGAGTATTGGAAGATACCCCTGAATTCTAGCAACAGGTTTCTCCAACGTTTTCTGAAACAGGGTGAAATAAATCTTTTCAACTAATTAATCCACTCATGATTATGCTAATATGACAGAGAAGAGCAGTGACTTGAATATTTTAAAAGTTTAAGAATCCCAAATCATTTGTTTGGGCAGCAGATCTATGCCCCTAATTTTGTCTTGCACATACTAATGTTAAAAAAAAATAGCTCAATTACTTAGTTATACGGTAGCTAAAGATTGGAGAAAAGGACAAAAAACACCATCTGCTAGTTTGAAAATTCCTGGTGGATATTCCTATGTAGCTGGTTGGCATGGTAAATATACAGGAATATCAGTGTAATAACCACAAATGATATACTATTTTTACTCATTAAATTAAAATTACTAAATATTAGAAAGGATAAAATATTTTTTCTACTGCTAATGGGAGAGGGCATGAACTTCCAGAAGTTTTCTAGAAGGCAAATCAGCAAGAGTTTTGTACAAACTCTAGTTTAAAATCATCAACCTTTGACACAGTAATCTCATTGCTGGAGATTCACCCCAGAAGATATTAAGAAATGTGGGGCAAAGTGCATGTGGATACATCTCACTTGTAATATTCTTCATGGGCAAATTTTAAGACTTCTTAAATGACCATTAGAAGAGGAACATCTAAATAAATATTGTATATTTATGAGGTGAAAAGTATGCAACTCTTATATATCATATATGTAATGAATATTGTAATAAAAGAGAAAGTTAACATTGCAATTTCAAGAGAAAAACAGGACTGATGGCTATATAAGCTGAGAGATATTTGTATAGTTTGTACAGATAGTGGGGAGGGGTTTGGGGAAATGGCAGGGAGAAACTAATGCAATTCTCTTTCAATTAAAAAATTATTTTAAAAGTTTTTGAAATCCAGGGAAGCAACACAACATTTTTATGTATTTTGAATTGTTTTCTTTGGGTAGTAGACATTTAAATACTTAAAAACTTTTGTATATTTTTAACACTTGACATCTTAGACATGCATGCTTTTTGTAATTAGCAAAGAGTGATGTTATTTTTAAAGGCAAGGCATAAAAAGGAACTTGAGTTGAAATAGTTAAAGCAATGTAGTTTGCCGTGTGTGAGTAATGAGTGGATACAGTACATTTGAAGAATCCAAAGGACTACAGTTTGCCGTTTTCATGGTTTACAGCCTTTGCTGGTGAATATACACCCTGCTTTGTATTCCAGAAGAGCCCACCTTTATCACCACTGTACTTTCAACATTTCAAAACTGTGCAGGGAGGGCATACTTCCAACCGCTGAGACCCTGCTCACCAGTCACTGTCCTCCAAACTTTATTCTAACCACATTGACAGGCCAGGAAGAGTCTGTAGGTTAGTACCTGGGTTTCTCCTCTGTGTCCTGAAGGGAATGCTGCCAGCTGCCTTGCACCAGCATTATAAAAAATCCAGCCACAATGTAAATGTTCTTCATTTTTTTTTCTGCCTGTTGGAGCACAGAGTAGGGGGTAGGGGAATGACAGGGGAGCAGGCAGTCCAAATGAGTTCAATTTTGGCTAAGTAAATATTATATACAGAAAAAGGTATACTTGTCAATTTCATTCTGCTTACAGTTCCAATTCCACCTTAATTTCAAGTAGAATATATCTCTCCATGAATTTTGATAAGCAAAAAATAACACAAAGGATATGTTCTACTATTAGGCATTTCATTAATGTAGGACAGTTCTGTTAATGTTTAGAAAGCTCATTTCCAGACTTGAAATAAAAAAGTGTCCACAATAAACATTTAAAATACCCTCTGAGGATGATATGCTGCATATGGTTATCCTGAGTGGCACCTTATCCATAACGCTACCCCCTTCACTATCAGTCTGGCTTTCAATTAATCGTCCTTCACTTCCAAGCATTTACATTATACTGCATTTCAACCATCTTAAAGCTGCCTCGGGCTACAACTTGGCATACCAGCTGTCGGTTCAGATGTATTATTCATTTATATTTTAAATAGTGTAACTTGGTCTAGACTTTGTAATTATAAAGCGGCCAACAGATTTGAGGTATTTTAGGGTGCTTTGACCTGTTCTAAATTAAAGGAAAAATCATTTTAAAGACAAGCAATTTGCAATAAGAACTAATGCTCCTGGCAACTTGAACAATCACAACTAAGAAATTAAAGATTGGAATCCTAGGGAAAATTAGTGCTTGCTTTTAAAGTCCCAGAAGTCCCTGAGTTGTCTGGTAATTAGACTCAGTCTAGGAAATGACATTTCCTATTAATGACACTATAGGTCTATCTGTAGCATACACCTGGTTTCTTGTCTGTTTGTCAAAAACAGATACCCTGTGAAAACATAAGATACCAAGTGTGTGATGATGAGGGTGGAGACCCACATGAATGGGAGCCAGGATGCCTCTATGGATGGAGTGAGCTCTTCTGCTTTCTGAATTGAAACCTTGAGTCCACTATGTGTTTAGGGCTGCTCTCTGCCACTTTCCAACTCTGTTTCATTTTTGAGAAATGGGAATTTCAGCCCAAGTTTCATTATGTTTCTCCATAAATAAATTAAATGAGTATTTTTAGCAAATGACATTTGGTTTGGAATAAGGATTTTTACAAATATTATCATTTTAAAACATCAATCTTTTCTTTAGCATCTCAGCCATATTTACTATCTGTCTTTGGCAGTAAAACTGAAATTGTCATACCTGCAGTGGTAATGTTCTGAAATAATGAGCCTTCATAGATGAACTGGCCAATCAGACAAAGCAACGTAGTAGAAATTATACATTCATGCTTCTTGGTCATCAGCATCAAATTGCTACTTTGACACATTTCTATGCTTTAGTGTAACTACTTGGCAAGCTTTTGCAAGCTTGTTATATTTTCAGGTAATGACTTTGTACCTCTCACAGGTAACATCTTTTTATCATATTGAAGATTTAAGGCAAGGACTTCCCTTTAGGATTATAACACCATAGGAAAGCCTTTGTAAAAGACTGAAAAATGCCAATTCAGTCCTAGATAAATCCTTCAACCCAAAGTCCCTGAAGGTTATGTGATGTCCTGAGTCATCTTTATCAGGGGCAGACTTAGAGCAGGTAACATTGTGAGAACATATGTCTTCTAATGCAACCCAAAGAGGTCCTTGATATAACTCACTTTTTGAAAGTTAAAATTGCAAAGAAACATAATATAATTAATTCATTGTTCTAATACTATTGAGAATTAAATATATTATTTTAACATCAAAATTTTATTAAGCAAGGAATTTTCAGTTACTTCCCTCCTCTCCTAGCTAGCGTAAAGAGAGAGTATGGGATTTTTGAAAAAACAAACAAACAAAAACTACCACAATTTTTCAATCAGAATTAAAAGGAGGCTTTAGACACAGTACTATCCTTTGTGTAAAAAGTCTTAGAAAAAATCTTAGATGTAGTAAAGTAGAGATTATATTATTTTCCTAAAATAGAGTGGTGTTGTAGGGCATGTAAATACTTTCTACTTCCTTTTGTAAGGAGTCCCTAGAGTGTATTGAAACACCCTCTTCTTGATGGCTGACTATGTTGCTGGTGTTTGTGAATTGGAGCTTTTTCTTTATGAAATCAAATAGATACTTCAGAATATATGATTTGTCTTTCTAAAGAGATATACAGGATTCCATTCCAGATGTAGCTACTGTGGATTTTATTTATAACTATTGGTCCTCAATATGGTGTAAATAGCTGTTAATTAATAACTCATATGAAGAAATCCCCAGGCACCAAGGATGCTTGTTCTTTGCATCAAGGATACTAGCTTTTATTTACAAAGGGTTGATGCACAGGCTTTGATATTTTGAAGCATTTATTAGAGATTTGGATATTTGAAAGCTGATATTGAATATCTTCTTTCAGAAAACAGAACTTTTAATTGATACAGAAAATTGCTGTTGTAATCTCATACTACACACTTCCCTTGTGAAATTAAAAAGCCCCTTCTGTTCAAAGTAGCACGTGCATCTATCAAATCCAAGGAAAAAATATTTATTTTTTTCAGAGTGTTTACTTATTTGAACATGCTGTTCTCATTGTAACGAGTGCATTGGTCTGAATCCTTGTTTTTCTTCCTATTTTATGGCTGCATTACATTATTTCTCTAAGGAATTTGCGAAATCATTATGTTAAAAGTAGTTATAAATCTAGTCAATAATATTTTTATCTAAATTGTGTCCTTCATACTCCTGTCAATAAAGTAAAAGATGAAAAAGCATTATTTTAATTTATAATACTTAAAGATACTGAACTGCCCAACCCCCTCCGAACAGGCTTTACTTCACGGGTGCACAGTGTGCCTCTTACCTTGTGTGACTGAGCTGAGAGAGCAGGTGCAGACCGAGGGAGCCCACTTGGGAACTTTGGATGTGTTCTGTGCCCAAGCTCTGCACTTCTGCACCAGGGTGCTGTGTTTTATATATTCTCCAGGCTGTTTAGCCTCGCAGATATTACGCTGACAATATAAATTTCTCATCTGTAAATAATGGGGTTTTGTTCAAATGATTTCACCCGCCCACTCACTTTGCTCATCTGCGTTCTGCGCTGACACTGGGATGAGACCTCAGAGACCCGGAAACTTTGTATTTACTCTTGTGCCTTCTGTTTGGGGATGGAAAGGGCAGTTTAGAAAGCCACCCTCCAATCTCGGTCAGGCGTGAAAACCCACTTACGTTCTCTGAAGTGAATTTTGACGTCAAATGAGCCGAGTCTCATTTGAGGGTCTTGTGGTCCCTTGATTGGCTATCCAGCCGTCGTGAGTTCCCGAATAACTGATTGATCATTGATCTAGGCAAACAAATCACTCACTAGCACACACATATCAATAAACCATTCATCCATTTCATATGGAATACATTTGTATTCTTTTTGTGTGGAGTTTTAAAATGTCAGTTAAAATGTAGTGCGCGCCATATTAATGAAACACAGGAGAACGCAGAAAGAGAATAACCCAAGGTACATGATGTCGATAACAGAGGGTCTAGCGTTTTGGTTTTTTTTTTTTTTTTCATCCTGTGAAAAAGTTTTAAATCCAGTTTTATTGAGAAGAGGTGGGGCACTAGAACACAAAAGAAAGATATGTGAAGAAAACTATTGAGATGGGATACATGCTGTCACAGTTTCTAACTTCCGATATGTATATAGGTCCTTACTAATTATAGTACATAGCAGATACAATTCTGGTCATTTCAACAGAAGGAAATAGAAAATGTAAAATAACCAGGATGTACTAACAGACAGCATGATACTCCTGTGATCATAAATAGATTTTCCTTCTGCTGCCATCAATAAGCTGTGTGACCTTGGCCAAGCCACGCATTCTCTTTGTGACTCCATTGCTGACTTGTAAGAAGAGAGCATGGGTTAAGCATTTCTTTAAAGTGAAACTTATATTCTATATGACTATATCATCATAGCATTTCCCAACTAGATCTCAGTATCCAAATGTGTCAACACCATGGTATGATTGATGACTTATATGGAAATAGACCACTGAAGCAACTGCAGAAGTACCCTGGATGAACTTCAACTCTTCAGTAAGTATATTAAGTCAATGGGTAGGTGTAGCTATACATTAAGAAACAGGTATCAGTTTCCATGTCAGTTGGGAGACCTTACTGAGGGGTTTTGTGCTAGTCATTATTGATGATATATATCCTGGTACCTAGAGTGACATCCAAGTATCAACATACATGAGACCTTACTAAAAAATGGAAAATCCCATGGCCCAGATCTGATTTACAGAGTCAGAATCTGCATTTTATCAAGGCCCCCAGGAATTCTCTGAACAGGTTAAGCTGAAAAAAGCACAGCTGAAAAAATGATCTGTCTCCCGTTCTCATGGGTGCTGCTGGTGTCATGATCCAAGGACAGCTCTTGGCAGAACCAGCAGATGGGGTGAAAGAGCAGAGAATGGTGTCCAGCTCAAGGTCCAGCAGAAGTAAGACAAACGTAATAAACTTGAAAGTGTGGAACAGTTTAGCACACATTGAATTGCTCTTTATGACTACAACCTTCAGGCATATGACAGCCACACCTTTATTAAATGTTTCTGCTCCTATTATTCTGTTGTCCATTTTCCTCCTTGTTTTCTCTTCTCCTAATTTTTTTCTCTCTCTCCTTCCTTTTCAGATACTATCAGTTTGTAAAGCATCCGTAAGCAGGGAGTTCTGCAAATAATATCTAAGATGTCTAAAAGCCATAAATACAGCACCAGAGTCTTGGTAAAACCTTCTCTCGGTATCTCACCACACAATGCTTCTCTTCTCTCCACCTTATTTGCCTTCTGTTATGTTAGAAGTAACCATCCCCAGCTTCTTTTTCTTTTTTTTCCCAGGACATTTCTCTAACTCTACCTCCAGCCTACTAATTCTGGCTCTTGGAGGCAAGGACACCATGAAGATAAGCCTTATGATAATTCAGGGGTGTTCTGTATAATACGCTTCTCTTCCCCCACATGCTAGGAGGATCAAATTAGCTTCTTAAAAGGCATTGTGTTATGAGACAATGTGGGTGCTAAGACAATCATTGCACTCAGTTTGAGTGTGCAGGTCCAATGGTAGCTTTAACATTGGCCTCTGCTTCCCATCATTACAATTGTTCAAATATGAAGATGCCAGGCAGTGAAAGTGGTAGGCATGTATGCATAAGATTAATATGAAAAACTTGGTCTTGAAGCAGAGTAGTTGTGTGTTTGGGAGGGTGTTGCCTAGAATTCTTCTATTGGGAGTAGCATGGAGTACCTTTGGTTGCCAGTCGTAGAGATATGATTTGCCTTCCTGGAAGGTTGATTTTATTTATCTGTAATAAAATAAATGATTATGTTATGAAATATCACGAAAGATTTTTTGCACCAGTGTTTAAGGTAAAACAAGGTACATAAATAGTGAAATTTTTCCTGAGGCTTAGTATAAAGGACAACTTCTATGTGTTTTAAATCTATGCAGATACACTAAACCACATGTTTAGAAGGCCCAATGCTTGACTTAATCCCTCTGTTTTACTGTCTTGAGATTTTTATTAACAAGGTGCCACATTTTTATTTTGCACAAATTATGTAGCTGGTCCTGCTGAGGACTTCACTTCAGCCAAATGTCATGGAGGGTGTGAGGTTGCTGTGCATTGATTTTTGACAGCTCTTGAGGATATTGAGACTGAAATGTCTGGGAATGATTCATAATGCATTTTGGCAGCAAGTCTGCAGGAGGGAGGGTATATTGTATTGTTTGCAGAATACAATGTGTTATGACTCCTTTTGGAGGACAAGTTGTTAATGTTTAAAAAGTTATCAAGGCCTATAGACTCTAGCCCAGAAAGATTAAAACACTATTTTGAAATTTAATTGTACTACTAATGCTACATATACTTGTAATTATGTAGGGAAGGCTTTGTTGTAGTATTTTGCATAATCACAACATGTTAGCAATTATCCAAGGAGCCATCCATACAGCACCGTTTACAAACAATGCAGGCGGTCTCTATTTATCAATGCAGAAAGACTCCGAGAGGTTGTTAATTGAAAAAGACAGAAGCATTGAATAACCATATATCAGACTACTTTTGGGGGGTTACAAGGAGAGCAAATACATTCTTATTTACTCGTAATTGCATTAATATTGGAAGAACACTCAAGCAACTGATGAACGTTTACTTATCTGTAGGATACAGTGTGGAGCTGTACAGTAGTCAGTGGTAGGTAGGAAGAAGTCTTCTCAGTACACGTCAGTTGTGATTCTTTCACTATTTGGTTCAAAAATAAAATTCAACTTACAGGGAGTGCAACCACATTAGGAAGATGAAGGCTTGTAGTAAATGATCAAAGAAGTCTTATTTATCTTAGTTATGAATTAAAATAATTGAAATACTACTTAGCAAGAAAAAGAATCAATAAATTGTGACATAAATTCATACAGTTGAATATTATTCAAAAACAAGGCACCACCAATGACTGCACACAGAAATACAGATGAATTATACAGACAATGTGCATTGTAAAAGAGGCTGGACACACAGAAGTAAGTGCCAACCTGTGTGGATCCAGATACAGAAGTTCAAAAACAGGCAAAACCAAAGTTTTAATAAAAGGCCCAAACTGTGGCCTTTTCTTGGAATAGGTCAGGGGAAATTACCTAGGATGGGACTCTCTGATAAGAAAAAAAATATTATTTATTGCAATAATTGTCAAAAGATCCAAGCCTAAGTTAATGATTTCAAGTGTTGTAAATTTTACATATATGTATATGTAAAGTGACTATTTTGGCGCAAAATATAATATTCATTCTAGTGGCCAGCACATAACACCATGACAACATATTCCTTGAATTTATTTTTGTTTTTCACCTGAATCAATATAGACACTCAAATATATACAAAGGTGTGTAAGGGTTAGATGGAAGCACCGATAACATCGCAGGCAACACTGGGAATGCTCAGATGGATGATGAACATATGGGATGTATTATGTGGTTCTACTTACGTAGCATATGCATGACATTTTCCATACCAAACAGTTAAAATAAAACTATGATAGATGCTTGTTAGGAATGAGATATAAGCACCAATTCACCAATTGTTTTGGAAATTGAGAGCTCCCCCATCCCCCCAGTTACTGAGTAGAAATGAAGTAAATACATGAAGTCCAGAGGAAGCTGGTGGCAAAGATCCCTATGTGGGTTAGAATGCTCTTCTCTGTAGGAAAGGTTTTGTCAAAATAGGAATTAATGATTGAAAACTTCTGTGTGATGTTTGAGGGAAATGTTTATGCCAATTGATTTTCTTTTAGATTTGAAGATTAAAGAAAAGATTGAAGGTCATGTAAAAACAATGAAAAAATTTAAAATCAGTTTGTAGAATATGATGATCAGATGCCCTTCACATCTTCATGAGTGACCTAATGAACTAAGGGATGAAGGGACAGCAAAGGAAGAGCTTCCAGGGGGTTTCTAAGTGAGCCAGAGGATGTGAGGAGTACCCTTCCTGAGAGATATTTAAGAATCAGTTCATGACCGTCCATCTGGGAAGATTTGGAGGATGCCTGTGGAGGAGGGGAAGCTCCCTAATAAGATGGATGGACAGTTTCTTGCCCTGAGGCTCTGAGACCCTGTAGACAACTTACTTACGAGTCTGTGCAAGGGACTGTGTGGTATCAGTTGTTGATTTTATCTTTTGTAAGATCCCCTGTATAATGAGATGTTTAAAATTGTTCTAAGTTTCAGTTGTTATTTTTATTCCTAAGGAGAACAAGAAAGAAAGAAAATAAAAGTCACATTTGTACAAAAGAATCTTATTTCATAATGTATAAGCAGAATATATGTTTATGTGTATAAATACATATATATCATTGAATACATGTGCTATGCTGCTACTATTTTTTGCATATTGTAGCTATAAAAAAACAAACCATATGTCATTACATTTATCCAACCTCTTGCTCATCTGGAAAGATTTTTTTTTCTTCTTCAAGCTTCTCAGAGTCTTTAATGTGAACCAATTAAAACATTGTCATTTTCAAAGTCTTCTCAGAAAGGAAGTAACTTCAGCCATTAGAAAATTTAACATTTGAGATCTGAATACTAAAAACATGCAGAAAATGTAAAATGAAGTCATCAACACTGTTGTCTATTCATTGCGCTTTGTAATCAGCTTTGCCCCCGCCTGGGACTTGCTCAGCGTCGCCAAGTCACATGTAATCAGATGGATCGTGAAGATAGGACCGGCTTTCTGGTGCCACTGAAGTGATAAAACGATGGAGGATGTTGTCGAAATCCACTGAGCCCATTGCCTGGTTTGAAATGGAGCTTTGTTTATTTAAGTTAAATTTATCATTTAGTTATTTTACCTTTTCAAATCTAGAAAATGATTTCCTAATGAACCCCCGAAGTCATTTGTTCTGTGGTCAATGGGCTGAAGTTCTTCAGTCCTACCATCCCTTGCTGAAAGGTTCCCTTGAAAGGACCCTTCTTTGCTGCTGTGCTGCGGGAACATATAGACTGATCTCTAACTCCTATTTCAGTAAGAATCCCTTTCCATTTCCATTTTAGTAAAAATCCCTTCCTTTTGATAGACCACAATAAGATATGAATGGTATGAATTGTTGGCTTTTTCTAAAGGTGAAGAGAATTTCTTTTGCTTTCTCATCTATCTGGTCTGTAGTCATCAATAGCTTTTCCCACAAGCCCAGTCAATATGAAACCAACAGCTATGACTATTCCATTTTTTTTGTCATAGCTTCTAGGCATAAAGCATGACCAAAACAAAATGCTGCACTGTATATCTGAATGCATGGTTTGACTTATCAATTTTCAGCTAAGATTTTATTATCTCAACAAGGAGAGTTGACACTGATGAGAATTATTAAATAAAAATGATAAATTTGAAAGTACATTTGAGTGACTATTTTGGTGCAAAATATAATATTCATTCTAGTGGTCAGCACATAACACCAAGACAACATATTCCTTGAATTTATTTTTGTTTTTCACCTGAATTAATATAGACACTCAAATGTAGGCCAGGTCTTTTAACTCATAATCATTTGAATGGAATGTAAAATATTTTCATTGACTAAGGCCAGGCTTTTCTTTCAGTTCATGAATGAGAAGTAAAATCCCTAAGAATAGAAATAGCTGCCATTTATTCCATGTAGCCCTTAAGCCGCTTAGAATCTGTTCTAGGTCTAAATCTACTCACAGATGTCAGATAGCCAAGTGCAAGATTTTAAAATGTTAAACAATGGCAACTGGGAAATGTGATTTGGTGTTTCTGAGAACACTTATAGAATTGTCTGACCATTCTTGCCCTCAGAATATTGTTATCATTCAAAGGAGCAAGCCTTAGCTCTTCAGCAATCACTCTCGTGTCCTCTTTCTGAGCCCTTAACAACTGCCAATCTACACTGTATGTATGTGTTAGATTATGCTTCACATTCCACACTACTGGAACCACTCTCATGTAACCTGTAATGTCTGACATCTTTTCTTTAAGGTTCATCCATATTGCAGCAGGAACCAGTAATTCTTTTTTTTTTTAATGACTGAATAATACACCAGTGAATTCACAATATGGAGTTTCACTTGCTCATTTCTCATTTGATGGGCATTTGGATTGTTTCCACTTTTTAACTATTATGAATAATGCCATTTTGAACATGTGTGGACAAGATTTGGTATGGATATATCTTTAATTATTTTGTGAAAATAATTAGGAGCAGAATTTCTAGGCTGTGTGATCACTCAGTTTTTACCTTTCTGAGAAACTTCCAATTCCTTTCCCAAAGTGACAGTGGAGGTTTCATTTTTAGTTACCTAAATCACAAGATTTGGTACAACACTTGATTGATTTTTTTTCTGTCTTCAACAGCTAAGGATTTCACCGAGGGCATTAGAAGCAATTAGGATTGGAATCCCAGCTTCTGTGGTCTAGACTGAAGACAGCAACAGTAAGGGGTAGGTTGAGGTTGGGTGTGCAGAAGTATCTTTGGAATTGTGTGCAGGGAGCTGTGTAGCAGGATTCTTAAAAGTTCTTATTAATAAAATCAAACCCGAGGCCAGTTATTGGGGTCAATGCTGGAAGGTCAGAGAGACAGAACAAGTCACAGCTATCTCACCTCACCAGTTCCTCAGCTGGTCCTGTTTCCTCAGACTGGAAGCCTCTGAGTCCTTATCTGGAATGGGTCTCAGCTGAACTGTGTTGCTGGAAAGCCTGAAGCTTAACCAGCCAAATGCTTAACCAGCCAAATGCTTAGTTTCTGGTCCTCACGCCTTATATATCTTTCTGCTTTCTACCACCACTCCCTGGGATTAGAGGCTGGCTTTCTGGGATTAAAGGCGTGTGTCACCATGCTTGGCTATTTCCAATGTGGCCTTGAACTCACAGAGATCCAGAGGGATTTCTGTCTCTGGAATGCTAGGATTAAAGGCGTGTGCTATCACTGCCAAACTAGTGGCTTGTCTGTTCTCTGACCCCAGGTAAGTCTATTAAGGTACACAATATTTTGGGGAACACAATACCACCACAGAGCTGGAAGAGTATGAAATATGAATGTTGGATGGAAAGAAATTGGGGTGAATTTTAGTTTCTTCTTTGCTTTATTAGTGGTTCTCAATCTGCAGATCATGACTCCTTTGGGGGTCACATCAGATATCCTGCATATCAGATATTTACATTACTATTCATAACAGTAGCAAAATTACAGTTCTGAAGTAGCAACAAAATAATTGTATGGTTGGGGGGTCACCACAACATGAGGAACTGTATTAAAGGGCTTGTAACATTAGGAAGGTTGAGAACCACTGCTTTAAGTAGAGGTAAAGTTAAAGTAAGTAGAATTTAAATCTTAATGTTTTCTTTTGTTGTAAAGGAAAGTAGATTCTGTTTGTTGGTTTGTTTGTCTGTGGTTTGTACACTGGCAAGAAGAATGGATCCAAATAGCTCCAAAGCATTAAAGTACCAAGTACCCAACAGATGTCCAGAAGGAATTTTCTCCTACAGCAGACTCTCTGCTGTTCTGTTAACAGAGAGGACCTGGAAGTTCTTGTGGATGGCTTATACTGAAGATTGAGACAATACAAAACAGAGCGTATTAAAGTTACACAGGTGAAATTTGCATAACAGTTCTACCCTCTAAAGTGAATAGAGCAGTGGAGTTTACTGCTTTTAACCAACGCGTCTGCTGTCTGCCAACTCACAACATTCCAAAATAAAAACTCACATCCAATGAACAGCTTTTCATTTCTTTTCCCTCCAAACACTTTGACAACCACTGATCTGAATTCTGTCTTTATGAATTTACTTATTATGGATATTCTGCATAAGTGAAATATACAAATAGCCTTTTCTTTCATTTAGTATGTATCACTACTTATTCATATTGTGACATGTGAAACTACTTTTATGCATAAATAATATTCTATTGTACTATTATTTAAGCATAAATTATATATATATATCAGTCTGCTCAGCCCTTCACCCACTGATTTGGTAAACATCTGGGGTGCTTGTATCTATTGTCTATTATGGAGAATACTGCAGTGGTACTTAATTGGAGTTTTGATTTATATTTCTCTAACAGCTAAGTTTATTGAGGACTTCTGTGTACTTTCTTTAAATAAAGGTTCATTGAAGACATTTGCCAATTTTCAAATTGTGTTCATCTTTTTGTTCTTGAGTTCTGAGAGTTCTTTATGTGTGTGCATATATACATACATAGATATAAATACAAGAATATATCTATAGAAGTTACATAAACACATAAACATGTATATAATAAGTGTTCAGATCTTTTCCAAAAATGGATGACATTTTAATGAATAAATTATATATTTTTAAAGTTACACTTGTTAGCCATATAGTCATAGTTTCTATGACTTTACATATTTTCTGGGAAATATGACACAAGTCTAATGTGAACATTTTTCTATTTACAATATTTAATATGCATTGTAAAATTTGATAAATTCATAATTATTTTTTTAAATAAAACACGAATAAATAAGTAAAACTACATCCTGGATCTAATAGAAGAATTTCCTACTGACCTTTTCACTTAAGACGATTAGGTAAATAATATTTTATGGCTCTTGATACTGTAACTTCCAAAAGCAAATAATAAATGTTGAAGGTGCCTTGGCAACTTGTAGTTATGCATGACTTTTGTTAAAATAAAAAATTGATAGCTATTAACTGAAAAGGGATTCAGACCTGAAAGATATTTTTCCAGGGACTCTTGTGAAGTTTTATTTTTGTCTTTCTGAAAACATAATTTGAAGAAACGAGACTTCAACTTCACACACTCAGTCTTCTTTCTGACTGGAGCCTGTTCTCTGACAGGCTGAGTGAGGTTGCCATGATGTACCCCATGCCAATTTGAGGACCATTCCTAAGTGATATCATGAAAGCATGCCCCCGCCCTTCCCCCACCTCTGTTTCCATGGCGACGGTATGGGAGTCAGCAGTCCAGCAGGCATAGGACTGTGCAGCCCAGGGGCGATATTTGTTAGAAGAAATCGGGAAGGACACTGTGGAGTAAAGGAGAGATGGCAGGAAGATTAGAGAGCCAGACCATGAAACTGAAACAAATTCCAGACCTTGCAATAACCACTCCATTACAGAGAAGTGTAAAGGCTTCATTGTAAGATCAACCTATCCATCTTTATTGAGCAACTACTTAATGACACTCCATTGATGGTACCTAAGTTTTAACAATTGCTAATAAAGACCTTACTACTACGGCTGTACTCATGGAGACTCTAGATTCTTTTAATTTTATATTTTTGTGGAGAACTTCACGCATCATCACTGCATCTGTATTGCTCCTGCCTGACTTCTTCTCAAACTCCTCCCTGTACTGAGCATCTGACTAATGACAATAATATGTAATCTGAAAAGGCTTTGCACTTCACTATTCTTTTTCTAGAGTATCTAAAAAGAGGCATTGACATTATCACTTGACAACATGGGAGTAGTAGAGAGTTCATGGTCCCATAGCAGACGAGTCTGTTACACATACTTTACTTTTTAATCACAAGCACACATATAGTCTACACTCAAAAGAAATAAAACACACTATTACTTAAAGTAGAAACAGATACCTGTGGGGCATTTAAAAATCCACTCTCCTGGTTGTTTCTTTTTGAAGCTAGGAAGGGCTGGAAGAATCAGGCACATATTTTTGTGCAGCAACTGTGTGAGACTGCAGTTCTCATGCTGTTAGATGTTCCTACCAGCTCATCAACCTCTCAGCATCAGTTTGTGGAGACCTTGTTGTAACTGACCATCCTTGGTCACTGGGTATCTTTACTCTTTCTGATTGCCTACTTGGCCTCAAAGGAGACTTTAACAGGGAACTCTATGCCAAGCTGCCCAATAGTTTAGTTACTAGATTTTCAACTGGCATTTGAATGAGTTTCACTAAGGAAGGTGGTGGATGGCGATGGTGGCGATAGTGATGGTGATGGATGAATATGTGCCTGATTCTTCCAGCCCTTCCTAGCTTCAAAAAGAAACAACCAGGAGAGTGCATTTTAAAATGGCCCAGGGGTATCTGTTTCTACTTTAAGTAATAGTGTGTTTTATTTCTTTCAAGTGTAGACTATATGTGTGTTTGTGACTAAAAAGTAAAGTATGTGTAACAGACTCGTCTACTATAGGACCACTGAAAATATTTTTCTCCCAATGCTGCCTAAATCAGATGAACTATTTCCTAGGGGATCTATGATTGCTATCCAATGAAGCCTTTCCACTCCAGCCCTAAAAATAGAACATGAAAGAGACTCATTAATGTTTCATATTGAGTTGAAAGCCATAGATCTACCCCTATGGCATAGAGAGGGAAGGACTAACCGAGCCTTAGGAAGAGAGAAGCTCTATCTACAACAGAAGAACTAGAACACAGTTGTTTGGATCCTGATGATTTGAAGGAGCACAAGCTGCCCTCATCTGCCCCAGTGGGAAATACGTTTTTAAAATTAGTATTTTTAAAAGGTAAAGATTTCTATACCCCAAAGAAAACCTGGAGGGAAGAAGTATTTTTAAGTAAAAGCTGTTGGGTTCCTCAATAGCACGTCAGATACTCATCTGACGTCTTACTGAACATTTGTTGCCAAGTGTCCTCAGTGTGTGGCACCCCTTCAGTGACTCATCAAGAGGCAGCAAGTGTCTAAGTTGGGACAATGCAGTAGGCTGCTTCCATTTCCTAATCCAAATTATTTTTGTTTAA
Organism: Peromyscus maniculatus bairdii; assembly: GCF_049852395.1. Classification (NCBI taxonomy): domain Eukaryota; kingdom Metazoa; phylum Chordata; class Mammalia; order Rodentia; family Cricetidae; genus Peromyscus; species Peromyscus maniculatus. Next base: position 40,361,135 of record NC_134855.1, read on the forward strand.
AAGGCTGATGTCTTTTCTATCTCTGATTAAGATTCCCATCCTCCTTAACCCTGTTCTGCTGTGGGCCACATGCTCCTTAGGGATTTTCCTCCATATTCTTCTTTGTGTGTGTGTGTGTGTGTGTGTGTGTGTGTGTGTTTGTGGTGGGGGGATGCAGCAAAGTTCTGTTACACGCTAAGTTCCAGGAAGGCTAAACTATATCTCCTTGGAAGGTTTTACATAAACATTCTAATTTCATGGGTCTTCTTAGGCACAGAATGTGGGGATTGATTCAGCAAATATTCATTGAACTTTCCCTACTTCATTTCAGGTACAGTATTGGTATGAAAGGTAGAGAGACAGGTAATTGATGAAGTTTGTGGTATTTGAAAGGACAAAATTTGAAAAGGACACACACATAAGTAAGATAACTTCTGTTATCTCTAAGTACTTTGTCGAGAAAGCAGAAGTAGGGAATGTGGGTGAACGGTTCTGACTGTGGTAAAGGCAACATTAAACTTGGTGGCCAGAGACATTCTTTCAATAGTGGTGACATCTAAGCTGAGACCTAGATAAGGACAGAACCAAGGTCTAAGCAGATAAAAGATGTCCTAGGTTCTAAAACCCAAATAAGGTTGATGAACAAAACTCACAAAGGTCATCAAAGTGCATCTCTCTAGTGTGTTGTAGACCACACAAGAAGTGGATGCATGGGCCTTCACCTGTATATTGCTCTGGCAGTTTGTGTTCCTCCAAGGTGATTATCACACATCAAACTTTAGGCTTTAGAGACAGATAGTGGCTGAGATAAAAGAGTAAATCACGTATTCAGGGTAAGTGCCAAGGCAGGTGAGCTTCCTGGAGACTTACAGCCTTAATGTTAGTCATTCCTAAAGGGCCATTGTTCTAGAAGTATGTGGAGAATTCCATATAAATAAGTAAGGATTCTAACCCATATTAAACTTGTTGAGATGAGAAAGAAATTATTGACTATAGACTCAAGCTATCAATTTCCCAAGAGTTACATTTTTTAAAACAACAAAAAGTGTTTTTTTAATGTGTTAAATAACAACCACAAATTTTCCTATGAGCTAGACATCATTAGTTCTACAAATAGTATCTATTTTAAGCTTCCAATGGAATGGGAAGTATGATTATGTCTGCTTCACTTTCAAGGAAAAGGAAACAGTAAGAATGTATTAAAGTTAATGCATTTCATATAGCTAGTAACTGGGATTTAAACCAAGCATTCTAACATTGGCTCCTATGACCTTATTATCTATAGTGGACTTCTTCTAAAGTGAGCCTTTATGAACTGGTTGTATTAAAAGAATGGCATGTGAGATGTGCTATATTTAATTTGAAATAAAAGGAATTTTCTATAATGGAAAGTGCATTGCTTTAATCTTCTAAAGGAAACAAGATAGCAATAATGTTTCCTATAGGTACAAAACGCTGTATATATTGAAATCTGTATTTAGCCACTATTTCTTTTAGATTTTTTTATTAGTTCTTTAAGAGTTCATACAATGTATTTTAATAATCACTTCTTAACATTGGAAAAGTAGCTTACTGTCAGCGTGATATAAAACGTTTATAACACATTCAAAGGCTATTTGAAAGCATTGTTCAATAGCAACTTAAATCATGTGTGAGTGATTTTTTTATATATACTAATCAGTTTTATGTCCTATTATGTGTTTCATTAAGGCATATATTTCCAAAGTTTACTTTCTATTATAGTGAAAAAACATTCTTGTTTCCCAGTAATTAATGACTGGCACAGACGTCTATGTCTTTGCAGATCAATGAACAGTAATTACCAAAGAAGGAAGCTGGGCTGTCAGGCCATTGTGCTGTGACTTCTGCTTGACTGTGTCTCTCTCTCTCATTCACAGAACACAGGCTGTCCAGAACCCACAGAGCAAAGAATGCCATGCTGTACCAACAAATATTTGTTAAAACATAGGGTGTCAAAGCAGTTCTTTAAGTAGTCAGTAATGGAGTATTAATTAGAATCCAATGAAATGGAATCATACCGCTCTAGCTTGCCAAAGACATTACCTGTGTGTCAAAAGAAGTGTTTGTGAGCAGCATGCTGGGATTGCATGCCAATGATCCGAGCAGGTGGTCATTAGAGGCTTTTCCTGAAAGCCAGATCATTTTCTCCCTGAATAGCTTGGTGAGGTCCAGGCACTAATTTCTCCCTGAATTAAAAATTATTCCACATGAAATTGCCAAGGTACCTGTCCATTAAGCCAAGGAAGTGTTGCAGTGGGGCTTTCTCAGGCTGTGAAGGGTTTACTGCATCTTTCAATCTGTTTTATTGGGTAAACTCAGAATATCTGCCTTATTGATTCAATTTGAAATCTCTGTTAGGTACCTTCTTTCTTCCTTACAAACAGCATAATTGAAAGCATTGTTTTGGTACAATCTTCTAAGAAGACCACATAATCACCATTTAAATTAGTCCTAATTCATTTTACATTTGCTTATTTTACTTTCCCAGAACTAATTTTTTTAAACAATTAGAACATCTGAATTTTAATTACATTACCATCAAGAAGCTCATTAAAGTCACTTAATTGGCAACATTTCCAAAAAAACCTTAGCTGGGTTTAATATATTTTAAAGAGTTACTGTCAAAGTATAATTTCACCATTACAAACAGCTTGGCAACAACATTTGCATAAAGATCTGTCAGCTTCTGAAAAAATGCTTAAATGTTGGGAAAATCAGATTCGTTAAGTTGCCTTTCCTGAAACAGTCTACAAATGGAGAAATTGTCACATGCATTCATCTTTGTAACCCCTGAAGTATACACACCATGCCAATACAGGGAGTCAGTAAATGCTCCTTGAAGGAAATAAATAATACACTTTGTACTCCGAGGTAGATTTTTTTTTTTTATTAAAACGTCAGTAGAAGTTCCTGCATTTGTGTTAAGTTTAACCAAATTTCTCATGCACCTGCTTCTGTTTCCTCACTCTCTCTAAGAAATACTAGATTATCATTTAAAACTTTGAAATCTTTATAAGTGGTTGGAGGGCCAGTGCCACAGTGGGGGAAATGAAATTATCTTTTTAAATAACTCTATGATTTCCTCTTATTGTGTATGAGTGTTTTGTTTTTCTTTTAGTCACCATAGTACATCAAATAGTGATTTGCATCCGTTAATGAATGAACTGATGAAACTCTTGGTCGTGTTAGGTGGGTACTTTGTAATGTGCACTTTGTAACACTGAGACATCCCTCTCCAAATACATCCCAGAGTAAAATGTGGAAAAAAAAAATAGAAGAATTAGTATGTTCCTTTTTTTTTGAAAGAAAAGAGGTACAATGTTCTAGAAGTATCCCTTTAATTTGGCATTTTCTACTTAAAATAGCTCCCATTGTCCTTTACAGTCCTTCTACTCTTCCAAGCCCAGAGGATAATTTAGTGAGGCAGAATAAAATGAAATTATTAAATAATTTCTAGTCAAATTCCTGCCTTTCACTCCTCAGTGTATTGCAATGTCTGGTACACAGCCAGATTCAACAAATGTCTATTGAATGAACCAGTCAATGAATGAACATATATACAGTAAAAGCCCCAGGGAAGATCTAGATGTTTCTATCTAAGGGGTCAGGCTAAGCTTTATTAAAAGTGATGCAGAAAACCTCCATCTCCCAAAAGTATAGAGGTGTAAATTCAATAAACTGCTGGTGAGCTTTCTCTGTTCTAATACATTGTAGGATTCAGGCCATGGACATGGCTCTAGGGTATTATAGGTTCATTACTGCTTCCTGTGCTGATGTAAGTAGCTTGTGTCCACAGTATCTCTCATGGTACTTACTACTCCACATGGCAGTATGGTTAAAGTGATATATTTTAATGTCATCTCTTTTTTAATCATTTAAATGAAGATAGCCACAAGTGGTTAGTGGCGACACTAGATTTTTCACAGCGTGGTGAGATGTGAAGGAATGTGGTATCTTAGGAGAAATTCAGGTCTTATGGAGACTGATGACCGGAGTAAGGTTAGGAAAAATCTGCATGGGAAAGACTGTCATGGGCTCCATGTGTCCATGTGCTGTGCAGTTGAGGTTAAAGATTCTTTTGTAGACAGGGAGAATCCCTGGATATTTCTAAGTAGGGAAATGACCTGATTGGATTTGTCTTGTGGAAGTCACTTCTGTGAACACAGAAGCAAAGGTCTGAGGCTCAAAGCTACTTTCTGTACATTCATATAGAAACTGGTTTTTCAAATCCCACACAAAGGCGATGTAAGATTTCCGTTAGTCATCTTGTTTGTATCTCTTAGGCAGAGTACTGCTAGGAAATGCCTACTGGTTTTTCTCTTCTCCCAAGCTGGGAAACAATGAAGACCCTTCTGGGCTTGCTTCAGAGACTGTGTTGTGGAGAACTGAAACTCAGGGATTAGCATTCTCTGTGGCCCAACACTTCAGCCAGTCTGTGTGATGAGAGACAGTCTTCTGGATGTGTAAAGTGCCTTCCAGCTCGAGTATCTACTCTGCAGTCCTGTCTCTGTGGCAAGTAAGACTGTGTGGTGAGAATGAGAAGGTTTCAAGACTGGGGAGTAGAAAGGGTTTGGGGATGAGAAGTGTCTGAAAAATCTAGAAAATACTGTGACCTGTGAACCTTCAAGCACCCCATTCCTCGCTTGGATTGAGAAGAGTCTTTGAGGACATGGAACCTGTAACCAGAAAGGAAGACTTAAATTTGGGGTAGAGGTGGAATACCCAGGGTATTCGCAATCCAGAGCTGGGAAACATAAATGAAGTACCCTCCATACAGTGGCTTAGTGGATGCTTCCAAATTTGTTCCCATGTGTCTGCTGGTATCCTGGTGTGGCTCTTTTTAAATTCCCAGGCAATCACAGAGATGGTAAGCTACCCAAAGGTTCTTATTGGTGATTGTCATTATAGCGTTCTGGTCTTTGAAATGAACTTTAGAGTGTACTACTTCAGAGAGCTCTTACAGATATAAAAAATTCCTTGTTTAGAGATTGTTGTCCATTTTAGTTTTGTTGGTTTAACTTAGTAATCTAAGGTAGAGTTTATTACTAATTCTACAGAGATTCAAAGTAATATCACTTCCAGATTTAATGTATTTCTTAAAAGGAGGCTTGAACCAAAAGTCTTTATCCTTACCTAACACATTTGGCAATGTTGGGGAGAATCTTTGGAATTAAAGTTAATAAACATTTCTTGGAGGGACAGCAGAAAGTGCAGACATCTCAGACTTGATACACTTCATGTCCTGAACTGTGCCTTTCTGTACTCTGTGCTATTTGTCCCAGTATTTGGGGTTCTCATCACAAAACCCCCAAATGGCATCTAGTTTATCCTCATCTATGACCACCATACTAGTCATGTAGTTTTCCTGTAGAAGCATTTTCCACAGTAGAGCGCACAGCCCAAAATTAGTGCACACACACGACATGACGTAACTTGAGCTTCTGACTTTATTTCCCCCAAAGTGAACAAGAGATAAAACATTGTGTCCAAAGTGAGATGCGTGGCTCCCTTTTTCTCTTCTTTCCCAGAGTATAAGAAAATGTAAACAATATTGAGCTTGAACTTCTGAGCCCTCCGTAGTTATCAGCGGCCTTTACAATATTCACGGTCCAAGTCGTCCACGTGAAGCTGTCAGATTGCGGTATAGGCTAATACCCACGTTGATTCAGTCGGATAAAGAAAAGCATTGTTTGAGGAAGTGGGTCATGTGGATATATAAGTGGTTCGTGGAGCCACGAGATGAGATGCCATGGTTCTGGTCAGAATACCACTGCAACAAAAGGAAAGAACCACGTTTCATTCCTGGAGCTACAAAACATGTCTAGTTTGGCTTTCTTGTGCTCCAAAATCACAGTAAGTTTCCTAATACTTATGGAAGATTATTTTAAGAACCCTTGAATAAATACAATCGTTTGCATGAAAACATTTGGAGCAAGAAAAAGTGGAGTTCTTATCAACATCCAGTACTGGTTTATATTCTTTAATTGTAGGTTTAACATCCTAAAGGATGAGCTGTTTTAATGACCAGTGTCCTGGGGATTAGAATCGAGAGTCTTGGGTCCCAGAACTGGTGCATTGGGTCTGTTACTTGGGTTCTTGGCACTTTGGTTTTTCATGTGAAATGTAAAAACACTATATTTAATTTTCCCTAGGATCATGGTAGCTCAAAAGTTCAATGAAGCTTTTGGCCTATAAATCTAATTCTCTGTTTCAGAAAAATCCATCATGTAATATATCACACATAACCATAAATACCTTTTATAGGACTTTAAAACATCGTTGTAAAAGAAAAAAGAGGGGATGAAACATAACTTTATTCTTTATTGTTGGAGAGATTCAAGTAGGATTATTGTCTTCATTGCGTAACAAAGGTTATGATGTAATGCTATAAATTTACTGAGTTCTTTTAGAAAGTCACAATAAACAAAGGCCATAAAGACTTCATCTCACTTCTTGTAAATTATATTTTAAAAATATAAACTTCTAAAAGCTAAGGAACTCCCTTCCTGAAGTCCTGTCCAACACAAGCAATTGAGGGAGAAAAAAACATTTACTGAAGCCGGGAAACCGCATCTACCAAGAACTGTTCTCACTCTGGACCTTATTGATCCTTTGATCCCATTCTGCATTCTTCTTGCAACCTGGAATGCATGTGCCAGGCACTGAGCACACACAGATGAACTGATTCTCTAACTGAATGGAACTGTGGAAATTCACTGAGATTCTGATAACATTTTGCAAATGCTTCTTCCTGAATAAACAGAACCTTTTAGCTGCTCTGTGACTCCTAGGTTCTGTAGGAACTTGGATGTATCTACACTTATGCACACAGGGCTGCAGAACCATTAGATATTTGAGCTGTTTAATCTTGTAAATTACCTTATTTTATATGATTCCGGTCATTTTATATGACACAGGTGATTTGGCTTACCTCCGGCCCTTAAGAAGATTCAGAAAAAGTCCAGGATTCATTTACTAATATGCTGCTTTCTCTACTCACCAGCTGTGTTTTCAGGTTTTACCAAATAAATAACGTGTGTGTGTGTGTGTGTGTGTGTGTGTGTGTGTGTGTGTGTGTGTGTGTGCAAGACCCTTTCTTTTAGCTTGATGGCCAAAGGGCATGAACAAGGGTAAAACAGAATCATGTACCATGGCCTGGAAATCCACTTGTGCATTAACCAAAGCTTTAGCAATCTGTGCTGAGTTCTGAAAGTGCACATTATCTGCAACAAAGAGAGAGAGGGAGAGAGAGTTAAAGTGCTGCTAAACACCAGAAAGCCTAGAGTGACAATGTTCTGCCTGGAAATGAACACCAACAATTATCTAGTCATGCATCTGACATTGTCAGCAGCGAGTGATCACGCTCAGATATGGAAATGTCCCTGACTCTTAGGTACTGACCCTGAGCACAGGCATAGGAAGATGCTTAATGTTTCTTAAACAAAGTGATGCTGGCTCAGTATTTTTATGTGTAAGAGTCTTGCTTAAACCTCACCATCTGCTGTTCCGTGGATGAGAAGATAGTCTACATTTCTGAAATATTCTGCTCTTGCCATCACAGTTGAATTCTGGAAAAGAAGAAAAATTAACATTTTAGTTGCTGCAAGTTCTAATAGAAAACTAGCTAAATCATTGTGCAATGGACTTCGCACCAATACTGAAATTATGTATTGCTTTGGTTGATAAATATTTAAGAGTCAGAGCAACACATTTTCATCATCATTTGCATTACTTCCATCTGATTCTTAGTTTGAAAAACTGAAAGTTTATGTGTCATATGTTACATATGAGTGAGACCTTAGGCATAAATGATGCCCGCTCAAGCTGTGTAGGCATTGGGGGTGGGGAGGGGAGATGAGGAAAAGGAGGTTAGGGAAAGGAGGATGGTGACAGAATAGAATCCCCAAAGACTACAATTTCATTCTAGTGATGCTTTCCAGTTAACAAAAGATCATAATTTTTGCCTGGGGATCCAGAACTGAATCTGCAAAACTCTGAATCACTGTTTTAAAATTACTTAACACATTTGAAATAAATTAGTGACCTAGATGCAATGGGAAATGCTTACTTTATAGTGCTCAAGATTATCATCCTTTGTTGGGAGGCCCATGAATCTCTCTGTGTAGATAGATGCTATGAAAATACATCAGAATATGTTATTTCTACTTTATACATGTCATTTCACTACCTTACATAACTCCTCCATTAGTAATTGTGCCCCTGTCCTCCCATGTGGAGGCACGCTCTTGTTTTACTTGATGTCATGGCTGGCCTCAGTGAAGGTGTCCTCTAGGTAACTCACCTCAGTGAGGCTGGAGAAACAATGCAGAAAATTATAGAAACATGAGTATCTAAGCATTTCCTTTCACAGGCTGCTCTTAAGATTCTTCACATACTTTCCTTGGGGGAATGTTGAGATGGGAACGGCCTCATTATATTTTAAAATAAACTACAAAATCCACCACCTCTAGTCCCTTCACCGGTGTCTTGTTGCATCTGGGATGGAAATGTGTCTCCCAGGTTTACTCGGCTCAACATCATACACACATATTCAAACACACAAACACACACCTACCTTTCTGAATAAAGAAAGATTCCTTGTAAGGCATGAATGTCTCATTTTTACCCCAGCATGGGAAAGAGAGTCTAGAAAAAGCTATTTTTTAAAAATTTTTTGCACAATTATTAGAGTTATTTTCAAATAATCATTCTGTATTGAGTTTAATCATGAAAACAGACACACACAGGAATGCATACTTCCCAACTACACACACACACACACACACACACACACACACACACTCTCCACACACGTGTATTTTTTTTCTCTGACTTGTGAAATAAAGGAGCTGTGCTCTACAACTGTAGTGTGAAGGTGAATTCCTTGGCCCCTAGCCTGACTTTGCAAAAGATATGCTTAAAAGCCATCATTTCTGGAGTTTATGTGCCTTCAAAAACAGAGTTAGCTCTGGTGTTAAAGATTTCTTTCAACAGGGGCTCAAAGTTTCTGGGACAAAATAAGATATACTGGATTTCTGAAGAATCCTTCTCTTAAGATCTTGAAGAGATCTTAACCACTAAAGGTGGTTACAGCAAAATAATAATGGGTTACATGAACAACCTCCTTTATAGATGATGTTTTCTCCAGTGATGCTGGGGGTGAACTTTACCACATAATTTGTTTTCCTAGCAACCTCAAATATAGAGTAATTATGTGTTAAATGTTTTCATGGCAACATTTATGAAATGTTTCCATACCGTAATATTCCCAGCTGGAGACTGGAGCCACTGCTATTCCACATTTGAAAAGACCCGTTCCGGATGCAAGGGCCAGGGATGAAACATAACCTCCGTAGGACTGTGGAGACATTGTTATTGGTCAGCTCCAGACATGCTCAGAAGCTTCTTTGTGTTTTTAAATCGAATCTACTCACAATAAAGACAGAGGAGAGCTGGGGGTATTTGTAGAGTAGCACCCCAGCGGCAAGCACCAATAGTAATTTTATCTCTGATAAATCAGGAAAAAGTTAAGGTCCTGATCACAACAAACCCCCTGAAAACAGGGCAGGCAAAGTTTAAGAGATAAATGTAATTACATGGTTTCTATAAAAAAACACAAAATCTGCTCCCCCCATTTTTAGATCTTTTTAACTAGGACTTTGTTAGAAAAAAAAAAAACAGCAAAACAAAAACAAACAAACCCCCCATGCTTCTACTGGAAAGAGATGTACAGGAAGAGGAAACTGTTTCCAAATGCAAATGTATGATACTTTCTCAAGCTCACAAAAGTCCTGTGAGGCAGAATTGGTAGCTCCGTTTTTACCGCCTTCATTACCAGGGCATGGCTGGAGTTGGTGCTGTGTAGTGAGTTACACATGCCGTTTCGAGGCATTCTGACACAGCAGCTCAAAAGAAGGAAAACTGTTGGTGTCTTTCAAAACTTTACATTTCTTCTTTCACATTTCCCAAGAATGTAAAGAAATACTAATAGAGACAGAAGGGCAGAGCTGGGAGTAGTTTAGGTCTTCACAGAGTTCTTTCCTCAAGGAATCAGGGACCGTTTCACCCTGCACACAGAATTTCCATGTGACTTGGCTAATTGACTCTTTTCAAAAATGGGGAGAACCAAATAGGATATCACAAGGGGGTTTCATTTCCTCTTGGAAAGTAAATCTTGCCTGTACAGATATGCTTGGAAGAGATGCTCCCCTGGGAACATGGACTAAGTTGTCTCCTGGAATGTGGACTAAAAGCAATGTTCACAGGAGATGAAAAAGTCTTCCTTGTGCTTTTTTGTGCCTTGGTGCAGGGACACTTGTTCACATCACATGGGACCTTGTGACGTCCCCGTCCCCCCCACCCCCACCCCCACCGTGGTCAAGCAAATCATGCCTCCTCCTAAGCTGTTAGTCTTTAGACAGGAATGGGAGGTGGTTGGAGCAAAGTGGGGCCAGTGGGCCCACTCTTAACCCATGAAATATAAGGAGTTGGAAGACCAACTAAGAATTGCGTTGAATTCAACAGTTAAATGAAGAATCCTCTAAGTAGTTTGTGGTTTTATGTTTCCATCTCTGGGGAATTTTATTGAGGGCCTTTGGCTGCAAAACTCAGAATAAAATAGGCTACTCCAATTATACCATGGCCTCTTTTTATTATATTTGGAGGAGAACTAAACTAGGTTTTAATAGGGGAAAATATATTTTAAAAGCAGAAGGAACATTTGGGTTTTAAAATCACTTCAGTAAGTGAAATTCTCTATATGATTTGAAATTTCACTTATGAAAATAATTTGCTTTAATTAGTAGGACTGTAGGAACTGCTCCTAGATGAAAAGGGACTCCTCCCTCTTTAATTTTAATTTTAAATGAGAGCAGAGTAAACCTGAGAGCTTCATTAAATACTATTGTTTATGATTTTATTGGAAAAGAGCATTTACTAAAATAATAACATTGGATATGACCTTTCCTCTCCATGTTCAAGAGCAGAGAATAGCGTGGCGTGACATTGAAATTTCTACTACAAAAATCTTCTCGAACATTTGTGTCTAGAAACTTAGACATTATTAATATGTACTAACTCAGGATTAGGTTATAGGACCATGTTTAAATAGATTTTTTTTCCATTTTCAGATAGAATACAAATATTGTCTAGGAATTAGTGATAGCAAAATCATACTGTATCTATAGCACAGCATGAGAAATTCAGGCTGTAAGTGTCTGGGTGATTTGGAAAAGCTATTCCTATTGTAGAAATGAAGAGGGGGAAAAAAAACCACACTGACTTTCTGTGCTCTCTCAGGAGTGGGGCTCCTAGGCAGAGTGGGTGGCTGCTGTAAGAAAAGAACCCACAGAGCAGATTGGCCAAGAGAATTCTAGAATTGTGTCCTTTGCACTTAGATGCCTTGCCATTTTGTTTAAATGAAGGATGCTTTTAAAATCATTCCTGGAAGGGCACAGAATTTTAAACAGGGGTATGGATTTAAGCTATTTTACACATTGGGACATTTTTCCAACCAACAATAACAATAACTAGCTAGCGCTTATCTGGCCCAGGAGTTCACTGCGATGCTCTTTGAGGTCCCACACCCTCTGCCCCATCCTTACCCATCCAGTCTCCTCCCCCCTTGCCTCTCCTTTCTCCCACTTTGTTCCTTGGCTCTCTTGTTGTTCTTTGAGCTCTGGAAATGGGATCTGGCCTCAGGACATTTGCAAATGCTGTTACTTTCTGCCTGGATAGCTCTTTCCCCAGGAAGTACCTGTCCTCACACCTTATTCTCTCTGCTTCAGGTCTTAACTCAAATGTAACTTCCAAAGAAATCTAATCATGCAAGTATACTAGCCCTTCACGACCCTCCTTTCTTGTTTTATTTTGTACTTTTTAAATATCCCTTATCATCTCTCAACATTTTGTATTGTACTTATTTACTTTCCCTCCCACTATTCTCCAAATCTGTGAGTAGAGAGTTTTGTTTATTTTGTTTATGGATCTATTCCCAACACTGGGGAAAAAATGGCCGTATATACAGGAGGGATAAAGTACATATTGACTGAAAATAGGATTCCATTGTTATCTCCTGTGATCCCTTCAGTGACCATGGGAGAAAACTGCGGATGCATTTCATAATGGGGTAGCTGTAGCTCAGAGTAAATTTGCAGTGGCTGTGGAGTCAGTAAAAACCAGAGCTGGGGCTCAAACCTGAAGGCCTGTCCCAGCAACCCATGACACTTCCTGTTTTCCCACACCAGGGCAACTTCTTCTGGCAGAAATAATATAGTCTAACATGGTCTCTCATTAGAAGTGTATTCATTCTACATTTACATCATCCTCACATAGCAATTCAAATTGCTCATAATTAGTCACTGCAAGAGCAAGGAACTAAGATTAAATAATGCACTGATGCCTATTCAACACCACCTGGCTAGGTCTATCCTAACAAAGCAAATCCTGAAAATGTAGCTGCTTTTTCTAATAGTTTAGGCAAACCTCTCCCTCCTCCTGAACAATACGAACATTGCTTCAGTTTTTCATTGCAGTCAAGATTTTTAGCACTATTGATGATATGTTTTCTGGAACAGTGTTGAGCATTTCACCCTATTCTCTGTCCCACACGTGAATAGCCTTTCTCCAGAGTAAAAACCTAAAAGGTCTCTAAGTATTGCCAAATATCCCAAGCACAAAATCATCCCCATCAGGAATCACTACAATGAACAGGAATTTCTTAAACACCATGATGGAGACATAGCAGATATTTAGCAACTGCCTAAAATGAGAGCTGTAAATCTTTGGTTATATGGTTCAGTTAATGAAAAGCAGTGTTGAAAATGCCTCTTTCTTCTTTAAAAACAAAACAAAAACAAAAACCATATCTTGGAAGAAAATGTAGGATTTTGAAGCTTATTTACAAACCAATTGTAAATAGTATTTGTCGGGTTGGGCATGACTTATTTGATGGGCCACAGAAATACTTAATATTACATAGGAGAAAATACCTTCCTTCCTGATATGGAACACTAACACCTGAGCAGCCATTATGGTCATTTTTAATGACTTCCTCCTTCACATCTCCAGTTTCCAATAGGCTCTGACTTATTCGTCTCTACGGGAAAAGACTAAGGCCTCTTTCCAACCCCTGTTTCTCTGCTTTCCTGCAGGCCTTTGCAATTTGTTTCTAGTGTTAACATTCTAGCCCCCTTTCTATCCTCAGACCACCTTCTATTCTAAGACATTGTCTTTCTAAGACACTAATACAGTAATATTATTAACGACAATAGCACTTCTCAAAGAGATGTCCATGAAAACATCTGTTTTCATACTGTCAATAAGTGTTGAAGGAAAAAGAAGGAATAAATAATTGAGGAATAAAATATATTTGGGTTAAAGATTTTTTAGCAGTTTCTTTACTAGTCTTCCATGGGGCCTAAACACACTATTGTAAATAAACATCTATTTCCCAAACTGTTAGACCATAGAATTTTTTCCTGAAAAAAAAAATATCCTTATATGAGTGGGACAAACTTTGAGGGAATGCTAAGGTATAGGATTAAATTCAGTTTAACCACATATCAGAGATGCTTGACATGGCATCATATTTTATTAAACATTCAAGAAAAAAAGACTGAGAAAAAGATACAGTCCATTCTCATAAATAACTTGAATACTTGTGGGAAAAACCAATAGCCTGATAAAGCATGCCAGTTACTATAAGAAGAGTACAAAGCGTTACTGCAACACAAAGGTTGTTAAAATTGAGCTGGGTCTTCAGAAACAAGTAGTTTTCCATTTTAGAGAGAGGAAAGGGTGAGTAATGGAAGAAGTGTGTGGAAGTGTTACCAGGAAGTTTATAAAACCATAGGGACAGGAAAGTGCAGCCATTGTTTGGCTACTTATAAAATCTGGAAGAAAAAAGATTGAAAAAGTAGCAGGAGTGAGGTTGCCAAGGGCCTTGTATGCAAGACTACATGTTCTTTATTTATATTGTGGGCACAATGGAACCCTAAAATATATATATAAGTAGAAATATACCATATTAAAAATTGTGCTTCACTATAACAATGACTAGCTAGGTAATGCATTCCCTTTGTACAACAAAGGAATGACTATTACAGAATTAACAATCTTCTGATTTTATTTGAGGCTCATTCCATTCTCTAGGCCTGCTCAAGAGGATGTGACTAAGAGGGTCAAAGGGTGGGTTCTACAACGGTTGTCTTGCTAAATGGACATGTTATCTGACTTGGCTTTAAAAATGATGTTTCTGCTCACAAATTAGTACGGCTCTCCATGTTTTGTCATGGAAGCTTTCTTTTGGAGTGAGCAGTAATTAATGTGGAGATTCACAAGTCCTGAGAATAAAGACAAGTAAGTGCCATTTATATCACTTCCTTCAAGGCTCAGAGGACATTGTAGACTGGATGAGAAGACAGAAAAGATTTAAGATACCAAGGATGGGGATAAGTTGCTGACATGGACATTGTATTCATGGTCTCAAAGTAACTTCGGTGAACCTGAACAAGATCTGCACAGGACTGGGTTCATGAAACCTGACCCTCTGTGGGATGTTCAGCAGTTAATAATTGTTAGGGGAGGGGAGTCATTTTTTTTTTTTAAGATTTATTTATTTATTATGTATACAGCATGCATGACTGCAGGCCAGAAGAGGGCACCAGATCTCATTACAGATGGTTGTGAGCCACCATGTGGTTGCTGGGAATTGAACTCAGGACCTCTGGAAGAGCAGTCAGTGCTCTTAACCTCTGAGCCATCTCTCCAGCCCCGAGGGGAGTCATTCTATTTAGCGGTATAGCCACTGAAATATTGCCCGTGTTATATCATGGTAAATACTTGCCCACAACTCATGCTCATGCAAGCAACCTTAATAAAAATCAGTGAATCAAAAAATAAAACCAAAATTGCCCCAAAGGGCATGCAAGCATGAGGTAGGCTTGTTGGGAAAAGGTTTTGGAGGAAGATGGTGGGAAATGAGAGAGGATGAAAATGACCAAAGTTTGTTGTATAGATATATAAAATTGTAAAAGAATAAAAAACAAACAAAAAGCCTTAGAATGACAACATTTTAAACAGCATTGGAGTTTGTGAGGCCTGACCAAAGTTGACAGTTAAGAAACAATTAAAATAACTTAATTAGAAACTGTCCAACCTGAGATCATAGACCCAAAGCACCAGTATTACCTAGAATCTGGTCAGAAACGCAAACTCTGAGCCTGAGCAGACTCTTTGGTTGTAAGGATCTGGAAACTGTGTTTTAACAAGCTTTTTTGGTGATACATACCTTACATTTGAGAAGTTCTGGTTTAATGACTCACGAAGAAATTGAAATCAAACAAGGTCATTGAGGATGGCAGTAGCTACTTAGCTGTTAGAAGTGGAAAAAGAACTCACTAATCAACAGAATGTTGGGCTCAGGGAGAGGTTAAAGGTAAGAAGTAGCTCTTCTGAGCTTTCTAATTTGGATGACTCAGTAGATGAAGGTCTTTAATAATGAGGAAGGTTTTTTTTTAAGGTTAGTTTGAGGTAAATAAAGTTCGAAGCCTATGAAAGTCATCTCCTGAAGGAGAGATGACTGGTAAGCAACTGAAATATAAGACTCAGGAGAAAAGTGGATGCAAGTGGCCAACCGTCACCATCTTTGAAACCACAGCGTTTGCTCAATGACCTACAGAGTACTGATAGATGGGTTAAGGCCACACTCAGAAACATACTAACATTTAGAGAACTTATGGACTGCGATGATCACAGAGATACAGAATGCAAAGAGCCACACACATTCCCCTTCACGTGGTTTAACAGGCTCTTATTATCTGATGACCTACTTCTCCTGACATATCTCCAAACTTTTCTTCATGATTCCTTAGACTTTCAAAGTTTTAATGGATTCTCGACCAACTCACACAAGTTTCTTTGCTTTATCAAGACCAGGATAAATGTGGTCTTCACATTCTGGAATGCCCATTTACTAAGCTATTTTTGCCTATCAAAGACACTGACTCATTTCCAACGTCACCATTAGCTCTCACAGCCACAATGAATGACTTTTCTTTCTGTTGTTCTGTAGAATGAGTTATATCTCTTGATAAGCCATTGCTTTTCTATTCTCTTCCTCCATATTAGGGTCTAATCTATAACTAATTCATCCTTTCATCCATAAAGAACCTAGCGTGAGGGCTGAGGATGTGGCTCTGTTGGTATAGTGCATGTTTAGCATGCATGAAGACCAAGTTAGATCTCTAATACCACATAAAACTGGGAAAAGTAGTGCATGTCTGTTATCTCAGCACTTGGATGGTGGAGTCAGAAAGATCATAAGTTTCAGATCATTCTCGGATATATAGGAAGCTGAAAGTTAAGCTGAGATGCATGAGACTTTGTCTGAAAAAATAAAATAGATTGCTTAAGACAGGATCTAGTTGAGATATAATGATAATTTACAAGGATGAAGGGATGGATGAGTCAGAGGTTGGATGTATGGGTTAATAAGAATGGAGTTGTCCAAAACTTGAAGAACTGATACAAAATGAGGCTTAATATTATGTCTCTTTGCACCTTGTTTCCTCCAGCTGATTGGGATCTACTCAGGCATGGCAGGCATTGGCAATCCACTCATTGCTTTCTTCTTTCAAGCATGCTCTCCCAGTCTGCTTCATGGTCACTGCCACATGAGAAAGTAAGCAGTGCAGGGAGACTAATATACTATTTCTTTTGATGGCATTTACACAATTTGATATAGTAAGAGTCTCTTATTGAAGGATTCTGGGCTGACATGGATGTGATGTTGGGTGATGTGTGGGTTTTCAATCATCCCACGTAAAAGAGTCTCTACCAAACTAATAAATAACCATATTCTATAAATGAAATGGAAAGTTCTAGCTTATGGTTACTCAGAGCCCACAGCAAAATCAAAGCATAGCTCTAAGCAAAAGGTTAACGATTATATATGTTATTTGCTTAAAATGAGACTCAGTCAAAGATTTGCTTTAGGGATCTCACAAAAAATGGATGGTAGGAAAGGTCTTATCTGAACTATTCCCCTATTAAAGTATTTCATTTGTTTCTACCCATTTCAATCTCACTCTGTTTAGATATATAACATTTGATAGTTTTAAGAAGGACCAAGTGGCTTGAAATAACAACTTTCTCCAAATTCCTAACAGCCCTTCATCTGGTCACTGAGCCGGGAGTCGAGCTGAGTCCTGCAGATTCCTTTCAATGCTGTGTTTCATTCTGTCCATCTTGTGCAGGCCTCTCTCAGAGAAAACAGCCAAGAAAAACAACCCAAGCACAACCAACTGCAAACTGACTTCAAATGTACAAATTTAGACCAAAAAAAAAAGGGAAGCAGGGAAACTTCTTTGAAAGGTAATTATCATAACTTATAATGGGCAAACCTAAACTCTCTTCAGTATCTCCCTAGATCGTCCAGTGGCTTCATTGCCCACAGTTGGTAACTCCTGCCACTTAGTTTTGTGTTTATTTTCAATAAATACATCAGTCCTCAAATGTGGGAGAGTGTCATTTCTGTGACCGATAGCTAGGAAACCAAAGAACACTTTTCTTCAAATTAGCAGAAGTTCACATTGGGTCTACTAGGAGAATCTGATTGTCCTCAAAGAGAAATACCTAATAGCCCTGGTAGGGCTACACTGAGTTAGATACTAAGCAATTTCTACACTGAAATTTCCTATCATTTCAAACCTTAGCTTAGCTTTTCATTAAAATGAAATATAAAACATACAATAAACATTAATCCCCAAATCAGAGAGGCAACCAAACCTTTGATAGGCATAGTTCAGTTCAGTATGCTATAATTTAGCACCAAAAACTAAGTAAAAATGTGTCGATTATGAGTTCATTTGTTATACAAAGAATGAATTGAATTAAAGAAAGGAACAAAAATTTAAAACCACCACTTCAGAGCTGCTATTATCCAAATTGACTGTTTCTATTGACAGATTAAATTATGTTGCAACACTGACATTTCATAAAAAACCTTCTAAGCGAACACTTCAGAAAACGAGGATTACCAAACCGAATAACAGGCAGAGA
This sequence comes from Peromyscus maniculatus bairdii, assembly GCF_049852395.1. Lineage (NCBI taxonomy): Eukaryota > Metazoa > Chordata > Mammalia > Rodentia > Cricetidae > Peromyscus > Peromyscus maniculatus. Next base: position 40,379,195 of record NC_134855.1, read on the forward strand.
ACTTATAAAACAACTCACCCAGCCCCATATGGCTATTCTTTTTTCATCAATGAAACCCATTTCTATGAATTTTCTAAAGTGAAAGAAACAAATTTTTAGAATTTTAATTGTGTACACATGACATTTACTTCATTACACAAGCATATTTAATCCAAAGATTTAATAGAAACGCTCCATTTCTTTGTTTAAACACGTGCATAATAAGGCTGCATTTACAAATAATTAAAATAATATTACCATGTTTTCTGCAGAGAATAAAAGGATCATCTTAGGCCCTGTTCTTCATCTGTAGTGATCTCAGGACCTCAGGCCCAGTGTTTGAATCGCGTTTTCAAAGCCTGTCCTCAGATTGCCCCATTGGAACACAATGGCTCCACTAAGCAGTACCAAATTTCCAAATCCTTGGGTCTTGGAAAGGATTTCTGTTTCATTGCTGATTCAGTTTTTTATTAAATTTGTATCACCTTATTTGCTTAGTTGTTGATAACCATCATTTTCATTTTAAGTCCTATTCAGAGAAAAATCCATCCTTCTTGTCATTCATAAACAGGAGCCCCCCAGTTTACCATGGTATGGACAATTATGTGTATCCTTTAAAATGTTGAAATGATTTGCTTGTCTCCATCACAATTTCAAAACCTTTTGGTAATACTCTTTTCTTTGGGAATAATGGACTATAAGAAAAGTAACTTTTAAAAGTCCCAGGAAACCTCTAGACAACACAAAGCAATGTATGCCTGTCACCTGTACCTCAATTCTCCAGTATTCCAGAGAAAATTAGGCTTATTTGGAGAAATGGGTTGATGAAGCATCAAGAAAATTTTAGAAGCAGAGAGAAGAAGCAAGAGAGAAAGAAGGTGTGATGGAAGTGGGCGGGCTCTAGAGAACACCACAGTAAGCAGCTGGAAGGGAGGGACCCATGGTGAGAGCCCCAGAAAATACAGCGGTGTGGTCTCTGGTTTCTATGAATGGCTTTTTCATGAGTTCTCCGGAAGTAGAACACAAGCGTCTTCTGTTAGTTGAATAATGAATTTCTCCTTTACTTTTGTTGCGTTGGGGATTGAACCCAAGTCTTTAGGTAGACTATGCTAGCTCTCTACCTCTGAGCCCTTTTTGCCAGCTCCATAGAGTTACTTAAAAGGATTTTATAGCAACCATTTCTCTCATTACATCGACTCAGCATGCACGTTTCTGACGCATTGAGGAGTTGGGCAAATGCCCGGGACAAACAGATGGGAAGAGGCCCCGTTAGTCACAGCTTACCCGACACGAATTCTGAAGGACACTGAGTGTACAGGGAAGAAACGGAGGAGTAGCGAATGGAAAATTGCTACCTGTGTGGAAGCTGATCAAGGGAAAGTGAACAGATACGCAAAAATATGTGGCCCTTCAGCCATTCTCCCACAAATTTCAAAACCCAAATGAGGGACAAGAAGGTTCACTTTCTTGTTTTTTTTTTTTAAAAAAAAAGAAAAGAAAAAAAAAAAACAGTCTGGCTACTGGTGTTGGAAGACGGTCCTGAGCCATAAAATTGCTCATGATTTTATGATCTCCCAGAAGCTAACAGTCATACTGCCTTGCATCTGGGGCACAAAGCAAATAACAGGTGATACATGGGAGCAGGAAATTCTTATCCACGCCCTTCCTAGGTGTCTTCTGAAAGGATGACATTTACAGGAAATGATAGTGAGGTGGTTAACATGGAAATGAAACATTAACACTTAATGTGGCAGGACTAGGTTAAAGGTTAGCTAGATAATATGGGCCTTTTGAGATCAACAAGGCTCTATAAATTTCACTTCCAAAATCTCCAAAGCTTCCTGGAAGGTTATCAGAAAGAATTGATAATATGGGTTAATCAACACAGACGTAGTAACAAACGAGTCAGATGTTTTTCTCATCTTAGAGGTTGACTGAACGTCACATTATTTTTTTTCCATATTAAAATGACTCTCGGCTAAGTGTTTCTTGAATCATAGTGATCAATTATACTACTTGAGAAATTTTCTTTTAACAACATCTGTAAGTGTGATAATAAATTTTTTCTCATGCAATTCCTCACCATTAACCCTTAAATTTCATAAAACTAGAACTATGAGAATATAAACAATGCCGAATAGACTCTAAGTGTGTGGAGATGACCCTATACTCTCTGAAATGTTATGATTTTTCTCATATGTGGCATTTTTCCATGGAGCCTGAAGAAATCATGTTCCCTTTTCACCAGTGTTTGTGAACTCACAACCGTCTGTCTCCTTAAAGGCATTCTCATGCATAGACAAGCTAGGAGGTTGGATTGGCCTGTTCTTCCTCCATTTTTCACGTTGTTTAAATTTGTTACCTTGGCTTGAGTCGTAATTACTGCTGTTTCAAACACACATACATAGTTTTCTGTTCACATGTAGAAAATTCACCTATGTCAAATTATATAAGAGATTCAGGGAAAACAATTTCATTTCTGGGGTGATTTGACAGTGACGGTCAAGAAACCCATTTCCTTGGGTCAGGTGTGTGGTGTCTCATTCCTACAACACTTCTTAGAGAGACAGGGGGCTGAACCACCATCGGGATCATCATTATTCTCTCTTTTTTAGCTTTTTTGTTTTCCAGGGATCAGGTTCAAAGGCCTCTTTTATGTGTTGGTATTAATGCAAAATTGAAAGAAGGTAAAAATTATAGCTCTGTGTTCTCTATAGTGAATGCTAGAAAAAACAGTTTTCATTAAGATCCATGTATGGGCTTCAGATCTGTGCTTTTACTTCCTTCAATAGAGGACATTAAGAATTCATTTCTTGCTGAGTACTGTATTTCTGATGCAATGGCTTAAGTACCTTGACATATTTTTTTGGTGGTGGACTATATGATTATGATCATTTTAAGCAAAAGCCAAAACAAACACCCTTCAAGGCCTATCAACCTTAGGAAACACTTAATGAAGAAACAATGGTTTATAATTTTTATCTCCATGCCTTTGTGAAGTCTTTGGTTTATATTTCTTTGGCGTTTTGCATAGTTTTAAGTACTAATAAAGAAGACTCAAGATGTACCTCTAACAAAACACCTGAAGAATTTAAGCTAGAAGGCTGACAAATGTGTTTATACTCTTGACAGGGCACATGAAAGCCTGGAAAAACTAAGCTGAGGATTTAGCTCAGTGGTTAAGTGATTGCTTAATACTTACAAGATCCTGGGCTTGGCTTCCAATACTGCAAAAATAAAAATAAAAACAAACATACAAAAGCAAAACACAAAGTTCTCTGCTACCCCAGTGGAGTTCATTTTGAACCATTTCTCCACTGGACAAAGTTCTTCCAAATAAATTGATAGTAAAAATGTCAACAGTCTGGATCAGTGAGAATTGCACAGCCTCCAAGAAGTGAGGGGTTAATTATAGATTTTTATGTTGTTTAACAATTTAATCATTAATTTACTCTATTATATTACAATTGACTGCTTTAATCAAACACACTTCATCTCTACATAAATGACTATTCACTGAATGGAAGAAACATTTTGGAATACAATGAGTGATGATTGCCCTTCTATTCTTAAAATTGCTTACATAGGAATATAAACTTTTCTGCTTTGATTGGAGTCAGAAATACAAAAAAAAAGTGCTGTCTGGGCCTATAGCTTAGCTGTTAAATATAATCTCTTTTGTGTATGTTGATCAATATTGCTAATAAAACTAGCACTAAGGGGATAAAAGAAATATTCTAGTGAATTTTCTAACTTGCCCTTTCTTGTGACTCAATGGTCAATCATAAGTTGTTGCATGTAAAAAATCATTTGTATCTATGAATGCAACCAGCCAGCTAGCCAGTAGTTTCCAGACTGATAAACTATTATTCACCAGCTTCACCTATTCACACTATGGCAATGGGAGTCCAGGGAAATCCTGTATAGTGTCCAGTACAGTAGCATTTTTACTGACAACATTCTCTAAGATTCAAGAAAGACAATAGAACCATAAACTGTGGTTAGAAATATAGCTGAGGGAGAAAAAATTAGATCTGTCTTCCTTCTGAATATTTTCATAATATTATTTCTATTATATAAAAGCAGGGGCTTTTCATCAAATGAAAATTGGCATATACCTTCATGCTAGTATAGTAAAAAAATGACAGCAAGTTGAATCACAAATGAATTCCCAACGCCTAGAACATGTAGTGTGATAGAGGTCTGATTATAGAGTGGGACTGACAGTGATTGAATACATTCAGATATTTGACTTATTGAAGATTATCCCTAAAGTTATGTAATATTTTTCTTTTTGCTTTTCCAAATGTGAGCCATGGTAAGAAATAAAAATGCATTGGAATGTCTCACCTCTACCCAGAACTTTTCTTCACTTTTATTAGCCCTTTTCCAAGAACAAATCCCTCCATATTTGGCCCAAAAGATCCCTCTATAACTAATAACAATTTTGTTCCTAGTCAGGAAACTAGACCCCAAAAGAACCAAGTCATTAGGAATTGAAAACGTGATTAGGCATGTAGCTCAGTGGTAGGACACACCTGCCATGTTCAGGGGTACTGGGATGAACTTCTGCTGTGATTGTGCTACATTTGTGTGGGGGACAGTTTGATAAGAAGGTGCTCACCTGACAGCTGCTATCTGGTCCTCAACTTCATACACACCCAGCTTTCGATACACCGCATACAGGAATTTGTCACCTTGGAAAGCAGTGCCTCGACCATCCACCAAGGCAACGACTATCCCCTCCTTACTTGCAAGATAAGTTATCCAATTAACAGCAAATACAGACTTGACACTCTGGCTGCAGGGACCACCATACCTAAAGGAAAATAAAAAAAAAAAATTCTGGATTTTTTTATAAAACCCAGTTTCCCACAGCAGCCTAGCACTGACTCTGACAATTCCCAGACCAATTATGTGATAAAATTTCCAATATCAATAGCATTAGAGCTGGCTCTAAATCAAGAAAAGACCAGGCTTCCCCCAGAGGTTTGCTACAAGGAAGTTGTTTTGGGACACAGCCTCTCCTATTCCCCAAAACGGATACATCTAGGGTTGGCATTTCAAGGAATATGTGTGGGTTTTTCGTCATTTCTGCCACCTGCCACTTGCTAAAAGCAGACATAAGATATACTAAAAAAAATGCATGGTGTTTTAAGCAAATTGTGTGTAGGTCAGCACTGATTTTGGGTGTGATTCCACTAAATGTATTCCATTCCTTTATTTCATTTCTAACTCAATTACATAAGATGTTAAGATGATTTACACTATTTTTTTTGGCTGCAATCTCTCTATCTCAAAGGTATTCTGACACATTCGGCAATTTGCCATCCCAAGGAAATTCAACACAACAAATGCAGGCAAGTCCATCTCAAATCTCAAAACTCCCTCGATCTATTTTAAATAACCATATTTTATTTACTCTGATTAGTTGGGGGAATATATAAAAACAGCATCAATAGGAACTGTTACCAAGGAGAATGGTTCTTTCTATTTCATAAATGTGTATTTCATCCAACATATTTTCAGTAAATAGTTTTTACACTAAAGAAAATATTACATACACTTGGATTAGCAAAGGGTACTTCTTTGATCTGTCAAATTGAGGAGGAAGAATCATCTTGTACCATAATGCTTTGAAAACAGAAAAAGAGAGAATAATTATTTCATCACATGTATGCTATCTTTTATTTTCTTTAACAATACTCATCATCAAAGTAAATCATTAAGAATTAAGAACATATTTTAAATTGACTTAGTTACATATTTCAGGTCTAATTTGCAAATGACTATAAATCTCAAAATACTTTTCATTTTAGAATCATATATTCTAAAATTAAAATTAGATAATGTCTGTTTTTAAATGTCACTGTTGGGAGGGAGCTACGAAAAAGTAGATGACCAACTGTATATACAATCATATTATAATGTTTAACAAGTCTAAATATTGTTACAGAAACGTTATTTTAAATGAGAGCTTATATCACATGGCTTGTACTATAACATTTACGCAGTAATTTTTTTAAGTGAAAGAAGTGTTCACTTTCACATCTATATGTGAGAAGTTTTTAAAAGATCTTACTAATTTCACCATCTTCAAGCTTCTTAATTTCCTCTGTAGGCAGCTGGATATTTTTCAAAGCATTCTCCAATTCCTTGTTTTCTTCTAATATTTGTATTTCTTTTAAAAATATAATGTTCATCATTAGTTAATATTATCTGCATAAATAATTTCTTAAATTCCTTCAGTGTATGGGTGACCCTGAAGTGGCTAAGGGTCTTTAAGGAACCTCATGTTGGCCATCATAATGCAGCCATTAGTGCATATATCAGTGTGTGATGACATCACATTTCTATCAGTGTCCTTTAGTGATCCTTACAGTCCCTAACATTTCCAACATTTTCCTGCATGGTGATGGCACATGCCTTTACTCAAAGCACTGGAGAACCAGAGGCAGGCAGATCTCTGTGAGTTGGAGGCCAGCCTGGTCTACAGAGTAAGTTTCAGGACAACCAGGGCTACACAGAAAAACCCCCGTCTCAAAAAAACCAAACTAACAAACAAAAGGCCCATTTCCAGCATTTTGAGCAGAAACATAAAAACAACAATGCTAATTTGGTCATGTTTTCCCGTATCGAACTGTACTTTTCAATTTGAAGCCATGTACCTGAATAAGTGATACTTCTTTAAAAGTTGACTAAAGGGATGGATCATTGACCCACCCACGTGAAATGGTGATATGACTGTAAACCCAATGGATTCAGTATGAGGAGTTAAACATCATTTCTGAGATTTTTATATTTGTATCTTAACCTTTTCCTGTTATATTTGATTAACATAGAAATTTCCGTTTTTTGAAAACAAATTGCTGTGTTTCAAAAATCTTTTCCCAAAAATTGTCACATATCTTAGTCAAAAAACAATACACAGTGTTGTTCTGTCTCATATCTGAAAAACAACCCAAAAGATACTGTTTATAGTCATGAGTGGTGGATCCTGCCCATAATTTCAGTGATTTGGAGGCTGAGAAAAAAGGATCTCTGTGAGTTTAAGGCGAGCTTGATTCACACAGAAGTGAGTTTGAGATTAGCCTGGTCTATAGCTTAAGACCCTCCCTCAGAACAGAACAAAAGCTTCTGTTCATACTTGAACTCAGTTACATTTCACACTTTAATATTAGTTTCAAATGGAATAAATCAGTTGATCCTCTGAATGTCATAAACTGGCAATACATGTCAATGGGTTTATATTCAGAAAGCTTTTTAAAATAAGTTTTAATTTGATACTATCATCTTCATGAGAAAAATTAGTTTTTTATACAATATGTAGCTAGATTTCTTTTTAATGTGAAAGGGAGAAGTGGATGACTTGTGGAATATGGTAATTGCCACAAAATAAATCCTGAAGATTTTTGTTTATATTCATTTTTTGAAAAGTGGTCACTGAAGACAGTGAACTGGAGACTTACAACCACTCTGTTTGCCAAACCACTTCCCGTACAGCTCTCTGTTTTCGTATGCTCATGGCATTTTGCTCCAAAACGTGTTATATTTAATCTTAGCACACATAGAAGTGCTTTGGGTATGATTTATATAAAAGACATAATAAGTTTCACATTAGCTTTGGGTAACCCATCAGAAAAGAAATACTCGTGACATAATAGAAGTTAAAACTCACAGAAGTTAAATGCACACATCTGAGTGAATCCAGCCCCCACCCCCTTCCCTCGTGTGGAGTATGTATGTAGAGTTCTCCAGAAGAAGCGAACTCTTGAGTGAAACAAGGGTATAGAGGGGGTGATGGACTCATTGATTCCTGTTTTTGTTAACTGACTTACAGGTACAGGAAATAGAAGGTGTTATCATATCGTATCATTTTTAACTTTATTGCCATTCTGTTGTTAATTATTGAACCTTTAAATTTTATGACTTAATGAAGTACCAGGTTGGATTGAAAAGATAATCAATACTTCTGTCGTTAGAAGAAGTTCTTCTACCTCTTAAAACACAAATAGAATTTCCTAGGCTATGGTAAGAGTGAGAGGCGACATCTGGACTCCTCCATGAGGTTGTACATTATAAGCCATCGATTTGTCAGGGGTGGTACAGTCTGGATCATAGTCTTTCTTCCCTTCACTTATTGTTGTATACTTACTACTCATTGAGCTCACTGAGGGTCTAGTATCAGATATGGAGTCTGTACTCCATATGTTTGTAGATACTGTATTATGATGAAACTGAACTGATTTTTTAAAAGTGATAGATCTTATATTTGATTTTTGTTTGTCATATAAAATGCTGTATTTCATACTAATTAAATTTTGTGAAGAATCTGTGGGAAAGCTGTAAGTGAGGTCATTCACTTACTTCGTTTAATGAGAACCTGAGATGCCCAAAGCAACTGATTCCAAACAGGCCCTTAGCGTTAAGTGTTAGCTCTTCCGGGTTTCCATAGTATCTGATTCAAATATAATCTGCTGTTTTTACTTTCCTCATGGCAAGGGAAATGAAATCCATTGTTTTCCTAAAGGATTTCAAACCTTCACAAACCTACCAGCGAGCTCTTCTTACTTTCCCATGAAAAGAGATTAAACTCTTCCTATAGTTCTGGACCCCACCCCTTCCCAATTTCTCAGGGACTTTCTTCTTCTATTTTTTGGGTCTTGTATGGTGCAGGCTATGTATGTAGCCAAGGCTAGTCTGAAACTTCTGATCCCCCCGCCTTCTTTTTCTCTCTCTCTCAAGTGTTGGGGTTACAGACACATGCCATGTGCTATGCTTAGCATTCTTTAACCCCCTTTAGACTCATAATTTCTTCAATCAATCTTCAACAAATATTTATCGTCTTACAAAACATTAACGGCTCCCAGCTAGTATCCTACCTTTCTACTCTCTTCAAAGACATATGCACTGGAAGTACTGTTAGCTTTGTCAAAGCAAACAAAAAACAAACAAACAGCCACTAATTTCCTATGCAGGTCCAACCTCTCTTTAATCTTGTCACCTCCTCCACTGTTCTCTAGAAAGGGCCCTAAAAGGGAGTTGTCATTGTATCTTTGCTATTTGTGTACTAATGTCTTCTTGAGACCCGTTCTCTCCCTTCCCCAGCCCCATTTCATGGCTGTTTACCTCCTGTTTTTCTCTTTGATCTCCTTAACAGGCTTTGTTTCTTCACTTCTTGAGTAATGGCATTCTGAAAGGTTTTGCTCAAGGCTCACTTTTTATGAACTTCCCATCTCATCCATTCCCAGGGCCCTAGACACCAAGTTCTCATAAACTAACAACAAACACCTTAATGATCATCTTCAGTACAACTGCTGCTTTGACATTCAGATCCCCAAATCAAGTTAGTCGCCATAGGCCAACCGGCTCGATTTGCATATCCTGTCAGTACTTTAAACTCAATATTCAAAACAAATTTCATCATCTCCTCAAAGATCTGTTCTCCACAGTCAGCATTTTGTGAGTAAAAAAGCAAACATTTCAATCCACCCACCAAACCAACCATCCAAAGAGTATCAATGCCTTTTGTATTCAAGAATCTCAGGTCTAATGGATACCATTAGGAAACATTTCCTACCTGAAGTAACCCAGACCCGGGCTCTCCCTCTGTGCTTTCATATTTCCTGCATGCCCTTTCTCTTAGCCCTACATTTCATTTTCTCACTGTTGTCTGCTCCCATATTTACATCACCCCCTAATCTCTAATCTCCTTGAGGGCAGGAGTAATGCCCAATCTGGCGCCCGTTATTTTAAAGAAATAGTACCTCGTATAATATAAGACTTAATCTAGGAAGTGCTCAATATTTGCTGAATGAAGATTGCTGGTGTGAAATGAAAAGGTTAGTGGTTTAAAAAAGGAAAAAAACAAAACCCTAAAAAAATGTAGTGCACAGAATCTGCCATGAAATAGGTGTTAGATGTTTGTCAAAAGTAGAGGTTCGAAAGTATAGTTCCAACTTACTGGACTGGAATCTCTGAGAACCTCTATTTGTGATAAGCATATGATGTGGTATGGATGTGAAATGTTTCCCCCACAGGCTCATGTGTTTGGATATTTGCTCTCCATCGAGTGGCAACCTTGCACTGTTTCGGAAGGCCGTAGAACGTTCAGGAAGTGGAGGCAGTGTAGAAGAAGTGAGTCACTGGCAGCCTGGTCTAGCCCTTCCCCGCTCTTGTCCTTTCTCTGCTCCCTGACTGCAGGTGTGACGTGACTGACCAGCTGCGCCCCCGGCTCCTGCCGCCATGCTTTCTTACCACAGCGCACTGTATCCCTCAAGCTGCTTCTTGGAGGGATTCGGTTGGAACAGTGAGAACAATAACTAATACAGGGCAAAAGAATGTTGTTCTCATTAGACAAGTTGGTGGATCTGTTCTCCAAAAGAATTTGAGTGTTTTCTTGAATTGGAAAATATAAAAATATATAGGATGTGTATGGAGAGTGGTGTAATAAAACTTCAAAAGCATTAAAAAGATTAGTATCTGCCTGGAATATAACAAGAACATCAAGAAAAAAAATGCTAGAATATAGAAATTCATTTTATGGAGCAAAGGAAGTGGAGCTATATTTTAGAGTGATGATAAAATGAACTTTAAATATCTATGGAGATTTCCATTAAAACAAAAACTTCAGGACTTGAAAGTAGTATTGCTTTTAAAATGTTGCTCCCTGAATGTTGAATATGTCTAATTAACAAATTTAAACTGTTGTTCATCAAATCATTTCATTATTATATACAAGGTTAAAATAACTTCAGAATAAAACTAAACCCACTGTCCTTCTTCATAATCCCTAGGCTTTTCCTCATGACTTCATTGTCGCCTGTTCTTGAGCCATTAAACTGATACAAAACTATTCCCCAAGTAGTGTCCTGACTTGTCAGCAAGGCTGTCCAGGGAGAGCTGCAGGCCTGAGTGCTGAAGGAAGAAGCATCTGCTCGTCCCACATCATCCCTGCTCTCCAGCAACTCCAGTCTTTTGGTGTCTAATGGCCGATCAGAGGATAATGGAGAGCCATCAGGAAGAATACCCGGCAATTTTATACTTGGAAAACCCTCCTGAGAGCAAAAAAGGGCCATCTTTGAACTGTGAACTGCTTTAACTACTATCACAAATTCCAGGTAGAGGAGAACACTGATGACAGCCGTTGAAAATGGAAAGTATCCCCAAATTCCAGGGCTTTCACACATGGCAACAATGTGATAGAGCTGTTAACACAAAGCAAAACAAGCAAAAGTGTTGGCATGATAATCACCCTCTGCTCTGAACCCAATCAGAGAAGTAATGGCTAGGATTTTTTTTTTCCAGTATGAGATGAGAGGAGGAGGAAGAGAAGGAGGAGGAGGAGGAAGAGGAGAAAATCCTTCTTGAAAAACAGGAATTTTTATTTGTTTTTTGAGGAGAGAGAAAATGTGTAAATATTCTTTCTGATTCTTATCCTCTGTGGTTTTAGAAGGCCGGGGGAGAAGAGAGAATTGATCTCTATGGTGCGATTTCTATCATGTCACATACCCACTGCCAATAAGTACCAAGCTTCATGTGATCAGGTTTAATCCAAGCAATATCTAAATCTGTGGAATAATAAGCTTTATGATGGTAACATGGCATTACATTTCCTCCTGTCAAGGTGGGCCAACTATCCTGCCCTCTGTAGTGGCTCATGACAGACAGCTCAGGATAGAAGCAAGAGAGTACCTTGGTCTGTCCGGCCGTCGTGAAGGGTGGAAATGGGGAGACCAGGGCCTGTGTGCAGGATGGAAACAAAAATGTGACTACTGTTAAAAGTAACATTTCACTTTCAGCCAGGATTGCTTGTAGTATTTATGACTAGTGTCAAGCACAAGTACAGCTTTTAACTCTTCAGTGACTTTTTTTTTCACCACGGAGAAGCAAACATTTTAAGTTACATTTAAACCACGTACATCAGATCAAAGCCCAATCAAAGAACAGATGTGAGAAAAGGCTTACCTGTGCTGTAGCTTTTCCAGGAGTGAGCCTGGAGAGTTCAAACCTAATTAATTTCACAGAGAGAACTTAGGAGCTGTGAATGGCCATCTGGGAAGCTGCCACACTGCATTAGACAAGTTTTAGTCGTGTATTATCAAGTAACCCTCATCAGTACCTAGACTGTATCTCATTTGTTGAATGTTCAGTTTGTTTTGGTGGGCAAAAGCTAACATGTTTTATCCTTGTGATTATTACATGCAGAATAATTTTTATAGAGTATCTTTCCTTTTCCAATATGCTGTTTTAGGTCATGTTTTGGGGGTTAATAATTTATGGCAGGAGGAAGAGTGGTATTGAGATTTTCTTTGAGAAGTTAAAGAAGGATGGGGTCATGAGGGAGGGTGGGTTTCAGCGTCTGTCACAGAGACTCAAGCCAAGCCTCCAGCAAGCTATGGAATGTGCAGAACTGTCTCAGTGGGGCAACATGACAGGTCTTTATCCCCTAGCACAGAGCGCAGTCATTGGATATGGCCGCAGCTACATCAATCTCCAGACTTAGGGACTGGGATGAAAACTGTCAGATACCAGCATCTTTAGTAGCGACTGATAAATCCATTCTTAAGATGGAGGCTCTGTCCAGCACATCATTGTCTACCACGTACTGCAAAATTTAGCTTCTCTATGTAGAAACTGGCAATTCTAACAAGGTCCACATAAATAAATAAGTAACTAGCACTCATCTGAAGTGTAGAATAAAATAATGCCCAGAGTAGAGTGCATTTAATGACGGACTCGATGGGTTAAAAAGTAATACAGGTGGTGGTTGGGGGAGATGCTCTTGCCACTCCTGATACTTCCTTCTACCTTAAGGGAGCCCCATTAGGGTCGTGTCCTCGGCCTCAAATCAAGTGGAAGAGGGACTTCTGTGAGTTCTTAGGAGACCTGCTTATGAATGGGGCCTTCTGGCTTGCTCCTGGCAGCCTTCTCCCTGTGGAAAACATGCTTCTGATTTGTTCCTTCGAGTTTTAGGTGCCAAGCGTCCTGGGCGAACCCTGGAACTCTGTAACAGTACCCATGTTTGTACAACTGTAATTGTGGGGTACAGTGTTGGAAGGCACACAGATTACTTTCGCTGCCACATTTTTCTTACTAGTTTTTATAAATAATAAAGCTAATATTTTGATTCCCTGCCTTACTTCCTAGCCTAACTTGAGAGTAGAAGAAAGAGATTTTTATTTGGCTTTCTACAAAACCAGCAGCCCTTATGTGACAGTTGAGAGTGGTGGAGAATATAACTGAAAAGCTTTTCCTGAGACTCAGTGTTTCTTCAAAGTTATCAGAAGGGACACACATGCATATTACATTTGGGGCCAGAATCTAGGGAGACAAGGCAGCTTAAATCTCTAGGCTTTAATGTATTAGCATCCATCATATGGAATTTTCACGGGCATATGTTTCTAGCCGTGAAAACCTGCAATTCTTTTTATCTTAAACTAAGAGACAAACCAATGACAGGCTGCCCATGACCCAGCAGGATGAGGACATGGCCCTCGAGACACGGTATCAATGCCTAAAATTCCTATTTGTACTGTTTTTGTGCCACATTACCGACATGATTTTTACCTGTATTAGTCCTGCCTTCCAGGGCTCAACAGCCCTTTGGAGAGTTTGAAAGTTACATAATGAGGCGTTACTCTTAGCCCTAAAGAGAAAGATTTCAAGGTTTTTCCTATGATGGTGCAGTGACTCATTTTACTGGAGCTTCAAAAACACCAGACGATGTGATGCTTCCCACACAGTATATTTTTTGCTAAATGGGAAATTACCATACTGCCGAGGAAGAGTGAGTGGTGGAAAAGTCAGGCAATTCAAGTTCTAGAAAGGACTCTGCCACCAACTTTTGATGAGGGCTTAGTCTTTGGTTCCTTATCTATACTTCAGTGAACATTTAGGTTCAAGTAGACGCTAGAGAGAAGCAATAGAAAACGTGTTAGCATGCTTTTCTGGAGAGCTGTATTGCGTTATTCAAATACAGAGTGCATACCGGTATAAATGCATATATGTTAATGTGACAGTGCTGTCTTTATCAGCAAATGGAACAGCAAGAAACAGCTATCTTGGTAGAGTTTGCAAAAGCCAGTCATTCTTTTGATGCTCCACGATGCCTATGTGTAATGTATCAGACACTCCTCTCTTACAGTTATGAATAGAAAGACTAAAGAGATCAGCCCCACCCAGCCTTCCAGGAGAGAGAGATAAACAGATGCTCCAGCATCCTTAGTTCAAGGATGCTGTGTGCCTGACATGTAAGCTTTTGATACATGTTACATAAATATAGAGTTTGGGTTGGAAAATGTTGCATATAACTTGAGAGGGACATTTAATGTTTACCTTTAAATGCCATAATCACAATCAGCACATATGGCCATGAACAACAATCTCTTGACATTTCAAAGATGCCACTGACCAAACATTTTATGGAAGTGTTATTTCAAACTGACATCTTGTGACATCTTGAAGGGAGCATTCGGGTTAAAATTGTTATTCGTGTCTACATAGTCAAATGAGCTCTGGCTCGGGTTCTAGAGCCAGGTGGTTGGATTAAGGGAAGTGGCATATCCTGAGGGTTTTAATTCTTGTTCATTTTACAGGAAACCCACAGGAGGTCTTTGCAGCTGAGTAGAGATCTCAGTCAATGAAAGGTTCTGTTGTCCTCTAAGTCACCTACCTGCACAGGAGTAATTGATATCAGGAACAGGAGGATGGCCTGCACTTTGTTAAATTTCCTGCCAAGTGTGCTACCTACTCCCTGAAACTCAGGTTAGCTAGGGCGACAATGTAGCAGTTATAGAATCAGAGACTCTACTAAAGCCCCAGTAGTCACCATTTCCATTGGTTTGTAATGTTGTCTTAGCCTGTATTTCTTGTTGTTTATTCAAGATAGCATGTGAATGAACTCAACTTATCTAGATAGCAAATTATTTGTAGAATGTAACCATGGTCTAAACAACCAGGAAATGCTTTCTGCACTGTGCTACAATGGTGCATTTGTTAATAACATTTGAATGGATTACTCAAAATATCTTCCAATTTTTAAGAAGAAGGATTGAATGACAAAGATTTATTTTCTGTCCTTCATTTGATACTAGAATTGGAAGGCTAATTTGTCTTCATTGCACAGACCTCAGGTTTTTGGGCCTTTGCGCTTTGATACTTTTCCCACAAATGAGGCCAAAGCAGAACCACCATGTTATCAGAAAAAGAAAAAAAAAAACACTTCTGTTTTGACATTTCTCCTTCTGTGTCTATCTAGTAGATGGTGTCTGCATGCAACGCCATAGTGATGTGAAACATGGCAGCTAAAAGCGAGAAGATTAGAGGCAGCCAGCTCTTGCTTCAGCCCTGATGACTATGGCCCAACAGAGGTACACACCTTAGCTGGTTACTTGGTTTCTTCCAACACAAACAAGTGAGAATCATACCTTCCTAGGCTGTTCATTCCCCAAGCCTTAGGCATTTGATAAGATCCTTATATATAACAGGTTCTCAAAAAATGAAATGCCGCGAGGCAATCAGATGGAGCAACAAGAATGAGGACAATGGCGGGGAGATGGCAATGCTTGTGTTAGGTCCGTCACCTACCGTAGCAGATGAGTGCATAGTACTTGGCGTCGTAGCTGAAACTTGCTGTGTAATATTGGCACCTTTCTTTCCTTAGATGGCAAGTAACACACTTCTTGCTCGGAGGAGAGTTTCCAATGCTAATTCTAGAGAGAAATGAAAATAAAGCTAAGCTGAAATTTTGAGATTGTATTTATCAAAATGTACTACTCCATGTAAAGTGACTAATTTACATATTGACATCAAACCCACTCTATTTTTCTGTTGCCAATATCATTTAAAGTAGAGGGGAATCACAGTGTTTTGATGTAGCTTGATTTTTGATCCATTTTTGCCTGAAGAGGCACAAGCTTTGAGGGAGAAGCCCTCTGTGGTTTTCCCAAAATGGGAGAGCAATCGAACACTTGCAATGGGAGTGAGCTAGTCATTTTTCATAGCCATTAATTACTTAAGAAGTAGTTGGAGATTCCCATGCCCCACCTCCTCTCTTCTACTTCACATCAAAACACACAAAGAAACCTGATAACATTTCCAAGAAAGTGTCTCTATTCTTTTCTATGTTTGGAAGAGGACTTCAGTAATGAACAAACTGGAAATAAGAAGCCACATTTTATTTGCCTCCTGCACCTTTCATCCTTTCAACAGGACATGTGGACTTTTGGGAGCTCCATCTGAGGACGTTGCCTCCTCCATCCCACACAAGATGCACCTTTCCTTCCTCCGTGCCTCCACACGGTGGTTCAGGAATGGAGTGATTACTTTCAATAAATAATAGACTTCTGGACCTCTTGTCAAACACTTCAGCAGAATCCCTTTCTGATGGTTCAGGCTGTGTCAGAGCCCATTCTGACTGCCAGGGTGAGCTTTCCCACCTCCCAAGTCTTTCTCTTCCTTCTCTCTGGGATTGCCTTGAGCATGGCAGGGGTGGTGGTAGTGTCTAGAGACATAGCTGTTTCCAGAGAAGGAGGATTCCTAACTGAAAAGTGAGTATGTATCTAGGTGTGATCAGAGGACTATGAATAAGAGGGTTTTGTTTTTGTTTGTTTGTTTTACCTCTTACAGATTCCATGCTTGAATTTTTGTGCCATCTTGGAAATGGAAGGAAGGGAGTTAACAGTAAGGGTTTAGAGAACAGCATACCCATGTTCAAATTTCAACTCCAACAATATTAACTACTTCATAAAGTTATCAGAATTAAATACAATTACAGGTGCACCAGCAATGTTAACCACTGTTTCTATTTTTTATATATAGAAAGGAGTCTTTTGGTTACTATTCCAACCATCAACAGGACAATTGGATTGAACTTTAATAACTAATATAAGGATGAGCTGGCTATCGCAAAAGGAGCCAGAGTGAAGATTACACTACAAGAGTAAAAATGGTACGACACATAGCCATCGCTCAATGAATGTGCATTAGGAATAAGTGTGCTGGATTAACTCTGTTAGACTCCAAAAATCTAGGGTCTCAAGTGGATGCCCCAAGAACCCAGACTCCAGTCCAGTTGATGCAACAGCAAGAGGTGTTTATTAATGCGGCTGTACGGTCGGGCAAACTCATCTCCAGAGAGCAAGAGTCGCATCTTACTGTAGCCACATAGGTGCTTTTAAAGGAAAAACCCACAAAAGCCATAAGATTACAATTCCCATACAATTTCGTTTCACAAGATCATGGTCTGATCACAGAGTGGGTACAGTCACATCCGCATACACATTCTTCTTGAAACCTCAAGGGGGTATCAGGGTGGGAGTGGAGTTTACACAAAGGTCACAGTGGTCCTTCCTGGAACACTTGCAACTATCCCAGTCACAGTTGAGCACATCTCTTAACAGAAATCTTTTTACATTGTTACATTGTTACAGGAGTGGTTGAGTAATGGCTGAGTCAGGTGGCCCTTGGAACTAGTTTTCTTTTTAGTTCCTTATTTCCTGGGGCTTGGGGGGTTTAAGCCTGAAGGGTTAGGGTCTTTCAACTCCAAGTTTTTGAAGTATCTACTACCATGCAAAAATATTTAGTATTTATATTATTGTTAGAATTTCCGATATTGTTCTTTTCAAAAGAAAACATTTTAAGTTGGCTCATATTTTGGGAGCATATGACTTTTATATTGATATCATGTATGTTGTTTTCTGAATTATTTACCCTAGCTTACAAGTAGATTTTGTTACATTTCACACTTCAAAAGCATTCAATATCTACCTAGGATTATGATTCAATTTGACTCACATATACATACATCTTTGTATCTGGCTATCAATACTATTTTGAATTGGCCTAATTACCTGTAGATGTTTCTTCTTCCAGGGTAACCTTCAAATTCATTGCTAGAATAAAACCTGAAATGAATTTAGGAAATATTAAATATTGATTATTAAGTGACAAAAGTATTGTTGCTAATATTAGTAAGTAACTTTGGCAAAAATCCCATTCATTTAATGAAACTATTAATTAATATTTATGTATAGGAGTCACTGCTATGCATAATTGAATTTTGGGCACTTACTATAACTTACAGATCATCAGAGACAGGTAAAACTGAGCTGAGTACTTTTTTTATGATCAAAATATCTTGTTCTGATTCATTAAGTGTATGAAAATGACCTATTTAAACAAATATTATACTTTTCCTGTTCCATTATGAGTGTTTACTGGTTTCTCAGAACTGTCATTTATTTTGTCTGACTGAGAACACATTTTGAATGTATTCTACACTCCCAATAGTAGATAAACTGGGCATGCCAGAAAACTCGTCTGTAATGGATGATATGAACATACCATAGGCCATGTTAATCCACCAAGCTGCAGAAGAGGCCACAGGGGAAAACACTTGCTACCTAACTACCCAGGTGCAGGCTCCATTCTGCCTTAATGTAGCTATGAAGTGGAAAATCCAGTTTGGTGACATGACTTCCATTCCTCAGTGAATTCATCGGAATACCTCAAGGTAGCTGTCTTTCTTTAGTTTTTCCTCTCAGGAAGAGCATAATAGAGTGTGAAAAGTTTAGAATAAACAAGGTTTGTTTTAATTCTCAGGAGGGCTTAGCCGTTCAGGCATCCTCAATGTCATATATATATATATAAAAAGTTCCTTACAGAAGAAAGAAACAACAGAACTCAATGCACTTCCCGTATGACATTCATATTCAAAACCTGCATACGTCTGGTTTATTTATGTCTGTAATAATGTCACAGGAGTCTAGTCATCACTTTCACCTGCCTTTCCCACACCCTTTCAGTGTGTGAATTAACTGCTCACTCCCCTCTCGCAAAGGTCCCTTGCAGCTTTCCCAGGCTGTCAAAGTCTCCAGTATTGCCTTCACCTCTGCCACTGCAGCCCCGCCCACTTTCCCACTTGCCTCTCTCCTCTCCCTCATAGACAATAATAATTATTCCACCCCATCTTTCCTAACACCTACTCTTTCCTTTGATTCACTTAAGAAATATGAACTGTACCCTGACTGGGTCAGGCCTCATGCTGAGGACACACAAGAAAGGAGGTGTGGCTTTGTCTTTCTAGCCCACAGTTCATTGTCATCATACCAGCTTAAGCCTCAGTCACCCCTGGCCATCATTATAGCCATAGCAAGATCTTCAAGCCTTCAGTTTTTTTTCCATTTCCCAAACCTATCATGCCTAAAATCTATCTCCCATTCATTTTTATCATATTACTTTTCTGACTTTAAGTCACTTTCATGGTTGTTCTGTATAAGGACCAAACTCCTTTGGCTCCTATTCAAACAATTTCATAGAATATCAATAGGTTCCTGATACTTTCTATATGGTAAGGATAGACAAATTATTCTCTTCCTTTGTTCCCTAAATTCCATTTAATGGCAGTCAGATTATGAGAACTAAGGGACTATCCCTAATCTACACAGCATTAGAATTGACAAAGCAGGGTCTTCTGATTAGTAAATGCATCGTGAATGACTATTCCAAGACAGCTTTATGAGGCAGTGTGTAGAATGAACAGAAAGGAAAGAACTTAAAGAATTCCCTACTGAAGTTGATAGCAACAGTCTTGGATTCATAAGCTTTAGTTCTGAAGGTTCACCTCCCACTAATTAAATGGCCTTTAGCCAAGTCAATTACATGCTCTGAGTATCTGTTTTCTCATCTACAAACTCAGAGCAATCCTTCTCACCTTACAGTGTCTGGCAGGCAGTAATCCTTCAATAACTGATGGCTGTTAGAGATATCATGAAATCCAGATCACTCGGAATGACTACAAAAGGGTCTCCATATCTATGGGCCACTTCTTATAGGGTTTTGAAGCTTGTTCATCGCTTTAAGTGTTGGAGAATAAAATTTGCCTTTAGAACCAACTGTTATCTAAGAATTTTTATACTTTTCATAAAAGTTCCTAATAAAATTCTTTCCGAAAGGAAATATTGCTGACTAGTTATTAAAGAATGTACACTCTTAATGAAATCATAGCTGTTGGAACATAACCAGAAACAAAAGAACGCTCTTTCAGTTAGCTGAGTAGACAGTACAGTCCATATTTTGTACATCCATTGTTTGGTGCCAATTAAAACTTGAATGGTGCATCATGCCTGCATGAAATACTTACAGTGAATCCTGTGTCACTCTGAATATATATATGGCCTCCCACTTGCCACTTGTAATTTGAATAGCATTTTCCTATAAAAAGACAAACATTATGTTGTGTGAAGCTGAGCGTTACTTGAGCAACCTCAAATGAATGATCTTTGAGGAGATGAATCTTGGAAGGAACATACCACAGTGTCTTTGATATAGTGAATATGTTTGTAACCATCCTTGTCGCTAAATATTTTGTAGTATGAAATGGCATCATGGCTAAAAGCTGGTGTTGAGACAAAGAACTGAAAGAAATGAACAGAGGTTATATTCAAAGGACAAACTAAAGCCACAGATATTTTTTAAGCCATATATGGCTAAGGATCTTAACGCCTGGCCTCTCCTGTCACCTGTCACTCATGTTTGAAATTCCAGGTTTTCAGATGATAGGTTTTTCAGTGATTCTAATAGGCACTTGCATGTGCCAAGTAGTACTTATTTACCACTGCACCCCCACCAGAACCTCCAGCTTTACAACGTCTAGTTTAACAAATTCCTGTTTTATGATGATGTGGTTTGGAATTGAGTTAAATGAATAACAAACAAGTGTTGATACTTAATCAAACCAGACTTTAAAATGAGGTGTTTGATCAAAGTATAATTCTCACTAAAGCTTACAGTACTTTTAATTTTTGATTTGTCTAATGCTAAGCTCCTAATGTCAACAATTTAATGACATTTGAAAGATTCTGATATTGTGGTGTAGCAGCCACAGATTTTAGTAGTCTGGCAGGCCTAGCACACTTGAGAGAAGCCATGAAGCATGGTTAGGGGGTAGGGTGACCTTAGCTACCAGCTCAGAAGGCAGGATGGCCCTCTCATCTCAGTCTAAGGAATTCAGCGTACCCTGCGGGGAGCCACCTAATTACATTGGAACTAGCAAACACTCAAGTGTCTTGGGACAGAACTAGTGGCAACTCAGTATCCTAAGAAGTACAGACACCTGAAATTCTGCAAATGTCTCATATCAAATGTCCATCAGCAGTGTCGTGTGCCTCCCATGGTAAAATTTTGATTTGCTCTATCAATAGTGTCATGTGTCTACCATTGTAAAACTTTTATGTGCCCTATATTTATGGCTATTTTTACAGGTTGTCTTCTGGTAAAATGATCACACCTTTCTGGGAAAAAAATTCTCATGAGAGCCGAGCTTGTCCATATCATGCAAAAAATGCCTTAAAACCTGGTCTCAGTTTAAGATCATGGAACAGTAGGCAAATGTGTTCAGCTACTTTACACCCCAGGAAAACAATAAACACCAAAGCATACACCAGTATTTTTTAGCTACAGACATTTGTTCATTTTTCTATCTTTTCTGAGATCAAATTTTGAGCAAAGGGATTGATTGTAGGAAGAGTCGCCAAAGGGTTTATTTAATGATCACATTTGGATGTCATCTGATGCTGTATATTTTTTGATAAAATTATTTCTCTTATATTGTGACCATGTGCCATTAAAATGCAATGTATCTCTTATATATTTCCTGGGTAAATAATGTTTCTCCAAATTCATTTCCACTGGGATGGAAGTTTTACATATGTAATTATGATAAAAATAGAAGATGTGGTCCTACTAGATTTGTGTTAGCTGTAGATCCAAGGACCACAGTCTTAATAAGAGAGAGAGAGGACCCAAGGCAACATGGAGAGACACAGGAAAGGATTCTATGTCCTGGAGGCTGCCTGATCCATGAATAAGTCTTTGCTCAAGTAAATTTTGCTTTATGTAAATGTCTGATATGTCTTTAAATAAATTTGTAACAGAATGGAAAATTGAATAATGTGAGGCTGCTTTCTGCTTATATATTCATAATCATCATTCATCATAAGATCTACTTTGTAGGATTTTGCATCTTGAGACAAATTACATTAAAGTGAATCAAGAAGTTAGGGGCTAGAAAATTAGCTTGCAATTTGGTGGATGCATTTCACTTCTATAGGCCTTTGACAAAGTTGTTCTTTCATTTCAGAAACTTTTGCCCTCAACTACGTAATGGCAGAATTCCTTACAAGGATCTTCTTTACAACGACTCCATACTCTGCAGTGTGAGAGACAAGTGGTTCTGCCTTGTCTTAGTCACTAAAAAGGAACCCGAGTCACAGGACATTTTAATATAACCTAGTGAAAGTTAGTCCCCACATACCTAGTGAGCTACTTAAGGGGCTTTTAAAACGATTATATTCTGAATAAAGCTTAAAATTTAATTTGTACTAAAAATTAAAAATTAACAGGGCAGAACGTTTTGTTTTAAGATATTAGGACCAGGCAAACAGGAAGAATCTTTGTGCTAGGCTAAGCCTGTTATCTTCTCCGTTTCATTGCACACATGGAAGACAGTTGCTTCCGATGAGCAGGTAACTTAGGGGAGGTAAAGAGGGTGTGAAATATTTCCGCTATCAGGTTGTCAGAGCTAGGGCCATAATGCATTCTGAGTTAAGTGCTTCGTGCTGCAGGTCACACCTGGACCCTAGATAAGACATTCATCTGCGCTGCCCGCTGTTTTAACAAGGCCCTGCTCTGGTTTCTCTACCATGCTTAGATTTTCTGATAAGTTGCTTATCTCTGTGTGAAGTGCAAAGCCATTTAGAATATCTTCCCTAGAAAGTAAGTTTGCTTATCACAGTGCTGTATTATGCCATCCTCCCTAAATGGCAAAAGATGATGCTTAAACCCAGTTAACATTTAGTCAGAAGTACAGGCTTTCAGATACCAAACACAAAATTCACGTTTTGTTTTTCATCAAGAGGTTTTTAGCATCAGGCCACAGATGTGTGGAACATTGCTTAATTAGTTACTGATGGTTTGGCTATAACTGCTGTCTAAGCATTATGATTTTAGAACTTAATTCTAAACATGAAGAATTAAAATTTAGGTTCTTTTATTTTGTATGTTTACAGGAAAATATTTCTAGTTAATTTCTTATGACTTTTGCCATTTAAATCTCCTGGATACATTCTAAAGAAACCACTTTTTAAAAATAACTTTATTGTGTACTAGTATAACTAGCCTTTGTAATTTGTCTAAAGACCCAATATGTAATCATTGAACAAGGACTGGAGATGTAGTTTATGGTAGGGCACTTGCCTAGTATATGTGGCCTTTATTGGTCCCACGTTCTACACACACACACACACACACACACACACACACACACACACACACACAACCTAAAAACCTAAATGAGTGTATGAATCATGTACACTTACCTAGGTTTTCTCAGCTTAATTTCATGGCTACTAGTTTGACTACAGGTCAAGGAAAGCTATTCAATAAAGCAGGTACCATCAGAGGATGGGATCTTATTCCCCAAAGTTAACACTACAAAAGTTTTCTGATAGTTCTTCTTCTGAAATTTAGAGGTTTCAATATTAAGTAAATTTCCAAAGATTAAAACTAATTCTCATGTTTCCCTTTTTGTACACCATGTCTAAATCTCAGCAGAGCAGCCACCCCAATGCAAATGCCTGCTGGATGCAGTCATTGTGACATGCGGCAGCATCCACATAGCACTTATTCTCCATGTTGTTTTGTACTCTTAATTAATATAGAATACAAGATATGATTGATTTCCATAAAACATGATTAGTTTTCATACTAAACAAACCTCATATATCACTGAATAACTCCATCAAAAGCGTCCAGACACAAGTAACCATAAATCATAATAAAACACATTTTCCTGGTTGATACCTAACCATAGCATGCAAGGTGGAATGCATACTATGTGTAAATGCATACATTGTGTAAAACTCAGTTCAGTGAATATTTTGGGTACCATTAAAAATAAAGGAAAAGATAGAAAAATCATACTCCACCAGCCCATCCAGTTCTGCTTTCTTCTATATGCTCCCAGGTCTAAAAGGAAAAAAAAGGTTGTATTAAAGCATAAAAGGAACAGGTTTTCAAAAGTGTAAGCTGGACATTTTGAACTGTTAAGCCACCTCATCAGCGTGTCCTACTGCTCAGCCTCCAGTTCAGGAGACTTTACAAATGTCATTTCAGAGCAGTACTGCCGAGTCTCTATGGACAAATTAGTGTGGGACCCAATTTCAGAATTTGTTCTCAACCCCTCCACTCTACAGGTATTAGAATTATTGCACTCTGTGGAAGCTCAGCCCAAACCAAGTACATGGTGTAACAGAGAGAAAAGGGAATTCTGTTGTGAAGTTGAGGTTGTACTCTTTCTTCTCTGATGGGGTAACTAGAAACCTAAACCCTTAATTTTAGGTTTTAGCAAAGTGAAGAAGCATCGCTTCTTTAATAAATATTTAGAAAACTTAAAAGGTAAATAGTACTCTTTTCTAGACAAATAAAAAGCATTCTGAGTTGAATTAATAGGTATATATACTGTAGTAACTGCAGTGGGTGGACAGGAAAGTGGCCACAGGGAATTTGGAAGAGAGGAAGACATAGACATCAGCAAGATCTCAAATAAACTCCTGTGCCATCCAGGAATGTTGAATGTCTGTGGATAAATTCTTTGAAGGACTTCACTTGCCAAATATGGAAAATATAGTTGTAAACACGAGAGACAACGTGGATTTGGCGGGTGTGGTGGGATGAGATCAAGGTGCCACCTACAGTGCTAATATCTAGGAAATACTGATAAAGACCCAGGTCAAGGGCACAGTAGTGGGGACAGAGCGCAGGCGTTAACAAAAGTTCACATCATCAGAAATAATTTCTGAGAGTTATAGACAAACAGTTCTGCAAACCTGTGGTATGAATAAAGACCACCTGGAGGGAGTTAAGTGGACAGTTATGAAAGAACCGGCAGGATAATTTGACAAAGGACTTTTTTTGTAGCTGAGCCACATTTCCCAGCTTCCCTTCTAATGGGATGTTATGATGATATTTTATTTTGTACTAAAATGTTATTTGTGTGTTAATAAATAAAGTTCCCTGGGGGTCAGAGCTATTAGCAAGCCATTGGAAAGCTGGGCAGTGGTGGTGCATGCCTTTAATCCCAGCACTTGGTAGGCAGAGCTAGCTAGATCTCTGTGTGTTCAGGGATACAGCTTGGAGACACATGCCTTTAATCTCAATACCAACCATAGAAGACCTGGAGGTCTTTACAGACAGGCAGTGACGAGGCGGTCATGTGGCTGGGTTTACAACCAATGAGAAGGCAGAACCAAAAGTCTTTATAAAGACTTTAACACAGGAAGTAGCTCTCTTTTGGAGAGGTAGGACCACCGCAGGAGGAAGGGTAAGGTTTTAGCTCTTAGCTCTGACTTCTTGGCTTTCTTCTTTGCATTGTTTCTGTGTTTCTTATTTAATAAGACGGTTGGTTACATCTACAGGATGTAGTCATGTGATAGGGTCTAGAAAAAGTATGTGAACAGAAAGGGAAACAAGCTCCCTGTAGCCCTTCCCATAAAAACATCCCATGCAGAACCCACCTTCCATTCTTTTTCCTTGCTGCAGATGAATGTTAATGACTTAGAACCACACAGTAAGATAACAGAAATGCCATCAGCTGGGTTTCTGAATTATATTATGGAGCAGAGGACCCATTCCACACCACATCTCGTTTTCTTGGGCTTGCTATTGGTTTTTATAAATGAACCATAAATTCCTACTGTATTAAGCCTTAAGCACTGGAATTTCCTCCTAAAGCAGTGCTGTTGGCCTGCTGTGGAAATGTCTCACCTAGAGAATAAGGTTTCTAAGTAGGTGGTCAGCATGACCACCCAAACTTGAGCTCAACTAGGATGACACCAACGGACATGACAAAACAGTTGGGGAAAAGTCCACGAGGCCTTCCCCCTACACACACACACACACACACACACACACACACACACACACACACACACACACAAGAAAAACTATAGGCAACTCAGGAAAGCTGGGAGTTCTGGTGGCCTTCCCCAGAAAAAAGCACACTGATTGGTTGTCCAGTGACAAATAGCCTTGAAAACACACAAACAAGGGACATTATACAGGCTGACCAGGTTCTCTTGAAGACCATATATGTATGTACATATGTGCATGCAATAACAAAGAAGAAGGAGGTCATGAACTTGAAGGAAAGTGGGGAGGGGTATATGGAAGTGTTTGGAGGGAAGAAAGAGAAGGGAGACTCGCTGTACATATATTAGAATTTCAAAAAGAAACAAAATTCTAGATAAGCATGATTTGCCTAGGCAAGAAAAGGACAGGGGCTGTGAGAATGACTTTTTGGAAAGGTGTTTGCCTTGCAAGCATGATGACCTGAGTTCCAGCCCCAGAATTCATGTTAAAAATGCTAGGAGGTGTGGTGGTATGCACCTGTAACCTCAGCACCGTTCCCTCGAGCCTGGTGGATGCTTGCTTCAGTACCAATTTAGTCTAAATGCTAAACTCAGGGTCATGAGAGGTTTTGTACAAAGGAGATGGTCAACATTCCCAAGGATGGCACCTGAGGTTGTCCTCTGGCTTTTACACTTGTGTGTGAACACACATGTGTGCACCCCACCCGCCGAACACACACACACACACACACACACACACACACACACACACACACACACACACACACACACAAGCGCGAGCGCACACAGTCAAAATAAAAAGAAGACCTTGAGAATATGTAGTCTTCAAACAAGGCATGAAGACAAAAACAATTTTAAGAGGAGTTTGGATTATCTTCTATGGTGGTTACTAATGCTTCACAGAGAAAAAGAAATGCAAAATTGGGAAAAAAAAGATTTTGAGTATTTTCAGTAATGAAGATAAAAATTATTTTAGTCCATTTTTAGAGAGACAAGAATAATATATAAAATAATTGTTCATTAAGCTATAACTTCCCCTTTTTTGATACAGGGTTTCCTTGTGTAGCCATGATTGTCCTGGAACTCCCTCTGTAGACCAGGCTGGCCTTGAACTCAGAGATCTGCTTGCCTCTGCTTCCCAAATGTTGGGATTAAAAGTGTGTGCCATCACTGTCCAGCAAACAGTGAATTTCTTAATTAATATCACCAATATTGTTATATAATAAATAGCTGTTGCCAGTCCCTTTACCTCTTTCATGCCTTGCAACATGAATAAAACATAGACTGATTATTCTCAAACCTTACTGGTTTTCAAAACACAAATACATTTTTCATTAGCATGGCCACTGGAAAACTATGAGCTAATTCTAACTCATAGTTAGATATTCTAAATGCAATTACTTTTCTAGCCATAAAGGTTATTTTTCAGGAACTTCTGTTCCTCATTGTGGGGACATTTTATATGTTCTGTCCATTTAGGTTGAAATTGTCTCATGTTTTGATAAACTATAATTTCAGATTAAAAATGAATCTGTTTTTGTTTGTGCTCATAGTTGCTAAGCTATGCTAAATTAAAGCGGAGTTCATAATGCTTACATTCAGGAAGTGGTGAAAATATATCCAGCCACAGCCAGTCAATCAGACCAGTGTGATCTAATTAACTAGTTTAATTAAGATCAGGTTTTGCCAGTGATCCGACTTAAAACTTTTCTCTTTGCTTTGTTTATAAAGACATAAATGAGACAAACTCAGTGTCTAGCAAATTTTCTTAGTTAGTCAAAACTCTTTCTGACAAGTTAATGACTGAAAAATATTTTTAGCTTAAGTAATGTTGACTACTATAGCCCTGATATATTTACCAACAGAATAAAATGTTCTCCTTATAAAATAAAATGTTCTAATTTCTAGATGGAATTTAATAACTTACTTTGATCTGGACTTTAACTTCATAAAATAAGTTTGCTCTACATTTGGTTTAATGAAATATTTCTTCAAATTTCTCAAAATGTACTCATCAATATTTCCTATTTAAAGAAAAAGTTGACTTTTTAGTCTCTAAAATGAGTACTTAAAACAGGTGTATTTTAATGATTTAGACTGGTGAAGTAGTTTTTGACTCATTAATTTCAGCTGATTATTTTTGAATTTGAACAGTAAAGCAATTGAAGCTCAGTGGTAAATTTGTATCTTATTTTCAAGCTCCCCACCTTCAGATTGGTACAGTAGGGGGCGCTCTCCAAAGATAACTGGACAGCTGCATAATGTGCATAATAATTTTGGGGAATATTATCTTAAAGTGTGTTATTTTTGCTTATGTTGCATTTGTTTAACTCTGTGAAGCTGTGTTATTGTGCCTGTCTAAAATACCTGATTGGTCTAATAAAGAGCTGAATGGCCAATGGTAAGTCAGGAGAAAGGATAGGTGGGGCTGGCAGGCAGAGAGAATACATAGAAGGAGAAATATGGGAGGAGAGGAAGATCTAGGAGCCAGAGGAGGAGGGCAAAAGAGGCTAGCCACCTTGCTACACAACCAGCAAAGGAGTAAGAAAGAAAGGCATACAAAAATAGAGAAAGGTAAAAGCCCAGAGGCAAAAGACAGACGGGTTCAAGTTAAGAAAAGCTGGAAAAAAACAAGCCAAGCTAAGGCTGGGCATTCATAATTAAGAATAAGCCTCTGCCTGTGATTTATTTGGGAGCTGGGTGGTGGGCCCCCAAAAGAGCAAAAACAAACAACAACATAATAATCTAATAGTTCATATCCTATTATCAGGCACCTACCTTTGTTTTAAAAAATAGGTAATATTTGAATCCCTTTTATAATTTATTTTTCAATTTTGACAAGATACAACTCTAATTTTCATTTCTTCTCCATTTTTGTGTGAAACAGCTATTTCCCTAATAGGCCCATTCATTCTATGTCTTATCTCGTTTATTTTGCTTCTGTTGACTGCTAACCTGACAATCTCAAACCAGAAGATCACCATCCTAATGTCATATTGTCTTATTTAGTATTTTTCTATATTCAAAGTAAAAGCAGTCTAAGAAAACAACTGCTATGCTGTATGTAATCAAAATGCTGGAATTGCTGTGAACATGGGATGTGTTGTTTTAAATAAGACTTGGCAATTGAATGCACCAAATTCTACTTTACAATACAATATGTGACCTACAAATAAGAAGCACCTGTTGTATTTTCATCTTCAGAAATAGTTGCCAGTGGTTTTAATACACCTTACCTTTGGACAATCCCATGAATGCCAGTCTTCCCTGAATTCACACACAGACAAGACAGAGACATTCTGTACTCTCTTTAGCCACTGCAAACATATTCGTTCATCGGTCACCCATGTGAGCCAGCTGAAATAATAGTCACTGCCAACAAACAGAAACAGACAGCCCATTACCACATTTAAATAATAACTTCATTTATATTTTCTAGAAGACAGTTGTTATTATAGGATATATATTTAGTAAGTAAGGAAGACAAATTTTCTCTGAGAAGAATATTTAAATAGATCTGCTGGCTAAAATAAATAAGAGCTTATTCATCTAAGCAAGTTATTTCATACTTGAGTTTTCTTCCTATTTTTGGCGAAAAAAAATAAGATGTAAGAGCAAAGCTATATATCTATCTAAGAGGGATAAAAGTGTTAAATTTTCTATTATGTACCATAATCTCATTTTTTTTCCAGTTTTTAGTTGGTGCAAAAGGGCAAATCTAGTGAAAAGACCACCTTTGTATCCAGGTGGGTTCACAGCAAAAGGCAAGTTTCAGCTGTCACCATGGTCAAGTGCTGAGACTTGGGTTAATATAATAACGAGATGATGTAAATAGCTTCGATGGTGTTCATAACATACTTGAGTGTCAGCGAGCGGCTGTGATAATTATACTTGTCTGTGAATAAAAATTTATAGCCAGAATTGCAGAACTTTTTAATTTTCCATAGAGCCAGAAGAGACTCGGGGCTCACATCTTGACCTCATAATATCCTACTTCACTGAAATTATTTAGCCATGTAGTTGTTTGTTTCTGTATAAATTTGAAATAATAATGTACTGATTTAAATATGTAAAGATGGGTCGAGAGTGCTTGAGATGTCTCTTGACTCCTGCTCTGTTTCTACCATTACTTTTAGCACTAAAGGAGACTAATAATACTAATAATAAAAAATCACCTATTCAAGTTTCCATTGACCAGGTTGTTGTGAACAACACTGTGACTCTGTTTGAGTCTCCTTGAAGAATTCTCCGTGAAGCTGGAGAAGACCTAAGCCCTCTGTGCAAGTCAGGTGAGGCTCTTGGAGACCTTTATTTATTATTATTATTATTATTATTATTATTACCAATTCAACCAGAAAGACACAGAGGACTGGCTACTACTACTACTACTACTATTATTATTATTATTATCATTATTATTATTTTACCAATTCAACCAGAAAGACACAGAGGACTAGCTTAGGCCTGGAAGGTTGCTATAATCAAGGTTAATCAGACAGGTGTATATGAGATATGCTAGAGAAGTTTCTTTTTCTGTCTTTCTTCCCTTTTTTTTTAAGGATTTATTTTTTCATTAAGTGTGTATATATTACACATCTGGATGTAGGTTTGTGCACATGAGCCCAGCACCAGAAGAGGCAAGAAGAAGGCATTAGACTTCCTGGAGCTGCCCTATAGGGATACTGCGAGGTAAATTCCAGTCTTTGGCAAGAGCACCATACTCCTAAAGAGTCTTTCTAGCCCAAATACTTCATTTTCCTGTCTGTCAATATATAGTTCCTTCACACACAATTCTACAGCCAGATAATCAAACTAGTAAATAATAGTAAGACAATTATTTGTAAGACAAAAAATAGTAAGACAATGCTGATGCTTGAGAAGAGTTCCCTTATGTGGTTCATAACTCGGTGATGCACATAGATCTAGAAACCTTGGTTTGAGGGAAGTTGATCAGACTTTAACGGAGTCATGCTGAAGACATGATAAACTTTCCAATCTGCATGTTGGTCACAACTTTATATTGCTACCTCCAAGGAAAACCCCAGAAAGCTTTCAAGTCATCACCATGGTCATCTTTAAAGGAATCTTTTAAATGAGTAAGAGGGTATTTTAAAAACTAGTTCAAGAAACTTATTTGTGACTTTTAATTTGCATGCATCTTGCATGTTAATTTTCTGCTCTGGCATACGTATCTTTAATTTACTGGAAAAGAAGTCTAAACAATGATATAGGAAGTTCAACATGCTAGAATTTGGTTAAAAATGAGAGGCAGAGCCAGGTAGTGGCTCACACTTTTAATCCCAGCACCCAGGAGGCAGAGGCAGGTGGATCTGCGAGAAAAAGGGGATATGATTAGATATATAGGAGGATATAGAGATGATAAGATAAAAGGGTAGATTAATGAACCTACTTTTTTTTTTTTTTTTTTTTTTTTTTTTTTTTTTTTTTTTGGATTTTCGAGACAGGGTTTCTCTGCGTAGCTTTGCGCCTTTCCTGGAGCTCACTTGGTAGCCCAGGCTGGCCTCGAACTCACAGAGATCCACCTGGCTCTGCCTCCCGAGTGCTGGGATTAAAGGCGTGCGCCACCACCGCCCGGCTTAATGAACCTACTTTTAAAGAAAAACTTGTTTAAAATGTTTTACATTGGTATAGATTTTAGTTTATGTTTAAAATGTTTTACATTGGTATAAATTTTAGTTTATTGATACAAACTTGAAGTTAATTTTGTTATACTGTATATATATATTTCTATTCTTGTTTGAGGTATTATGTTTATGTAACTCATTTAAAATTGTAATGGATAATTAAAAATAGTTTAATAATTAGTCATCTATGATAATCATATTTGTAGCCATGTTAGTTAAGTCTTCTAGGTATACATAGATATATTTCAGATAGATAGGTAATCTTCAAACACTTCATAGACCTAGAGAATATGGCATTTAAATAACTTAGAATTCTGTTGACATGAGACACAATTGCTCCTGGCTGCACCAATTGATCCCGAGAGAATGTTGGGCTTTTAAGACATTTCCATTTGGAAGTTTGTCTTTTTGGCACAAAATGGCCTACTGGACAAAGAACTGCCCTTGCCTTGATGGCTGACAGTACAAATGCAATGCTGTCCTTTCTGGACAAGCGGGACACAAGGAAAGCGACCACTGTACTCTGCCAAGACAGGGTAAGATGGTCTTTCAGAAATCCTGCTTCTGAAAATGGTCTGTCAGATACTCTAGGCCTGTAGCCAATTTAAATGCACCAACAATGCTGAGAAACATTAGGTGACTGTCCAGGCTGCCAGCTGTCTTGGTCTACTCTTGCAAGATTCCCGAAAGTTGCTTGTATCCATCTACCATTTCTTAGGTACCATTATGTTCCTTCTCAGGTCTTTGATGTGGTTAAAGACTAGATAGTTGTAATTTCCTCAGTTATGATAAAAGATAAGTTAGATATAAAACTTTAAACTCACAAATATAAGATAGATAGGACATCTTCTTTAATATTGTAACTGTAATTCTTGCTCAATAATTGTTTTATTATATGTAATATTACCATGTTAAAGTTAAAACCTTCCTTTAAAAAAAAAAAGAAAAGGGGAAGTGCTGTGGATACCACTCTATATAAATAAAACACTGATGGCCAGTGACCAGGCAGGAAGTATAGGCGGGACAAAGAGAGAGGAGAATTGGGGAAACAGGAAGAAGGAGGAGAGACACTGCAGCCACTGCCAGGACAAGCAGCATGTGAAGACGCTGGTAAGCCACCAGCCACGTGGCACGGTATAGATTTATAGAAATGGGTTAATTTAAGATAAAAGAACAGTTAACAAGAAGCCTGCCACGGCCATACAGTTTATAAGTGATATAAGCGTCTGAGTGATTATTTTATACGTGTATTGTGGGATTGTGGGGCTTGGGGAACCTGGAGAGAAGCCCTCCAGCAACAAACCCTGTCTTAAATAAACAAACAACAAACAAACAAACAAAACAAAGCAAAAAAAGGTGAGAGAGGGATCTGAGATCACTGACCTCGAGGCTATCATTTCTGGAACTGGTACTTCTATGGGGCCCACATAGTGAGGGTAGGTAGCGTCAACAATAAAGACACGAACAACAGGATTCTTAGCTCCAGCCTACCAAGAACATGGAAATTTACAAGCCGATACAGTGTTATTTACCACCAATATTTTCAAAACATTTTAGGACTCTAGGCATATTTTAATAAGTGAATACAGCTAAGTGAAGCTCTTCGTTACATAGGCCAGGTACATCATCTCTATTTTGCTTGCAAGGCAATTACCAGTGTTGTATCAACAGAAGTCAAACTCCCGTATTTCATGTGTTTAATGAGAGACTAGATTTATGGGAGAAATTATTGGAGATATGAAGTACATGTCTGCAGACTGTACTCTGTCCTGATTTTAAAAGCAGCTGTGGGTCATTGTTTTTAAGATGATAAACAATATACCTGCATGCTCTGAAGAGTACGGAGATCTGTTTGGAAGAGAATAGGAAGTGAAACTAAATAATAAAATTTACCTTTTCTGCTTTGGCCAGACAATTCGGATCGAATGACCGGATTACTCATCCCCCATCAGGTGCCTTACAAGTCACTACCATTACTTCCTTTCCAAATGACAGCGGAAATCTCACTACCAAATAAAGTGTCCATGGGCTTTTACACCTTTTCTTGGTTTGTGCTTTTTGTGCTACTCTGTGCCTAAAATTTACATGACATTATATGCCTCATGCCCAGACAGTGTCTTCAAATTGATGTTGTTTTGCTTCAGAAAGAATCTAGCAGTTAAAATGAAATTTGAATCCGCAAAGTTTGGGAGCTCAGTTTTCCAAAACTCGGTGCTGTTTGCCTTCATCTAAAGCAGTAGTTCTCAACCTTCCTCATCCTATGACTCTTTAATACATACAGTTCCTTCTGTTGTGGTGGCCGTCAACCATAAAAATACTTTCATTGCTACTTCATAACTGTATTTTTGCTACTGTTAGGAATCATAATGTAAATATCTATGTTTTCCAATGGTCTTTGGTGACCCCTGTGCAAGGATCCCTTGACCTGAAGCGCGCCGCCCCCCCCCCCATGGGTCATGACCTACAGGTTGAGAATCACTTTTGTCTTTCCTGAGACGTCTTCAATTCTTAGGAGTTTTCTAATCTCTCCATCCAGGACTAAAGGTTTTGGTGTCCCTAGTCTGTAGAGAAACATGAGGACTTGGGTACACACTTCCAGACAAGTGGCTGTCACCCCTCAGTTCTGAGTGTCTTCATCTCCTCTCGCTCACATTGATTCTCCAGAATATTCCAGGTCTTTTTGTTTGTTTTTTAATTTTGGATTCTAAGTGTCAGACTTTTCACT